>NC_088235.1:24459142-25059142 GCF_036934945.1 Oncorhynchus masou masou | reverse complement strand
TTTTATATATATGTATCCAAAGAGCAACATGACATAATTGTGGCGAGAGGTCTGACTGTGTATGAGCTGGAGTTCAGGGTGCCTTCAGGCCACGACTTGTATGACCTCAGCTCCTCAGCCTTTCATGTCACCTCAACCCAATTAAGATGGTTTGGGATGAGTTTGACCACAGAGTGAAGGAAAAGCAGCCAACAAGTGCTCAGCATTTGTGGGAACTCCTTCAAGTCTGTTGGAAAAGCATTCCAGGTGAAGCTGGTTGAGAGAATGCCAAGAGTGTGCAAAGCTGTCATCATGGCAAAGGGTGCCTCACTTTGAACAATCTCAAATCTAAAATATATTTTGATTTGTTTAACACTTTCTTGGTTACTACATGAATCCATATGTGTTATTTCATAGTTTTGATGTCTTCACTATTATTATACAATGTAGAACAATTTTAAAAAGAAAGAAAAACCCTTGAATGAGTAGGTGTGTCCAAACTTTTGATGGGTACTGTATATCATAAGCCCTTACTTTAATAGCTTAGTTTTACCCTAACATACAGGTCTGAAACTCCTGGTTTGCAGGCCACATCAGGTCACATTATGCTGGCTTGAAAAGTGATGTGTTATTCCTTTTGGAATCCAGCCAGAGCAAGATATCCAACAATTGGAACTTTAATAACCTCTTAAAGATTGGACCCTTTTTTTCACAGTAGTTACTACATTTGAACATAAAAAAGATTTTATCAAACAAAACTACGCTACTTTTTATCTCTGGGACCCTCAGGATGACAAATCAGAGCAAGATTACTGAATGTAAGCACATTATTTACTTTCAGAGGTGAATGTATCAAACCAGTTGCCGTGATACAAGTTTTTTGTTGTCCACTCTACTCAAACAGTGGCATGGCATTTTTTCACTGTAATAGCTACTGTAAATTGGACAGTGCAGTTAGATTAAAAAGAATGTAAGCTTTCTGCCCTTATAAGACATGTCTATGTCCTGGGAAATATTCTTATTACTTACAACGTCATGCTAATCACATTAGCCCACGTTAGCTCAACCGTCCCGTAGAGGTTTTAAATCACCCGCAACCTGCATTCAGGTTGATTGCCAAGGTAGGGAAGATTGATATGTGAAACAATTCTAAAAAACAACCTGCAATAGAGCATGCTCGGAAATATGATATTGATGGGAATTATCGTATCAGAAGTACTGCACCACTAGGATGCTATGTGGGCCACAGCCAGTATTTCATAAGACAATGTATTGTGAGGCTGATAGACAGTAAATGTTTGTCAGACTTCATCTCCAATTGAATACTGGGAGAACGACAACTCCCCATCGATTTGTGAGTGGGTGGACTCCCAGAGATAACACAGTTCATAATGAGAATCAGGACACCCTGACCTTCAACGTCTGAGACTCTGAGGCGTGCCTCAGACGGCACGTTTTTTAAACAAGTAAATGTCACAATTTGACCCCTGACCTTTTGAAACTCCTTTGTAGATTCCCAAAATTCTACTGGACAAGAGAAGAACTCAACTCTTGCTTTATCTATTCTTAGAGTGCCGCTTTGTGTCCATTTGTTCAAAAAACGTAGGCATCACAATTGAAAAAGGCTTTGCTTTGGAACTTTCCAGTATTCCCTTGATAGGTATGACATTTGGATCTATGAAAACCACCAGTAGGGTAATTGCTGATGTGTTTGACTTCATCTGGTTTCCTGCTGCTTTCCAAACGCTACAGTACCTCAAAGAAAACCCTGCTTTTTTGACTTGCCTGTGTGCCTGTGTGTGTGTCCTCCTGTTTGGTTCACTGGCCAACAAATCACAGCTTCAAGCTGACGGCTGAGGTTGGCTGGTTGGCAGGATGCAGTGGTGTGGCATAGTAATTGTGTGTGTGTGTGTTGTCATTGTTGTGGCGTGTTTATTGTATTGAGAAAGAAGCATTAGAGGTAGAGCCTCTGCTGTGCAGCTCAGTCATAGCTATCCTGTCAACTTACTCCGGACAGATTCCTAGCCTCTGGGAATGACTCTGACCGACTGACTGACTGACTGCTGCTGCTGTTTTTCAGATGATACAGCCTCACTATCCATTGCCAGAGAGGGTGAGAGAGCCTTAAACCATAAACAAAATATTGTAAAACATAAGTATTGTTCGTCTCACTCTCCCCAGGTCGTTATTCTGTTCTCCAGCCTTCTTCCTGGCATGTCATGGGAGGCAAGATAACAGCCCATGATCATTATAGGCCAGGAAAAAGCACATTTTGAAGTTATTCATCAAGAAGAGGCTCACACAAGGGCCACGAAGGTCATGCTGTTTTCTTAAAGAGCATTTCTAAGAAGAACATATATTTTTTGGGAGAAAGCATGCTAATGACTGTGCTGCTGTCTATATGGAACAAAATTATACATATGTCTCCACAACCTTTATTTATTTCCTCCAACACACATATGGTGGGAGAATAGGGCAGTAATGGCCATCATTTGTACAATTCGCCAGACACCCAACCTGACAGAGATAACTATTTGTCCTTTCCCTTCAGTCGGTCACTCGGTATAACATATGGGGAGTCAACAACCAATCATATTCACCTGAAAACTAAAAACAGGCCGATGAACACATTGGGGTGGAAGCGTAGCCTAGTGGTTAGAGTGTTGGACTAGTAACCGAAAGGTTGCAAGATCAAATCCCCGAGCTGACAACTTAGGTGTACTTGTCCCCCTAGATGTTGCAAGTTTTGGGTCTTGGTTTTTATTTTCAGATTACAGATACTTTTGAAAAACTAGATTACTTTGAGGATTATTTTTAAATTCAGAAAGGAGGTTTGCGAAAAAAATATTTCTCAATGACATTCAAATCAGCATTGAAAAAAAGCGCAAGTTTTAAGTTTGTTCCACCTGAGCGAGTCTGACCACAATGATGACACTCGAAATGTGTTCGCTGGAAAAGAGCAGGAATAGGCTTTTGGAGGCTAAAATCCAAGCTATGTTTTCCAATGGTAAAACTGTTGTTGGCATCCAAAGGTTATTCAACTTGAATAAAGGCTTGGAGGTAAGGATCACAGCAGAGGTGTTGTCTATGGCGATACGATTTTCACTTTTTATTGATATCTACATAGCGCATTGATGTGAATCACACTGCTGCTCTCTCATTTAGCTATTTGCGCATTACCGATTGTGTTTGTTGTGGATGGTTGTTCACAAATCTAAATGTGTATTTGAAGCCAATAATGGTTGAATTCAAGAAGTTGAAGCTGCCTATCAATCATTGTTTTTGAAACCAGTGGACAGCCAGGGAAAAATGCGCTCTTGAAACAGCTGCATTGTGCGGATTGTCGTGGAAATTTCCTGTATTTACCAAATCATGAGAGCAAACCACACACAAGTCAGAGTTAGTTATCACAAAGTCCATCTTTAATTATATGAGCTCCATCACAACCCTGTGACTCTCAGATCAATTCCGTGTCTTTAAATTAATTCTCGGAGAGTCCCTTACACATTGCAACTGAAATCCTTTATAGCAAAGACACACATAGCCAGACAGCCTTGGCCATAATTTATCGTTCAGCTTTGTTACCTAAACTATGTTCTTTACTCAAACTCAGAACCATATAGAAATCCGTATATCAACAGGCATATATCAAATCCACCTCCTTGACAAGATCACAGAGACACATTGACTGGCACACAGACATTGTGGAGCCAACCTCTCCCCTCTCTCCGGCCTAAGTAAGTCCTGACATAGAACAGAAAACTGCAACCCCGCCACAGTAATATACAAAAATAAACATTCTGATGAGAAGTAACTTACAAACATATGATGAATATAAAACATCTTTCCTATGTTATCAACTAATTCTGATTATTTCCCAACAGGATGCAAGCCTATGGAATATAGTGACTTGCGAAAGTATTCACCCCCCTTGGCACTTTTCCTATTTTGTTGCATTACTAACCCCCCCAAAATCCATTTTAATTCCAGGTTGTATCATTTGATTTATACAACATGCCTACCACTTTGAAGATGCTAAATATTTTTGGGGGTGAAACAAGTAAGGGTGGGACGGCAGGGTAGCCTAGTGGTTAGAGTGTTGGACAAATAACCAGAAGGTGGTAAATTCTAATCCCCAAACTGACAAGGTACAAATCTGTTGTTCTGCCCCTGAACAGGCAGTTAACCCACTGTTCCTCATTTTTTTTAAAGCAAGAAATAAGAAAAAAAACAACAGTAAACTTGAGCGCGCATAACTATTCACCTGCCAAAGTCAATACTTTGAGGAGCCACATTTATAGCTTCATGACTTTATTGAACTAATTATGTGACTTCTGAAGATAATTGGTTGCACCAGATCTTATTTAGGGGCTTCATAGCAAAGGGGGTGAATACATATGCATGCACCACTTTTCCGTAAAAAAAAAAAAAAAAAAAGTAAACAAATATTTTCTTTCATTGCACTTCACCAAATTGAACTATTTTGTGTATGTCTATTACATGAAATCCAAATAAAAATCAATTTAAAATTACAGGTTGTAAAATAGGAAAAATGTCAAAGGGGATGAATACTTTTGCAAGGCACAGTAAAAGTGGGGCTTTGCTCAATCTAATTCATGCTGATAAAAAAAAATCCATATGCCTAATGGACACATGCTCAAACTTGCACACTTTTGATAGACTTAAAGGGGAAATCTGTAGTTGCCTCGTTTATTTTTGGACATACATAGTAAATTTAAACATTTTGGACATACATTGTAAATGTATAGGCTCATAACATGGTGAAATCAATAATGGATGGTCAGGCCTTGCATCCATAGCTCTATCTATTAATCTGAGAGTGGTTACATTTCTCCAGGCCCATCTCAGCTTTTTACCAAAACAGAGGTGGGTGGCCATTTTGTTATTGTTTCATCTGTGGATTTGCCCTTTAAACATCTGCATATTATCAAAATATATCAAAGTCTCACCAACAAAAAAGTAAATAATAGGCCTATAGCAAATGCAGCACATGGCATTCATTTTCACATGTAAATAGCACTTTTCAGTATTGCTCAAAGCATGCCATTCCATGAGCACAGCATTTATTTTTCAACTCGAGTCAATGAGGCCAGTCAGTCCTCCGTGACTACAAAATCATAAACAACAGAGTAGGGCTGGCTAATAAGTCCTCCTTTTTGGCGTCATGCTCAGGTAAAACATTTAGGCTAATCTATACTTCCATAGATTATGTAAACTTCAACATTGATTTATCTTGCAATAGATGTCGCTCAATTGGTAACATACATTTATTTTTGATCACTGCCAAAGGTGCTTCTACGTATTGAGTGAATACTGATGTAAATGAGATATTTCTGTTTTTAATTTTCAATACATTGGCAAAAAATTCTAAAAACATATTTTCACTTTGTCATTATGGGGTATTGTGTGGAAATGGGTGAGAAAAGTAAATCCATTTAATCCATTTTGATTTCAGGCTTAAAGAATAAAATTTTAATGATAACATATTTGTTATGATCTTACTTGGCCAAAAAATATTGCCATGTTCATTTGTGTTCCATCTTTTGTGACTGTGGAATTTGTATAGCGCCTCATAATCATCACACATAACATAACCGGCACGGCTATCATCATCCCATTTCACCATTTCACCAAATCTTTCCCAAACATTACTTTTCTGGACCTCACCAACTCTTTGTTTTCAAATCTCCTTTCGTAGCTTTTGTCTTATTGAATTCAACTCCAACATTGTCTCTTTTGCCGTAGTGTATCAACATTAGCTTTTTCTGTCCGTTTCCAAAAGCATTTGGCAAATGTCTTGTATCCTGTTTGGCCCTGTCCGGGGGTATCATCGGATGGGGCCACAGTGTCTTCTGACCCCTTCCTGTCTCAGCCTCCAGTATTTATGCTGCAGTAGTTTATGTGTTGGGGGGCTAGGGTCAGTTTGTTATATCTGGAGTACTTCTCCCGTCCTATCCGTTGTCCTGTGTGAATTTAAGTATGCTCTCTCTAATTCTCTCTTTATCTTTTTCTTTCTCTCTCTCAGAGGACCTGAGCCCTAGGACCATGCCTCAGGACTACCTGGCATGATGACTCCTTGCTGTCCCAAGTCCACCTGGCCGCGCTGCTGCTCCAGTTTCAACTGTTCTGCCTTTGATTATTATTATTTGACCATGCTGGTAATTTATGAACATTTGAACATCTTGGCCATGTTCTGTTATAATCTCCACCCGGCACAGCCAGAAGAGGACTGGCCACCCCACATAGCCTGGTTCCTCTCTAGGTTTCTTCCTAGGTTTTGGCCTTTCTAGGGAGTTTTTCCTAGCCACCGTGCTTCTACACCTGTATTGCTTGCTGTTTGGGGTTTTAGGCTGGGTTTCTGTACAGCACTTTGAGATATCAGCTGATGTACGAAGGGCTAAATAAATAAATGTGATTTGATTTGTAGGCTATTTGGCACGTGTAAAGTTAGTCTCTAAGGTTTAGGTTTACACAGTAATGCCAGATAGTCTAAAAATAATGCTGAGAGATATAAATTGCACAAGAATGCTACATTAATGGTTTTTTAAAATGTATTGTTTTGTCTTTATTCAAACCGCCCGCCCGCCACCCACACAATATTTCATGACCATAAACCCACCCACCCCACTGATATAAAGCCACCCACCCCACGGATTTAATCACGGGGACCGAGGGATATGAGTCAACCCACACATCACTAGCACACATACACACGCACCGACCCACACACAAGCACACACACACACACGCACGCACACACGCACACACACACACACACACACACACACACACACACACACACACACACACACACACACGCTTACACAAACACACACATATACACACACACACAAACACTGGCCATCAGCAGCCATCAACAGCGTTGTGGGGCAATTACTATACACTCACACTGAAATGGCACTTCACAAATGTAACACTGACATTATCCAGCCCAAACTAGAACAATCAAAACACACAGACAGCACATCATAGGATTACACACACAGTTGTGCTGTGGTTGCAGCTTTCATGAGAGAAAAAAAAACTGAGATTAGAATTTTTGTGAATTTTTCTCTCTTATATTATCCGCAATTACTCTGAGATTCAACAAATGACTGGCATCAGCTATGTGTACATTTTCACAACTCGTAATACAAAACTCCCAACTGGTCACACGCTGCCAGTCTTTCATTGAAAAAACCTGTAATCTCTCACCACACAACCATTGATTCAAAATATACGTTTAATGTGAAATGTAATAAGAACATTGGTTTAATCACCAAAATCCAACATAATATATTTTAATTTTAACTACCACTTAATCCAATAGCGAACAATGCAAGACATGTTTCAAATCGGCAATTGCTGAAAATATTATGCTACAGTATTTCAAATTACAGTAGATTGCACAGTTTCCACATAAGGCAATACACTTACATTACTCAACAAAATTGATAGAAAATCTATAATTTCCATGATATATATTCAATGTGCTATCAAAGGTGTAATCAATGAAGATATCCTCTACAATCATTAATGCAAAAAAATAAAAAAAATATATATATACTGTATATATTTCAATTGCAACCAACACGATATTTATTGTAGATGTACTGCTGTAATCAAATTTAATAATCAAAATTAAACTAATTAAATGAAGGAAAATAAAACGTTTAGCACACATTCACTTTCAAAATCATATCAAATCAATGTTTATTTGTCAGGTGTGCCAAATACAACAGGTATTTCACCTTACAGTGAAATGCTTAATTACAAGCCCTAACCAACAGTGCAATTTTAAAGTAAAAAATAGGTATTAGGTAAACAATAGATAAGTCAAGAAACAAAAAAACTGTAAAATGACAGTGAAAATAACAGTAGCGAGGCTACATACAGATGGTACCGATACAAAATCAATGTGCGGGGGCACCGGTTAGTCGGGCTGATTGTGTTAATATGTACATGAATGTATATTTAAAGGGACTATGCATAGATTATAAACAGAGAGTAGCAGCAGCTTAAAAGAGGGGTTGGCGGGACACAATGCAAATAGTCTGGGTAGCCATTTGATTACCTGTTCAGCAGTCTTATGGCTTGGGGGGAAAAGCTGTTGAGAAGCCTTTTGGTCTTCGACTTGGCACTCCGGTACCGCTTGCCATGCGGTAGTAGAGAACAGTCTATGACTGGGGTGGCTGGGGTCTTTGACAATTTGTAGAACCTTCCTCTGACACCGCCTGGTGTAGAGGCCCTGGTTGGCAGGCAGCTTAGCCCCAGTGATGTATTGGGCCGTACGCACTACCCTCTGTAGTGCCTTGCAAGCCTGTCTTGAGCATTTGGCCATAAACTCTCATCCACATCACAGTGAATGTCCTGATTGTTCATGGCATGGCGAATTCAAGCTTGACATTGGTGTGTATTGACCTCTGCATGGTGGAACCTGACATTGTCCCACACAATGAGATAGGTGACCCCTTCACCTTCATAGGCCTGCTCAATTTAATTGAGAAACACAATGAGGTATACAGCATTGTAGGATCCTAGTAATGGCCTACGTCCTATGACATCATCTTCAGCGGTAGCTGCGCACATGGAGATATTTCACTGTCATTGTCCAGGCACTTGGACAGTCGCCTGTTGGCCGATGAGGTTACGCCCAAGGCACCGAGTTTTGACCAGAGATATACTTGTGATGGTTCATAGCAGCATCAAGCACCATCATCCTCTGAAAATACATTTTGGTTAGTTATTTGTAGGGTATAGTTCGAATATGAAATGGTGAAGTAGCAGGTGCATCAAATAGTAACAATAATACAGTATATCGTGCTGTACCTGAACATACTCGGCCCGCAGTTGTTTCACCCAGTTGAAGGTTTCTCTCAAAAGGCACCAGGTAAATGTGTTTCATAGATAACTGGTGCCTCTTCAAAAGGCAGGTGATTGTTGGTAGGCTGATCGATGCCACGTTGGCAAAGGTGTCATTGTTTTCCTCAACAGCCTGCTTTAATTCGGACACCATATGTCATTCCTGGCCCTCAACATTTCCACCACTGCCCCCTCCTGCTGGTCGGTCAGCACATGGCTATGGCCACCACCATGGGGTCTTCTGTCAATTCGGAGGGTAAGAATACTGTAATATGTTTTGTGAATTTACATGCATTAAAATATATAATTTACTGTAAATGTAATGGTAAAAAATAGTGCATATCCTGAAAACTTACCAGTTTTCTTGGCAAAATGTTCTCATGATCGGATTGACAGTTGATCTATTCAGATTGGAGTGTTTTACGGACATATTCCATCTCTCCCTATCCAGTCTGCTGTCCCCACACGCTTCAAGATGTTCACCATTGTTCCTGTACACAAGAAAGCAAAGGTCACTGGACTAAATGTATATCGCCTCGTAGCGCTCACTTTTGTCATCATGAATTAGCTTTAAAAGACTAGTCACCTCTACCTTACCTGACACCCTAGACCCACTTCAATTGGCTTTCCGCCCCAATAGATCCACAGACTATGCAATCACCATCGGACTGCACACTGCCCTACCCCAACTGGACAAGAGGAATACCTATGTAAGAATGCTGTTCATTGACTATAGCTCAGCCTTCAACACCATAGTACCCTCCAAGCTCATCAATAAGCTCGGGGACCTGGGTCTGAACCCCACCCTGTGCAACTGGGTCCTGGACTTCATGATGGGCCTCCAACTCAATCATCACGTTTGCAGATGACACAAGGTAGTAGGCCTGATTACCAACAGTGACGAGACAGGGAGGAGTTGAAGGTCCTGGGAGTGAGGTGCCAGGAAAATAACTTCTCACTCAACATCAACAAAACAAAGAAGCTGATGGTGGACTTCAGTAGACAGCAGAGGAAGCACCTACCTATGGGACCGCAATGGAGAAGGTGAAAAGCTTAAAGTTCCTTGGCGTACACAAGACTGACAAACTGAAATGGTCCACCCACACAGACAGTGTGGTGAAGAAGGCGCAACAGCTCATATTCAACCTCAGGAGGCTTAAACATTTTGACTTGGCACCTACTTTTACAGATGCACAATTAAGAGTATCCTGTTGGACTGCATCACCGCCTGCTATGTCAACTGCACCGCAGCAACCGCAGGGCTCTCCAGAGGGTGGTGCAGGCTGCCTAACGCATCACCGGCGGCAAACTACCTGCCCTCCAGGACACCTACACCACCCGATGTCACAGGAAGGCCAAAAAGATCATCAAGGATAACGACCATCCGAGCCACTGCATGTTCACCCCGTTATCATCCAGAAGGTGAGGTCAGTACAGGTGCATCAAAGCTGGGACCGAGAGTCTGAAAACAGCTTTTATCTTAAGACCATCTGACTGTTAAATAGCTATCACATGCACCTGAGTGGTTGCTGCCCTATAGACATAGACTTGAAATCACTGGCACTTTAATTATGGAACACCAGTCACTTTAATAATGTTTAAATATTTTGCGTTACTCATTTCATATGTGTATACTGTATTCTATTATATTGTAGTCTATGCCGCTCTGACATTGCTCGTCCAAATACTTATGTATTCTTAATTCCATTCCTTTACCTTCAATGTGTGTATATTGTGTGTATTGTTGTGAAATTGTTAGATTTTACTGCACTCTTGGAGCTAGAAGTACAAGCATTTAATTATTTTATTTTAATTAATCTGTTAGCCTCTGCCAAGGTAAGGCCTCTTTTTACTACATGGTCAACGATGATGGCCCAGACTTCATTAGACACAACAGTTCCCTGCCGCCTGCCTCCCTCTCTCTGATGTCCATCTCTTTGACAGGGCCCATGCCCACCTCTTTGAACTCTTTGACGGGGCCCAGGCCCACCTGTCTGATGAGCCCGTTTTCCACAAGCTCTTTGATTTCTTCCTCTCCTGTGATTTCTTTCCTGATCCATGTTGAAAGAAATTGGAAGTGTTCAGCTCACACACACCCTTTTTATATGGTGACCAATTGTGGTTACCACTGTGTGAAATCATTTAGCAATATGGAATAGTCATTATATATGGTTAGCATGTATCATAATGTAATTTTATATGTTTATACTTCACAAACACACATTTTATTCATTTAAATCCATATAGTGTGTATTAGACAAGACAGTTTAAAATCTATAGATTTACCAAAATGTACCATTAAACAGGATAACCATTAAGCACGGTTGGATTAAGTGATGATCAAATTAGAAGAGAATTGAAAAGTATTGTGAACATTGCATTCTGAAAGGCAATTATTGAATTATATGAAAGATATTTCCAGATGAAACATTGATTAGGTTTGGTGAAAAGATACTGTGCGATTTTGGGTTTTGTACTTAAAGTACCAGTCAAAAGTTTGGACACCTACTCATTCAAGGGTCTTTCTTTATTTCTACTATTTTCTACATTGTAGAATAATAGTGAAGACATCAAAACTATTAAATAACACATCATGTAGTAACCAAAAAAGTGTTAAACAAATCTAAATATATTTTAGATTTTAGATTCTTCAGAGTAGACACCCATTGCCTTGATGACAGCTTTGAACACGCTTGGCATTCTCTCAACCAGCTTATCCTGGAATGATTTTCCAACAGTCTTGAAGGAGTTCCCACATATGCTGAGCACTTGTTGGCTGCTTTTCCTTCACTCTGTGGTCCAACTCATCCCAAACCATCTCAATTGGGTTGAGGTCGGGAGATTGTGGAGGCCAGGTCATCTGATGCACAAATCCATCACTCTCCTTCCTGGTCAAATAGCCCTGGAGGTGTGTTGGGTCATTGTCTTGTTGAAAAGCAAATTATAGTCCCACTAAGCGCAAACCAGATGGGATGGCGTATCACTGCAGAATGCTGTGGAATCCATGCTGGTTAAGTGTGCCTTGAATTCTAAATACATTACTGGTGGTGGTGATGTTGGTTGTGGTGATGGTGGTGGAAGAGGGGACAGACAGCAACCAGCCCAGCCAGACAATTTTCTTGGGGGAGTTGCAATTTAGAATTTAGAGTCTGGAGGAGCAGATGGACGGCAAGCAGTCAGACAGTTGCTGTCATCAACTTATCCTAGACCTAGTCATGAATCAGCATCAGAGAGAGAAAGTGAGAAAGAAGGAGAGAAAAAAAAGAGAGAGAGAGAGAAAGAGAGATAGAGAGCAAGATAACGTGTGTGTGTGTGTGTGTGTGTGTGTGTGTGTGTGTGTGTGTGTGTGTGTGTGTGTGTGTGTGTGTGTGTGTGTGTGTGTGTGTGTGTGAGTGCAGAGACAGTTGTGTTTGGTGGTCTACTGTTTGGTCTGCATACAGATTTTTTTTTATCTCATTACAAAAACAGACGATTCAATAATTTATGACACACAATCCTCTTTTCTCTCTTCACTTTATCTTCGATCGATTTAGTATACATTCCCAAAGACTGGAAAGCAGCTGTGGTCATCCCCCTCTTCAAAGGGGTGGACACTCTTGACCCAAACTGCTACAGACCTATATCTATACCACCCTGCCTATCTAAGGTCTTCGAAAGCCAAGTCAACAAAGAAATTACTGACCATTTCGAATCCCACCATACCTTCTCTGCTATGCAATCTGGTTTCAGAGTTGGTCATGGATGCACCTCAGCCACGCTCAAGGTCCTAAATGATATCTTAACCGCCATCGATAAGAAACAATACTGTGCAGCTGTATTCATTGACCTGGCCAAGGCTTTCGACTCTGTCGATCACCACATCCTCATTGGCAGACTCGATAGCCTTGGTTTCTCAAATGATTGCCTCGCCTGGTTCACCAACTACTTCTCTGATAGAGTTCAGTGTGTCAAATCGGAGGGCCTGTTGTCCTGGCCTCTGGCAGTCTCTATGGGGGTGCAACAGGGTTCAATTCTCTTCTCTGCATACATCAATATTGTCGCTCTTGCTGCTGGTGAGTCTCTGATCCACCTCTACGCAGACGACACCATTATGTATACTTCTGGCCTTTCTTTGGACACTGTGTTAACAACCCTCCAGACGAGCTTCAATGCCATAAAACTCTCATTCCGTGGCCTCCAATTGCTCTAAATACAAGTAAAACTAAATGCATGCTCTTCAACCGATCGCTGCCTGCACCTGCCCGCCCGTCCAACATCACTACTCTGGACGGTTCTGACTTAGAATATGTGGACAACTACAAATACCTAGGTGTCTGGCTAGACTGTAAAGTCTCCTTCCAGACTCAAATCAAACATCTCCAATCCAAAGTTAAATCTAGAATTGGCTTCCTATTTCGCAACAAAGCATCCTTCACTCATGCTGCCAAACATACCCTTGTAAAACTGACCATCCTACCGATCCTCGACTTCGGCGATGTTATTTACAAAATAGCCTCCAGTACCCTACTCAATAAATTGGATGCAGTCTATCACAGTGCCATCCGTTTTGTCACCAAAGCCACCACTACGACCTGTACGCTCTCGTTGGCTGGCCCTCGCTTCATACTCGTCGCCAAACTCACTGGCTCCAGGTCATCTACAAGACCTTGCTTGGTAAAGTCCCCCCTTATCTCAGCTCGCTGGTCACCATAGCATCACCCACCTGTAGCACGCGCTCCAGCAGGTATATCTCTCTGGTCACCCCCAAAACCAATTCTTCCTTTGGCCGCCTCTCCTTCCAGTTCTCTGCTGCCAATGACTGGAACGAACTACAAAAATCTCTGAAACAGGAAACAATTATCTCCCTCACGAGCGTTAACTTCTCTAGGGTAAGGGGCAGAGAACTTGGAATTTGGATGAAAAGTATGCCCAAATTAAATGGCCTGCTACTCGTGCCCAGAATATATGATGCATATAACTGGTAGATTTTGATAGAAAACACTCTAAAGTTTCCAAAACGGTGAAAATAGTGTCTGTGAGTATAACAGAACTGATTTGGCAGGCAAAAACCTTTTTTTGTTGGTTTTGTAGTTTTCTATTCAATGCCATTACAGTATCCATTGACTTAGGACTCAATTTGCAGTTCCTATGCCTTCCACTAGATGTCAACAGTCATTAGAAATTGTTTCAGGCTTGTATTCCTATAAATGAGGGAGTAAGACCAGTCTGACTGAGTGGACCCTGATGTGTCACAGAGCTTTTTCAAGCGCAATCCCGAGAGAGTCTATTTGTTGTTTACCTTTTATATTGACGACATTATTGTCCGGTTGAAATATTATAGATTATTTAGGCTAAAAACAACCTGAGGATTGAATATAAACATTGTTTGACATGTTTCTATGAACTTTATGGATACAATTTGGATTTTTTTGTCTGCTTGTTTTAACTATGTTTGAGCCTGTGGATTACTGAAGAAAACGTGCGAAGAAAACAGAGGTTTTTGGATATAAAGAGACTATATCGAACAAAAGTAACATTTATTGAGTAAATGAATGTCTTCTGAGTGCAACCATATGAAGATCATCAAAGGTAAGGGATTTATTTTATCTCTATTTCTGTGTTTTGTAACGTTTCTGCTTGGCTGGTTACTGTTTGTAATAATTTGTCAACTGGGCTATGTTCTCAAATAATCGTAAGGTATGCTTTCGCCATAAGGCATTTTTTAAAATCTGACACCGTGGTTGGATTCACAAGAAGTTAATCTTTAAACCTACGTAAAATATGTTTTGTTTTCTGAATTTTTATAATGAGTATTTCTGTATTTGAATTTGGCGTTCTGCAATCTTACTGGATGTTGGCCAGATGGGACGCTAGCGTCCCACATACCCTAGAGAGGCTGTCAGAGCAGCTCACAGATTACTGCACCTGTACATAGCCCATCTATAATTTAGCCCAAACAACTACCTCTCCCCCTACTGTATTTATTTATTTTGCTGCTTTGCACCCCATAATTTCTATCTCTACTTTGCACATTCTTGCACTGCAAATCTATCATTCCAGTGTTATACTTGCTGTATTGTATTTACTTCGCCACCATGGCCTTTTTTTGCCTTTACCTCCCTTATCTCACCTCATTTGCTCACATTGTATACAGACTTATTTTTCTACTGTATTATTGACTGTATGTTTGTTTTACTCCATGTGTAACTGTGTTGTATGTGTCGAACTGCTTTGCTTTATCTTGACCTTTATCTTGGCCAGGTCGCAAGTGTAAATGAGAACTTGTTCTCAACTTGCCTACCTGGTTAAATAAAGGTGAAATAAAAATAAATAAATAAATAAATAAAACATGAACAAAGACACATACACTGAGTGGACAAATCATTAGGAACACCTGCTCTTTCCATGACATAGACTGACCAGGTGAATCCAGGTGAAAGCTATGATCCCTTATTGATATCACCTTTTAAATCCACTTCATCTCCTAGTGTAGATGAAGAGGATGAGACAGGTTAATTAAATAAGAATTTTCAAGCCTTGAAACAATTGAGAAATGTATTTTTGTGGATGTGTGCCAGGGTGAATGTGCAAAACAAAAGTGTCTTTGAATGCAACCTGGTCTCAGAGCATTTTTTTTCTGTCTGTATGTAAGTCTGAGACACATAATTTAGTATGATATGTTACGTTTTGTATGGTATGTATTAATTTGAGGATGTCCATCACCCATTTCCAGCGGAGGCTGGTGGGAGGATCTATAGGAGGATGGGCTCATTGTTATTGCTGAAATGGAATAAATGGAACAGTGTCAAGCATGTGGTTTCATTATGTTTGATGTGTTTGATACGTTCCATTAATTCCATACTAGCCATTACAATGAGCCCGTCCTCCTATATAGCTACTCCCATTAGCCTCCACTGCCCATTTCGTATTATATGTTATGAATTGCAATACGTATTTTATGTTACACATTTCCAGAATGTACAATATGTTACAAATTTGCTAAACGTATGTTAAGTTACAAATTCGCTAAACGTATGTTAAGTTACAAATTCAAGCTAGGTGACTAAAGTTAGCAAGGCTAGGGGTTAGGGTTAAGAGTTAGGGTTAAGTTTAGGAGTTAGGTTAAAGCATTAAGGTTAAGGGAAGGGTTAGCTAAAAGGGTTAAGGTTAAGGGAAGGGTTAGCTAACATGCTAACTAGTTGCAAAGTAGCTAAAGAGTAGTAAATAGATGAAAAGATGCTAAAATGTTGTCTGTGATAAGCTTCGACCTCGCAACCATTGGGTTGCTAGACGTTCGTGTTATACACCCATCTATACTAACTTCATATTTGCCTTAAGTAACCATCTGTCTTATGTAACCATACCAAACTTAACATATCATGCTAATTTGAGTGTCCTGGGGCGGCAGGTAGCCTACAGGCTAGAGCATTGGGCCAGTAACCAAAAGGTTGCTGGATCGAATCACTGAGCTGACAAGGTAAAAATGTGTTGTTCTGCCTCTGAACAAGGCAGTTAACCCCCTGTTCCCCTGTAGGCCTTCATTGTAAGTAAGAATTTGTTCTTAACTGACTTGCCTAGTTAAATAAAGGTAAAATAAAAAATGAATGTTTACTATGTTACATCTAGTATATGAGACCAGGCTGAATGGGGTATGGTAGTAGATGCCAGGCGCACCTATTTGAGCGTGTCAAGAACTGCAACGTTGCTGGGATTTTCACTCCCAACAGTTTCCTGTGTCTATCAAGAATGGTCCACCACCCAAAGGACATCGAGCAAACTTGACACAACTGTGGGAAACATGGGGGTCAACATTGGCCAACATCCCTGTGGAATGCTTTCGACACTTTCTTGAGTCCATGCCCCAACAAATGTATGCTGTTCTGAGTTCCAAAAGGGGTGCAACTCAATATTATAATGTAAAAAATGACTCTTACTCTATGCCGCCCCACTTCTTGTGGTGTTTTCACTTTGAACGAAAACAAGGGGGTTGAGCCCTGAGGCTCCTTGGGCTGGCCTTATGGGATAGATATGTCTTTGCGCTAATCCCTCCTACTCAAAGGAGGCTGCTGCCCTGGAGGTGGAGAAGAAGTAAAAGTCACATGCAACCTAACGTTACAGCCGCCAGAAACAAAAACGAGCATGCAGATGAAACCACCAAGCATCATTCTCTGTTCTTGGATCTGAATTAACTCGACCCCAAAAGAAAAATAGAAGTGAGAAGAAGACTGCTCAAGACCAGATGCTACTGAAATAACAATTAGTTTAAAACCTGTTGAGGCTAGGGGGCAGTATTTTCACTTTTGGATGAAAGGCGTTCCCAGAGTAAATGGCCTCATACTCTTTCCCAGATGGGAATATATGCATAGTATTATTACTGGTGGTTAGAAAACACTCTGAAGTTTATAAAACTGTTTGAATTATGTCTGTGAGCAAAACAGAACTCATATGGCAGACAAAAACCTGAGAAGAAATCCAAACAGGAAGTGAGAACTCAATATAGAAAACAGTGCCATTGGATGTCCATGTTAGATATGGATGAGCATGCACTTCCTAGGGCTTCCACAAGATGTCACCATCTTTCGATTCTGGTTGTATGATTCTACTATGAAGGAGGGGCTCATAATAGCTCTTTGCGTGGGTGGTCTAGTAGAAAGCCTTGGCCTCATTACGCGCGGTCACGAGAGTGTCCTACCGTTCCTATGCGTTTCTTCAGACAATGGAATTCTCCGGTTGGAACCTTATTGCTGATTAATGTTTAAAACATCCTAAATATGGATTGCATACATCATTTGACTTGTTTCTACGACCTGTAACGGAACTTTTTGAGTTTTTGTCTGGAGGAATTGCTCGTGCTTTTTGAGGATTGAATGCTGGGCTGAACAACCAAAAACAAGGTGCTAAATTATGGGCTTTTTGGAACTTTATGGAACAAATCAGTCATTTGTTGTCGAACTGGGATTCCTGGAACTGCCTTCTGATGAAGATATTCAAAGGTAAGTAAATATTTATAGTGTTTTTTTGTAGCTTCTGTTGACGCCAAAATGGCGTTTATTTCTTTTGGCTCTGAACGCAGTTCTCAGATTATTATTTTTCTGTAAAGTAAAAAAAAATATCTGACACAGCGGTTGCATAGAGGATACATTTATCTTTCATTCTGTGAATAACACTTGCATCTTTTATCAATATTTATTGTGAGTATTTCTGCAAAATCACAGGATGTTTTGGAATCAAAATTATTATCAAACATTATCAAACAAAACACACAATACATGTATAACATGATGTCCTATGAGTGGCATCTGATGGAGATAATCAAAGGTTAGTGATTCATTTTGTATATATTTATGCTTTTGTGACTGTGAAATACCGCTCTGTAGGTTTTTGAATTTGGTGGTCATCTAGCATAAATATATGTTGTGTTTTCGCTGTAAAACATTTTAAAAATCGGACACGATGGGTAGATTAACAATATGTTTATCTTTCATTTGCTGTATTGGACTTGTTAATGTGTGAAAGTTAAATATATCTAAAGAATATTTTTATCAGCTGAATGGGAGGGTGTGTTCCCTTCAGGGAACTCCTTGTGCCCCCTTAGCCCCAATAGGTTTTAATGTCTTCCCAATGTCAACCAACAATGCACAGGATAGCTTGGACCTGTTGGATGGAGGAAACATCAGCCGTTGGTTATGAGGAACATCCTAACCCTTCAGCTACATGTATCACCATCAGCATTGTGCCAATGTGACTTTCTACCTGCTACACCAGAAATCAAACAAATACACTTTTATTTCTCAATATTTCAATTCACAAGATAGAATGAACTGGCTTCCTCCCATGATCCACTGAAGAACCATGTAGGCTTTTTTATCCTGGGAGCTGGTTGCTGGCTGAACATGTCCTGCATTGCATGTGTTTCATGTGTTTTAAGTTCTACAAGTGTTCAGTAGTCATTTCTAGTCTGGATTTTTACATAATAGAGATTTGTGTGGTCAGTTTTTTATTATTCAGCAAGTAGTCCAAGTCATCCATGGTTCAGTTACTCTGACAGTAGTCCAAGTCATCCATGGTTCAGTTACTCCAGCAGTAGTCCAAGTCATCCATGGTTCTGTTACTCTGACAGTAGTCCAAGTCATCCATGGTTCAGTAACTTCAGCAGTAGTCCAAGTTAACCATGGTTCAGTTACTCCAGCAGTAGTCCAAGTCATCCATGGTTCTGTTACTCTGACAGTAGTCCAAGTCATCCATGGTTCAGTTACTCCAGCAGTAGTCCAAGTCATCCATGGTTCTGTTACTCTGACAGTAGTCCAAGTCATCCATGGTTCAGTAACTTCAGCAGTAGTCCAAGTCATCCATGGTTCAGTAACTTCAGCAGTAGTCCAAGTCATCCATGGTTCAGTAACTCCAGCAGTAGTCCAAGTCACCCATGGTTCAGTTACTCTGACAGTAGTCCAAGTCATCCATGGTTCTGTTACTCCAGCAGTAGTCCAAGTCATCCATGGTTCTGTTACTCTGACAATAGTCCAAGTCATCCATGGTTGAGGTACTCCAGCAGTAGTCCAAGTCATCCATGATTTAGTATCTTCAGCAGTAGTCCAAGTCATCCATGGTTCAGTTACTCTGACAGTAGTCCAAGTCATCCATGGTTCTGTTACTCTGACAATAGTCCAAGTCATCCATGGTTCAGTAACTCCAGCAGTAGTCCAAGTCATCCATGGTTTAGTATCTTCAGCAGTAGTCCAAGTCACCCATGGTTCAGTTACTTCAGCAGTATTCCACATCATCCATGGTTCTGTTACTCTGACAGTAGTCCAAGTCATCCATGGTTCAGTAACTTCAGCAGTATTCCAAGTCATCCATGGTTTAGTAACTTCAGCAGTAGTCCAAGTCATCCATGGTTCTGTTACTCTGACAGTAGTCCAAGTCATCCATGGTTCAGTTACTCTAGCAGTAGTCCAAGTCATCCATGGTTCTGTTACTCTGACAGTAGTCCAAGTCATCCATGATTCAGTTACTCTGACAGTAGTCCAAGTCATCCATAGTTCTGTTACTCTGACAGTAGTCCAAGTCATCCATGGTTCTGTTACTCCAGCAGTAGTCCAAGTAATCAATGGTTCAGTTACTCCAGCAGTAGTCCATGTCATCCATGGTTCAGTTACTCTGACAGTAGTCCAAGACATCCATGGTTCTGTTACTCTGACAGTAGTCCAAGTCATCCAGGATTCAGTTACTCTGACAGTAGTCCAAGTCATCCATGGTTCTGTTACTCTGACAGTAGTCCAAGTCATCCATGGTTCTGTTACTCTGACAGTAGTCCAAGTCATCCATGGTTCAGTTACTCTGACAGTAGTCCAAGTCATCCATGGTTCTGTTACTCTGACAGTAATCCAAGTCATCCAGGATTCAGTTACTCTGACAGTAGTCCAAGTCATCCATGGTTCTGTTTCTCTGACAGTAGTCCAAGTCATCCATGGTTCTGTTACTCTGACAGTAGTCCAAGTCATCCATGGTTCAGTTACTCTGACAGTAGTCCAAGTCATCCATGGTTCTGTTACTCTGACAGTAGTCCAAGTCATCCAGGATTCAGTTACTCTGACAGTAGTCCAAGTCATCCATGGTTCTGTTACTCCAACAGTAGTCCAAGTAATCAATGGTTCAGTTACTCTGACAGTAGTCCAAGTCACCCATGGTTCAGTTACTCCAGCAGTAGACCAAGTCATCCATGGTTCAGTTACTCTGACAGTAGTCCAAGTCATCCATGGTTCAGTTACTCTGACAGTAGTCCAAGTCATCCATGGTTCTGTTACTCCAGCAGTAGTCCAAGTAATCAATGGTTCAGTTACTCCAGCAGTAGTCCAAGTCATCCATGGTTCAGTTACTCTGACAGTAGTCCAAGTCATCCATGGTTCAGTAACTCCAGCAGTAGTCCAAGTCGTCCATGGTTCTGTTACTCTGACAGTAGTCCAAGTCATCCATGGTTCAGTTACTCTGACAGTAGTACTAGTAATCAATGGTTCAGTTACTCCAGCAGTAGTCCAAGTCGTCCATGGTTCTGTTACTCTGACAGTAGTCCAAGTCATCCATGGTTCAGTTACTCCAGCAGTAGTCCAAGTCATCCATGGTTCAGTTACTCTGACAGTAGTCCAAGTCATCCATGATTCAGTTACTCCGTAGTGTTGATGCTGACGGAAGAGAAATCAATCATATCAATTACAAGTTTTGAAATCACTTTTTAGTGCCTTTCCAAACCAAGTTTTCATAGTATTGATTTTATCTCAATGCAATTGTACATTCATTTCTCAAGCTTCATCAGGAAAAGGGGAAATATTTGTAATGAGTTACTGTTGCTTGGTTAGTAGTGGGACAGGAGAAAAGATTTTGAGTCTGTGGGAGTCGTTGGCACTGTGTGGAAAAATAACACACATTGCTCCTTCAATAGTACACGGTACACTGTTGTAATGTACACCCCACTGTATCCTGTACATATGCAATACACCTCATTATATCCTGATTATTTGCCATACACCCCACTGTATTCTGTACACATGCCATACACCTAGCTGCATCCTGATTATGCCATACACCCCACTGTATACTGTGCACATGCTTATGTGACCTTCCTATGACTTGATGGCCCGTAGTCTAACAATATGTCATGCAGATGAGATATTGTTTACTTTACTGACCACAATGGATGTTCATTTTTATTTATTATTTTTATTTAACCTTTATTTAACTTAATTCAGTCGTTCTAGTGGGTAGTTAACACTGGGTAGGAATCAATACTGTACTGTATATAGGCAGGCAATGTGCTGAACAGGCAACAAAATAATTATTGAATCACAAAGCATAACAGAATATGCATACAGCATTTCTTACTTTGATCGATTACCAACAAAATAATTAATGAATCACAAATCATGACAGAAAATTAATAGTGCATTTCTTACCAGTCTTTCAGTGTTGCGGTTTGTCCCTCCAAATCAGACTCCACCAGTATCTCCCTGAGAAACACATATTTATGTGATGTTACTGTATCAAATGTTATAACTAAATGAATTTTCTGGGGTGATTCTGTGCTGAAAATACTGGCGACCACCTAACTATCATGTCAACATCTGCATGTCTAGCTTTAGCTCGCTAGCCTTAGCTAGTTGAAATAAATAACATTTTGCTTAGGGTCCCCAAAAGGCTCTGACTGCATGTGTGGGTATGACTGTGGATACGCTGACCCATGAGCCACTGCGGCCACTCATGATGAGTTCAGATTTTCTGTGGCCCCACCCCCAACAAAATTGCCATCCTTTTTTTGAATCATACCAATCAGAAAAAGCACTTCAGATGAACAAAGGTGCCATCCCACTTTTTACAGAGTACCTTCAAATACTGATATGTCACATCTGGAAATATTATTGTTTTGAAGTTAGTACACAACCCATTTAATTAAATATGCTGGAAAGTTAGTTTCTCTCAGTCACTTTGGTGCATTTCTTAGATCAAAAGTGCAATTCTTGATACTACTTGTACAAATTCCAAATAATCTAGTCATTTGTGCACATCATTAAAGCAATTTCTTATTCCTTTGAACAAATTGCAATTGATAATGTACAAGTGTCAGCTTTTTTCCACATTATCAATTGCTCATGTCATGTTGATCAAAATATAGTAGATGGTTCTCTGTTGAATAGTCTTACCCCTCCCTGAAAACATCTAGGCATTAGTTCCTTGCATAAGCCATTACATGCAAAATTGTTGAACTAATTGTCATAAACTGTCAAGCATAGTTTTACACATTTCTATTAGACCTTTTGTACAAAAACATGAATTGATGAATCGTGCAGGTGAAATTGACCCTCACTCATGAAGGAATGTAAAGTGTTAGTTCAACCAACAATCAACCAGTTGTCTAAATTGCTCAAAGGTGCATCTCATTTCCATCCACTTAGCCTGAAGCTAGCCCAGCCAGAGCTCCTGTGCTACCACCGAAGCATACTCCTGGGCTACAATATCCAGACCCACGACAGGTCTATCGATGTCACCGCATGAAGAGGCATAAACAGACTTAACCCCATCGCGACGTCCCCCAAAGGCTAACTTTCTAGCCCTTGCTATCTGCTTGCTTGCTAATTCGGCCGGCTAACTGCTAGCTTGTTTAGCCCCGGTCTGCTAACTGCTAGCTTGTTTAGCCCCTGCCTACTGACTGTTAGCTTGTTAGCACAAGCCTGCTAACTGTCTGAATCGCCGCGTCCCCAGCCAGCCCAACCACTCACTGGACCCATATTTACTTTCAATCTCTTTTTGATTTTTAATTCGATTATACCTTCCGGTAACCTGCCTCACCCAATGTGATACAGAATCGCTAATATTTTAAATTTTTAGAACACAGTCAAGAACCTCCAGAAGCTAACCAGCTAACTAGCTACAAGCTATTTAGTCATTGTTAGCCTCTGCAAGCGGCTTTTACCTTCTGCACAGCCAGCCAGTTTTTTTAACCTGGATAATACTCACCAGTCTAGCTTCCCTGTCCCATCCACCGCTGCCCCCTGGACACTGATCACTTGGCTACATAGCTGATGCATGCTGGACTGTCCATTAATCACGGTACTCCATTCTGCTTGTTTATGTTTTATCTGTCGGCCCCAGCCGCACTCAGGCTCTGTGTGTAGTCAACCCTCTCTGCCCATTCAACGCCATTTTACCTGCTGTTGTTGTGCTAGCTGATTAGCTGTTGTTGTCTCACCTACTGTTTTAGCTAGCTCTCCCAATCAACACCTGTGATTACTGTATGCCTCGCTGTATGTCTCTCTCAAATGTCTATATGCTTTGTATACTGTTGTTCAGGTTAGTTATCATTGTTTTAGTTTACAATGAAGCCCCTAGTTCCACTCTTCATACCCCTGATACCTCCTTTGTCCCAACTCCCACACATGTGGTGACCTCACCCATTACAACCAGCATGTCCAGAGATACAACCTCTCTTATCATCACCCAGGGCCTGGGCTTACCTCCGCTGTACCCGCACCCCACCATACCCCTGTCTGCGCATTATGCCCTGAATATATTCTACCATGCCCAGAAATCTGCTCCTTTTACTCATTGCCCCCAACGCTCTAGGCGACCAGTTTTGATAGCGTTTAGCCGCACCCTCATACTACTCCTCCTCTGTTCCGCGGGTGATGTGGAGGTAAACCCCGGCCCTGCATGTTCCCAGGCACCCTCATTTGTTGACTTCTGTGATTGGAAAAGCCTTGGTTTCATGCATGTCAACATCAGAAGCCTCCTCCCTAAGTTTGTTTTACTCACTGCTTTAGCACACTCTGCTAACCCTGATGTCCTTGCCGTGTCTGAATCCTGGCTCAGGAAGGCCACCAAAAATTCTGAGATTTCCATACCCAACTATAACATTTTCCGTCAAGATAGAACTGCCAAAGGGGGGTGGGATTTGCAGTCTACTGCAGAGATAGCCTGCAAAGTAATGTCATACTTTCCAGGTCCATACCCAAAAAGTTTGAACTACTAATTTTAAAAATTACTCTCTCCAGAAATAAGTCTCTCACTGTTGCCGCCTGCTATACCGACCCCCCTCAGCTCCCAGCTGTGCCCTGGACACCATTAGTGAATTGATAGCCCCCCATCTAGCTTCAGAGTTTGTTCTGTGAGGTGACCTAAACTGTGATGTGCTTAACAAACCCCGGCAGTCCTACGATCTAAGCTAGATGCCCTCAATCTCACACAAATCATCAAGGAACCCACCAGGTACAACCCTAAATCTGTAAACAAGGGCACCCTCATAGACGTCATCCTGACCAACTGACCCTCCAAATACACCTCTGCTGTCTTCAACCAGTATCTCAGCGATCACTGCCTCATTGCCTGTATCAAGCTACGGATCCGCAGTCAAACGACCACCCCTCATCACTGTCAAACGCTCCCTAAAACACTTCTGTGAACAGGCCTTTCTGATCGACCTGGCCCGGGTATCCTGGAAGGACATTGACCTCATCCCGTCAGTTGAGGATACCTGGTCATTCTTTAAAAGTAACTTCCTCGCCAATTTAGATAAGCATGCTCCATTCAAAAAATGCAGAACTAAGAAAAGATATAGCCCTTGGTTCACTCCAGACCTGACAGCCCTCGACCAGCACAAAAACATCCTGTGGCGGACTGCAATAGCATCAAATAGTCCCCGCGATATGCAACTGTTCAGGGAAGTCAGGAACATATACACACAGTCAGTCAGGAAAGCTAAGGCCAGCTTCTTCAGGTAGAAATTTGCATCCTGTAGCTCCAACTCCAAAAAGTTCTGGGACACTGTGAAGTCCATGGAGAACAAGAGCACCTCCTCCCAGCTGCCCACTGCACTGAGACTAGGTAACAAATCAAATCAAATCAAATTTTATTTGTCACATACACATGGTTAGCAGATGTTAATGCGAGTGTAGCGAAATGCTTGTGCTTCTAGTTCCGACAATGCAGTAATAACCAACAAGTAATCTAACTAACAATTCCTAAATTACTGTCTTATACACAGTGTAAGGGGATAAAGAATATGTACATAAGGATATATGAATGAGTGATGGTACAGAGCAGCATAGGCAAGATACAGTAGATGGTATCGAGTACAGTATATACATATGAGATGAGTATGTAAACAAAGTGGCATAGTTAAAGTGGCTAGTGATACATGTATTAAATAAGGAAGCAGTCAATGATATAGAGTCCAGTATATATGTATGCATATGAGATTAATAATGTAGGGTAAGTAACATTATATAAGGTAGCATTGTTTAAAGTGGCTAGTGATATATTTACATAATCTCCCATCAATTCCCATTATTAAAGTGGCTGGAGTTGAGTCAGTGTCAGTGTGTTGGCAGCAGCCACTCAATGTTAGTGGTGGCTGTTTAACAGTCTGATGGCCTTGAGATAGAAGCTGTTTTTCAGTCTCTCGGTCCCAGCTTTGATGCACCTGTACTGACCTCGCCTTCTGGATGATAGCGGGGTGAACAGGCAGTGGCTCAGGTGGTTGATGTCCTTGATGATCTTTATGGCCTTCCTGTAACATCGGGTGGTGTAGGTGTCCTGGAGGGCAGGTAGTTTGCCCCCTGTGATGCGTTGTGCAGACCTCACTACCCTCTGGAGAGCCTTACGGTTGAGGGCGGAGCAGTTGCCGTACCAGGCGGTGATACAGCCCGCCAGGATGCTCTCGATTGTGCATCTGTAGAAGTTTGTGAGTGCTTTTGGTGACAAGCCGCATTTTTTCAGCCTCCTGAGGTTGAAAAGGCGCTGCTGCGCCTTCTTCACGATGCTGTCTGTGTGAGTGGTCCAATTCAGTTTGTCTGTGATGTGTATGACGAGGAACTTAAAACTTGCTACTCTCTCCACTACTGTTCCATCATTTAACATTTACATTTAAGTCATTTAGCAGACGCTCTTATCCAGAGCGACTTACAAATTGGTGAATTCACCTTATGACATCAGTGGAACAGCCACTTTACAATAGTGCATCTAAATCATTTAAGGGGGGAGAGAAGGATTACTTTATCCTATCCTAGGTATTCCTTGAAGAGGTGGGGTTTCAGGTGTCTCCGGAAGGTGGTGATTGACTCCGCTGTCCTGGCGTCGTGAGGGAGTTTGTTCCACCATTGGGGGGCCAGAGCAGCGAACAGTTTTGACTGGGCTGAGCGGGAACTGTACTTCCTCAGTGGTAGAGAGGCGAGCAGGCCAGAGGTGGATGAACGCAGTGCCCTTGTTTGGGTGTAGGGCCTGATCAGAGCCTGGAGGTACTGCGGTGCCGTTCCGCCCACAGCTCCGTAGGCAAGCACCATGGTCTTGTAGCGGATGCGAGCTTCAACTGGAAGCCAGTGGAGAGAGCGGAGGAGCGGGGTGACGTGAGAGAACTTGGGAAGGTTGAACACCAGACGGGCTGCGGCGTTCTGGATGAGTTGTAGGGGTTTAATGGCACAGGCAGGGAGCCCAGCCAACAGCGAGTTGCAGTAATCCAGACGGGAGATGACAAGTGCCTGGATTAGGACCTGCGCCGCTTCCTGTGTGAGGCAGGGTCGTACTCTGCGGATGTTGTAGAGCATGAACCTACAGGAACGGGCCACCGCCTTGATGTTAGTTGAGAACGACAGGGTGTTGTCCAGGATCACGCCAAGGTTCTTAGCGCTCTGGGAGGAGGACACAATGGAGTTGTCAACCGTGATGGCGAGATCATGGAACGGGCAGTCCTTCCCCGGGAGGAAGAGCAGCTCCGTCTTGCCTAGGTTCAGCTTGAGGTGGTGATCCGTCATCCACACTGATATGTCTGCCAGACATGCAGAGATGCGATTCGCCACCTGGTCATCAGAAGGGGGAAAGGAGAAGATTAATTGTGTGTCGTCTGCATAGCAATGATAGGAGAGACCATGTGAGGTTATGACAGAGCCAAGTGACTTGGTGTATAGCGAGAATAGGAGAGGGCCTAGAACAGAGCCCTGGGGGACACCAGTGGTGAGAGCACGTGGCGAGGAGACAGATTCTCGCCACGCCACCTGGTAGGAGCGACCTGTCAGGTAGGACGCAATCCAAGCATGGGCCGCGCCGGAGATGCCCAACTCGGAGAGGGTGGAGAGGAGGATCTGATGGTTCACAGTATCGAAGGCAGCCGATAGGTCTAGAAGGATGAGAGCAGAGGAGAGGGAGTTAGCTTTAGCAGTGCGGAGTGCCTCCGTGATACAGAGAAGAGCAGTCTCAGTTGAATGACTAGTCTTGAAACCTGACTGATTTGGATCAAGAAGGTCATTCTGAGAGAGATAGCGGGAGAGCTGGCCAAGGACGGCACGTTCAAGAGTTTTGGAGAGAAAAGAAAGAAGGGATACTGGTCTGTAGTTGTTGACATCGGAGGGATCGAGTGTAGGTTTTTTCAGAAGGGGTGCAACTCTCTCTCTCTTGAAGACGGAAGGGACGTAGCCAGCGGTCAGGGATGAGTTGATGAGCGAGGTGAGGTAAGGGAGAAGGTCTCCGGAAATGGTCTGGAGAAGAGAGGAGGGGATAGGGTCAAGCGGGCAGGTTGTTGGGCGGCCGGCCGTCACAAGAAGCGAGATTTCATCTGGAGAGAGAGGGGAGAAAGAGGTCAGAGCACAGGGTAGGGCAGTGTGAGCAGAACCAGCGGTGTCGTTTGACTTAGCAAACGAGGATCGGATGTCGTCGACCTTCTTTTCAAAATGGTTGACGAAGTCATCTGCAGAGAGGGAGGAGGGGGGGGGAGGAGGATTCAGGAGGGAGGAGAAGGTGGCAAAGAGCTTCCTAGGGTTAGAGGCAGATGCTTGGAATTTAGAGTGGTAGAAAGTGGCTTTAGCAGCAGAGACAGAGGAGGAAAATGTAGAGAGGAGGGAGTGAAAGGATGCCAGGTCCGCAGGGAGGCGAGTTTTCCTCCATTTCCGCTCGGCTGCCCGGAGCACTGTTCTGTGAGCTCGCAGTGAGTCGTCGAGCCACGGAGCGGGAGGGGAGGACCGAGCCGGCCTGGAGGATAGGGGACATAGAGAGTCAAAGGATGCAGAAAGGGAAGAGAGGAGGGTTGAGGAGGCAGAATCAGGAGATATGTTGGAGAAGGTATGAGCAGAGGGAAGAGATGATAGGATGGAAGAGGAGAGAGTAGCGGGGGAGAGAGAGCGAAGGTTGGGACGGCGCGATACCATCCGAGTAGGGGCAGTGTGGGAAGTGTTGGATGAGAGCGAGAGGGAAAAGGATACAAGGTAGTGGTCGGAGACTTGGAGGGGAGTTGCAATGAGGTTAGTGGAAGAACAGCATCTAGTAAAGATGAGGTCGAGCGTATTGCCTGCCTTGTGAGTAGGGGGGAAGGTGAGAGGGTGAGGTCAAAAGAGGAGAGGAGTGGAAAGAAGGAGGCAGAGAGGAATGAGTCAAAGGTAGACGTGGGGAGGTTAAAGTCGCCCAGGACTGTGAGAGGTGAGCCGTCCTCAGGAAAGGAGCTTATCAAGGCATCAAGCTCATTGATGAACTCTCCGAGGAACCTGGAGGGCGATAAATGATAAGGATGTTAAGCTTGAAAGGGCTGGTAACTGTGACAGCATGGAATTCAAAGGAGGCGATAGACAGATGGGTAAGGGGAGAAAGAGAGAATGACCACTTGGGAGAGATGAGGATCCCGGTGCCACCACCCCGCTGACCAGAAGCTCTCGGGGTGTGCGAGAACACGTGGGCGGACGAAGAGAGAGCAGTAGGAGTAGCAGTGTTATCTGTGGTGATCCATGTTTCCGTCAGTGCCAAGAAGTCGAGGGACTGGAGGGAGGCATAGGCTGAGATGAACTCTGCCTTGTTGGCCGCAGATCGGCAGTTCCAGAGGCTACCGGAGACCTGGAACTCCACGTGGGTCGTGCGCGCTGGGACCACCAGATTAGGGTGGCCGCGGCCACGCGGTGTGGAGCATTTTTATGGTCTGTGCAGAGAGGAGAGAACAGGGATAGATAGACACATAGTTGACAGGCTACAGAAGAGGCTACGCTAATGCAAAGGAGATTGGAATGACAAGTGGACTACACGTCTCGAATGTTCAGAAAGTTAAGCTTACGTAGCAAGAATCTTATTGACTAAAATGATTGAAATGATACAGTACTGCTGGAGTAGGCTAGCTGGCAGTGGCTGCTTTGTTGACTTTGTAGGCTAGCTGGCAGTGGCTGCGTTGTTGACACTACACTAATCAAGTCGTTCCGTCGAGTGTAATAGTTTATACAGTGCTGCTATTCGGGGGCTAGCTGGCTAGCTAGCAGTGTTGATTACGTAACATTATGTTAAAAGAGCGACAATAGCTGGGTAGCTAACCTAGAAAATCGCTCTAGACTACACAATTGTCTTAGATACAAAGACGGCTATGTAGCTAGCTAGCTACGATCAAACAAATCAAACCGTTGTACTGTAATGAAGTGAAATGAAAATGTGATACTACCTGTGGAGCGAAGCGGAATGTTGACCGGGTTGTTGAAGTTCAATTCGGTAGACGTTGGCTAGCTGTTGGCTAGCTAGCTAGCAGTATCTCCTACGTTAAGGACGACAAATAGCTGGCTAGCTAACCTCGGTAAATTAAGATAATCACTCTAAGTCTACACACTCTAAACTACACAATTATCTTGGATACGAAGACAGCAAAGACAACTATGTAGCTAGCTAACACTACACTAATCGAGTCGTTCAGTTGAGTGTAATAGTTTCTACAGTGCTAGTGGACGTTAGCTAGCTGCTGGGCAGTTAGCAGTGTAGACTACGTTAGGACGACGAAATACGATAATTACGCAATTATCTTTGATACAAAGACGGCTATGTAGCTAGCTAAGAAGAAATTGCTAAGATTAGACAAATCAAACCGTTGTACTGTAATGAAATGTAATGAAAATGTAATGAAAAGTTATACTACCTGCGGACCGAAGTGTAGATGCGACCGCTCGCTCCAACCCAGGAACCGGAAAAGAATATGATGTGGATAGGGGGTGTTCCCTCTGCTGTTTCCTGAAGTCCACAATCATCTCCTTAGTTTTGTTGACGTTGAGTGTGAGGTTATTTTCCTGACACCACACTCCGAGGGCCCTCACCTCCTCCCTGTAGGCCGTCTCGTCGTTGTTGGTAATCAAGCCTACCACTGTTGTGTCGTCCGCAAACTTGATGATTGAGTTGGAGGCGTGCGTGGCCACGCAGTCGTGGGTGAACAGGGAGTACAGGAGAGGGCTCAGAACGCACCCTTGTGGGGCCCCAGTGTTGAGGATCAGCGGGGAGGAGATGTTGTTACCTACCCTCACCACCTGGGGGCGGCCCGTCAGGAAGTCCAGTACCCAGTTGCACAGGGCGGGGTCGAGATCCAGGGTCTCGAGCTTGATGACGAGCTTGGAGGGTACTATGGTGTTGAATGCCGAGCTGTAGTCGATGAACAGCATTCTCACATAGGTATTCCTCTTGTCCAGATGGGTTAGGGCAGTGTGCAGTGTGGTTGAGATTGCATCGTCTGTGGACCTATTTGAGCGGTAAGCAAATTGGAGTGGGTCTAGGGTGTCAGGTAGGGTGGAGGTGATATGGTCCTTGACTAGTCTCTCAAAGCACTTCATGATGACGGAAGTGAGTGCTACGCCCCGTAGTCGTTTAGCTCAGTTACCTTAGCTTTCTTGGGAACAGGAACAATTGTGGCCCCCTTGAAGCATGTGGGAACAGCAGACTGGTATAGGGATTGATTGAATATGTCCGTAAACACACCAGCCAGCTGGTCTGCGCATGCTCTGAGGGCGCGGCTGGGGATGCCGTCTGGGCCTGCAGCCCTGCGAGGGTTAACACGTTTAAATGTTTTACTCACCTCGGCTGCAGTGAAGGAGAGACCGCATGTTTCCGTTGCAGGCCGTGTCAGTGGCACTGTATTGTCCTCAAAGCGGGCAAAAAAGTTGTTTAGTCTGCCTGGGAGCAAGACATCCTGGTCCGTGACTGGGCTGGATTTCTTCCTGTAGTCCGTGATTGACTGTAGACCCTGCCACATGCCTCTTGTGTCTGAGCCGTTGAATTGAGTTTCTACTTTGTCTCTGTACTGACGCTTAGCTTGTTTGATAGCCTTGCGGAGGGAATAGCTGCACTGTTTGTACTCGGTCATGTTACCAGACACCTTGCCCTGATTAAAAGCAGTGGTTCGCGCTTTCGGAAGTTAGAGTAACAGTGATCCAAGGTTTTTCCACCCCTGGTTGCGCAATCGATATGCTGATAAGATTTAGGGAGTCTTGTTTTCAGATTAGCCTTGTTAAAATCCCCAGCTACAATGAATGCAGCCTCCAGATAAATGGATTCCAGTTTGCAAAGAGTTAAATAAAGTTCGTTCAGAGCCATCGATGTGTCTGCTTGGGGGAGGATATATACGGCTGTGATTATAATCGAAGAGAATTCTCTTGGTAGATAATGCGGTCTACATTTGATTGTGAGGAATTCTAAATCAGGTGAACAGAAGGATTTGAGTTCCTGTATGTTTCTTTCATCGCACCATGTCTCGTTAGCCATAAGGCATACGCCCCCACCCCTCTTCTTACCAGAAAGGTGTTTGTTTCTGTCGGCGCGATGCGTGGAGAAACCCGTTGGCTGCACCGCTTTGGATAGCGTCTCTCCAGTGAGCCATGTTTCCGTAAAGCACAGAACGTTACAGTATCTGATGTCCCTCTGGAATGCTACCCTTGCTCGGATTTCATCAACCTTGTTGTCAAAAGACTGGACATTGGCAAGAAGAATGCTAGGGAGTGGTGCACGGTGTGCCAGTCTCCGGAGTCTGACCAGGAGACCGACTCGTTTCCCTCTTTTTCTGAGTCGTTTTTTTGGGTCGCTGCATGCGATCCATTCCGTTGTCCTGTTTGTAAGGCAGAACACAGGATCCGCGTCGCGAAAAACATATTCTTGTTCGTACTGATGGTGATTTGATGCTGATCTTATATACAGTAGTTTTTCTCGACTGTATGTAATGAAACCTAAGATGACCTGGGGTACTAATGTAAGAAATAACACGTAAAAAAAACAAAAAACTGCATAGTTTCCTAGGAACGCGAAGCGAGGCGGCCATCTCTGTTGGCGCCGGAAGTGCACCACCGATAAATCCATGATTATGGAAAACTTCAACAAGCATTTCTCAACGGCTGACCATGCCTACCGCCTGGCTACTCCAACCTCGGCCAACAGCTCCGCCCCCCCCCCCCGCAGCTACTCGCCCAAGCCTCTCCAGGTTCTCCTTTACCCAATTCCAAATAGCAGATGTTCTGAAAGAGCTGCAAAACCTGGACCTGTACAAATCAGCTGGGCTTGACAATCTGGACCCTCTATTTCTGAAACTATCCGGCGCCATTGTCGCAACCCCTATCACCAGCCTGTTCAACCTCTCTTTCATATCGTCTGAGATCCCCAGGGATTGGAAAGCTGCCGCAGTCGTCCCCCTCTTCAAAGGGGGAGACACCCTGGACCCAAACTGTTACAGACCTATATCCATCCTGCCCTGCCTATCTAAGGTCTTCGAAAGCCAAGTCAACAAACAGGTCACTGACCATCTCGAATCCCACTGTACCTTCTCCGCTGTGCAATCTGGTTTCCGAGCCGGTCACGGGTGCACCTCAGCCACGCTCAAGGTACTAAATGATATCATAACCGCCATCGATAAAAAACAGTACTGTGCAGCCGTCTTCATCGACCTTGCCAAGGCTTTCGACTCTGTCAATCACCATATTCTTATCGGCAGACTCAGTAGCCTCGGTTTTTCTGTTTACTGCCTTGCCTGGTTCACCAACTACTTTGCAGACAGAGTTCAGTGTGTCAAATCGGAGGGCATGCTGTCCGGTCCTCTGGCAGTTTCTATGGGGTGCCACAGGGTTCAATTCTCGGGCCGACTCTTTTCTCTGTATATATCAATGATGTTGCTCTTGCTGCGGGCGATTCCCTGATCCACCTCTACGCAGACGACACCATTCTGTATACTTCCGGCCCGTCCTTGGACACTGTGCTATCTAACCTCCAAACGAGCTTCAATGCCATACAACACTCCTTCCGTGGCCTCCAACTGCTCTTAAACGCTAGTAAAACCAAATGCATTCTTTTCAACTGCTGCCTGCACCCGCACACCCGACTAGCATCACCACCCTGGATGGTTCCGACCTTGAATATGTGGACATCTATAAGTACCTAGGTGTCTGGCTAGACTGTAAACTCTCCTTCCAGACTCATATCAAACATCTCCAATCGAAAATCAAATCTAGAGTCGGCTTTCTATTCCGCAACAAAGCCTCCTTCACTCACGCCGCCAAACTTAGCCTAGTAAAACTGACTATCCTACCGATCCTCGACTTTGGCGATGTTATCTACTTAATAGCTTCCAAAACTCTACTCAGCAAACTGGATGCAGTTTATCACAGTGCCATCCGTTTTGTTACCAAAGCGCCTTATACCACCCACCACTGCGACCTGTGTGCTCCAGTCGGCTGGCCCTCACTACATAGTCGTCGCCAGACCTACTGGCTCCAGGTCATCTACAAGTTCATGCTAGGTAAAGCTCCGCCTTATCTCAGTTCACTGGTCATGATGGCAACACCCACCCGTAGCATGCGCTCCAGCAGGTGTATCTCACTGATCATCCCTAAAGCCAACACCTCATTTGGCCGCCTTTCGTTCCAGTTCTCTGCTGCCTGTGACTGGAATGAATTGCAAAAATTGCTGAAGTTGGAGACTTTTATCTCCCTCACCAACTTCAAACATCTGCTATCTGAGCAGCTAACCGATCACTGCAGCTCTACATAGTCTATCGGTAAATGGCCCATCCATTTTTACCAACCTCTTCCCCATACTGTTTTTATTTATTTACTTTTCTGCTCTTTTGCACACCAATATCTCTACCTGTGTCACGCCCTGGTCTAAGTATTTTGTGTTTTTCTTCATTTATTTGGTCAGGCCAGGGTGTGGCATGGGTTTTTGTATGTGGTGTGTTTTGTATTGGGATTGTAGCTTAGTGGGGTGTTCTAGATAAGTCTATGGCTGTCTGAAGTGGTTCTCAATCAGAGGCAGGTATTTATCATTGTCTCTGATTGGGAACCATATTTAGGCAGCCATATTCTTTGAGTGTTTCGTGGGTGATTGTCCTTATGTCCTTAGTGTCCGTTTGTCTGTTGTGTATTCGGTTGCACCAGTATTAGGCTGTTTCGGTTTTCGTTCATTCATTGTTTTTGTAGTGTTTGTATTTTGATTCGTGTTTCTTCAGGTCATTAAACATGGATCGTAATCTACACGCCGCATTTTGGTCCGACTCTCCTTCGCAGAAAGAAAACCGTAACAACCTGTACATGACCATCTGATTATTTATCACTCCAGTATTAATCCGTAAAATTTTAATTATTCGCCTACTTCCTCATGCCTTTTGCACACAATGTATATAGACTCTTTTTTATTCTTTTTTCTACTGTGTTATTGACTTGTTAATTGTTTACTCCATGTGTAACTCTGTGTTGTCTGTTCACACTGGTATGCTGTAACTTGGCCAGGTCGCAGTTGCAAATGTGAACTTGTTCTCAACTAGCCTACCTAGTTAAATAAAGGTGAAAAAAATAAATGAAGAATCAATTGGCAAGCATATATAGACAGACTACAACACAGAGTTGCAATTTTCAAATAATGGATGGACCAGGAAACGAACAGGGTCAACAGCCAAGAGGAGGAAGAAGAGGAGCAAGGATGCGTGGTGGAAGGCAAAACAGAGGAAGAGGCAGAAGAGGACATTTGATGACATAAGGACCACTATTGTAGACCATGTTGTCAATCATGGCCTTACAATGGCTGAGGCGGGTCGAAGCGTGCAGCCGAATATTGGGAGATCAACCGTGTCCTCAATAGTTCAAACGTTTCGAAGAGAGAACAGGTATGTCCACCAATGTACAGTGCACTGTTACTGTATATAAGCAGTATACTGTATACTTTCTACAATGCTTCACATTACAGTAGTCCACTTGTATTTCACAGCATACAGAAATATACTCTATACAGATACATATTGCACCTTACATGCACCCACCTTTATGTTTTACAGTAAAATGTGTGTTCGCATAGTTTTTGTCTATGTGAAAGTGTGCGTTGCATCACAGCATTTTTCCCCACATAGGACTGCAAGATCACCTCAAACCGGTGGCAGAGGACGCCTTATCACATTTCAACAGGAGGAGGCTATTTGCACCATGGTTCGAGAAAACAATGCCATGAGACTCAGGGAAATACAAAGGACCATTATAGAAGACAACGATGTCTTTGAAAACATCCATACGGTTAGCATCTCAACCATCGACAGGGTGCTGCATAGAAGCCAGATGAGTATGAAACAGCTGTACCGTGTACCATTCCAAAGGAATGAGGACAGAGTTAAGGAGCTACGGTACCAGTATGTACAGGTAAAACATATATCTATGGAACTACTTTACAGCAACATTTTATAGTGATACATAGTACAGTAAGCATAAACTGCACACATTTCCATTGCTGTGGAAGGAACATGCAATATATGTACATTTTATGTCACTCTTCCTTACCAAAACAAATTCAACTGTGTGTTCTGGGATATAGCGTATAATGGAGTTGGAATCAAGTGAACCCTCTCACAACTTTGTATACGTGGACGAGGCTGGCTTCAACCTGACCAAATGCAGAAAGCGGGGTCGGAATCTCATCGGTCACAGAGCTACTGTGGATTTGCCAGGCCAACGTGGAGGAAATACCACCATGTGTGCTGCTATTTCGGAGCATGGTGTCCTAACCCATATCCCCCTTATAGGGCCATACAACACCCAGCATCTACTCAACTTTTTAGAGACTCTCTACAGGGCTCTCATCCCTGATGATGAGAGGGGTCTGTTTAGAGAGGATTTGCCAAAGTATGTGGTCATTTGTGATAATGTGAGTTTCCATCGATCAAACATCACAAGGCAATGGTGTGTGACCCACCCGAGGATGCTCATAGAATTCCTCCCACCTTATTCACCATTCCTTAATCCAATTGAGGAGTTCTTTTCAGCATGGAGGTGGAAGGTGTACGATCGCCAGTCACACACACAGATGACCCTGCTGGCTGCAATGGATGCAACATGTGAGGACATCACAGTAGACGCCTGCAGAGGATGGATAAGGCATTCCAAAATATTCTTTCCACGTTGCATTGGAAGGGAAAATATCCGGTGTGATGTGGATGAGAATATGTGGGACGACAGACAGGAACGTCTGGATGTGGAGAGACAGCACAACAGTGCTGCGGGCAAAGTAGTGCCTTAGGGATGGTTTCCTGTGTTTCTTACATAAAAAAATGTCTCCCTTTGTGCCCCTTGGGTTGTCCAGTCTCTTTCAATCAATAACCCACATACAGTAATATGTAAATAGTACTGTTGAAATCGATATATGCCATGGAAGTGCAGCCTGGTGCATTTTAATTAGTTAGAAAATTTAATTGGTAAAGGTGTGGCTGCAGTGTTACATTAGTTAATTTAATTGGTAAAGGGATGGCTGCAGTGTTACAGCAGTTCATTTAAATGGTGAAGGGATGGTTGCAGTGTTACAGCAGTTCATTTAATTGGTGAAGGGATGGCTGCAGTGTAACAGCAGTTCATTTAATTGGTGAAGGGATGGCTGCAGTGCTACAGCAGTTCATTTAATTGGTGAAGGGATGGCTGCAGTGCTACAGCAGTTCATTTACTTGATGAACGGATGGCTGCAGTGTTACATTAGTTAATTTAATTGATGAAGGGATGCTACAGTGTTACATTAGTTAATATAATTGATGATGGGATGGCTGCAGTGCTACAGCAGTTCATTTAATTGATGAAGGGATGGCTGCAGTGTTACAGCAGTTAATTTAATTGATGAAGGGATGGCTGCTGTGGTACAGATGTTCATTTAATTCTATAAGGGATGGTTGCAGTGTTACCGCAGTTCATTTAATTGATGAATGGATGGCTGCAGTGTTACAGCAGTCCGTTTAATTGATGATGGGATGGTTGCAGTGTTACAGCAGATCATTTAATTGGTGAAGGGATGGTTGCAGTGTTACAGCAGTTAATTTAATTGGTGAATGGATGGCTTCAGTGCTACAGCAGTTCATTTAATTGGTGAATGGATGGTTGCAGTGTTACAGCAGTCCGTTTAATTGATGATGGGATGGTTGCAGTGTTACAGCAGTTCATTTAATTGATGAAGGGATGGCTGCAGTGGTACAGCAGTTAATTTAATTGATGAAGGGATGGTTGCAGTGTTACATCAGTTCATTTAATTGGTGAAGGGATGGGTGCAGTGCTACAGCAGTTCATTTAATTTGTAAAGGGATGTCTGCAGTATTACATTAGTTAATTTAATTGATGAAGGGATGATGCAGTGTTACATTAGTTAATTTAATTGATGAAGGGATGGCTGCAGTGCTACAGATGTTCATTTAATTCTAGAAGGGATGTCTGCAGTGTTACAGCAGTTCATTTAATTGGTAAAGGGATGTCTGCAGTGTTACAGCAGCTCATTTAATTGGTAAAGGGATGGCTGCAGTGTTACAGCAGTTCATTTAATTGGTAAAGGGATGTCTGCAGTGTTACAGCAGTTCATTTAATTGGTAAAGGGATTTCTGTAGTGTTACAGCAGATAATTTTATTGGTAAAGGGATGGCTGCAGTGCTACAGCAGTTAATTTAATTGGTAAAGGGATGGCTGCAGTGTTACAGCAGTTAATTTAATTGGTAAAGGGATGGCTGCAGTGGTACATTAGTTAATTTAATTGATGAAGGGATGATGCAGTGTTACATTAGTTAATTTAATTGATGAAGGATGGCTGCAGTGCTACAGATGTTCATTTAATTGATGAAGGGATGGTTGCAGTGTTACATCAGTTCATTTAATTGGTGAAGGGATGGGTGCAGTGCTACAGCAGTTCATTTAATTGGTAAAGGGATGTCTGCAGTATTACATTAGTTAATTTAATTGATGAAGGGATGATGCAGTGTTACATTAGTTAATTTAATTGATGAAGGGATGGCTGCTGTGCTACAGCAGTTCATTTAATTCTAGAAGGGATGGTTGCAGTGCTACAGCAGTTCATTTAATTGATGAAGGGATGGCTGCAGTGTTACAGCAGTCCGTTTAATTGATGATGGGATGGTTGCAGTGTTACAGCAGTTAATTTAATTGGTAAAGGGATGTCTGCAGTGTTACAGCAGTTCATTTAATTGATAAAGGGATGGCTGCAGTGTTACAGCAACTCATTTAATTGGTAAAGGGATGGCTACAGTGTTATGCAGTTCATTTAATTGGTAAAGGGATGTCTGCAGTGTTACAGCAGTTCATTTAATTGGTAAAGGGATGTCTGCAGTGTTACAGCAGTTCATTTAATTGGTAAAGGGATGTCTGCAGTGTTACAGAAGCTCATTTAATTGGTAAAGGGATGGCTGCAGTGTTACAGCAGTTCATTTAATTGGTAAAGGGATGTCTGCAGTGTTACAGCAGCTCATTTAATTGGTAAAGGGATTTCTGCAGTGTTACAGCAGTTAATTTTATTGGTAAAGGGATGGCTGCAGTGCTACAGCAGTTAATTTAATTGGTAAAGGGATGGCTGCAGTGTTACAGCAGTTAATGTAATTGGTAAAGGGATGGATGCAGTGGTACATTAGTTAATTTAATTGATGAAGGGATGGTTGCAGTGTTACATTAGTTCATTTAATTGGTGAAGGGATGGGTGCAGTGCTACAGCAGTTAATTTAATTAGTAAAGGGATGGCTGCAGTGTTACAGCAGTTCATTTAATTGGTAAAGGGATGGCTGCAGTGTTACAGCAGTTCATTTAATTGGTAAAGGGATGGCTTCAGTGTTACAGCAGTTCATTTAATTGGTAAAGGGATGGCTTCAGTGTTACAGCAGTTCATTTAATTGGTAAAGGGATGTCTGCAGTGTTACAGCAGTTCATTTAATTGGTAAAGGGATGGCTGCAGTGTTACAGCAGTTCATGTAATTGGTAAAGGGATGTCTGCAGTGTTACAGCAGTTCATTTAATTGATAAAGGGATGGCTGCAGTTTTGCAGCAGCTCATTTAATTGGTAAAGGGACGGCTGCAGTGTTACACAGTTCATTTAATTGGCAAAGGGATGTCTGCAGTGTTACATTAGTTAATTTAATTGGAAAAGGGATGGCTGCAGTGTTACAGCAGTTCATTTAATTGGTGAAGGGATGGCTGCAGTGCTACAGCAGTTCATTTAATTGATGAAGGGATGGCTTCAGTGTTACATTAGTTAATTTAATTGGTAAAGGGATGGCTGCAGTGTTAGATTAGTTAATTTAATTGGTAATGGGATGTCTGCAGTGTTACATTAGTTAATTTAATTGGTAAAGGGATGGCTGCAGTGTTAGATTAGTTAATTTAATTGGTAATGGGATGGCTGCAGTGTTACAGCAGTTCATTTAATTGGTGAAGGGATGGCTGCAGTCTTACAGCAGTTAATTTAATTGGTGAAGGAATGGTTGCAGTGTTACAGCAGTTCATTTAATTGATGAAGGGATTCCTGCAGTGGTATAGCTGCAGTGGTATTGCAGTTAATTTATTGATGAAGGGATGGTTGCAGTGTTACAGCAGTTCATTTAATTGGTAAAGGGATGGCTGCAGTCTTACAGCAGTTCATTTAATTGGTGAAGGAATGGTTGCAGTGTTCCTTCAGTTCATTTAATTGATGAAGGGATGGCTGCAGTGGTACAGCAGTTCATTTAATTGATGGGAAGGAATGGTTGCAGTGTTACAGCAGTTCATTTAATTGATGAAGGGATGGCTTCAGTGCTACAGCAGTTCATTTAATTGATGAATGGATGGCTGCAGTGTTACATTAGTTAATTTAATTGGTACAGGGATGGCTGCAGTGTTAGATTAGTTAATTTAATTGGTAATGGGATGGCTGCATTGTTACAGCAGTTTATTTAATTGGTGAATGGATGGATGCAGTGCTACAGCAGTTCATTTAATTGATGAATGGATGGCTGCAGTGTTACATTAGTTAATTTAATTGGTAAAGGGATGGCTGCAGTGTTACATTAGTTAATTTAATTGGTAATGGGATGGCTGCAGTGTTCCATTAGTTAATTTAATTGGTAAAGGGATGGCTTCAGTGTTACAGCAGTTAATTTAATTGGTAAAGGGATGGCTGCAGTGTTACAGCAGTTAATTTAACTTGTAAAGGGATGGCTGCAGTGGTACATTAGTTAATTTAATTGATGAAGGGATGATACAGTGTTACATTAGTTAATTTAATTGATGAAGTGATGCTGCAGTGCTTCAGCAGTTCATTTAATTGGTAAAGGGATGGCTGCAGTGGTACAGCAGTTCATTTAATTGGTAAAGGGATGGCTGCAGTGTTACAGCAGTTCATTTAATTGGTAAAGGGATGGCTGCAGTGTTACAGCAGTTCATTTATTTGGTAAAGGGATGTCTGCAGTGGTACAGCAGTTCATTTAATTGGTAAAGGGATGTCTGCAGTGTTACAGCAGTTCATTTAATTAGTAAAGGGATGGCTGCAGTGGTACAGCAGTTCATTTAATTGGTAAAGGGATGGCTGCAGTGTTACAGCAGTTCATTTAATTGGTAAAGGGATGGCTGCAGTGTTACAGCAGTTCATTTAATTGGTAAAGGGATGGCTGCAGTGGTACAGCAGTTCATTTAATTGGTAAAGGGATGGCTGCAGTGCTACAGCAGTTCATTTAATTGGTAAAGGGATGTCTGCATTGTTACCTTTCTACTCATGCTCTTTACACCTAGAATATGTGTGTGTGTGTGTGTGTGTGTGTGTGTGTGTGTGTGTGTGTGTGTGTGTGTGTGTGTGTGTGTGTGTGTGTGTGTGTGTGTGTGTGTGTGTGTGTGTGTGTGTGTCCATGAACTCCACCGAACCCTGTATCTGATTCTATGCTTTTATACCATTGTTCTATTCACTCATGTTTTGGCTGGACGCTCGTATCCTATCACAACACCATCTGGAAATGAATTGTATCAGCCCTTTCTGTTTCTCTGTGGAACTGCAATCATATAAAAAACAGAATACGGAACGGCTTCAATTGAAAATGTTCTTATGAAAGTTCAGACAACAAAGAAGTTCAGCTGGCTTTTTTGGCCATTTAATATTTAACACACAGGCTAGAGAAGGAATCTATGCCTCCCACCACCACCTGGTGGGTGGAAAACAATAAAACAAACCAACAAAAGCAGTGTTAAACAATCCCATTACTGTGAATAATGGGTTTAAAATGCTTTCCATGTGAATGACTTTGGGAGTGAAGGGGTTGGTGTATAGAACAGAAAGCACTCAGCTGATTGGTCCTAGAACTCTGACTCCGGAGGTTCCGTCAGGGATGACCTTCAATCTTGAACAGTGAGCTAGGAGTTCAAAGGTTGTAGATTAAATTACCATGGCCATCATCTTTCATCAGTTAGTTCACGTGTAGTAGTTAATGGCAACGCGGTCGTGTTAGAATGACAACATCTGTCGGAAGACAAGTCAATTCACAACTAAAATGAAATGGGATTATGTCATCAAATTCAATTAGTATGACTATTTGTTGGCCAGGTTTTATTCTGATTTTCTTGTGCTGTTTCTGATAACGCCTGAAACAATTCTGAACACAACATTACACTAACTCTTCCAGATTGTACTGTACAGTATGAATATTGAAATACACATTTAAATAAGGAAACTCATGGTTACATGATTTTCAAATGTGCATAACATGACTGACGGAAAGGACATTGTATTAGGTGTGGACAGAGGACTTTGAGAGTTATTCACAAGGGGCTTGTTAACTCACAGGCTAAAAGTTGTGTGTGACCTAAATGGTGCCCTATTCCCTATGTGGTGCACCACTTTAGACCACAGGCTTATGGGCCCTGATTAAGAGTAGTGTACTTAAAGTATAGGGAGTAGGGCACCATTAGGAACATATATTGCACGTTATCAGGACGTCCATACTTCTCAATAGCATGGAGACTACTTTGACACCTGTGGAACCAGGACAACAACGACATCAAATGAGACTCTTAAAGAAAAGTAGGGAGGATTGCAGAGAGAGAGAACAAGAGGCTGAAGGGGAGATAAGAAAAGGCATGTGGGTGATATACAGAAAGAATGAGAGAGGGAGTGAGGGAGGGAGTGAGTAAGACAGGCAGGGGAGGGAGGCATGGGGAAAAAATAACTAACAAGAAATGCTGATGTCATGGGTGACAATGTTTGTATCCCAAATAGGGCTCTGGTCAGAGGTAGTGCACTACATAGGGAATAGGGTGACATTTGGGACGTAAACAATGTTTAATAGATGATATTCAGAGCCATGGCTGTACATTCATCACACATGACCACATTGTCCTGGCACAGCACTGCTCAGCCCATCTCAGGTGGTGTGTGTGTGTGTGTGTGTGTGTCGGGGGTATCAGCCGAGGCCTTGGGGCGAATAAATGACTGTCCGTCCGGCAGTGCGTTAGCAGGTGAAAAATAATGAATCGTGAAGAAAGAGGGATGGAGAGAAGGAAGCAAACAAGGAGAGATGAGTCTCATGCAGTCATCCTCCTCCCTCCCCCTTCCTCCCCCTCTCTGGCTCCCTCCCTCACTACATTCCCCCCATTTTATCCTCCAAGCGAGTGATTATGGAGTCTGCCAACTCACTGATACATGGGAGATTATATTAACACCTTAGGCTGCTCGAGCGCCACTGTACCACCTGTCTGCTTCTCCGCCCCGCCAGGGAACTCCTGGCTGACAGGCAGCTATAGGATACTTCTCAGAGCTATCTGTCCACACATACACACCTTGCTTTGATATCATGACTGGGAGAGACTCATTACACACAGACATGCCTGGTTCTCAAGCCAGCAAAATATTCCATTTAGCAGAAGCTTTTATCCAAAGCGACTACCCTCTGTAGTGCCTTTTCCCTATGCAACAACCATTTGTCCAACTCTCCAAAAGATAAAACATTATTGCGAGAATGCATTACAATAAAAGGAATAACTAAGCTTGATTACATACTTTTCTTTTTCTGTTTTATTTCAGAAATGGAGCAGAGGAGTCCATTTTCCAGGGGGTTTATTTTTATAAGCTTCTCCTGTGTTTGCCCCCCATTTATTGATAAATCCCCCATCATAGTAATATTTCCTTCATCGTATCTCCCCATGATACCTTCCCTCATTCCCACCCCCCATGTACCTGAAAACCATTTCTGGCAACCCTATACGCGCTACGGTTAGGCAGTAGGCTTGTATTTGGGTGACGATCTGTGAGATGATAACATTTTATTTGCTTTCAAAAATTGTACACATCTTGTCAAGTCATGTGCTCCGGTTCTTGTATACATTGTAAAAAGTAGATGCAGATTTTGTTGAAGTGTGTTGAAAAGTGGCCAAACTAAGTTGATATTTTCTGGGGAATTGGCGCAGTCATCTTTGACTTCGCGTCTTATGCCGCGTTCAAAATAACTCTGAAAAATGGGTAAAATATGACATCAGTGATCTTTAAGTTTGAGCTCTTGAAAGAGGCCCAGAGTTGGAATTCCGAGTTGGACGACCAACAACACGGAGTTACACATGGGATAAACAAACGTACAGTCAATAACACAATAGAAAAATCTATACAGTGTGTGAAAATGTAGTAAGATTAGGGAGGTAAGGCAATAAATAGGCCATAGCGGCAAAATAATTACAATTTAGCATTTACACTGGAGTGATAGATGTGCAGATGATGATGTGCAAGTAGAGATACTGGGGTGCAAAAGAACAAAAATAAATAACAATATGGGGATGAGGTAGTAGGGTGGGCTATTTACAGATGGGGTGTGTACAGGTACAGTGATCGGTAAGCTGCTCTGCCAGCTGATGCTTAAAATTAGTGAGGGTTAGTGATGCTTAGATGATGAAGTTTGCATTCATCTTTTACAATAAATGGTAAATTTGAGGAATAAAGTTTAAGTTTCTTCGCTTCATTAAAGAAGATGTATTCTCATCACGCTGCGCCTTGGTCTCATCCATTCAACGAACGTGACACAACATTGGTGTTTAGAAGCGTTTGTTGCCTCATACGTTCTGTTGCTACTGTTGCAATCACAAATATGTGATCGTATGTGTCAAAGGGTTAATATTAGAATTTTTTGCACCAGCTGTTCTTGACAAATAGACACAGACCGTAAACCCTTTGTCTTTCCAGAGGCAGCATCTTGCCAATGCATGGAAAACCTAGCCAGCTGTATTTTATCCATGTCGTTGTTCAGTCACAACTCAGTAAAACATAAGATATTACCGTTTTTAATGTCCCGTTGGTAGGACAGTCTTGATCGGAGCTAATTCAGTTTGTTATCCAATGATTGCACATTGGATAATAGAACTAATGGTTGAGGCGGATTACCAACTTGCCGTCGACTCCATACAAGGATCCCCAACCTACGTCCCTGATATATCTGTCTCTTCTTCATGCGAATGACAAGGATTTGGGCCTTGTTCGGTATCTGAAGTAAATCCTTCAGGTCCATTACGAGGTGAGTAATCGATGTCCTGATATCCAGAAGCTCGTTTCGATCATAAGAGACAGTGGCAGAAACATTATCTGCAAAATAAGTTACAAATAACGCCATCTCCTCTGGCACCATTGAAACCATCTGTAGCCTAATAAACTTCATGCTTTTTCCAAAGATTTATAGTGTGAGGACCACACAACGTGTCATCACGTGACTCCAAGTTTTCGATATGATTGTTATTACATCAATTTTGGCACATTAAATCATTTTCACCAACATTTCTTGCATACTTCATTTTACCAACACAAAAAGATCCCATCTTATCTAACTTATTTTGTTTGGTCGACAACTGGAATGTTTACCGAAAAATGTTCGGTTTCCATCAGGCCTGTCATTACATTTTTTTTTAATCCGACAAGTACTTTACTGGCTTAAAAAGGTTGAATGGAAATCTGGTTAGAGAAGAACTCTTTGGTAAGTTTTTGTACTTTCTAAATCATTGCAAAAGAGGGTATGAGTATGGGTGCGATCCCCGTACTGGGACCAACATCAGGGGAAATTTCAGTGACAACTAAAAATACAATTTCGTAACATTAAACATTCTTGAAAATGCAAGTGTCTTACACCCTTCAAAAGATTAGCATCTTGGTAATCAAACTACGTTTTCCAATTTAAAATAGCTATTACAGAGAACAAATCCCATGCTTTTGTTTGATAAGAGCAATCAAGAACAGAAACATTTTTCGCCATGACAGTTTTCGGATATTCACATCTGAAGGTAAAATTATGACTTACATTCTGATATCTTGCTCTTATTTCTCTTCCTGAATATCCCATTGATCAAATGAAGTGCCATTTTCTTTGATAAAATCAATTTTTATAACCTAAATCTAAACATTTTGTAAACTATTTGTGCCGTGAATTCCATCTCTATCATTTTTTGACGGAGCATTCGGTGTGATTCGCCCCTGTAAACAATCGTTTACATAGTCATGGTGGGTTTCAGTGCATTCCTCTGGATGTTTGCAACACAGTCAAACGTCATTGCTTTTTTTGCAGGGAGAATTGGCCGAAGTGAGCTGATTTGAAGACAAAGATAAATGACTACCTGACGCACCAATAATTTTAGAGAAGCTTCATTGATTGACTATATTTCTGCCCAATGACCACTGATATTCTTGAAATCTAGCTGGGTAGATAGCCATGAGCTGAGGTAAACGCCAGTATGTAATGGTTTGGGGTTGGACCACAATTCCTTGGTTGTAATCGCACCTGCAGGGAACTCCATTTTCGCCTCCACGATCAGAGCAGTTGCTGTAAGGCTTTTACGCGCAGCTGTATTTCGGAAAGTTGTAGTGTCAACGATTTCATTGAAGATATACTGGCGAATACATCATGGAAAGTGAAGTCAAACTCTAAAGTAAAAGTGAAAGTGAGAGAGATTTTTTGTTTGAGGAATCTTGGAGTCTTATGATTCAAACGAACTGAGGAGCTGTTTCTGCAAGGACAGGACGTACTTCTGGACGGGTAAGTGCTAATGCCGATTTATGAAATATAAATATATATATATTATATATAAAAAATAAAAATACATTTTTTTTGCAATGAAATGTGTGTTGGTTTGTTTGGGTGTGTGTGTGTATATATATATATATATAACAATGGCCGGAGTTGAATGGAACACCTTAGTGACTGTTCCCTCTGCTCTATACAATCAATACATATCTGTTTATTTTATGTGATGATAAAAGGCTCATACAATACAAATATTTTTTTTATGTTTTCTTTCACGGTGATAGCGACTCCGACTGGGAGGCCCCGGTGCCAAGCTATACATTTGGGCAACTTGTGTGGGACACCTGGGTGACTTCATACTAAATGTCATATATCTCCAGCATCCTATCTGACTGTGTGGCTATTCTAGTACATGTGAAAGATGATACTACAACAATGAAAAACAGAAAACGTATGCTCTTTCTTTCTCTTTTCTTCCACCAGATCTACTGTGTTATATTCTTCTACATTCAATTAACATTTTCACAAACTTCAGAATGTTTCCATTCAAATGATACCAAGAATATGCATATCCTTGCCTCTGGGGCTGAGCTACAGGCAGTTAGATATGGGTATGTCTTCAGGTGGAAATTGAGAACAAAGGGATGCAGCCATAACAGGTTCAAGAAACACTCTATGGTAGGTTTTTGTACTTTCTAAATCATTGTAAAAGAGGGTATGAGTGCAGCACAGATGAGATACATCTATTGTTCATCTGAATGGTGAGAGCAGGCTGGAATGGTGATAGCATACCCTAGTGGCATCCCACTGGGAACACACTTGTTGAATCAACGTTGTTTCCAATGGGCTGGAGAATATTTTGTAGAATATTTTGGCCTGCAAAGTTTCAAACGAGCCTGCACTGTTTCAGTCCTGCAGAATTGCAGGACTGAAAAGATTGCAACATGTTTAAAAGCCCTGCAAAGTTTCACAAAAGACTGCAGAATACTTTTAAAGATTTACAATGTTTCAAAGACACCTGCCAAGTTTCATAAAAGGCTGCAAAATACGTAAATTGCCTGCAAAGATTCAAAGACGCCTGCGAAGGCCTTTGAAATATTTCACAGACTTTTATGAAATGTTGAAACTTTGTAATATTCTGCGGCCTTTTATAAAACGTTTCAGGCCTTTACAATATTTAGTAGTCTTTTCGGGAAATTTCATAGGACTGGCATGAACTTCGCAGGCCTTCCAAATACTTTGCAGGCTTGGTTTAAACTGTTTTCATTTCGAAAGCTGATTTACTTCTTAGGGCCACCATAGTTTTACACAACATCTTGTGAGCTTTGTTACGTTGCCAGCTGTTTATATCATAACACAAGGCGAGACCCAGATGCAGACACAGGAGGCAGATGGTTGGAGTCTTACAATCTTTATTCATCCAAAAGGAGTAGGCTAGAGAATGGTCATGGACAGGCAAAAGCTCAAAACCAGATCAGAGTCCAGGAGGTACAGAGTGGCAGACAGGCTCGTGGTCAAGGCAGGCAGGCGGGTACAGAGTCTAGAAACAGACAAGCTTCAAAACCGGGAGGACTAGAAGAAGGAGAATAGCAAAAAGCAGGAGAACGGGAAAACCGCTGGTTGACTTGGAAAACATACAAGATTAACTAGCACTGAGAAACAGAGAAAAAATGGATAAATACCCTGGGGAAAATAAGCAACACCTGGAGGGGGTGGAGACAATCACAGGGACAGGTGAAACAGATCAGGGCGTGACAGTTTAATTCATTGGTGACACTTAATCTGGACTAGATCCATAATGTGCCCTTGGGTTTTTCTCCTTCAAGAAGACCTGTGTTTGATAGATTGACTGACTGCATCTTTCTTCTTTGTGTGTGTGTGTGTGTGTGTGTGTGTGTGTGTGTGTGTGTGTGTGTGTGTGTGTGTGTGTGTGTGTGTGTGTGTGTGTGTGTGTGTGTGTGTGTGTGTGTGTGTGTGTGCAGTTACGCTATCACACAGCAGAGGTTTAGGAAAGAAAGAATAGATCACACAGTACACATTCATTTATTAGATTGCAGACCTTTGAGTTCCACTTTGAGAGGCTTTTGGTCGTAATATCTCTTCCTGTCTTTGACTTTTTCATAATCAGAATTGGTTGTTTTTGTGTCCATTTGATCTTACAGATAAGAATAACATGTAAATTCCATGGCCAGAATCTACATGAATTATAATGCCAAACGGTAACACAACAGGTGGTATCCAGACATGAGAGAGAGAGAGAGAGAGAGAGAGAGAGAGAGAGAGAGAGAAAATGAACAGGGGAATAATCTCTTCATCCATCTGTACAGGAGCTACATCAACCCTGCACAATGTCCCCCCTAAGAGTATTGATCGTATTGGTGGCCAAAGCCCAAACCAGCCCAGATTTACTGCAGAGTCTGCAGCTTTATACCTCAGTAACGCAGTAGGATTTGAATTGGAACTCAATTATAGGCTGTGCCTCATAATTTCCCACCTGGACAATACAATGCTGGCTGGAGGGCTGTCGCCATCTGGGCAGTGGCCCACTGTCCCGACTCTTGGCAAGTCCTTTAGTTAATCGGAATGACAAATTTGAGCTGACTTTGAGAAGGATGCCAGAGCAGGAATTAGAATCTTTTGGAGAGGAGGTTTTTTTGGGTTCAGTGGCCAATGCCAATAGACAAACTGGACCTATCGTTATGTCTACAGCCGTTTATGACTTTGTATCATACCATCTTTAACCTGATTAAAACATCTGGGCAGCACAAAGTATTCACATTGGATGAAGTCATCTTTGGGTCAAAGATATGCATGTATGTGTCAGCCTATAGGGAGGAGGTAAGTGAACTGGCATTGTGGTGCCAGGACAGGAACATGTCCTTCAAAGTCAGCAAAACAAAGGAGCTGCTTGATGTCTTCAGGAAGAAGAGGAGGGAACATGCCCTGATCCACATCAACAGGACTGCAGTAGAGAGAGACAAGTTTTATGTTTCCCAGCGTCCACATCGCCAATAATTTGTCATGGACCAATCATCAAATCAAATCAAATGTATTTATATAGCCCTTCGTACATCAGCTGATATCTCAAAGTGCTGTACAGAAACCCAGCCTAAAACCCCAAACAGCAAGCAATGCAGGTGTAGAAGCACGTTGGCTAGGAAAAACTCCCTAGAAAGGCCAAAACCTAGGAAGAAACGTAGAGAGGAACCAGGCTATGTGGGGTGGCCAGTCCTCTTCTGGCTGTACCGGGTGGAGATTATAACAGAACATGGCCAAGATGTTCAAATGTTCCTAAATGACCAGCATGGTCAAATAATAATAATCACAGGCAGAACAGTTGAAACTGGAGCAGCAGCACGGCCAGGTGGACTGGGGACAGCAAGGAGTCATCATGTCAGGTAGTCCTGAGGCATGGTCCTAGGGCTCAGGTCCTCAGAGAGAGAGAAAGAAAGAGAGAAAGAGAGAATTAGAGATGGCATACTTAAATTCACACAGGACAACGGATAGGACAGGAGAAGTACTCCAGATATAACAAACTGACCCCAGCCCCCCGACACAAAAACTACTGCAGCATAAATGAACCCCTGCTAGGTAAAGTCCCCCCTTATCTCAGCTCACTGGTCACCATAGCATCTCCCACCTGTAGCACACGCTCCAGCAGGTATATCTCTCTAGTCACCCCAAAAAACAATTCTTTCTTTGGCCGCCTCTCCTTCCAGTTCTCTGCTGCCAATGACTGGAACGAACTACAAAAATCTCAGAAACTGGAAACACTTATCTCCCTCACTAGCTTTAAGCACCAACTGTCAGAGCAGCTCACAGATTACTGCACCTGTACATAGCCCACCTATATTTTAGCCCAAACAACTACCTCTTTCCCTACTGTATTTAATTAATTTATTTATTTTGTTCCTTTGCACCCCATTATTTTTATTACTACTTTGCACATTATTCCATTGCAAATCTACCATTCCAGTGTTTTACTTGCCTACCCGGTTAAATAAAGGTGAAAAAAAATACTGGAGGTTGAGACAGGAGGGGTCAGGAGACACTGTGGCCCCATCCGAGGACACCCCCGGACAGGGCCAAACAGGAAGGATATAACCCCACCCACTTTGCATTTACATTTACATTTAAGTCATTTAGCAGACGCTCTTATCCAGAGCGACTTACAAATTGGTGAATTCACCTTCTGACATCCAGTGGAACAGCCACTTTACAATAGTGCATCTAAATCATTAAGGGGGGGTGAGAAGGATTACTTATCCTATCCTAGGTATTCCTTGAAGAGGTGGGGTTTCAGGTGTCTCCGGAAGGTGGTGATTGACTCCGCTGTCCTGGCGTCGTGAGGGAGTTTGTTCCACCATTGGGGGGCCAGAGCAGCGAACAGTTTTGACTGGGCTGAGCGGGAACCGTACTTCCTCAGTGGTAGGGAGGCGAGCAGGCCAGAGGTGGATGAACGCAGTGCCCTTGCTTGGGTGTAGGGCCTGATCAGAGCCTGGAGGTACTGCGGTGCCGTTCCCCTCACAGCTCCGTAGGCAAGCACCATGGTCTTGTAGCGGATGCGAGCTTCAACTGGAAGCCAGTGGAGAGAGCGGAGGAGCGGGGTGACGTGAGAGAACTTGGGAAGGTTGAACACCAGACGGGCTGCGGCGTTCTGGATGAGTTGTAGGGGTTTAATGGCACAGGCAGGGAGCCCAGCCAACAGCGAGTTGCAGTAATCCAGACGGGAGATGACAAGTGCCTGGATTAGGACCTGCGCCGCTTCCTGTGTGAGGCAGGGTCGTACTCTGCGGATGTTGTAGAGCATGAACCTACAGGAACGGGCCACCGCCATGATGTTGGTTGAGAACGACAGGGTGTTGTCCAGGATCACGCCAAGGTTCTTAGCGCTCTGGGAGGAGGACACAATGGAGTTGTCAACCGTGATGGCGAGATCATGGAACGGGCAGTCCTTCCCCGGGAGGAAGAGCAGCTCCGTCTTGCCGAGGTTCAGCTTGAGGTGGTGATCCGTCATCCACACTGATATGTCTGCCAGACATGCAGAGATGCGATTCGCCACCTGGTCATCAGAAGGGGGAAAGGAGAAGATTAATTGTGTGTCGTCTGCATAGCAATGATAGGAGAGACCATGTGAGGTTATGACAGAGCCAAGTGACTTGGTGTATAGCGAGAATAGGAGAGGGCCTAGAACAGAGCCCTGGGGGACACCAGTGGTGAGAGCGCGTGGCGAGGAGACAGATTCTCGCCACGCCACCTGGTAGGAGCGACCTGTCAGGTAGGACGCAATCCAAGCGTGGGCCGCGCCGGAGATGCCCAACTCGGAGAGGGTGGAGAGGAGGATCTGATGGTTCACAGTATCGAAGGCAGCCGATAGGTCTAGAAGGATGAGAGCAGAGGAGAGAGAGTTAGCTTTAGCAGTGCGGAGCGCCTCCGTGATACAGAGAAGAGCAGTCTCAGTTGAATGACTAGTCTTGAAACCTGACTGATTTGGATCAAGAAGGTCATTCTGAGAGAGATAGCGGGAGAGCTGGCCAAGGACGGCACGTTCAAGAGTTTTGGAGAGAAAAGAAAGAAGGGATACTGGTCTGTAGTTGTTGACATCGGAGGGATCGAGTGTAGGTTTTTTCAGAATGGGTGCAACTCTCGCTCTCTTGAAGACGGAAGGGACGTAGCCAGGGACGTAGTCAGGGATGAGTTGATGAGCGAGGTGAGGTAAGGGAGAAGGTCTCCGGAAATGGTCTGTAGAAGAGAGGAGGGGATAGGGTCAAGCGGGCAGGTTGTTGGGCGGCCGGCCGTCACAAGAAGCGAGATTTCATCTGGAGAGAGAGGGGAGAAAGAGGTCAGAGCACAGGGTAGGGCAGTGTGAGCAGAACCAGCGGTGTCGTTTGACTTAGCAAACGAGGATCGGATGTCGTCGACCTTCTTTTCAAAATGGTTGACGAAGTCATCTGCAGAGAGGGAGGAGGGGGGGGGAGGGGGAGGAGGATTCAGGAGGGAGGAGAAGGTGGCAAAGAGCTTCCTAGGGTTAGAGGCAGATGCTTGGAATTTAGAGTGGTAGAAAGTGGCTTTAGCAGCAGAGACAGAGGAGGAAAATGTAGAGAGGAGGGAGTGAAAGGATGCCAGGTCCGCAGGGAGGCGAGTTTTCCTCCATTTCCGCTCGGCTGCCCGGAGCTCTGTTCTGTGAGCTCGCAATGAGTCATCGAGCCACGGAGCGGGAGGGGAGGACCGAGCCGGCCTGGAGGATAGGGGACATAGAGAGTCAAAGGATGCAGAAAGGGAAGAGAGGAGGGTTGAAGAGGCAGAATCAGGAGATAGGTTGGAGAAGGTATGAGCAGAGGGAAGAGATGATAGGATGGAAGAGGAGAGAGTAGCGGGGGAGAGAGAGCGAAGGTTGGGACGGCGCGATACCATCCGAGTAGGGGCAGTGTGGGAAGTGTTGGATGAGAGCGAGAGGGAAAAGGATACAAGGTAGTGGTCGGAGACTTGGAGGGGAGTTGCAATGAGGTTAGTGGAAGAACAGCATCTAGTAAAGATGAGGTCGAGCGTATTGCCTGCCTTGTGAGTAGGGGGAAGGTGAGAGGGTGAGGTCAAAAGAGGAGAGGAGTGGAAAGAAGGAGGCAGAGAGGAATGAGTCAAAGGTAGACGTGGGGAGGTTAAAGTCGCCCAGGACTGTGAGAGGTGAGCCGTCCTCAGGAAAGGAGCTTATCAAGGCATCAAGCTCATTGATGAACTCTCCGAGGGAACCTGGAGGGCGATAAATGATAAGGATGTTAAGCTTGAAAGGGCAGGTAACTGTGACATATATATAATAATATATATCCCATTTAGCAGACGCTTTTGTCCAAAGCGACTTACAAGTCGGCTGGGGCCACTACTTTTACATATGGGTGGTCCCAGCGGGAATCGAACCCACGACGCTTGGCGTTGCAAGCGCCATGCTCTACCGACTGAGCCACACAGGACCGCATGGAATTCAAAGGAGGCGATAGACAGATGGGTAAGGGGAGAGAGAGAGAGAGAATGACCACTTGGGAGAGATGAGGATCCTGGTGCCACCACCCCGCTGACCAGAAGCTCTCGGGGTGTGCGAGAACACGTGGGCGGACGAAGAGAGAGCAGTAGGAGTAGCAGTGTTATCTGTGGTGATCCATGTTTCCGTCAGTGCCAAGAAGTCGAGGGACTGGAGGGAGGCATAGGCTGAGATGAACTCTGCCTTGTTGGCCGCAGATCGGCAGTTCCAGAGGCTACCGGAGACCTGGAACTCCACGTGGGTCGTGCGCGCTGGGACCACCAGATTAGGGTGGCCGCGGCCACGCGGTGTGGAGCGTTTGTATGGTCTGTGCAGAGAGGAGAGAACAGGGATAGATAGACACATAGTTGACAGGCTACAGAAGAGGCTACGCTAATGCAAAGGAGATTGGAATGACAAGTGGACTACACGTCTCGAATGTTCAGAAAGTTAAGCTTACGTAGCAAGAATCTTATTGACTAAAATGATTGAAATGATACAGTACTGCTGGAGTAGGCTAGCTGGCAGTGGCTGCGTTGTTGACTTTGTAGGCTAGCTGGTAGTGGCTGCGATGTTGACACTACACTAATCAAGTCGTTCCGTCGAGTGTAATAGTTTCTACAGTGCTGCTATTCGGGGGCTAGCTGGCTAGCTAGCAGGTTGATTGCGTTACGTTACCTTAAAAGAACGACAATAGCTGGCTAGCTAACCTAGAAAATCGCTCTAGGCTACACAATTGCCTTAGATACAAAGACGGCTATGTAGCTAGCTAGCTACGATCAAACAAATCAAACCGTTGTACTGTAATAGTTTCTACAGTGCTGCTATTCGGGGGCTAGCTGGCTAGCTACGTTAAAAGAACGACAATAGCTGGCCAGCTAACCTAGAAAATCGCTCTAGACTACACAATTGTCTTAGATACAAAGACTGCTATGTAGCTGGCTAGCTACGATCAAACAAATCAAACCGTTGTACTGTAATGAAGTGAAATGAAAATGTGATACTACCTGTGGAGCGACGCGGAATGTTGACCGGGTAGTTGAAGTTCAATTCGGTAGAGGTTGGCTAGCTGTTGGCTAGCTAGCTAGCAGCATCTCCTACGTTAAGGATGACAAATAGCTGGCTAGCTAACCTCGGTAAATTAAGATAATCACTCTAAGTCTACTCACTCTAAACTACACAATTATCTTGGATACGAAGACAGCGAAGACAACTATGTAGCTAGCTGACACTACGCTAATCGAGTCGTTCAGTTGAGTGTAATAGTTTCTACAGTGCTGGTGGACAGTGGATGTTAGCTAGCTGCTTAGCTAGCTGCTGGGCAGATACGTTAGGACGACGAAATACGATAATTATGCAATTATCTTTGATACAAAGACGGCTATGTAGCTAGCTAAGAAGAAATTGCTAAGATTAGACAAATCAAACCGTTGTACTATAATGAAATGTAATGAAAAGTTATACTACCTGCGGACCGAAGTGTAGATGCGACCGCTCGCTCCAACCCGGAACCGCACAGCCCCCACACCACTGGAGGAATATCTTCAACCACCAACTTACCATCCTGAGATAAGGCAGAGTATAGCCCACAAAGATCTCCGCCACGGCACAACCCAAGGGGGGGCGCCAACCCAGACAGGAAGATCACATCAGTGACTTAACCCACTCAAGTGACGCACCCCTCCTAGGGACGGTATGAAGAGCCCAGGTAAGCCAGTGACTCAGCCCCTGTAATAGGGTTAGAGGCAGAGAATCCCAGTGGAAAGAGGGAACCCGGCCAGGCAGAGACAGCAAGGAATGTTCGTTGCTCCAGAGCCTTTCCGTTCACCTTCCCACTCCTGGGCCAGACTCCACTCAATCATATGACCCACTGAAGAGATGAGTCTTCAGTAAAGACTTAAAGGTTGAGACCGAGTTTGCGTCCCTTACATGGGCAGGCAGACCATTCCATAAAAATGGAGCTCTATAGGAGAAAGCCCTGCCTCCAGCTGTTTGCTTAGAAATTCTAGGGACAATTAGGAGGCCTGCGTCTTGTGACCGTAGCATACGTGTAGGTATGTACGGCAGGACCAAATCAGAGAGATAGGTAGGAGCAATATGTAATATGATCATTTTTTTTTTCTAGTCAGGATTCTAGCAGCCGTATTTAGCACGAACTGAAGTTTATTTAGTGCATTATCCGGGTAGCCGGAAAGTAGGGCATTGCAGTAGTCTAACCTAGAAGTGACAAAAGCATGGAGGAATTTTTCTGCATAATTTTTGGACGGAAAGTTTCAGATTTTTGCAATGCTACGTAGATGGAAGCTGTCCTTGAAACAGTCTTGATATGTTCTTCAAAAGAGAAATCAGGGTCCAGAGTAACGCCGAGGTCCTTCGCAGTTTTATTTGAGACGACTGTACAACCATTAAGATTAATTGTCAGATTCAACAGAGGATCTCTTTGTTTCTTGGGACCTAGAACAAGCATCTATGTTTTGTCCGTGTTTAAAAGTAGAACGTTTGCAGCCATCCACTTCCTTATGTCTGAAACACATGCTTCGAGCGAGAGCAATTTTGGCGCTGCACCATGTTTCATTGAAATGTACAGCTGTGTGTCATCCAAATAGCAGTGAAAGTTAACATTATGTTTTCGAATGACATCCCCAAGAGGTAAAATACAGTGGGGCAAAAAAGTATTTAGTCAGCCACCAATTGTGCAAGTTCTCCCACATAAAAAGATGAGAGAGACCGGTAAATTTCATCATAGGTACACTGCAACTATGACAGACAAAGTGAGAGAAAAAATCCAGAAAATCACATTGTAAGATTTTTAATGAATTTATTTGTAAATTATGGTGGAAAATATGTATTTGGTCACCTACAAACAAGCAAGACTTCTGTCCAAGACCTGTAACTTCTTCTTTAGGAGGCTCCTCTGTGCTCCACTCGTTACCTGTATGAATGGTACCAGTTTGAACTTGTTATCAGTATAAAATATTCCACTATGGCCAAGACCAAAGACCTGTCAAAGGACACCAGAAACAAAATTGTAGACCTGCACCAGGCTGGGAAGACTGAATCTGCAATAGGTAAGCAGCTTGGTTTGAAGAAGTCAACTGTGGGAGCAATTATTAGGAAATGGAAGACATACAAGACCACTGATAATCTCCCTTGATCTGGGGCTCCACGCAAGATCTCACCCCGTGGGGTCAAAATGATCACAAGAACAGTGAGCAAAAATCCCAGAACCACACGGAGAGAGCTGGGACCAAAGTAACAAAGCCTACCATCAGTAACACACTATGCCGCCAGGGACTCAAATCCTGCAGTGCCAGACGTGTCCCACTGCATAAGCCAGTACATGTCCAGGCCCATCTGAAGTTTGCTAGAGAGCATTTGGATGATCCAGAAGAAGATTGGGAGAATGTCATATGGTCAGATGAAACCAAAATATAACGTTTTTGTAAAAACTCAACTCGTCGTGTTTGGAGGACAAAGAATGCTGAGTTGCATCCAAAGAACACCATACCTACTGTGAAGCATGGGGGTGGAAACATAATGCTTTGGGGCTGTTTTTCTGCAAAGGGACCTGGACGACTGATCCGTGTATAGGAAAGAATGAATGGGGTGAAAACCTCCTTCCATCAGCAAGGGCATTGAAGATGAAACATGGCTGTGTCTTTCAGCATGACAAGGATCCCAAACACACCACCTGGGCAACGAAGGAGTGGCTTCGTAAGAAGCATTTCAAGGTCCTGGAGTGGCCTAGCCAGTCTCCAGATCTCAACCCCATAGAAAATCTTTTGGGGGAGTTGAAAGTCCGTGTTGCCCAGCATCAGCCCCAAAACATCACTTCTCTAGAGGAGATCTGCATGGAGGAATGTGCCAAAATACCAGCAACAGTGTGTGAAAACCTTGTGAAGACTTACAGAAAACGTTTGACCTCTGTTATTGCCAAAGGGTAATTGTATATAACAAAGTATTGAGATAAACTTTTGTTGTTGACCAAATACTTTTTTTCCACCATAATTTGCAAATAAATTAATAAAAAATCCTACAATGTGATTTTCTGGATTTTATTTCCTAATTTTGTCTGTCATAGTTGAAGTGTACCTATGATGAAAATTACAGGCCTCTCTCATCTTTTTAAGTGGGAGAACTTGCACAATTGGTGGCTGACTAAATACTTTTTTGCCCCACTGTATATATGTGTGTCTGGAACACCGTCCAGCATGGGCAATGAGATGGTGGTGGTGGTGGCCGTAGTAGTGATGGTAGTAGTGATGATGGTGTTGATGGTGGTGGTTGTGGTGCTGGTGGCGGTGATGGGGGTGGTGGTGGCGGCAATAAGGGTTGTGGTAATGGTGGTGGTGGTGGCCATGGCTGTGATGGTGGCATTAGGGTTGGTGGTGATGGTGGTGGTGGTGGTTGTGGCTGTGGCTGTGGAGGTAGCAGTAGGGGTGGTTGCGGTAGAACTAAGGTTATTGGAGATTGTTTTTCTTCAGACTGGCAGGGCCAGAGCAGCAGGTCTCATCAGACAGTGTAATGTGGTCACAATATATGCGGAGGACACGCAACGGCTCAATTTCAGGTCTGGCAGATAGAGAGATGGAATATGCACAGCAGCTGGTGCGGTGCAGGTCGTGGAAGTGGAAGAGGTCTGTATAATGAATTCTCTCCCCAACCTTCTGCTTAACATTTCTCTCACAAGCTCCACTTGGATATTAAAAGGTGTCATAGGCAATGCCATACCGAAGTCAGAATGAATGCTAAAGCAATTCAATAACCAACAGAGAGAGAAGATAGAGATGCAGGGATGAGAAATTGTTAGTGTGTGTGTGAGAGAGAGAGAGAGAGAGAGAGAGAGAGAGAGAGAGAGAGAGAGAGAGAGAGAGAGAGAGAGAGAGAGCGCATTTACATTGAACTTTGAGTCACTTAGCAGATGTGACTTACAGTTAATACATTCATCTTGAAATGTATTGGTGACGGGGCAGTATTTTCACATCCGGATGAAATTCATGCCACAAATCAACTGTCCGCTACTCATCCCCAGAAGATAAGATGTGCATATTATTAGTAGATTTGGATAGAAGACATTCTGAAGTTTCTAAAACTGTTTGAATCATATCTGTGAGTACAAAAATGAATGGGAAAACATTGGCATAGGGCAAACCATGTACACGATGGCCAATACCACCCAAATCGGCGTAGATTCATGCAAAATGTATTTCAAATGCCATATGGCAATTGCCAGTTGTAACACTTCAAAAATCCAACAGGTGGCGTGTGCGCTCCACCGTGGTTTTTCATATTGAAAATGGACCCCAAGTCAACATCCAAAAGCCAAATTTTGAAAAAATGGATTTTTTGTCAAAAACTTATCACCCCTTAAAAAAGTGCTTTCTGGACCAATTACACATGTGTAAGAACTGTATGAATATACTTTTGTCCAATTTTATAATCATTATTATTATTTTTTTTACTTGCGCATTATTGCATGTGTTTTCTCCATTTGCAATATGATTTCATAGGAAGTCAGAAGTCAAAAGTCAATAATTGCAAAATTTCATAAAAAACTTCACACACCCCTAAAAAAGTACTTTCTGGACCGTTTTTCAAAATTCTTTAGAATTTTGTGTCAATTACACACGTATAAGAACTGTATCAACATACTTTAGTCATATTTTATTATCATAATTTTTTTTATTTTTTTTACTTGTGCATTAGGCATATGTTTTCTCCATTTGGAACATGATTTCATAAGAAGTCAAAAGTCAAAAATTGCAAAATTTCATAAACTTCACACACCCCTAAAAAAGTGCTTTCTGGACCGTTTTTCGAAATTCTTTAGAATTTTGTGTCAATTACACACGTATAAGAACTGTATCAACATACTTTAGTCATATTTTATTATCATAATTTTTTTTTTTTTTTTACTTGTGCATAAGGCATATGTTTTGTGGGGGCCAAATGTCATAAGAAATTTGACATGCTCAAAAATCCTGCAGAAATGCAAAATTGACTGGCCTGATGAACTCGGGATGGCCGGGCAGTGATTGTTGTTCCTTTCAATCACTCGTGGTGTTGATTTCATCATGTCCATTTGTTTATGTTTTCTCACTTTTGCAAAGTCACTGTGCATTTGCAATATGGTTAACTGGGCATTCACCATCACCAATTTGTCATGCTATAAAAATTGTGCAGGAATGCCAAATTGACTGGCCCGATGAACTCGGGATGGCTGGGCAGTGATTCTGGTACCTCTCCATCGCTCGTTAGGGTAGATTTCAGAATGTCACTTTGGTGATGGTACCTCACTCTTGCAAAGTCACTGTACATTTGCAATATGGTTAACTGGGCATTCACCATCCCGAATTTGTCATGCTATAAAAATCGTGCAGGAATGCCAAATTGACTGCCCGATGAACTCGGGATGGCTGGGCAGTGATTCTGGTACCTCTCCATCGCTCGTTTGGATTGATTTCAGAATGTCACTTTTGGTGATGGTACCTCACTGTTAAAACGTATTGCAAATGTTTTCTCACTTTTGCAAAGTCACTGAAAATTCGTGCAGGAATGCCAAATTGACTGGCCCGATGAACTCGGGATGGCTGGGCAGTGATTCTGGTACCTCTCCATCGCTCGTTAGGGTTGATTTCAGAATGTCCATTTGGTGATGTTTTTCTCACTCTTGCAAAGTCACTGTGCATTTGCAATATGGTTAACTGGGCATTCACCATCACCAATTTATCATGCCATAAAAATCGTGCAGGAATGCCAAATTGACTGGCCCGATGACCTCGGGATGGCTGGGCAGTGATTCTGGTACCTCTCCATCGCTCGTTTGGATTGATTTCAGAATGTCACTTTTGGTGATGGTACCTCACTGTTAAAACATATTGCAAATGTTTTCTCACTTTTGCAAAGTCACTGAAAATTCGTGCAGGAATGCAAAATTGACTGGCCCGATGAACTCGGGATGGCTGGGCAGTGATTCTGGTACCTCCCCATCGCTCGTTAGGGTTGATTTCAGAATGTCACTTTGGTGATGGTACCTCACTCTTGCAAAGCCACTGTGCATTTGCAATATGGTTAACTGGGCATTAACCATCACCAATTTGTCATGCTATAAAAATCATGCAGGAATGCCAAATTGACTGGCCCGATGAACTCGGGATGGCTGGGCAGTGATACTGGTACCTCTCCATCGCTCGTTAGGGTTGATTTCAGAATGTCGCTTTTGGTGATGGTACCTCACCGCTTAAACATATTGCAAATGAGTCACCTGCAATTCACCGTCCATCAGTCAATTTGATATCATTCTGACACCAAACTGATACAAACTGACACTAAACCCACTTTTCCCAACTCGTTTAGGGGCCAAGTATCACATACTTCAGAGCTGGCCCAAAATTCACAACGCCTTCGGTTCAAACCATAAAAAAAACATAAAACACGTGGTTACGTTCTAGCTGCGGGTCCATTTCTTGTGTTATGTGTAGGCCTAGCTGAGGCGACCCCGAATCCCAAGTTTCGGCTCGATAGGTCATTTGGTGTCCGAGTAAAACCCTAATTGGTGCTGAAAATCCACTTTTTTCAATTACTTGCTACGGGGTCCTTGAATGAGCTATCGGACAGAAACGTTGGGTTCGTCTCTATGGGCTGAGACGGTCACAATGCACCTAGTCTTGTGTCTCTGGGACATTTCTAAATGTCGCCATTTTCGTAATGGTCAAAATGAATTGAAGTCATTGCAAATGTACGAGGCTGTTTCTCGGCCCGAGAACCTTCTAGAGCGCCGTAACTCACCACGCACTATCGACCTGAGGTCTAGAACAGGATTCTAAAGTTTCGGAACTCTAGGTCTGACGGTTCTTTAAAAGTTCCAACAAGGTTAACTAATGCAGGGAGTGTTTGTCTCTACGCACCCCAATGGGTCCCTACTTCCAAGCTGTGTGTGTATGTGATTTAGTTTTCCTTTGAAATTTTATGGGAAAAATGACTGATTTACAGTTCATGGGGGTTGCCTAATCACATATATGAAGTTTTGGAAAGATCTGATTTTTTTAACCCCTCGAAACAGCCCATGAGACACCAATTATGGCACTTCCGGTTGGCACAGGAAGCTGTAACTCAACATACATCCTCATTGGGGTATTCTATTACAGAATCCTGAGTTTTAAGTCTTTACCATAAAAACTGACTGATTTACACAGGGTTGAATGCACTATGTCTATCAAACTGCAGGCAGTTTATGGGTAAACACTTTTAGGGCGATTGTAACCACTTCCGGTTGGTCCAGGAAGCTTAGAATCGACACAGGTAGACCTTATAGTGGCCTGATGGACTGGTACCGAAGACAGGTTCATACAGCATTCATAACCCATATAGACTCCAGGTTGTATTTAGGGGAGCAGGCAATGTATTCCTATGGGGAGAGAAGTCAATGCAAACTGTTTGATGTAAACATCTTCTTTTAACTGTGAAGGGTTAATGTCACACGGTCAAGGTTAGGCTTGCACAGATCGGGAGGACCTTAGGAACAGTCCTGTGTTTGAATTGTCCTTCTAAACCTAACGGTTCCGCCGCTGTCACCCAAAATCAAATGACATTGTGGTGCAGGCTTCATTGTGGGCCTATTTTTCTCATGGTCGCTGCGCTCAGACCGAGCGAGCTACGGTCAAGCGGGGCGTCTCGTTGAACTCGGCACAGTCTGGACACTATGGTGATGCCATTTTTTGTGTTGACTTCAGAATGCCATTTTCGTGATGGTCCCTCTCCGCTTAAACATGTTGCAAATGCACAAAAGTCAACTAGCAAGTCAGTGTCCATCAGTCAATTAGATGTCATTCTGACACCAAACTGATACCAATTGACACCAAACCCACTTTTTCCAACTCATTTAGAAGCCAACTATCACATATGTCAGAGCAGGCCCATAATTCACAGCGCCTTTAGATGAAAACATAATAAAAACGTAAAACACATAGTTACGTTCTAGCTGCGGGTCCAGTTCGGACATTATGTGTAGGCCTATGTGAGGCGACCCCGAATCCCGAGTTTCGGCTCAATAGGTCATTCGGTGCCCGAGTAAAACCCTAATTGGTGCTGAAAATCCACTTTTTTCAATTACTTGCTACGGGGTCCTTGAATGAGCTATCGGATTGAAACGTTGGGGTCCATGTCTATGGGCCGAGCCGGTTTCAATGCACCTAGTCTTGTGTCTCTGAGACTTTTCAAAATGTCACCATTTTCGTAATGGTCAAAATGAATTGAAGTCATTGCAAATGTACGAGGCTGTTTCTCGGTCCGAGAACCTTCTAGAGCCACCTAACTCACCACGCACTATCGACCTGAGGTCTAGAACAGGTTTCTAAATTTTCGGAACTCTAGGTCTGACGGTTCTTTTGTAGCTCGAACAAAGCTAACTATTGGAGGCACTGTCAGCCTCTACGCACCCCAATACGTCCCTCCATCCAAGTTGTGTATCTGTGTGATTTAGTTTTCCTTTGAATATTTATGGGAAAAATGACTGATTTACAGTTCATGGGGGTTGCCTAATCACATATATGAAGTTTTGGACAGATCTGATTTTTTTTAACCCTTCCAAACAGCCCCTGAGACACCAATTATGGCACTTCCGGTTGACACAGGAAGCTATAAGTCAACACATATCCTCATTGGGCTATGCTTTTACAGAATCCTGAGTTTTAAGTCTTTACGTTAAGAATTGACTGATTTACACAGGGTTCAATGCAGATCGGGAGGACCTTAGGAACAGTCCTGTGTTTGAATTGTCCTTCTAAACCTAACGGTTCCGCCGCTGTCACCCAAAATCAAATGACATTGTGGTGCAGGCTTCATTGTGGGCCTATTTTTCTCATGGTCGCTGCGCTCAGACCGAGCGAGCTACGGTCAAGCGGGGCGCCTCGTTGGACTCGGCACAGTCTGGACACTATGGTGATGTCATTTTTTGTGTTGATTTCAGAATGTCCATTTGGTAATGTTTTCTCACCCTTTCAAAGTCACTGTGCATTTGCAATATGGTTAACTGGGCATTCACCATCACCAATTTGTCATGCTATAAAAATCGTGCAGGAATGCCAAATTGACTGGCCCGATGAACTCGGGATGGCTGGGCAGTGATTCTGGTACCTCTCCATCGCTCGTTTGGGTTGATTTCAGAATGTCACTTTTGGTGATGGTACCTCACCGCTTAAACATATTGCAAATGGACAAGAGTCACCTGCAAGTCACCGTCCATCAGTCAATTTGATATCAAGCTATAAAACAAGCTATAAATAAACTCATATCCTCATTGGGGTATGCCTTTACAGAATCCTGAGTTTTAAGTCTTTACGTTAAGAACTGAGTTATTTTCGGGGGGTTTAGTGTGTGTGTGTTATTTCAGAAAATCATAGAAAATCACAGAAATCTCGCAGAGCTCCGCAGCACACTTTAAAAATATTCGTATGAACACCCTGCAACTGGATCTGTAACTGTTGAAAAAAAAACACCTATATTTGAACATCACAAATCTGTCATCGTACGATTTCTCTTAAATGACAATAAATGGCTGATTTTTTTTTTATTGACACCGGAGGCTCCTTGACTTTGACGTGAAGTGAAAAAATAATTTCTCTATTTTCATTTTGGACCTTTAATCCCAGAAAAATGGCCATAACTCAAAAACCGTTGAGGCCTAGACGCCATCTTGTTCGGGGCCAACTGCCCATTATGCCAAACCTATGCTCACCAAGTTTCGGCTTCGAAATATTTTCAGTTTTCGAGATATGGCCCGTCGTGATTCGTGATGTTTTGTCAAATTGCAGTATGATTGCTTATGCCCTCTTGTGGGCATAATGACCAAAATTTGATTATTTTATAAAACGAAAACCGAATGTCCGACAAAGTTCATTTGATGACTTCCCGGTAGGTCTGGCCCTGCCGCTCGGCCCGACGCCGTCCCCGAATTTTAAAAATGTTTTCGGACGTCTAGTAAGGGACGGTACATTTGCAATATGGACCTTCTCACTAACCATACGGAAAATGTCGAAATGTTCCCTTAAGGTATGTTATGTAGCAGGTGAAACCCAGAGGAAAAACCATTCAGATTTTTTTCTTGCAGTTCCTATCACTTCCACTGGATGTCACCAGTCTTTTGAAATTGGTTGAGGTTTTTCATTTGTGTAATGAAGTAGTAGCCCTGTTGAAAATGAGGGTCATTTCAAGTGTACTGTTTGTTAGAGGCGCGTGACCAGAAAGGTAGCGTCAGTTTGTTTTCTTTCTTCCTGTATTGAACACAGATCATCCCGTCTTCAATTTGATCCATTATTTATGTAAAAAATACCTAAAGTTCAATTACAAAAGTAGTTTGAAATGTTTTGGCAAATTTTACAGGTAACTTTTGAGATATTTTGTAGTCACGTTGCGCGAGTTGGAACCGTTATTTTTCTGGATCAAACGTGCCAAATAAATGGACATTTTGGATATATATCGAAGGAATTAATCGAACAAAAGGACCATTTGTGATGTTTATGGGACATATTGGAGTGCCAACAAAAGAAGCTCATCAAAGGTAAGGAAGGAATTCTATTTTTATTTCTGCATTTTGTGTCGCGCCTGCTGGGTTGAAATATGCTTCTCTCTCTTTATTTACTATGGTGCTATCCTCAGATAATAGCATCGTTTGCTTTCGCCGAAAAGCCTTTTTGAAATCTGACATGTTGGCTGGATTCACAACAAGTGTAGCTTTAATTTGCTGTCTTGCATATGTGATTTCTTGAAAGTTAGATTTTTATAGTCATTTATTTGAATTTGGCACTCTGCATTTTCACTGGCTTTTGGCCAGGTGGGTCCCACATATCCCAACAGAGGTTTTAAGATAGCAAAGATGATAAAACCACATATTTTTCTGTTATAAATGTTTTATTTCACCTTTATTTACCCAGGTAGGCTAGTTGAGAAAAAGTTCTCATTTACAACTGTGACCTGGCCAAGATAAAGCAAAGCAGTGCGACACAAACAACAACACAGTGTTACACATGGAATAAACAAGCGTACAGTCAATAACACAATAGAAAATAAAGAAAGTCTATACACAGTGTGTGCAAATGGCGTGAGGAGGTAAGACGATAAATAGGCCAAAGTAGCGGAATAATTACAATTTAGAAAATTAACACTGGAGTGATAGATGAGCAGATGATGATGTGCAAGTAGAAATACTGGTGTGCAGAAGAGCAAAGAAAACAATTTTGGGATGAGGTAGGTAGATTGGGTGGGCTATTTACGGATGGGCTATGTACAGCTGCAGCGATCAGTTAGCTGCTCAGATAGCTGATGTTTAACCTCTTGAAACTCTAGGGGCGCAATTTCATTTTTGGATGAAAAACGTTCCCGTTTTAAACAAGATATTTTGTCATAAAAAGATGCTCGACTATGCGTATAATTGATAGCTTTGGAAAGAAAACACTCTGAATTTTCCAGAACTGCAAAGATATTGTCTGTGGGTGCCCCAGAACGGGAGCTACAGGCAAAACCAATATGAAACGGCAACCAGGAAACCAGCAGGATTTTTGAGGCTCCGTTTTCCATTGTCTCCTCATATGGCTGTGAATGCGAGAGGAATGAGCCTGCCCTTTCTGTCGTTTCCCCAAGGTGTCTGCAGCATTGTGACGTATTTGTAGGCATATCATTGGAAGATTGACCATAAGAGACTACATTTTCCAGGTGTCCGCCCGGTGTCCTCCGTCGAAATTGGTGCTTCTTTTTCAGCTGCTGGTATTTTTCCATGCGTTTCTGAGGGGAAAGCAGGCTTCCACGAACTGCATATCAATGAAGAGATATGTGAAAAAACACCTTGAGGATTGATTCTAAACAACGTTTGCCATGTTTCGGTCGATATTATGGAGTTAATTCGGGAAAAAGTTTGACGTTTTGGTGACTGAATTTTCAGTTAGTTTCGGTAGCCAAATGTGATGTACAAAACGGAGCGATTTCTCCTACACAAAGATTCTCTCAGGAAAAACTGAACATTTGCTATGTAACTGAGAGTCTCCTCATTGAAAACATCCGAAGCTCTTCAAAGGTAAATGATTTTATTTATTTGGCTATCTGGTTTTTGTTAAAATGTTGCGTGCTAAATGCTACTCAAAATGCTAAGCTAGCTTAGCATACTCTTACACAAATTAGTGATTTGCTATGGTTCAAAAGCATATTTTGAAAATCTGAGATGACAGTGTTGTTAAGAAAAGGCTAAGCTTGAGAGCAGGCGCATTATTTTCATTTTATTTGCGATTTTCAGAAATTGCTAACGTTGCGTTATGCTAATGAGCCTGAGGCTTTATTCACGATCCCGGATCTGGGATGGGGAGTATCAAGAGTTAGTGAGGGAAATATAAGTCTACAGCTTCAGCGATTTTTGCAATTCGTTCCAGTCACTGGCAGCAGAGAACTGGAAGGAAAGACGGCCAAAGGCTTTGGGGATGACCATAAAGATATACCTGCTGGAGCGCATGCTATGGGTGGGTGTTGTTATCATGACCAGTGAGCTGAGATAAGGCGGAGCTTTACCTAGCATAGGTGTATAGATGACCTGGAGCCAGTGGGTCTGGCAACTAATATGTAGCGAGGGCCAGCGGACTAGAGCATATAGGTCGCAGTGGTGGGTGGTATAAGGGGCTTTGGTGACAAAACGGATGGCACTGCTATCGACTGCATCCAGTTTGCTGAGTAGAGTTTTGGGAGCTATTTTGTCAATGACATCGCCGAAGTCGGTAGGATGGTCAGTTTTTCGAGGGTATGTTTGGCGTCGTGAGTGAAGGAGGCTTTATTGCGAAATAGGAAGCAGATTCTAGATTTAATTTTGTATTGGATATGTTTAATATGAGTCTGAAAGGAGAGTTTACAGTCTAGCCAGACACCTAGGTATTTGTAGTCCACATATTCTAATTCAGAACCGTCCAGAGTAGTGATGCTAGTCGGTCAGGCGGCTGCGGGCAGCGATCGGTTGAAAGGCATGCATTTGGTTTTACTAGTATTTAAGAGCAGTTGGAGGCCACGGAAGGAGTGTTGTATGGCATTGAAGCTCGTTTGGAGGTAAGTTAACACAATGTCCAAAGAAGTCCAGATGAATACAGATTGGTGTCGTCTGCGTAGAGGTGGATCAGGGAATCACCCACAGCAAGAGTGACATCGTTGATATATACAGAGAAAAGAGTCGGCCCAAAAATTGAACCCTGTGGTACCCCCATAGAGACTGCCAGAGGTCCGGACAACAGGCCCTCCGATTTGATGGATATAGGTCTGTAACAGTTTGGGTTTAGAGTGTCACCCCCTTTGTAGAGGGAGATGACCACGGGAGCTTTCCAATCTTTAGGGATCTCGGACGATATGAAAGAGAGATTGAACAGACTGGTAAAAGGGGTTGCAACAATGTCGGCGTATAATTTTAGAAAGAGAGTGTCCAGATTGTCTAGCCCAGGTGATTTGTACGGGTCCAGGTTTTCCAGCTCTTTCAGAACATCAGCTGACTGGATTTGGGTGAAGGAGAAGCTGGGGAGGCTTGGGCAAGTAGCTGCGGGGGGTGCGGAGCTGTTGGCCAGGGTTGGGGTAGCCAGGAGGAAAGCATGGCCAGCCGTAGAGAAATGCTTATTGAAATTCTCGATTATCATGGGTTTATCAGTGCTGACAGACGTACCTGGCCTCAATGCAGTGGGCAGCTGGGAGGAGGTGCTCCTATTCTCCATGGACTTTACAGTGTTTCAAAACCTTTAGGAGTTAGAGCTACAGTATGCAATTTTCTGTTTGAAAAAGCTAGTCTTTGCTTTCCTGACTGATTCCTTGTATTGGTTCCTGACTTCCCTGAAAAGTTGCATATCGCGGGGACTATTCGATGCTAATGCAGTCAGCAGGATGTTTTTGTGCTGGTCGAGGGCAGTCAGGTCTGGAGTGAACCAAGGGCTATATCTGTTCTTAGTTCTACATTTTTTGAAAGGAGCATGCTTATTTAAAATTGTGAGGAAATTACTTTTAAAGAATGACCCTGCATCCTCGACACAAGGGATGAGGTCAATGTCCTTCCAGGATACCTGGGCCAGGTCGATTTTAAAACCCTGCTCACAGAAGTGTTTTAGGGAGCATTTGACAGTGATAAGTGACCGCGGGACCCGTAATATCTATGAGGGTGCCCATGTTTACGGATTTAGTGTTGTACCTGGTGGGTTCCTTGATAATTTCTGTGAGATTGAGGGCATCTAGTTTAGATTGTAGGACTGCCGGGGTGTTAAGCATATCCCAGTTTAGGTCACCTAACAGAACGAACTCTGAAGATAGATTGGGGGCAATCAATTCACATATGTGCACAGCTGGGAGCCGAGGGGGGTATATAACAGGCAGCAACAGTGAGATACTTACTTCTGGAGAGATTCATTTTTTATATTAGAAACAGTTTTTTTATTTGACCTTTATTTAACGAGGCAAGTCAGTTAAGAACAAATTCTTATTTTCAATGGCGGCCTAGGAACAGTGGGTTAACTGCCTGTTCAGGGGCAGAACGGCAGATTTGTACCTTGTCAGCTCGGGGTTTTGAACTTGCAACCTTCCGGTTACTAGTCCAACAATCTAACCACTAGGCTACGAGGCTACCCTGCTGCCCCAGGGCATAGACCTTGCAGGCTAACTCTGCAGTAGATTGCAAATCCTTCCCCTTTGTCAGTTCTATCTTGATGGAAAATGTTGTATTTGGGTATGGAAATCTCAGAATTTTTGGTGGCCTTCCTAAGCCAGGATTCAGACATTGCAACGACATCAGGGTTGGCGGAGTGTGCTAAAGCCGTGAGTAAAACAAACGTATGGAGGAGGCTTCTGATGTTAACATGCATGAAACCAAGGCTTTTTCGGTTAGAGAAGTCAACAAAAGAGAGTGCCTGGGGACACGCAGGGCCTGGGTTAACCTCCACATCACCCGAGGAACAGACGAGGAGTAGGATGAGGGTAATAAACTGGTCGTTTAGTGCGTTGGGGACAGAGAATAAAACGAGCAGATTTCTGGGGTATGATGAGGTGCGGGTACAGTGGAGGTAAAACCCAGGCGCTGAGTGATGATAAGAGAGGTTGCATCTCTGGACGCGCAAGTTATGCTGGGTAAGGTCACTGCATGTGTGGGAGGTGGGACAAAGGAGGTATCTGTGGCATGTTAGGTGGGACTAAGGGCTCCACAGTAAACTAAAACAATGATAACTATCCTAAACAACAGTATACAAGGCATATTGACATTTGACAGAGACATAAAGCGAGGCATCACAGTGGTAGTAAGTGCATTGTTCCTCAATAAACAAGTTATCAGTGCGAGGTGGAAAGGTAAGAGGAACTGAGTTATTTGGCTAATTATGAGAATTTTGCAGACAGGAGTGACAGTATACAACTTGTTAGGAGAGGACACTATCTTCAAAACTCCCCTGTGGAACGAAGAGACAGATGTGAATCAAAATCAAATCAAATGTATCTATATAGCCCTTCGTACATCAGCTGATATCTCAAAGTGCTGTACAGAAACCCAGCCTAAAACCCCAAACAGCAAGCAATACAGGTGTAGAAGCACGGTGGCTAGGAAAAACTCCCTAAAAAGGCCAAATCCTAGGAAGAAACCTAAAGAGGAACCAGGCTATGTGGGGTGGCCAGTCCTCTTCTGGCTGTGCCGGGTGGAGATTATAACAGAACTTGGCCAAGATGTTCAAAAGTTCATAAATGACAAGCAAGGTCAAATAATAATATTCACAGGCAGAACAGTTGAAACTGGAGCAGCAGCATGGCCAGGTGGACTGGGGACAGCAAGGAGTCATCATGCCCGGTAGTCCTTAGGCATGTTTCAAGGGATCAGGTCCTACAAGAGAGAGAAAGAAAGGGAGAAAGAGAGAATTAGAGAGAGCATACTTAAATTCATACAGGACACTGGATAGGACAGGAGAAGTACTCCAGATATAACAGACTGACCTTAGCCCCCCGACACATAAACTACTGCAGCATAAATGCTGGAGGCTGAGACAGGAGGGGTCAGGAGACACTGTGACACCCCTGGACAGGGCCAAACAGGAAGGATATAACCCCACCCACTTTGCCAAAGCACAGCGCACACACCATTAGAGGGATAACTTCAACTACCAACTTACCATCCTGAGACAAGGCTGAGTATATAGCCCACAAGGATCTCCGCCACGGCACAATCCAAGGGGGGGCACCAACCCAGACAAGATCACATCAGTGACTCAACCCACTCAACCCCTACTCGGGACGGTATGAAAGAGCCCCAGTAAGCCAGTGACTCAGCCCCTGTAACTTTTTTATTTTAATTTTTTTATTTTACCTTTATTTAATTGGCAAGTCAGTTAAGAAAATTCTTATTTTTAATGATGGCCTAGGAATGGTGGGTTGGCTGCCTGTTCAGGGGCAGAATGACAGATTAGTACCTTGTCAGCTTGGGGATTGCAACCTTCTGGTTGCTAGCCCAACGCTCTAGCCACTAGGCTACTCTGCCGCCCCATAGGGCTTGGGTTAGAGGCAGAGAATCCCAGTGGAAAGAGAGGAACCGTCCAGGCAGAGACAGCAAGGGCGGTTCGTTGCTCCAGAGCCTTTCTGTTCACCTTCACACTCCTGGGCCAGACTACACTCAATCATATGACCCACTGAAAAGATTAGTTTTCAGTAAAGACTTAAATGTTGAGACCGAGTTTGCGTCTGTCACATGGGTAGGCAGACCATTCCATAAAAATGGAGCTGTATAGGAGAAATTCCTAGGGACAATTAGGAGGCCTGCGTCTTGTGACCATAGCGTACGTGTAGGTATGTATGGCAGGACCAAATCAGGGAGATGGGTAGGAGCAAGCCCATGTAATACTTTGTAGGTTAGCAGTAAAACCTTGAAATCAGCCCTTGCCTTGACAGGAAGCCAGTGTAGGGAGGCTAGCACTGGAGTAATATGATCATATTTTTTGGTTCTAGTCAGGATTCTAGCAGCCATATTTAGGACTAACTGAAGTTTATTTAGTGCTTTATCCGGGTAGCCGGAAAGTAGAGCATTGCAGTAGTCTAACCTAGAAGTGACAAAAGCATGGATGAATTTTTCTGCATCATTTTTGGACAGAATGTTTCTTATTTTTGCAATGTTATGTAGATGGAAAAAGCCGTTCTTGAAACAGTCTTGATATGTTCTTCAAAAGAGAAATCAGGGTCCAGAGTAACGCCGAGGTCCTTCACAGTTTTATTTGAGACGACTGTACAACCATTAAGATTAATTGTCAGATTCAACAGAAGATCTCTTTGTTTCTTGGGACCTAGAACAAGCATCTCTTTTTGTCCGAGTTTAAAAGTAGAAAGTTTGCAGCCATCCACTTCCTTATGTCTGAAACACATGCTTCTAGCTAGGGCAATTTTAGGGCTTCACCATGTTTCATTGAAATGTACAGCTGTGTGTCATCCGCATAGCAGTGAAAGTTAACATTATGTTTTCGAATGACATCCCCAAGAGGTAAAATATATAGTAAAAACAATGGTCCTAAAACGGAACCTTGAGGAACACATTTGTCAGAGGACAAACCATTCACAGAGACAAACTGATATCTTTCCGACAGATAAGATCTAAACCAGGCCAGAACTTGTCCGTGTAGACCAATTTGGGTTTCCAACCTCTCCAAAAGAACGTGGTGATCGATGGTATCAAAAGCAGCACTAAGGTCTAGGAGCACGAGGGCCGATGCAGAGCCTCGGTCTGATGCCATTTAAAGGTCATTTACCACCTTCACAAGTGCAGTCTCAGTGCTATGATGGGGTCTAAAACCAGACTGAAGCATGTCGTATACATTGTTTTTCTTCAGGAATGCAGTGAGTTGCTGCGCAACAGCCTTTTCTTAAAATGTTGATAGGAATAGAAGATTCACTATAGGCCGATAGTTTTTTAAATATTTTCTGGGTCAAGGTTTGGCTTTTTCAAGAGAGGCTTTATTACTGCCACTTTTAGTGAGTTTGGTACACATCCGGTGGATAGAGACCCGTTTATTATGTTCAACATAGGAGGGCCAAGCACAGGAAGCAGCTTTTTCAGTAAACAACAGTGAACACTGATATTATTCCCAAATGGCACTATATTCCATTTTGACCAGAGCAGTGCACCATGGGTACCTTTTGGGACGCAGACTCTATCTGCGGTGTCCATTGGTTGACAAATTAGAATACAGCTCCTATACTGTCTAGTGAGTAGTGACATTTACCTTTCAGAAAGACAGCAGCTCAGGGTGCCCAGCCCGACGGAGACACAATCTTCGGCAAAATCACTCGCAAGGAGATTCCTGCAAAAAGATTATTTGAAGATGAGGAACAGATTCAGCAGTCTGTATGACTTCCCTATCAGCTGAGGAGACCGCTTCAGTTGCCATGAGCAACTATTCTCCTGCATAACCACAAGAATGGGCTAAAACCATGAGTTACGGCTCCTAGAATCATGGTTTCAATCCCAGTGCAATAGGCACTCGTTTTCTAAATGTTTGTTTTTCTGTTTTAACCCAAACCCTAACCTTAACCACTCTGAATTATTGCCTAAACTTAAGGCCAAGCACCAAACCCTAATAGGGATTTGTTTTGCTTAACCATATCATAATCAGATATTACCAGTTTAATATATGTATGAATATATAATGTTTTTTGTATTCAAATTATTCTGAAATATTGTATGAAATACCTAGTCTGGAACTTTAGTGACTACTAAGCATTTTTCTAACAACCGGCTATGGCTGGATGTGTGTAGTCCATACATGAGTAGTTCATACGTGCATAATCTACAGTATGATCAGAGTTACTGCCTTACCTCAATTAGCCAACAAATCCTAAGTTTGAAAGCGTCTGTTTTTCTGTAAGCTGTGCTGCGCCATTTTCCCTCCATTTTCCTCCATTTGGACCAGCCCCCCAACAAATCGAGTTCAACCAATGAGCTTCAGTCCCTTGCCATACGAGTGACCGCTAACAAGAGGCACACACAGCAGAGGGAGAGAGTTGAGAGCAATGACGTGGTGCTCATATCTGCACATATGTGACGTAGTACACCATTTTTGGAGACCACTTTTGGCTCGTGAATGCTAGAGTACTTTAAGAACTACACAAAGTACAGAAGTACTTGAGAATCTCTTTAAATATGTAAATGAGGCGATGTTATGCATATATTTGCATATCCCGATAAAAATAAAAATACATTGGGACACTGGATTAAGTAAGCCTAAATATTTTGGATTCATTTTGTTAAGACAGTCCAGGACTGGACTTACTGAGTGATTTGGCCAATTATGGGAGTTTTGCATGTAGGAGTGACAATAAACAACTTGTGTTGGTACATGATAAGAAGGGATTAGATGGATGGGCGTACACAGGGAAGTGGTTTTCTACTTGCACCTCATCATTAGTCTTCCTGAGAGCGGGAAGTAGGAGCCACTCGCTAGGCTGGTCTCTGCTCGTCATGGATGGAGCTGTGCATTATTTAGTGACAGAGAGGAACATCGGTGGAGCCTGGTGGAATATTCTGAGCACACATATGTACCCACAGACGCATGCACACACGCACAAACTCACACACTCACAGAGATGATACATCACATCAAGGGGAATGGAGACAGAGTGTCCTGTTTACCTATTCAAGGAACCATCAGCCCAGCCAATCAGCAGAGACACTGCCAGCCGAGATATCAATGGAGGCTTATAAACACACAGTGCTCCCTTCCTTGTTTCTTCAGATTATTTCCTGTGTGTGTGTGTGTGTGTGTGTGCGTGTGTGTGGCGCCCGGTCAGAGCTGCTCTTTTCTGACAGAAGGAATTTAGTTTGGGATGACATTCGAAAAGCCAAATCATACTGGGATGGGAAAGTAGCTATTAATAATGAAACAATCCGAAACATTTTGTAAAATGGGACATCAGACACTAGCGACAGGCAGAGACTCACTATTAATATTCAATGCCATATTTGGGTCTGTTCCACTAGGCACTGTAAAAATGACTCTTTGGATCAATATAAATAATCAATACCTCAATAGGTTTTAAGTAAATTAGGTAGGTTTTCTCAATTGAAAAAAACAACAATTGTTGAAACCAAATATATGATTCAATGCCAAATCTATATTTCAAGTTGCAACCTATTCCTTTCAACACTCAACCTACTTTTCCACTTTTGTTAAACCTAACAAATAATAAATACATGTAAATACAACACATTTTTTCATTTTTCTCCAAGTTCACTTTTTACTTTGGAATTACCTATCAAAATTCAATTGGGTTACAAGCAACTTAATCAATACCCTGTAATTTTAGAAATTAAGTTTATTCAATAACTTGAAATCATTTAGATGTTTTCATCAAAAGCCAGTTGCTAATCCTTCTCAACTTTAGATGTAAAAGAGAAGACAAGTGTGTCATCAGCATACATATGGGGTTCTGTTGAGTTAACATTTTCACCAATATCATTAACCCTCTAGAGTTTAAGGTGGTGGGGTTCTAAGCTAACATATGGAATTGTTTTAAGATGGTCATACCAAGGTGTCATGTATACTCCCTCTCCGGCCTCTAGTTCACCAGGCTGCTGATAATCCCGCACACCTCACCTGGACTCCATCACCTCCTTGATTATCTTCACTACATCTATATCTCCCCTTGTTTCTTTCCTCAGGTGTTATTGACTCTGTTTTCATGTTGGTGCATTGTTTGTGTTACGTGTTTATTGTTTCATTGATTTACTAAAACACTCACTCCCTGAACTTGCTTCCCGACTCTCAGCGGACTCGTTACAAAATAACACTTCACCTAAGGGAAGCATCAGGGAGTGTTTATTTTATTTTTGTGTCAGAGTAATGACGTTGGGTCCGGGAACTGCTACAGGCTCTCATGCCTCAGCCGGATAGCCAGGCTCCCCTGCTTCAGTCGGCTCGTCGGGCTTTCATGCCTCCACCGGATCGGCCAGGCTCCCCTGCTTCCACCGGCTCGTTAGGTTCTCATGCCTCAGCCAGATTGCCAGGCTCCCCTGCCTCAGCCGGCTCGTCGGGCTTTCATGCCTCCACCGGATCGCCAGGCTCCCCTGCCTCAGCCGGCTCGACGGGCTTTCATGCCTCCACCGGATCGCCAGGCTCCCTTGCTTCCACCGGCTCGCTAGAATCTCATGTCTCAGCCAGATAGCCAGGCTCCCCTGCCTCAGCCGGCTCGCTAGGTTTTCATGCCTCAGCCAGATCGCCAGGCTCCCCTGCATCAACCGATCTGACAGGTTCCCACGCCCCGGCTGACTCGACAGGTTCCCGTGCCTCAGCTGGCGTGACAGGTTCTCACGCATTAGCAGGGGTGACCGGTCCGCTCCTGATCCCTGGGTTCGTTCCCTTTGACGGCGTCCTGCTGCTGAAGCCGCGTGTCGGGTACTGTCACGTATATTCCCTCTCAGGCCTCTAGGTCATCAGGCTGCTGATTATCCCGCACACCATTATCATTATCATCTGCACACCATTATCATTTTCATCTGCGCCTCATGACACTCACCTGGACACCATTATCCGCTGGGTATTTGTGCGGGCTTGTTTCTTGTTACTCTGTGTTGGATGGTGTTATTTAGTGCCCTTAAATACCCTACAAACAAACCCTAATACAAAACAGGTGTACCCAATTAACCAATAACCAAAAACAAACGGAAAGGGAATCGATGGCAGCTAATAGGCCGGCGACGACGACCGCCGAGCCCCGCCCGAAATGGAAGAGGCAACATCCTCGGCGAGGTTCGTGACAGATAAATCCGGTTATTGATTCAATGCACGGGGCACGCTTCTTCACAAAATTAGATCTCAGGAGTGCGTACAATCTGGTACATATTCAGAAGGGTGATGAGTGGATGACGGCATTTAGCACCACCTCAGGTCATTAGGAGTACCTTGTCATGCCATATGGGTGGATGAATGCTCCATCAGTCTTCCAATCGGGCGGCAGGGTAGCCTAGCTGCTAGAGCGTTGGACTAGTAAATGGAAGGTTGCAAGTTCAAACCCCTGAGCTGACAAGGTGCAAATCTGTTGTTCTGACCCTGAACAGGCAATTAACCCACTGTTCCTAGGCCGTCATTGAAAATAAGAATTTGTTCTTAACTAACTGACTAGCCTAGTTAAATAAAGGTAAAACAAAAATAAAACATTTGTAGATGAGATCTTCAGGGACCTGCAGGGTGTAGTGGTGTATATCGATGATATACGCTACATGCCCTGAGAATGTGTCCCTGGTGCGCAGGGTGCTTGGTCACCTGTTGGAGCATGATCTAAATGTCAAAGCTGAGAAATGCTTGTTCTTCCAAGCAGCAGCAGACACCCTCTGTACTATCCAAACAGCAGCAGCAGACCCCCTCTCTGTACTATCCAAGCAGCAGCAGACCCCCTCTCTGTACTATCCAAGCAGCAGCAGCAGACCCTCTCTCTGTACTATAGAAGCAGCAGCAGCAGCAGACCCCCTCTCTGTACTATCCAAGCAGCAGCAGCAGCAGACCCCCTCTCTGTACTATCCAAGCAGCAGCAGCAGACCATCTCTCTGTACTATCCAAGCAGCAGCAGACCCTCTCTCTGTACTATCCAAGCAGCAGCAGCAGACCATCTCTCTGTACTATCCAAGCAGCAGCAGCAGACCATCTCTCTGTACTATCCAAGCAGCAGCAGCAGACCCCCTCTCTGTACTATCCAAGCAGCAGCAGACCATCTCTCTGTACTATCCAAGCAGCAGCAGACCCTCTCTCTGTACTATCCAAGCAGCAGCAGCAGCAGACCCCCTCTCTGTACTATCCAAGCAGCAGCAGCAGACCATCTCTTTGTACTATCCAAGCAGCATCAGAACCCCTCTCTGTACTATCCAAGCAGCAGCAGCAGCAGACACTCTCTTTGTACTATCCAAGCAGCAGCAACAGACCCTTTCTCTGTACTATCCAAGCAGCAGCAGCAGACCCTCTCTCTGTACTATCCAAGCAGCAGCAGCAGACCCTCTCTCTGTACTATCCAAGAAGCAGCAGCAGACCCTCTCTCTGTACTATCCAAGCAGCAGCAGCAGACCCTCTCTCTGTACTTTCCAAGCCGCAGCAGCAGGGCAGTAGTTGTTTTGGAATCCATTTTAACATCTATTTTTTCAAATGGTATGTGGTTCAATACTGTTGTAAAAAAAAAAATCCTATCCTGGTATTTCCAGACGTCCTGAAAATGAAGACTTGTTGGTTGATAATCAGTGTTTTTGAGTGCATGGTATTTTGCAGTGAGTGGGTGGTTATACTGTTCTGTGTGCGATTTTGGCATCTGCTGAACAAGACAGAGCGGAGCGGGGGGAGGGAGACCACACGTGGTTTACTTTCCCCCATCTTTAGCTGTCTGGGCTATCGCTCTAAAGAAACACATTTTTATCACTTAATAGCAAGAAGACAGGTGCTGTTAGAAAGTAGGAAAACTCACTGTTCAAAACTCTGTTCCCCTTTGCAGGCAGCCAGGTTCTAATCCACCTAAATCAATTTGAAATCTGATCCCAGATGATAATGTCAAATGGAGATAAGCTAGGATGTTAGGTGTCCTTTGGCGGCCAGGATGTACACACACACACACACACACACACACACACACACACACACACACACACACACACACACACACACACACACACACACACACACACACACACACACACACACACACACACACACACACACACACACACACACACACACACACACACACACACACACACACACCCTGTAGCTGACAGACTCACTGACACACTGATGGGAGCAATAGCTCTGGTCTGTGTAGGACGCTGGAGAAGAGGACAGTGATATCCGTGTTATCCGTTTCTTTCATTTGATAAGATAGCGAAGTTGACAGTAGATGATAAGGAGGTAGATAATAGATGGAGGGCCAGGACACTTCAACCAAAGAAAGAAACACACACAGCACCTAGCCAGCTGGAGATAGTTGATTCTAAAAGCATTGGCCTTCCTTGTGCTAGATTTATCAAAAGATACAAACCTCCTAGTTATATTCAGTTTTCTGGAGATTTCTTAAGAATGGCTGCCCCCTATCCATTATCCATTTTGTATGCTGAAACCCACCAGTATGTCTCTTGGGAGGACTCTCTATAGTAAGAGAGAGGAGGAGAGGAACCACAACCACAGGGGCTGAAAGATATGGCCCAAGATGTAAGCAGGATGGAGGGAAGATGGGAGAGGAAGACAGACAGCAGAGAGAAGATATGCCTTGGAGTGTCATCTCATGGGCAAACTTCCAGAGCTATGCTGCATTCCATTTCCCATCAAGCCACGAGACAGCTACAGATCCTATCTGTTCCCTGTTTCTCGCCCAGCTCTCATCCCCACATGACGGGCAGTAGAGCTCACAGACCCCCCCAAAGAGAGTCTAGAGCTGCTGCTGCCACTGCCCATCTCCCCTCTAACACCCCACTGTACTATTCACTTTTTTACATGCCTCAAACCCATCAAATCCAACCAACTTTCCCAGCTAAAAAACTTATCACTTACCCCCCCAGCACTTCTCTTTGATATCTCCAAATCAAAATGGGGTCCAGGAAATTTGGAAAAACGTATTCAGGCTTCTTTCTTCTCCCTTCATCATCACGGTTGATGCGCTCCTTGGCAATGGGGATGAATAAGAATGAGCGGGAAGGAGCAGAGCTGCTGTTTGGGTCCAACTGTTGAGGAACAAGCTGGCATTTGGAGCTAGACAGGCTGTAGAATGATGGAGTCACTCCGAACTAGCGAGAGGTTCTGAGGGAATTTTGTTCATTGCTTCTTCTGGAGGATAAATGATGCTGTTGGGTGAGGGAGAGAGGTGTAGATGGGGTAGAAGGGGAGAGAGGGTGAAAAAGGAGAAACAGTGCAGAAAGGAGGAGAAACAGGTCTTTTCTCATTTGGGAAAAGTCTGTCCTCTTTCCTCTGTCCTCTCTCCTCTGTGACTCGGAAACTGACAAGTGCTTGAGGTGTGTGTTAATTCGTTAGTAGGAAAACGGAAGAGTCCTCCCCTCCTCCATAGCCTCCTCTCATCAGGATAGTCATGTGTATTCTACCTGAGTCCTTTGAGGAGGAGTTTTGATATCTGCCCCTTTGAAGCAGTTGTTGTTTTCTTGAAGAAGAAGGGCATGCAAACCTTTAAAATCGATATGCTACCTATCCTTTTCTCTATAAATGTCTGCACAACTAGCAAAATGTACAGTATTTTATCACTTTACACATTTATTTTGGGTTTCCAGACCTGTAAATGTCATTTGCCTGATGATGTGCTTGTCACACCCTGACCATAGTTTGCTTTGTATGTTTCTATGTTTTGTTTGGTCAGGGTGTGATCTGAGTGTGCATTCTATGTTACATGTCTAGTTTGTCTATTTCTATGTTTGGCCTGATATGGTTCTCAATCAGAGGCAGGTGTTAGTCATTGTCTCTGATTGGGAACCATATTTAGGTAGCCTGTTTGGTGTTGGGTTTTGTGGGTGATTGTTCCTGTCTCTGTGTTTGCACCAGATAGGGCTGTTTCGGTTTTTCACGTTTCTTGTTTTGTTAGTTTGTTCATGTGTAGAGTCTTTATAAATTAAACATGAATAGAAACCACGCTGCATTTTGGTCCGCCGCTCCTTCACCGCAAGAAAACCGTTACAGAATCACCCACCACAACAGGACCAAGCAGCGTGGTGACAGGCAGCGGCAGCAGGAGCAACAAAGTATGGACTATACTACTTGGGAGGAAATAGACAGGTGGGCGGTCGACCCAGGAAGAGTGCCGGAGCCCGCCTGGGATTCGCTGGAGCAGTGCGAAGAGGGGTATAGGAGAATGGAGTTGGAGAGACAAGCACGGCGGCGCGGTAGGAAGCCCGAGAGTCTGCCCCAAAAATTTCTTGGGGGGAGGCACACAGGAAGTGTGGCGAAGCCAGCTAGGAGACCTGCGCCAACTTCCTGTGCTTACCGGGGGGCGAGAGAGACCGGGCAGGCACCGTGTTATGCGGTGGAGCGCATGGTGTCCCCAGTGCGGGTGCATAGCCCGGTGCGGTACATACCAGCTACGCGTAGCGGCCGGGCTAGAGTGAGCATTGAGCCAAGTGCCATGAAGCTGGCTCCCCAGTATGTCTCCTTGGGCCGGCTTACATGGCACCAGCCTTGCGCACAGTCTCCCCGGTTCACCTGTATAGCCCAGTGCGGGCTATTCCACCTCGCCGCACTGGCAGGGCGACCGGGAGCATTCAACCGGGTAAGGTTGGGCAGGTTCGGTGCTCAAGAGCTCCAGTGCGCCTGCACGGTCCGGTCTATCCGGGAGCACCTCCACACACCAGCCCTCCGGTGGCAGCCCCCCGCACCAGGCTGTCTCTCCGTCTCATCCCGCAAGTGCCGCCAGTCTGCAAGGAGCCGCAAGTGCCGCCAGTCTGCAAGGAGCCGCAAGTGCCGCCAGTCTGCAAGGAGCCGCAAGTGCCGCCAGTCTGCAAGGAGCCGCAAGTGCCGCCAGTCTGCCAGGAGCCGCCAGTGCCGCCAGTCAGCCAGGAGCCGCCAGTGCCGCCAGTCAGCCAGAATCTGCCAGAGCCCCTCAGCCCAGAGGCGCCAGAGCCCCTCAGCCCAGAGGCGCCAGAGCCCCTCAGCCCAGAGGCGCCAGAGCCCCTCAGCCCAGAGGCGCCAGAGCCCCTCAGCCCAGAGGCGCCAGAGCCCCTCTGTCCCGAGCTGCCGCCCCTCTGTCCCGAGCTGCCGCCCCTCTGTCCCGAGCTGCCGCCCCTCTGTCCCGAGCTGCCGCCCCTCTGTCCCGAGCTGCCGCCCCTCTGTCCCGAGCTGCCGCCCCTCTGTCCCGAGCTGCCCCTCTGTCTCGAGCTGCCCCTCTGTCTAGTGGGGTCATTTAGTAGGGTCGCTGTGGTTAGGAGGCCACGGAAGCGGATAATGGGGCGGACTAAGACTATGGTGAAGTGGGGGCCACGTCCAGCAGGTGGCAGGTGTTAGTCATTGTCTCTGATTGGGAACCATATTTAGGTAGCCTGTTTGGTGTTGGGTTTTGTGGGTGATTGTTCCTGTCTCTGTGTTTGCACCAGATAGGGCTGTTTCGGTTTTTCACGTTTCTTGTTTTGTTAGTTTGTTCATGTGTAGAGTCTTTATAAATTAAACATGAATAGAAACCACGCTGCATTTTGGTCCGCCTCATTTCATACTGGCGCCTTTTTGACCACGTTCCTCTTCTCGCCGCCTCTCCTCGATTACCTTTGACCCTTTTCAAAAGGAGGCGAGAGAGGACAGAAGGGAGAGGATGCAGAAGTTGAGCAAATCCAATTGAGAAAATGCCAGGGAGAGGGGATTGACTGGTAGAGAAGGGGAGGGGGATTTGTCATGGGCAGATGCACCAGGCAGCCTAGCGAAACCTGGTACCTCTCTTGAGCACACTACTGTGTGTCGGAGAAAGTCTCTCCTGGTTTGGGTGGGATGCCTTTTGGTTATCTGATACATTACTTGTCAATGCACAATTCGGAGGCGTTTTTCTAACAAATCGAAAAGGATAATTTTTTCTGCTTCGAATCTAGTTGGATACTCTTTAGTTCCTCTCCAATAAACCACCCCCACTTAGCAGTTGGTGTCTGTTTAAAGTATCTATATATACAGTACCTGTATCTCTGCTGAAAGCTGAGAGAATACATGTACGTCTGTGACACAGTGTTATAAAAAGGAAACACCAAACTAAGTATATAACACAAAAACCTACAGTAGGCATATAACACACCAACCTAGACCTATAACACACCAACCTAGACCTATAACACACCAACCTAGACCTATAACACACCAACCTAGACCTATAACACACCAACCTAGACCTATAACACACCAACCTAGACCTATAACACACCAACCTAGACCTATAACACACCAACCTAGACCTATAACACACCAACTTAGACCTATAACACACCAACCTAGACCTATAACACACCAACCTAGACCTATAACACACCAACCTAGACCTATAACACACCAACTTAGACCTATAACACACCAACCTAGACCTATAACACACCAACCTAGACCTATAACACACCAACTTAGACCTATAACACACCAACCTAGACCTATAACACACCAACCTAGACCTATAACACACCAACCTAGACCTATAACACACCAACCTAGACCTATAACACACCAACCTAGACCTATAACACACCAACCTAGACCTATAACACACCAACCTAGACCTATAACACACCAACCTAGACCTATAACACACCAACCTAGACCTATAACACACCAACCTAGACCTATAACACACCAACCTAGACCTATAACACACCAACCTAGAACTATAACACACCAACCTAGACCTATAACACACCAACCTAGACCTATAACACACCAACCTAGACCTATAACACACCAACCTAGACCTATAACACACCAACCTAGACCTATAACACACCAACCTAGACCTATAACACACCAACCTAGACCTATAACACACCAACCTAGACCTATAACACACCAACCTAGACCTATAACACACCAACCTAGACCTATAACACACCAACCTAGACCTATAACACACCAACCTACAGTAGGCATATAACATTCCAACCTAGACCTATAACACACCAACCTAGAACTATAACACACCAACCTAGACCTATAACACACCAACCTAGACCTATAACACACCAACCTAGACCTATAACACACCAACCTAGACCTATAACACACCAACCTAGACCTATAACACACCAACCTAGACCTATAACACACCAACCTAGACCTATAACACACCAACCTAGAACTATAACACACCAACCTAGACCTATAACACACCAACCTAGACCTATAACACACCAACCTACAGTAGGCATATAACATTCCAACCTAGACCTATAACACACCAACCTAGACCTATAACACACCAACCTAGACCTATAACACACCAACCTAGACCTATAACACACCAACCTAGACCTATAACACACCAACCTAGACCTATAACACACCAACCTAGACCTATAACACACCAACCTAGACCTATAACACACCAACCTAGACCTATAACACACCAACCTAGACCTATAACACACCAACCTAGACCTATAACACACCAACCTAGACCTATAACACACCAACCTAGACCTATAACACACCAACCTACAGTAGGCATATAACATTCCAACCTAGACCTATAACACACCAACCTAGAACTATAACACACCAACCTAGACCTATAACACACCAACCTACAGTAGGCATATAACATTCCAACCTAGACCTATAACACACCAACCTAGACCTATAACACACCAACCTAGACCTATAACACACCAACCTAGACCTATAACACACCAACCTAGACCTATAACACACCAACCTAGACCTATAACACACCAACCTAGACCTATAACACACCAACCTAGACCTATAACACACCAACCTAGACCTATAACACACCAACCTAGACCTATAACACACCAACCTAGACCTATAACACACCAACCTAGACCTATAACACACCAACCTAGACCTATAACACACCAACCTAGACCTATAACACACCAACCTAGACCTATAACACACCAACCTAGACCTATAACACACCAACCTAGACCTATAACACACCAACCTAGACCTATAACACACCAACCTACAGTGGGACTATAACATACCAACCTACAGGCTTTAAAACCTGTTAAGGCTCAGGACAATACTGCCCCCTTTGGAGGAATTGCGTGCCCATAGTAAACAGAAAAATAATCTGTCTAAAATTGCTAATATATGCATATAATAATAATTATTGAATAGAAAACACTCTAAAGCTTCTAAAAACTTTCGAATTATGTCTGTATGTAAAGCAGAACTGACAGGGCAGCCATTCTCCCAAACTATTTCTCTCATCACGAAAGTTGGGACAACTTTGACGTCATCGCCCCCACCCTTCCCAACCAGCTATGGTCTGGAGACACTTTCTATGTCTTCCACTAGATGTCCTCATTCAGTACAGCATTTAATTGTGCAAATCCCGCGGGTTTTGACCTTTTGGGAGGCAAAAGACTAAGTGTCGCGAGAAAATACCAAGTCAGGAGAACGTGTAATTTAGAGAGACTTCCTTTCGTTCCAGAATGACTGAGAGCAAGCAAGAATGTCCGATAGATTAGATAATTGTTTTGTACGCTTAGAACATCCTAAAGCTTGATTCTGCACTTAGTTTGACCAGTTTAGTCGACATATAATATGTAATTTTGAAGTTTTGATGCGCAACTGTTCGTGACCAGAAGGAATTTTTGGTAGCATTTCAGCTGGAACTTGCAGCATATGCTAATACAAAGACAAACGACTTGAAAACAAATCATATTTTGGGTAAGTATGACTTCTTCCACTACATTCTGATCGAAGACCATCAAAGGTAAGGGAATATTTATGTTGTAATTTTGTGTTTCTGTTGACTCTGTTGACTCTTGATTCTGTTGAGAAATATTGCTTACGTCTGAGTGCCGTCTCAGATTATTGAATAGTGAGCGATTTCTGTAACGTGAAAAACAAATGTGACAAAGCGATTGCATTAAGAAGCAGTTTATCTTTCTAACTATATGTAGAACATGTATATTTAGTCAAAGTTTATGATGTGTATTGCTGTTTATCTGGCATTATCTGGCAGAGTTATCTATAATTTCTCCGTACATTTCTGTAGCATTTTTTGAACATGGCTCAATGTAAACGGAGATTTATAGATATAAATTGCATATTATTGAAAAAAACATAAATGTACTGTGTGACATGTCCTATTACTGTCATCCGATGAAGATATTCAAAAGGTTAGTGAATTATTTTTATTTTAATCCTGCGTTTGTGATTGCATCTTTTGTTTGATAAAATGGCTACATATTGTATGTGTCTTTGTGGTGGTTTGATATACATATGTGCTATGTTTTCGCCGTAAAACATTTTAGAACTCTGACTCGCTGGGTAGATGAACAAGGTGTTTATCTTTCATTTGTGCTATTGGACTTGTTAATGTGTGGAGGTTAAATATTTCTAAGAATATTTTTGCATTCTGAGCATCATCTTTTGAGTTGAGCGTGGGGGGGGGTGCCCTTGGGGAACGTGGTACCGTGATGTTGATAACACACCAACCTAGACCTATAACACACCAACCTACAGTGGGCCTATAACATTCCAACCTAGACCTATAACACACCAACCTACAGTGGGCATATAACACACCAACCTACAGTGGTCCTATAACACACCAACCTACAGTGGGCCTATAACACACCAACCTACAGTGGGCCTATTACATACCAACCTACAGTGGGCCTATAACACACCAACCTACAGTGGGCCTATAACACACCAACCTACAGTGGGCCTATAACACACCAACCTACTGTGGGCCTATAACACACCAACCTACAATGCGCCTATAACACACCAACCTACAGTGGGCCTATAACACACCAACCTACAGTGGGCCTATAACATTCCAACCTAGACCGATAACACACCAACCTACAGTGGGCATATAACACACCAACCTACAGTGGGCCTATAACACACCAACCTACAGTGGGCCTATAACACACCAACCTACAGTGGGCCTATTACATACCAACCTACAGTGGGCCTATTACACACCAACCTACAGTGGGCCTATAACACACCAACCTACAGTGGGCCTATAACACACCAACCTACAGTGGGCCTATAACACACCAACCTACAGTGGGCCTATAACACACCAACCTACAGTGGGCCTATAACACACCAACCTACAGTGGGCCTATAACATTCCAACCTAGACCTATAACACACCAACCTACAGTGGGCATATAACACACCAACCTACAGTGGTCCTATAACACACCAACCTACAGTGGGCCTATAACACACCAACCTACAGTGGGCCTATAACACACCAACCTACAGTGGGCCTATTACATACCAACCTACAGTGGGCCTATTACACACCAACCTACAGTGGGCCTATAACACACCAACCTACAGTGGGCCTATAACACACCAACCTACAGTGGGCCTATAACACACCAACCTACAGTGGGCCTATAACACACCAACCTACAGTGGGCCTATAACACACCAACCTACAGTGGGCCTATAACACACCAACCTACTGTGGGCCTATAACACACCAACCTACAATGCGCCTATAACACACCAACCTACAGTGGGCCTATAACACACCAACCTACAGTGGGCCTATAACATTCCAACCTAGACCGATAACACACCAACCTACAGTGGGCATATAACACACCAACCTACAGTGGGCCTATAACACACCAACCTACAGTGGGCCTATAACACACCAACCTACAGTGGGCCTATTACATACCAACCTACAGTGGGCCTATTACACACCAACCTACAGTGGGCCTATAACACACCAACCTACAGTGGGCCTATAACACACCAACCTACAGTGGGCCTATAACACACCAACCTACAGTGGGCCTATAACACACCAACCTACAGTGGGCCTATAACACACCAACCTACAGTGGGCCTATAACATTCCAACCTAGACCTATAACACACCAACCTACAGTGGGCATATAACACACCAACCTACAGTGGTCCTATAACACACCAACCTACAGTGGGCCTATAACACACCAACCTACAGTGGGCCTATAACACACCAACCTACAGTGGGCCTATTACATACCAACCTACAGTGGGCCTATTACACACCAACCTACAGTGGGCCTATAACACACCAACCTACAGTGGGCCTATAACACACCAACCTACAGTGGGCCTATAACACACCAACCTACAGTGGGCCTATAACACACCAACCTACAGTGGGCCTATTAGATACCAACCTACAGTGGGCCTATAACACACCAACCTACAGTGGGCCTATAACACACCAACCTACAGTGGGCCTATAACACACCAAGATTATACACTAATCTACAGTAGGACTATAACGTACCAACCTAGATCTATAACACACCAACCTTGGTCTATAACACACCAACCTAGGCCTATAACACACCAACCTACAGTGGGCCTACAACACACCAACCTTAGTCTATAACACACCAACCTACAGTTGGTCTATAACACACCAACCTACAGTGGGCCTATAACACACCAATCTAAGTCTATAACACACCAACCTACAGTAGGTCTATAACACACCAACCTAGGTCTATAACACACCAACCTACAGTGGGCCTATAACACACCAATCTAAGTCTATAACACACCAACTTACAGTAGGTCTATAAACACACCAAACTAGGCCTAAAAACACACCAACCTAGGTCTACAACACTCTGATCTAGATCTTTAACACACCACCCGACAGTAGGCCTATAACGTACCAACCTAGATCTATATCACACCAACCTTGGTCTATAGCACACCCTACTAGGACTATAACACTCTGACCTAGGTCTATAACACTCCGACCTAGGCTTATAACACTCCAACATAGGCCTATAACACACCAACCTACAGTAGGTCTATAAACACACCAACCTAGGCCTAAAAACACACCAACCTAGGTCTACAACACTCTGATCTAGGCCTTTAACACACCAACCTACAGTAGGCTTATAACGTACCAACCTAGGTCTACAACACACCAAACTTGGTCTATAACACACCAAACTAAGACTATAACACTTCGACCTAGGTCTATAACACTCCGACCTAGGCCTATAACACACCAACCTACAGTGGTCCTATAACACACCAACCTAGATCTATATCACACCAACCTTGGTCTATAACACACCCTACTAGGACTATAACACTCTGACCTAGGTCTATAACACTCCGACCTAGGCTTATAACACTCCAACATAGGCCTATAACACACCAACCTACAGTAGGTCTATAAACACACCAACCTAGGCCTAAAAACACACCGATCTAGGTCTATAACACACCAACCTAAGTATATAACACACCAATCTAGGTCTATTACACACCAACCTACAGTATGTCTATAACACACCAACCTACAGTAGGTCTATTACACACCAACCTAAGTCTATAACACACCAATCTAGGTCTATAACACACCAACCTAAGTATATAACACACCAATCTAGGTCTATTACACCAATCTAGGTCTATAACACACCAACCTACAGTAGGTCTATTACACCAATCTAGGTCTATAACACACCAACCTACAGTAGGTCTATAAACACACCAACCTAGGCCTAAAAACACACCGATCTAGGTCTATAACACACCAACCTAAGTATATAACACACCAATCTAGGTCTATTACACACCAACCTAAGTCTATAACACACCAATCTAGGTCTATAACACACCAATCTAGGTCTATTACACACCAACCTACAGTAGGTCTATAACACACCAACCTACAGTAGGTCTATTACACACCAACCTACAGTAGGTCTATAACACACCAATCTAGGTCTATAACACACCAATCTAGGTCTATAACACACCAACCTAAGTATATAACACACCAATCTAGGTCTATTACACTAATCTAGGTCTATAACACACCAACCTACAGTAGGTCTATTACACCAATCTAGGTCTATAACACACCAACCTACAGTAGGTCTATTACACACCAACCTAAGTCTATAACACACCAATCTAGGTCTATGACACACCAATCTAGGTCTATAACACACCAACCTAGATCTATAACACACCAACCTAGGCCTATATCACTCCAACCTGGGTCTATAAAACACCAACCTAAGACTATAGCACACCAATCTAGGTCTATAACACACAAACCAAGACCTATAACATAACAACCTAGGTCTATAAACACACCAACCTCGGTCTATAACACAACAACCTAGGCCTATAACACACCAACCCATGCCCACAACACACCAACCCAGGTCTATAACACACCGACCTAGGCCTTTAACACACCAACCCAGGTCTATAACACACCAACTGTGTTTTCCAACTTTTTCAAGTCTCTCAACAATCAGAGGTAATTTATTTATTTAGTTTTTCTGTTTTTCTTTAAGCAGATGTTGTTTCATGGAAAGAGAAAACCTCTTTGTGGGTCTTCCAGGAAAACAGTGTGAGTTGTTCTGCTTGAAAAACAGCAGCTTTTTCTAATTAAACCCAGTCCCCATAAGGAGAGGGAAAACAGAAAAGTGTGTGTGTTTCTGTCAATGTTTGTGTGCGTGTGTGTTTATACTTGCGTGTTCATGAGTGTGTGGGGGGCTCGGAATGGCTACTGTCGTTAGGGGCCCCATGTCAGAGTCATGCAGGTTAAGCCCCTCCTCTCATTAATGCATACTGTTCTGTTGTGATCTCCTCACAGAAAGACAAAAAAACATCTCCCAGTCATAACAACCTAAATCTGTTTCCCGAATGGCACCCCATCTACTTTATAGTGCTTCACTTTCGACCAGGCCCATATAGCTCTGAATGGGATTAGGGCTCCATTTGCTACACATCCTAAACCAGAGATATATTCCCTGGTCCTGTCTGTCTGGCAACTAACAGCTGACAGGTTCGATCTCATTTTAAGTTTGAGAGATGGTTGGGATACATTGCATATTGACTCATCCAACCCCCCCTGACAGCCCCCATTGGGCAGGTGATTTAACTAGATTACTGTTACACAGTGCATTCGGAAATTATTCAGACCTTTTCACTTTTTCCACATTTTGAGAGCAAAACCAAGCCATGAGGTCGGAATTGTCCATAGAGCTCCGAGACAGGATTGTGTCGAGGTGCAGATCTGGGGCAAGATACCAAAAAATGTCTGCAGCATTGAAGATCCCAAAGAACACAGTGGCCTCATCATTCTCATCATTCCCAGCCAAACTGAGCAATCGAGGGAGAAGGGCATTTGTCAGGGAGGTGACCAAGAACACAATGGTCACTCTTACAGAGTTCTAAAGTTCCTCTGTGGAGATGGGAGAACCATCCAGAAGGACTACCATCTCTGCAGCACTCCACCAATCTGGCCTTTTTGGTAGAGTGGCCAGACGAGAGCCACTCCTCAGTAAAAGACACATGACAGCTCACGTGGAGTTTGCCAAAAGGCACCTAAAAGACTCAGACCATGAGAAACAAGATTCTCTGGTCTGATGAAACCAAGATTGAGCTCTTTGGTCTGAATGCCAAGCGTCACATCTGGAGGACAACTGGCACCACCATGGTGGTGGCAGCATCATGCTGTGGGTATGTTTTTCAGGGCAGGTACTGGGAGACTAGTCAGGAACGATGAATGAAGAAAAGTATAGAAAGATCCTTAATGAAAACCTGTTCCAGAGTGCTCAGGACCTCTGACTGGGACAAAGGTTCAACTTCCAACAGGACAATGACCCTAAGCACACAGCCAGGACAATGCAGGAGTGGCTTTGGGTCTCTCAATATCCTTGAGTGGCCCAGCCAGAGGCCAGACTTGATCCTGATCAAACATCTCTGGAGAGAACGTACAATAGCTATGCAGCGACGCTTCCCATCCAACCTGACAGAGCTTGAACGGATCTGCAGAGAAGAATAGGAGAAACACCCCAAATACAGGTGTGCCAAGCTTGTAGCATCACACCCAAGAAGACTCGAGACTGTAATCATTGCCAAAGGTGCTTCAACAAAGTACTGAGTAAAGTTTCTTAATACATATGTCACTCCATTTTACACTCCGTTTGACTCTCCTGCGCCTGACTTCCCTGCCACCTATACACCTATGCCTGACAGAATCTCTGACCCTAAATATGAAGTCAGCAGGAGAGGACACTATGCCCATGGAGCTGGAGGAACGCGTTCAGGAACAAGCGAGGGAGCTTGACGTTATCAGCTCCGTCATGGATCGCATTGTCCAGAAAATGGATCGCTGGGAGAGACAGGGAGTTTCTCCAGCGCCACCACCACCACAAACGGAATCTCCCGTGAACGTTTTGGTGGAATGTCCAGACCAGGTCTCCACCGTGCGCATTCCCCCCGAATATGCCGATTACCACCCCATCGACGGGGGGATTGTGCGATAGATCTCCTGGTAGACGCTGCATATCCCAAGAGTCACGTGTATCCCCTGTCGCAAGTGGAGACGTAGGCTATGGAGACATATGTCTCTGAATCCCTGCATCAGGGGTTCATTCAGCCATCCATTTCACCCGTCTCTTCAAGTTTCTTTTTTGTGAAAAAAAGGATGGCGGTTTACACCCGTGCATTGATTATCGAGGTCTTAATAAAATCACATTGATACACATTTCCCGCTACCTCTGATCAATACGGTTATTGAGTTAATGCACGGGGCACGTTTTTTCACAAAATTGGATCTCAGGAGTGCGTACAATCTGGTACGTATTCGGAAGGGTGATGAGTGGAAGACGGCATTTAGCACCACCTCAGGTCATTATGAGTACCTGGTCATGCCATATGGGTTGATGAATGCTCCATCAGTTTTCCAATCATTTGTAGATGAGATCTTCAGGGACCTGCACGGGCAGGGTGTAGTGGTGTATATCGATGATATTCTGATATACTCTGCTACACGCTCCGAGCATGTGTCCCTGGTGCGCAGGGTGCTTGGTCGCCTGTTGGAGCATGATCTATATGTCAAAGCTGAGAAATGCTTGTACTTCCAACAATCCATCTCCTTCCTAGGACATCGGATTTCCACTTCAGGAGTGGAGATGGAGAGCGACCGCATTACAGCCGTGCGTAATTGGCCGACTCCAACCACGGTAAAGGAGATGCAGCGTTTTTTGGGGTTTTCCAATTACTACCGGAGGTTTATCCAGGGTTTTGGTCAGGAGGCAGCTCCCATTACCTCACTGCTAAAGGGGGCCCTGGTGCGCTTGCGGTGGTCGGCTGAGGCGAGCAGGGCTTTTGAGCACCTGAAGACTCTGTTTACCTCGGTGCCTGTGCTGGCTCTTCCGGATCCCTCTTTGCCATTCATAGATGAGGTGGACGCATCCGAAGCTTGGATAGGAGCAGTGCTCTCTCAGCGTTCGGGTACGCCACTGAAGCTTCGCCCCTGTGCTTTCTTTTCGAAGAAGGTCAGCCCGGCGGAGCGAAACTATGATGTGGGGAACCGAGAGCTGTTAGCTGTCGTAGAAGCCTTGATGGTGTGGAGGCATTGGCTGGAGGGGGATAAACACCCTTTTCTCATCTGGAATGACCACCGCAATCTGGAGTACATCCGGCAGGCGAAGAGATTGAATCCTCGCCAGGCAAGGTGGGCCATGTTTTTCACTCGTTTTGTGTTTACCCTTTCTTACAGACCAGGCTCCCAGAACGTTAAGGCAGACGCATTGTCTCGGCTGTATGACACAGAGGAGCGATCCATGGATCCCACTCCCATACTCCCAGCTTCGTGTCTGGTGGCACCTGTATTGTGGGAGCTGGACGCGGACATTGAGCGGGCGTCACGTGCAGAGCCCTCTCCCCCTGAGTGTCCAGCTGGTCGTCTGTATGTTCCGTCTGCTGTCCTCGACCGATTGATCTATTGGGCTCACACGTCACCCTCCTCTGGTCATCCTGGGATAGGTCGGACGATGCGCTGTCTTGAAGGGAGGTACTGGTGGCCCACTTTAGCTAAGGACGTGAGAATTTATGTTTCTTCCTGCTCGGTGTGTGCCCAGTGCAAGGATCCTAGACACCTGTCCAGAGGTAAGCTACAACCTCTACCTGTTCCTCAACGGCCGTGGTCGCACCTGTCGGTGGATTTTTTGACTGATCTTCCACCTTTACTGGGTTACACCACGATCCTGGTCGTTGTGGATCGGTTTTCAAACTCCTGTCATCTCATCCCTTTGCCCGGTCTCCCTACGCCCTTACAAACTGCAGAGGCCCTGTTTACACACGTTTTCCAGCACTATGGGGTGCCTGAGGATGTAGTGTCTGATCGGGGTCCCCAGTTCACATCAAGGGTCTGGAAGGCGTTCATGGAGCGTCTGGGGATCTCGGTTAGTCTTACCTCAGGTTTTCACCCCGAGAGTAATGGGCAGGTGGAGAGAGTTAACCAGGATGTGGGTAGGTTTCTGCAGTCTTATTGCCAGGATCGGCCGGGGGAGTGGGCGAAGTTCGTGACCTGGGCAGAGATGGCTCAGAACTCGCTACGCCACTCCTCCACTAGCCTTACTCCCTTTCAATGTGTATTAGGGTATCAGCCGGTTCTGGCTCCTTGGCATCAGAGTCAGACCGAGGCCCCTGCGGTGGACAATTGGTTTCGGCACGCTGAGGAAACCTGGGAGGCAGCCCACGTCCACCTTCAGCGCAGACCGTCGCCGCGGTGAGGCCCCACTGATCGCACCAGGGGACAGGGTCTGGCTCTCGACCCGAAACCTGCCCCTTCGCCTGCTCTGCCGGAAGCTGGGTCCGCGGCTTGTGGGGTCGTTTAAAGTCCTGAGGAGAGTGAACGAGGTATGTTATAGGTTACAACTGCCCACTCATTACTGTATTAACCCCTTGTTCCATGTGTCTCTCCTCAGGCCGATGGTGGCTGGCCCGCTCCAGGAGGCTGAAGTGCGTGATGTTCCTCCGCCTCCTCTAGACATCGAGGGGGTTCCGGCGTACTCTGTTCGATCCATTTTGGATTCGAGACGTCAGGCGAGGGGCCATCAGTACCTCGTGGACTGGGAGGGGTACGGGCCGGAGGAGAGATGCTGGGTTCCGGTGGAGGACGCGTTAGATCCTTCCATGTTATCAGAATTCCACCGTCTCCATCCGGATCGCCCTGCGCCTCGCCCTCCGGGTCGTCCCCGAGGCCGGTGTCGACGCGCTGCTGGAGCCGCTCGTCAGGGGGGGGGGTACTGTCACGACTTCTGCCGAAGTCGTTGCCTCTCCTTGTTCGGGCGGTGCTCGGCGTTCAACGTCACCGGTCTTCTAGCCATCATTGATACATTTTTCATTTTCCATTGGTTTTGTCTTGTCTTCCCACACACCTGTTTTCAATCCCATTCATTACCTGTTGTGTATTTAACCCTCTGTTTCCCCTCATGTCTTTGTCAGAGATTGTTTTATTGTCAGTGTAGTTTTATGTTGTATAGGGGCGCGTCGGGTTCTCGTACCCATGTTTGTTTATGTATGTACCTTTTAGTGTTATGGAGCATGTTACGTGGACTTTATTAAAAGACTCCATTTTACACTCTGTTTGACTCTCCTGCGCCTGACTTCCCTGCCACCTATACACCTATGTCTAAAAACATATGTAAATGTGATATTTAAGTTTTATAGTAATACATTTGCTAAAATGTCTAAAAACCTGCTATTGCTTTGTAATTATGGGGTATTGTGTGTAGACTTGATGAGGGACATTTAAAAAATATATATTTTAGAATAAGGTTGTAACGTAACAAAATGTGGAAATGGTCAAGGGGTCTGAATAATTTCCAAATGCACTGTACAGTATATAGCCAGGGTAATGGGCAGTTTTCTGGAATTTAAACATTATGTTAATGGCGTGTGTACTGGGAGCGGCGTCAGGTGCAGGAGAGCAGAGAGTTGTAAACAGGCACACGCTTTATTTAGGCAGGAGAAACCAACAGACGGACACCACTGTGTCGAAACCTCCAGCCAATGCAAAAGTGAAAACGTGCAAACAGTCACAATAATATTTTATAAACACAATAACATACCTTGTGTAATAAAACACAGAATAAACGCATACCAGCAAAGCGCATCAACATAGACATGTAACACAAAACAATCTCACACAAAGACGTGAGGGGGAACAGAGGAATAAATACATGTAGTATGATTGGGGAATGAAAACCAGGTGTGCAGGGAACAAGACAAAACAAATGGATAAATAAAAAATGGAGCTGCGATGGCTAGATAGCCGGTGATGTCGACCTCCGAACGCCACCCGAACAAGGAGAGGGGCCGAGTTCGGCGGAAGTCGTGAAACGTTGAATAATGAAGGAAGCTTTATGTGACATACAGTGCCTTGCGAAAGTATTTGGCCCCCTTGAACTTTGCGACCTTTTGCCACATTTCAGGCTTCAAACATAAAGATATAAAACTGTATTTTTTTGTGAAGAATCAACAAGTGGGACACAATCATGAAGTGGAACGACATTTATTGGATATTTCAAACTTTTTTAACAAATCAAAAACTGAAAAATTGGGCGTGCAAAATCATTCAGCCCCTTTACTTTCAGTGCAGCAAACTCTCTCCAGAAGTTCAGTGAGGATCTCTGAATGATCCAATGTTGACCTAAATGACTAATGATGATAAATACAATCCACCTGTGTGTAATCAAGTCTCCCTATAAATGCACCTGCACTGTGATAGTCTCAGAGGTCCGTTAAAAGCGCAGAGAGCATGTCGTTCCACTTCATGATTGTGTCCCACTTGTTGTTGATTCTTCACAAAAATATACAGTTTTATATCTTTATGTTTGAAGCCTGAAATGTGGCAAAAGGTCGCAAAGTTCAAGGGGGCCGAATACTTTCGCAAGGCACTGTATTTGTTAGTGCAAACCCAATACACCTCTTCGTTTGTCAGCTCTCTGGAGAGACCAAGCAAGAGTCCCCAACACACTTCTTTTTTTTCTTAGCTCCTCATACACTGTTTAATATGCTAGAAACGCCAACACGTGCATTCTGGTCTGGATTGCTTGTATACAACTTTTTGGAATCTTTGACTGTCTGTAAAGAGAAGGGCAGGTTGTATGTTGATCTTGCTGCTCTGATTGGATAGAGCAAAGATTTTTCCGTTCACTCGGTTCGTATATCATCTGATCACTTCTCATTGCACTTCTTTCACACAACAACTGTAATTTAGACACTGACCACAGCCACACAACTACTTATCACTACCACAAAACTATTTACCACACAACTACTAAACCACACAACTACTGACCACAACTACTGACCACAACCACACCTACTGACCACAACCACACCTACTGACCACAACTACTGACCACAACCACACAACTACTGACCGCAATTAATGACCACAAATACTGACCACAACTACTGATCTAACCCACTGACCACAACCACAACTACCAAACAACTACCTAAAAACTACTGACCACAACCACACAATTTATTGACTACAACTACTGAACCACAAAAGTACAGATCACAACTACTGACCACAACTACTTACCATAACTACTGACCAAACCTATAGACCACAACCACACAACTACTGACCACAACTGCTGACCACAACCACACAACTACTGACCACAACTGCTGACCACAACCACATAACTACTGACCACAACTACTTATCTAACCTACTGACCACAACAACACAACTACTGACAACAACTACTGACCACAACCACACACCTACTGACCAAAACTACTGACCACAACCACACAACTACTGACCACAACTACTTATCTAACCTACTTGCCAAAACAACACAACTACTGACCACAACTGCTGACCACAACTACCAGACAACTACTGACTCCAGCCACACATTTGATTGACCACAACTACTGAACCACACAACTACAGACCACAACTATTGACCACAACTACTGACCACAGCTACTGACCACTCTCGATGATATGAAAGTAAAGTTTCATACAGCATAATGTGTAAGCGCATTAGGTGAACATGGATGAGAAATACTCCTACTAGGCAGATGGAAAGATATACATTTTGGAAAATGTACATTTCAGTCTATCATTACACTAAACCTGAGAAACATTTCAAAATCAACAATCCAGAACTCCTGTTTGTTATGATATGAAAACATCAAGAGCAGTTTCCCCAACTTTTGAGGAATATGCATTGAAACAGTAAATACATGTAATTTAAACAATGGTTATGTATAGGATGATCTGGCAGAATCAAGTCAAACAAAGCGGTTCCGGTTCCGGTTGGAGCGAGCGGCCGCATCTACACTTCGGTCCGCAGGTAGTATAACTTTTTATAACTTTTCATTACATTTCGTTATAGTACAACGGTTTGATTTGTCTAATCTTAGCAACTTCTTCTTAGCCAGCTACATAGCCGTCTTTGTATCAACGACAATTGCATAATTATCGTATTTCGTCGTCCTAACGTATCTGCCCAGCAGCTAGCTAAGCAGCTAGCTAACATCCACTGTCCACTAGCACTGTAGAAACTATTACACTCAACTGAACGACTCGATTAGCGTAGTGTCAGCTAGCTACATAGTTGTCTTCGTATCCAAGATAATTGTGCAGTTTAGAGCGTGTAGACTTAGAGTGATTATCTTAATTTACCGAGGTTAGCTAGCCAGCTATTTGTCGTCCTTAACGTAGGAAATGCTGCTAGCTAGCTAGCCAACAGCTAGCCAACCTCTACCAAATTGAACTCCAACTACCCGGTCAACATTCCGCGTCGTTCCACAGGTAGTATCACATTTTCATTTCACTTCATTACAGTACAACGGTTTGATTTGTTTGATCGTAGCTAGCCAGCTACATAGCCGTCTTTGTATCTAAGACAATTGTGTAGTCTAGAGCGATTTTCTAGGTTAGCTGGCCAGCTATTGTCGTTCTTCTAACGTAGCTAGCCAGCTAGCCCCCGATTAGCAGCACTGTAGTAACTATTACAGTACAACGGTTTGTTTTGTTTGATCGTAGCTAGCTAGCTACATAGCCGTCCTTGTATCTAAGACAATTGTGTAGCCTAGAGCGATTCTCTAGGTTAGCTGGCCAGCTATTGTCGTTCTTCTAACGTAGCTAGCCAGCTAGCCCCCGAATAGCAGCACTGTAGTAACTATTACAGTACAACGGTTTGTTTTGTTTTATCGTAGCTAGCTAGCTACATAGCCGTCTTTGTATCTAAGACAATTGTGTAGCCTAGAGCGATTTTCTAGGTTAGCCAGCCAGCTATTGTCGTTCTTTTAAAGTAACGGAACGCAATCAACCTTGCTAGCTAGCCAGCTAGCCCCCGAATAGCAGCACTGTAGAAACTATTACACTCGACGGAACGACTTGATTAGTGTAGTGTCAACATCGCAGCCACTACCAGCTAGCCTACTCCAGCAGTACTGTTTCATTTCAATCATTTTAGTCAATAAGATTCTTGCTACGTAAGCTTAACTTTCTGAACATTCGTGACGTGTAGTCCACTTGTCATTCCAATCTCCTTTGCATTAGCGTAGCCTCTTCTGTACCCTGTTAACTATGTGTCTATCTATCCCTGTTCTCTCCTCTCTGCACAGACCATACAAACGCTCCACACCGCGTGGCCGCGGCCACCCTAATCTGGTGGTCCCAGCGCGCACGACCCACGTGGAGTTCCTGGTCTCCGGTAGCCTCTGGAACTGCCGATCTGCGGCCAACAAGGCAGAGTTCATCTCAGCCTATGCCTCCCTCCAGTTCCTCGACTTCCTGGCACTGACGGAAACATGGATCACCACAGATAACACTGCTACTCCTACTGCTCTCTCTTCGTCCGCCCACGTGTTCTCGCACACCCCGAGAGCTTCTGGTCAGCGGGGTGGTGGCACCGGGATCCTCATCTCTCCCAAGTGGTCATTCTCTCTCTCTCCCCTTACCCATCTATCTATCGCCTCCTTTGAATTCCATGCTGTCACAGTTACCAGCCCTTTCAAGCTTAACATTCTTATCATTTATCGCCCTCCAGGTTCCCTCGGAGAGTTCATCAATGAGCTTGATGCCTTGATAAGCTCCTTTCCTGAGGACGGCTCACCTCTCACAGTCCTGGGCGACTTTAACCTCCCCACGTCTACCTTTGACTCATTCCTCTCTGCCTCCTTCTTTCCACTCCTCTCCTCTTTTGACCTCACCCTCTCACCTTCCCCCTACTCACAAGGCAGGCAATACGCTCGACCTCATCTTTACTAGATGCTGTTCTTCCACTAACCTCACTGCAACTCCCCTCCAAGTCTCCGACCACTACCTTGTATCCTTTTCCCTCTCGCTCTCATCCAACACTTCCCACACTGCCCCTACTCGGATGGTATCGCGCCGTCCCAACCTTCGCTCTCTCTCCCCCGCTACTCTTTCCTCTTCCATCCTTTCATCTCTTCCCTCTGCTCATACCTTCTCCAACCTTTCTCCTGACTCTGCCTCCTCAACCCTCCTCTCTTCCCTTTCTGCATCCTTTGACTCTCTATGTCCCCTATCCTCCAGGCCGGCTCGGTCCTCCCCTCCCGCTCCGTGGCTCGATGACTCATTGCGAGCTCACAGAACAGAGCTCCGGGCAGCCGAGCGGAAATGGAGGAAAACTCGCCTCCCTGCGGACCTGGCATCCTTTCACTCCCTCCTCTCTACATTTTCCTCCTCTGTCTCTGCTGCTAAAGCCACTTTCTACCACTCTAAATTCCAAGCATCTGCCTCTAACCCTAGGAAGCTCTTTGCCACCTTCTCCTCCCTCCTGAATCCTCCTTCCCCCCCCCTCCTCCCTCTCTGCAGATGACTTCGTCAACCATTTTGAAAAGAAGGTCGACGACATCCGATCCTCGTTTGCTAAGTCAAACGACACCGCTGGTTCTACTCACACTGCCCTACCCTGTGCTCTGACCTCTTTCTCCCCTCTCTCTCCAGATGAAATCTCGCTTCTTGTGACGGCCGGCCGCCCAACAACCTGCCCGCTCGACCCTATCCCCTCCTCTCTCCTCCAGACCATTTCCGGGGACCTTCTCCCTTACCTCACCTCGCTCATCAACTCATCCCTGACCGCTGGCTACGTCCCTTCCGTCTTCAAGAGAGCGAGAGTTGCACCCCTTCTGAAGAAACCTACACTCGATCCCTCCGATGTCAACAACTACAGACCAGTATCCCTTCTTTCTTTTCTCTCCAAAACTCTTGAACGTGCCGTCCTTGGCCAGCTCTCCCGCTATCTCTCTCTGAATGACCTTCTTGATCCAAATCAGTCAGGTTTCAAGACTAGCCATTCAACTGAGACTGCTCTTCTCTGCATCACGGAGGCGCTCCGCACTGCTAAAGCTAACTCTCTCTCCTCTGCTCTCATCCTTCTAGACCTATCGGCTGCCTTCGATACTGTGAACCATCAGATCCTGCTCTCCACCCTCTCCGAGTTGGGCATCTCCGGCGCGGCCCACGCTTGGATTGCGTCCTACCTGACAGGTCGCTCCTACCAGGTGGCGTGGCGAGAATCTGTCTCCTCGCCACGCGCTCTCACCACTGGTGTCCCCCAGGGCTCTGTTCTAGGCCCTCTCCTATTCTCGCTATACACCAAGTCACTTGGCTCTGTCATAACCTCACATGGTCTCTCCTATCATTGCTATGCAGACGACACACAATTAATCTTCTCCTTTCCCCCTTCTGATGACCAGGTGGCGAATCGCATCTCTGCATGTCTGGCAGACATATCAGTGTGGATGACGGATCACCACCTCAAGCTGAACCTCGGCAAGACGGAGCTGCTCTTCCTCCCGGGGAAGGACTGCCCGTTCCATGATCTCGCCATCACGGTTGACAACTCCATTGTGTCCTCCTCCCAGAGCGCTAAGAACCTTGGCGTGATCCTGGACAACACCCTGTCGTTCTCAACCAACATCATGGCGGTGGCCCGTTCCTGTAGGTTCATGCTCTACAACATCCGCAGAGTACGACCCTGCCTCACACAGGAAGCGGCGCAGGTCCTAATCCAGGCACTTGTCATCTCCCGTCTGGATTACTGCAACTCGCTGCTGGCTGGGCTCCCTGCCTGTGCCATTAAACCCCTACAACTCATCCAGAACGCCGCAGCCCGTCTGGTGTTCAACCTTCCCAAGTTCTCTCACGTCACCCCGCTCCTCCGCTCTCTCCACTGGCTTCCAGTTGAAGCTCGCATCCGCTACAAGACCATGGTGCTTGCCTACGGAGCTGTGAGGGGAACGGCACCGCAGTACCTCCAGGCTCTGATCAGGCCCTACACCCAAGCAAGGGCACTGCGTTCATCCACCTCTGGCCTGCTCGCCTCCCTACCATTGAGGAAGTACAGTTCCCGCTCAGCCCAGTCAAAACTGTTCGCTGCTCTGGCCCCCCAATGGTGGAACAAACTCCCTCACGACGCCAGGACAGCGGAGTCAATCACCACCTTCCGGAGACACCTGAAACCCCACCTCTTCAAGGAATACCTAGGATAGGATAAGTAATCCTTCTCACCACCCCCCCCCTTAATGATTTAGATGCACTATTGTAAAGTGGCTGTTCCACTGGATGTCAGAAGGTGAATTCACCAATTTGTAAGTCGCTCTGGATAAGAGCGTCTGCTAAATGACTTAAATGTAATGTAATGTAAATGTAATGTATAGAATGATCTGGCAGAATCAAGTCAAACAGTGGTTATGTGTAGAATGATCTGGCAGAATCAAGTCAAACAATGGTTATGTATAGAATGATCTGGCAGAATCAAGTCAAACAGTGGTTATGTATAGAATGATCTGGCAGAATCAAGTCAAACAATGGTTATGTATAGGATGATCTGGCAGAATCAAGTCAAACAGTGGTTATGTATAGGATGATCTGGCAGAATCAAGTCAAACAGTGGTTATGTATAGAAGGATCTGGCAGAATCAAGTCAAACAGTGGTTATGTATAGAAGGATCTGGCAGAATCAAGTCAAACAGTGGTTATGTATAGAAGGATCTGGCAGAATCAAGTCAAACAGTGGTTATGTATAGAAGGATCTGGCAGAATCAAGTCAAACAGTGGTTATGTATAGAAGGATCTGGCAGAATCAAGTCAAACAATGGTTATGTATAGAATGATCTGGCAGAATCAAGTCAAACAGTGTTTATGTGTAGAATGATATGGCAGAATCAAGTCAAACAGTGTTTATGTGTAGATTGATATGGCAGAATCAAGTCAAACAATGGTTATGTATAGAATGATCTGGCAGAATCAAGTCAAACAGTGTTTATGTGTAGAATGATATGGCAGAATCAAGTCAAACAGTGGTTATGAATTGGATGATCTGGCAGAATCAATTCTCCTCAGCAGTCATCTGTATATCATTACTCTACACAAGATTAAAACTATCCTGAATGAGCATCATTAGGTTATTATGAATGAGAAAAACTATTGGACAAATGCAACATGTTTTCTGGGAAAGTATATTTTTCAAACAAATCAAACAGTGCAATAAGTTAAGCAGTTTAAATGTTTTTCACTTTAATTGGAATATGGACAAATGTTCTGTCTTTTCGGTTTTCGTTGCATAATGAGGGCACTTGTTTGTCATGCCATCAGCTTGAATAAAATGTTATCAACTTCTTCCACGACCACAAAAATACATTCAAAGAGCAAAAGCAAGCCCCACATCTTTACTTGTAAAGTTACCATCTAGTTATTTCTTACTGTTGTTGCATTGCCGAAAACAAAGTAAGCATCTCATTGGATGGTGTATGCCATGTACAGTAACAGTCAAAAGTTTGGACACATCTACTCATTCCAGGGTTTTTCTTAATTTTGACTATTTTCTAGATTGTCGAATAATTGTGAAGACATCAAAACTATGAAATAACGCAAATGGAATCATGAAATAACCAAAAAGTTGTTTGATGCTTTTGAGCCAATCAGTACAGAAGACAGCCCTATTTGAAAGAACAGCTCAAATAAGCAAATAGAAATGACAGTCCATCATTACTTTCAGACATGAAGGTCAGTCAATCTGGACAATGTCAAGAATTTGAAAGTTTCTTCAAGTGCAGTCACAAAAACCCTCAAGAGCTGTGATGAAACTGGCTCTCATGAGGACCACTACAGGAAAGGAATAGACAGCTACTGTGTATCCTGTATATACAACTAATAAAACATGAATTTAGGTTGCATGGTGGTGCTGCTGGTGATTTGTGTCTATAGCTACCAGAGTCGAAGGAGGAGAAAAACATTCCAACACCAAACATTCACAGAGCAACAAGCTAACTCTCTCTCTCTCTCTCTCTCTCTCTCTCTCTACTACTGGGGATACGTCTGATGTTATACAGCAGCAGAGGATCAATTAATCCACTCACAGAGCCCAGCGCCGTCTCTCCACCTTCACCCTTACCCAGGAGAGAGTGCTCTTCCTCTATCTGCGAGGCGGCTTCCTATGTCTGGTGCCCTGAGTTGCAGCCCACTCACTTGTCTCCTGCTCTATCCCTGTGGCTGGTGCTTCTGTGCTCCACCATCTCCCTATGGCATCCTCTCCATATGTTAGCTACACTGTACTCCACCACACCAGGTCGGAAGCTACCAGGAGTCAGAATCCCCATCCCTGCCCAGCAACTTGTACCTCCTGAAGCTTCAGCCATACAGGCATAGCCTCCAGTCAGTCAGGTATCTAGCTGTTTTAGTCACAGTCAGGGTAGGTGTCTATGTTATGGTCAGTGGGTGGATGAACAGGGGGACAGAAGAAGGTGTGTTGGAGGATGTGGTGCCAGGGGTTGATGGAGGGATAGTAGAAGGGGTGGAAAAAGGGAAGGATGGAGGGATGGATGGAATAAGATGTATATTGGAGAGAGGATCTGATGCCTGGGGGGGTGAAGGGAAGGATGCAGTGATAGAAACGTGTTTTTGTTGGAGGAGAGAATATGATGACTGGGATGGATGGAGGGAAGGATGCAGGTATAGAACCGAGTGTGTATTGGAGGAGAGAATGTGATGACTGGGGTGGATGAAGGGAAGGATGCTGGGATAGAAAACGTTGTGCATTGGAGGAGAGAATGTGGTGCCGACACGATCGTTTTGATTAATGGACCTCTCTCTGGCCGTGAGTGACAAATTATTAGGGTTGGCCCACTCGTTCATCACTGTCATCGCTGCAATGCTAGTGTTTGCGGTGTCTCCTGGTCGGTCCGCCACAATCTCCCCCTTATTTCCTCCACCTGGCCCTTGAGATCCCACTGCAAAGAAGAAGGGGAGGAGAGATTTGATGATACAAGGAGAGGAGAAAAGAGAGGAAAATTATATGAGAGGAGAGGAAGATGAGTTGAGAGGAAGATGAGATAAGAGGAGAGAAAGATAAGATGAGGAGAAGAGAGATGAGATGAGATGACGAGATGAGATTAGAGTGGAGGAGAAGAGAAGAGAGGAAGGGAGAGGAAAGGAAGATGAGAAGAAGATGAGAAGAGAGGAAGATGAGAAGAGAGAGATGAGAGAGGTGAGAGGAGAGAAAGATGAGATGAGTGGAGATGATAGGCGAGGAGAGGAGAAATGAGATGAGAGGAAGATGAGATGAGAGGAAAGGAGATGAAAGGAGAAGAGATGAGGTGAGAGGGGGAATGGAAGAAAAGGGAGATCGAGCGAGCGAAGGAGGAGTGGAGGGAGGACGTTGGATAGGGAGGAGGAGAATGCGTGATAGATGAGGAGGAGGGAGGAAGAAGACCCAGAGAATGAAGATTAGCCTTTAAAATGAGGTGTGTTGTGTTGTTCACACCTCATAGCACTTTTCCACATCACTGACTGCACAACCATTACAAAACATGATGCCTCGCGTGCCACTACGATGGCCTGGTATTGTATTATTAAAGTTAATTTCAGAGAAAGGGGGTCTGATAAGACGGTGTGCCGTTGAACAGCTGAGTCTCGACCTGTGGCTCTGAATGCCTGTCCCCTAATTAAGCAGGTAGAGCATTGGGAATCTTATCAGTTCGCTCCAACGCTGCTGCCAAGATAGTGTTTAGAAGTGGTGGGAGAGAAGAGAATTAACTAAATACCAACCAAGCCTGCTAAACCATGACAAGATGAGATGAGAGGAGGTGAGAGGAGAGAAATATGAGATGAGAGGAGATAAAGAGGAGAGGAGATGGGAAAGATGAGATAAAATGAGAGAAAAATGAGATGAGAGGAAATAAAGATTAGATGAAAGGAGAGGAAGTTGAGATGAGAGGAGAGGAAGTTCACTCCAACGGGCGGCAGGGTAGCCTAGTGGTTAGAGCGTTGGACTAGTAACCGGAAGGTTGCGAGTTCAAACCCCTGAGCTGACAAGGTACAAATCTGTCGTTCTGCCCCTGAACAGGCAGTTAACCCACTGTTCCCAGGCCGTCATTGAAAATAAGAATTTGTTTTGACTTGCCTGGTTAAATAAAGGTAAAATAAAAACGTTGCTGCCAAGATAGTGTTTAGAAGTGGTGGGAGAGAAGAGAATTAACTAAATACCAACCAAGCCTGCTAAACCATGACAAAGCTGCTCAGCTGTCATCTAACCAGCTCCCGTGGCATTGGGATGGGCATTCCACAGACAAACACACACTTTTGTGGAGAAAAAATTAACAGAGAAAGATTCATATACACTCACATGCAAATCATGCACACAGACAGCCAGATAGGAAAGCATACACACACACGCTCTCCCCTTCATCTTTCTCACATTCAAACAAAATCACACACACCTGGGGAGCAGAGAGAGAGAGCAGCCTGGTCTCATAGCCTAGACATAGTAACATAGTAAATAACATTTGGATATTCAAATTAACATGATATGTTACGTTTCGTAAGGTTACACAAAAGGAGGGTGGTTGGTTAGTGTGAGTGCGTAAGTGTATAACGCAAATGTCTAGCAACCCTAAGGTTCTGTGTTCGAATCTCATCATGGACAGATTTAGCATTTTAGCTAATTAGCAACATTGCTACTTCACTGAACAAAAATATAGATGCAACATGTAGTGTTGGTCCCATGTTTCATGAGCTGAAATAAAAGATCCCCGAAATGATCCATACACACGAAAAGCTTATTTCTCTCACATGATGTGCAGAAATTTGTTTAAATCCCTGTTAGTGAGCATTTCTGCTTTGCTAAGATAATCCATCCACCTGACAGGTGTGGCATATCAAGAAGATGATTAAGCAGCATGATCATTATACAGGTGCACCTTGTGCTGGGGACAATAAAAGGCCAATTTAAAATGTGCAGTTTTTCCTCACAACACAATGACATAGATGTCTCAAATTTTGAGGGAGCGTGCAATTGACTGCAGGAATACCCACCAGAGCTGTTGCCAGATCATTTTATGTTAATTTCTCTACCATAAACCACCTCCAAAGTCGTTTTAGAGAATTTGTCAGTACATCCAACCAGCATCACAATCATGTGTATGGCGTCGTGTGGGTGAGTGGTTAGGGTTAAGGTTAGGGTTAGGGTTAGGCTTACCCTAACCCTAACCCTGGATGGCAGGAAGCTTGGCCCCAGTGATATACTGGGCAGAACGCACGACCCTCTGTAGTGCCTTGTGGTCAGAGGCTGAGCAGTTGCCATACCAGGCTGTGATGCAACCAGTTACCTTATGCTCTCGATGGTGCAGCTGTAAAGCTTTTTGAGGATCTGAGGACCCATGCCCAATCTTTTCAGTCTCCTGAGGGGGAATAGGTTTTGTCGTGCCCTCTTCCCGACTGTTTTGGTATGTTTGGACCATGATAGTTTGTTGGTGATGTGGACGCCAAAGAACTTGAAGCTCTCAACCTGCTCCACTACAGCCCCGTCGATGATAATGGGAACATTCTCGTTTCTTCTTTTTCTGTAGTCCACAATCGTCTCCTTTGTCTTGATCACATTGAGGGAGAGGCTGGATCCAATTCAGGAAAGTCTCATTTGTGGTCTAAATACTGGTGAGAGACCACCCATCGGGGCATCCAAGATGGCGTAGCAGTCAGACGTCTTGTCGTGTCGTGTCCCTTGTATATATCGTTTTTTTTAACATATTTTTCTTTGCATATCTTTTAAAACATTTTGCTAAACCTCAACATCTAAATACTCTCCTGCAACCCGCCTCACCCAATGTAGCGTGGATCTTTACTTCGGATCCGGAACCCCTCAACTAAAGCTAGCCAGCTAACTACCAGCAAAACATTGCTAGCGGTCATCAGCTAACCGGTCATCAGCTAACCTTTAGCTCGGAAAGATCTCGCCAGTTCGAACAACGCAACTCTAACCAGAGCATAACGGACCTATTATTTTTATTTTTATTATTTTTATCCCCGGATTCCCACCGCAAACGGAACATTCTCATCTGGATCTTCACAACTAGCTAACTAGCTAACCGCAACCCCGGATGATTACTCCTGGCTAGCGTTTCCATCCACTTAGCTTGAAGCTAGCCCGGCCAGTGCTCCTGTGCTACCACCGAAGCATACTCCTGGGCTACAATATCAGGACCCACGACCGGTCTATCGATGTCACCGCATGAAGAGGCATAAACAGACTTAACCCCATCGTGACGTCCCCCCAAAGGCTAACTTTCTAGCCCTTGCTATCTGCTTGCTTGCTAATTCGGCCTGCTAACTGCTAGCTTGTTCAGCCCCTGTCTGCTAACTGCTAGCTTGTTTAGCCCCGGTCTACTAACTGTTAGCTTGTTAGCACAGGCCTGCTAACTGTCTGAATCGCCGCGTCCCCAGCCAGCCCAACCACTCACTGGACCCATATTTACTTTCAATCTCTTTTCAATTTTTAATTTGATTATACCTCCCGGTAACCTGCCTCACCCAATGTGATACGGAATCGCTATTATTTTTAATTTTTAGAACACAGTCAAGAACCTCCAGAAGCTAACCAGCTAACTAGCAGCAAGCTATTTAGTCATTGTTAGCCACTGCTAGCGGCTTTTACCTTCTGCACAGCGAGCCAGTTTTTTTTATTTTTTATTTTTTATTTTTTTAAACCTGGATAATACTCGCAAGTCGAGCTTCCCTGCCCCATCCACCGCTGCCCCCTGGACACTGATCACTTGGCTACATAGCTGATGCATGCTGGACTGTCCATTAATCACGGTACTCCATTCTGCTTGTTTATGTTTTATCTGTCGGCCCCAGCCGCACTCAGGCTCTGTGTGTAGTTCTTTTTCTTCGAAAAAGCCTTGGTTTCATGCATGTCAACATCAGAAGCCTCCTCCCTAAGTTTGTTTTACTCACTGCTTTAGCACACTCTGCTAACCCTGATATACTTGCCGTGTCTGAATCCTGGCTCAGGAAGGCCACCAAAAATTCAGAGATTTCCATACCCAACTATAACATTTTCCGTCAAGATAGAACTGCCAAAGGGGGAGGAGTTGTAGTCTACTGCAGAGATAGCCTGCAAAGTAATGTCATACTTTCCAGGTCCATACCCAAACAGTTCGAACTACTAATCTTAAAAATTACTCTCTCCAGAAATAAGTCTCTCACTGTTGCCGCCTGCTACCGACCCCCCTCAGCTCCCAGCTGTGCCCTGGACACCATTTGTGAATTGATCGCCCCCCATCTAGCTTCAGAGTTTGTTCTGTTAAGTGACCTAAACTGGGATATGCTTAACACCCCCGGCAGTCCTACAATCTAAGCTAGATGCCCTCAATCTCACACAAATCATCAAGGAACCCACCAGATATACCCCTAAATCTGTAAACAAGGGCACCCTCATAGACGTCATCCTGACCAACTGGCCCTCCAAATACACCTCCGCCGTCTTCAACCAGGATCTCAGCGATCACTGCCTCATTGCCAGTATCCGCTACGGAGCCGCAGTCAAACGACCACCCCTCATCACTGTCAAACGCTCCCTAAAACACTTCTGTGAGGAGGCCTTTCTAATCGACCTGGCCCGGGTATCCTGGAAGGACATTGACCTCATCCCGTCAGTTGAGGATGCCTGGTCATTCTTTAAAAGTAACTTCCTCACCATTTAGATAAGCATGCTCCGTTCAAAAAATGCAGAACTAAGAATAGATATAGCCCTTGGTTCACTCCAGACCTGACTGCCCTCGACCAGCACAAAAACATCCTGCAATAGCATCAAATAGTCCACGCGATATGCAACTGTTCAGGGAAGTCAGGAACCAATACACGCAGTCAGTCAGGAAAGCTAAGGCCAGCTTCTTCAGGCAGAAATTTGCATCCTGTAGCTCCAACTCCAAAAAGTTCTGGGATACTGTGAAGTCCATGGAAAACAAGAGCACCTCCTCCCAGCTGCCCACTGCACTGAGGCTAGCTAACACGGTCACCACCGATAAATCCATGATTATCGAAAACTTCAACAAGCATTTCTCAACGGCCGGCCATGCCTACCGCCTGGCTTCTCCAACCTCGGCCAAGAGCTCTTCCCCCCCGCAGCTACTCGCCCAAGCCTCTCCAGGTTCTCCTTTACCCAAATCCAGATAGCAGATGTTCTGAAAGAGCTGCAAAACCTGGACCCGTACAAATCAGCTGGGCTTGACAATCTGTACCCTCTATTTCTGAAACTATCCGCCGCCATTGTCGCAACCCCTATTACCAGCCTGTTCAACCTCTCTTTCATATCGTCTGAGATCCCCAGGGATTGGAAAGCATCCCCTCTTCAAAGGGGGAGACACCCTGGACCCAAACTGTTACAGACCTATATCCATCCTGCCCTGCCTATCTAAGGTCTTCGAAAGCCAAGTCAACAAACAGGTCACTAACCATCTTGAATCACACCGTACCTTCTCCGCTGTGCAATCTGGTTTCCGAGCCGGTCACGGGTGCACCTCAGCCACGCTCAAGGTACTAAATGATATCATAACGGCCATCGATAAAAGACAGTACTGTGCAGCCGTCTTCATCGACCTTGCCAAGGCTTTCAACTCTGTCAATCACCATATTCTTATCGGCAGACTCAGTAGCCTCGGTTTTTCTGATGACTGCCTTGCCTGGTTCACCAACTACTTTGCAGACAGAGTTCAGTGTTTGTCAAATCGGAGGGCATGCTGTCCGGTCCTCTGGCAGTCTCTATGGGGGTGCCACAGGGTTCAATTCTCGGGCCGACTCTTTTCTCTGTATATATCAATGATGTTGCTCTTGCTGCGGGCGATTCCCTGATCCACCTCTACGCAGACGACACCATTCTATATACTTCCGGCCCGTCATTGGACACTGTGCTATCTAACCTCCAAACGAGCTTCAATGCCATACAATACTCCTTCCGTGGCCTCCAACTGCTCTTAAACGCTAGTAAAACCAAATGCATGCTTTTCAACCGTTCGCTGCCTGCACCCGCATGCCTGTCTAGTATCACCACCCTGGATGATTCCGACCTTGAATATGTGGACATCTATAAGTACCTAGGTGTCTGGCGAGACTGTAAACTCTCCTTCCAGACTCATATCAAACATCTCCAATCGAAAATCAAATCTAGAGTTGGCTTTCTATTCCGCAACAAAGCCTCCTTCACTCACGCCGCCAAACTTACCCTCGTAAAACTGACTATCCACTGATCCTCGACTTCGGCGACGTCATCTACAAAATAGCTCCCAACACTCTACTCAGCAAACTGGATGCAGTTTATCACAGTGCCATCCATTTTGTCACTAAAGCACCTTATACCACCCACCACTGCGACCTGTATGCTCTAGTCGGCTGGCCCTCGCTACATATTCGTCGCCAGACCTACTGGTTCCAGGTCATCTACAAGTCCATGCTCGGTAAAGCTCCGCCTTATCTCAGTTCACTGGTCACGATGGCAACACCCACCCATAGCACGCGCTCCAGTAGGTGTATCTCACTGATCATCCCTGAAGCCAACACCACATTTGGCCGCCATTCGTTCCAGTTCTCTGCTGCCTGTGACTGGAACGAATTGCAAAAATTGCTGAAGTTGGAGACTTTTATCTCCCTCACCAACATCAAACATCTGCTACCTGAGCAGCTAACCGATCGCTGCAGCTGTACATAGTCTTATCGGTAAATAGCCCACCCAATTTTACCTACCTCATCCCCATACTGTTTTTATTTATTTACTTTTCTGCTCGTTTGCACACCAATATCTCTACCTGTACATGACCATCTGATAATTTATCACTCCAGTTTTAATCTGCAAAATTCTAATTATTTGCCTACCTCCTCATGCCTTTTGCACACAATGTATATAGACTCTTTTTTTCTACTGTGTTATTGACTTGTTTATTCTTTACTCCATGTGTAACTCTGTGTTGTCTGTTCACACTGCTATGCTTTATCTTAGCTAGGTTGCAGTTGCAAATGAGAACTTGTTCTCAACTAGCCTACCTGGTTAAATAAAGGTGAAATAAAAAAATAAAAAAATAAATCTAAAATACAAAATACATTTTCGTAGGTAATAATGCTAAACATTTAATGAGCAGAAGAAAATACCTAATAAATAGTTGGCTCCGAGCCATCTTGTCAACGTTACTTCTGCCCCTGAGTCCAGGTTGCAGAGAGAGAGAGAGAGAGAGAGAGAGTGAGAGAGAGAGAGAGAGAGAGAGAGAGAGAGAGAGAGAGAGAGAGAGAGAGAGAGAGAGCGAAGACAATGTTGTTGTTTTCTTAATAAGGAGGGTTGCAGTTCTATCCTCTATCTTCTCTCCTTTGACATGCGGAGGGCAGGGCGGAGCCTGTGATGGATGAGCAGTGGACAACAAGGCCGGGGGCACTCAACGGAGGCTCACCTAATTCCCAGGTCTTATTTTGTCAATAAACACCAGCCAGTGGTACTCAATTAGACGGCTCTATTGAATGCGTTCCCTGGGCTGTGTCAGATGTCAGCTGGCTACACAGCTTGACATCTGTTTCAGACATTTCTCTCAGAGATTAGAAGACAGGAAAATAGAAGACAGGAGAAAGTAAATAGGAAGTAGGGGGATAGAGAGAGAGGTGAGAGAGGGTGAGAGAGTGGGGGAGGGAAGGTGAGAGAGGGTGAGAAAGAGGGCGAGAGAAGGTGAGATAGGGTGAGACGAGGGAGGGAATGTGAGAGAGGGAGAGAGAGAGGAAAAGGTCGGAGAGAGAGACAGAGAGAGAGAGAGAGAGAAAGAAAGGGTAAGAGAGAGGGTTAAAGGGGAGGTGAGAGAGGGATGAGAATGAGATATAGAGGATGGAGTGAGAGAGGGAAAGAGAGAAATAGAGGAGGGGGGGAATAGAGGGAACGGGTGATAGTGTGTGTGTGAGAGAAAGAGGGTGAAAGAGAAGTTTCAAGTTTCAAAGTTTATTCGCCACATGCACAAGATACATGTTACATTCTGACCATAGTTTTGTAATTTTATTCTTTGTTTTAGTATGGTCAGGGACTTGAGTTGGGGTGGGCAGTCTATGTTTGTTTTTCTATGTTGGTTTTTGTGTACGGCCTAGTATGGTTCTCAATCAGAGGCAGGTGTCGTTAGTTGTCTCTGATTGAGAATCATACTTTGGTAGCCTGGGTTTCACTTTTGGTTTGTGGGTGTTTGTTTCCGTGTGAGTGTTTGGGCCACACGGTACTGTTTTGGTTTTCGCTTTGCTCACATCGTTTATTGTTTTGTATTTCAGGGTTCAGTTCGTTTCAATTAAATATCATCACTTACCACGCTGCGCTTTGGTCTGATCCTTACTCCTCCTCAGACGAAGAGGAGGAAATCCGTTACTATACAACAGTTGTAAAACAGATTTGGGAAATTCTTAGTTCTGAGCTCTTTCCCAACAATGGAGTGAATAATAATAATAATAATAATAATAAACATAATAATAATAACAGAGATAATAATAGAAAATAGAATAGAAAAAAGTATGATAATGGAAGTATAAACATATCAGTGCCAGTACCTTATTCGGTGTGCAGGGGTGTTGGAGTGGTTGAGGTGGCTTGTACAAAGTTACTTGTAGTAGGATATACATGTAAACAGGGCAGAAAGGTGACTGGCAGCAGGAATATAACAATACTTATTAAAATATACTAATGATAATATATACATTTTAACAGGAGTAATAGTGACTAGTAGCAGGATACATAGAAAAATACAAATGGTAATGGACATCAACAGTCAAATGAACAGCTGCGTAATGGGGTAATGCATTGAATCAATCAAGAAGTAGTGGGCATGAGAAAGGGGGGAGGGAAGGTAGGAGAGGGGGGAGGGAAGGTGAGAGAAAAGAGGAGGACATGTGAAACAGGGGGGAGGGAAGGTGAGAGAGAAGGGGGAGGGATTGTGAGAGAGAGAGAGAGTGAGGAGGGAGTGAGCCCTGCTGAAACCCCCAGCATAGACCAGCCTTCGTTGTGTTTTTGCTAGTGACCAGCCTTCTTGTGATTTTGCTGAAGAGCACGTTTTCTCTGTGCTTTTGCTAGTGACCAGCCTTCGTTGTGTTTTCGCTGATGACCAGCCTTCGTTGTGTTTTTGCTGATGACCAGCCTTCGTTGTGTTTTTGCTGATGACCAGCCTTCATTGTGTTTTTGCTGATGACCAGCCTTCGTTGTGTTTTCGCTGATGACCAGCCTTCGTTGTGTTTTCGCTGATGACCAGCCTTCATTGTGTTTTTGCCGATGACCAGCCTTCATTGTGTTTTCGCCGATGACCAGCCTTCGTTATGTTTTCGCCGATGACCAGCCTTCGTTGTGTTTTCGCCGATGACCAGCCTTCGTTGTGTTTTCGCCGATGACCAGCCTTTGTTGTGTTTTCGCCGATGACCAGCCTTCGTTATGTTTTCGCCGATGACCAGCCTTTGTTGTGTTTTCGCCGATGACCAGCCTTCGTTGTGTTTTCGCCGATGACCAGCCTTCGTTGTGTTTTCGCCGATGACCAGCCTTTGTTGTGTTTTCGCTGATGAGCAGCCTTCGTTGTGTTTTCGCTGATGACCAGCCTTCGTTGTGTTTTCGCTGATGACCAGCCTTCGTTGTGTTTTTGCTGATGACCAGCCTTCGTTGTGTTTTCGCTGATGACCAGCCTTCGTTGTGTTTTCGCTGATGACCAGCCTTCGTTGTGTTTTCGCTGATGACCAGCCTTCGTTGTGTTTTCGCTGATGACCAGCCTTCGTTGTGTTTTCGCTGATGACCAGCCTTCGTTGTGTTTTCGCTGATGACCAGCCTTCGTTGTGTTTTCGCTGATGACCAGCCTTCGTTGTGTTTTCGCTGATGACCAGCCTTCGTTGTGTTTTCGCTGATGACCAGCCTTCGTTGTGTTTTCGCTGATGACCAGCCTTCGTTGTGTTTTTGCTGATGACCAGCCTTCGTTGTGTTTTCGCTGATGACCAGCCTTCGTTGTGTTTTTGCTGATGACCAGCCTTCGTTGTGTTTTCGCTGATGACCAGCCTTCGTTGTGTTTTCGCTGATGACCAGCCTTCGTTGTGTTTTCGCTGATGACCAGCCTTCGTTGTGTTTTCGCTGATGACCAGCCTTCGTTGTGTTTTCGCTGATTACCAGCCTTCATTGTGTTTTCGCTGATGACCAGCCTTCGTTGTGTTTTCACTGATGACCAGACTTCGTTGTGTTTGGACACAGGTGACCAGCATAAACTAGTCAACAGCATACCAGCATATTCTGGTCACGTGTAGGACACTTACTGATTCTGTTTTCTGTTACAAACATGCACAGCTGAGGGACGGCTCTATCCAATAACAATTATTTCCTCTGAATCCACTGATTCAGTCACTCATCTGTAGAGTGTTTTTGTATTTCCCCTGCATGCTTACGTTCATTTGTTCGTTTTCCCAAATATGTCTGTTCGGTACTGTAGGCAATGAGACACATTTTCTTTTCATTCCACAGAAAGTCAAGTCTGTTTTTTTACATCCATTGTGAATGACAATAGTTCCTCTCTTAATGCAAAAATAACATTTTCAACACTCCCTCTCGATAACCACAAAGCCTCAGTGTGCAGCCTGGTCACATGAAATAGAACATTGCCATGCTCCGATTCCATAATCTCCACATAGTTTTGCGAACAGGCGTGCACGTAGTGGGTGTGGTTTGACATAGTTTACAATCAAAGTTACCTGCTGCAGTATATATCTGAGTTCTGTGCTCAGCTCTTGGTGTATCATCCATTTGGCAGAGGGAGTCACATTCATAACTAGAGTGCAGAGGCCTGCCCGCCATGTCGCCATTGACAGGGCTCTATGTGTGAAAAAGCCCACTACTCGATCCATTGAAATCTGTTTTTTTTGTCAATATAGCCATGCAGCACACTGAAAGTTCCTTATGCCGTTTTTATGCTCAGGAATCGTGAGACAGAACAATATGTCTTTGTGAATAGCGTCCCTCGACATGTGTAGCGAAAAAAAGTTAATTGCATGGGCATCTCGTCCCTCACAGCTGACGTCCATTTGGCATAAGATGAGGAGTTTTTGAGTTGTTCAGTTCACTTTTGATTGCTAGCAATAGAATAACTTGTTTGTTTAACAGTGTTTATTTTTTATTTTTTATTTCACCTTTATTTAACCAGGTAGGCTAGTTGAGAACAAGTTCTCATTTACAACTGCGACCTGGCCAAGATAAAGCATAGCAGTGTGAACAGACAACACAGAGTTACACATGAAGTAAACAATTAACAAGTCAATAACACAGTAGAAAAAAAAGTGGAGTCTATATACAATGTGTGCAAAAGGCATGAGGAGGTAGGCGAATAATTACAATATTGCAGATTAACACTGGATTGATAAATTGTCATGTACAGGTAGAGATATTGGTGTGCAAAAGAGCAGAAAAGTAAATAAATAAAAACTGTGGGGATGAGGTAGGTGAAAATGGGTGGGCTATTTACCAATAGATTATGTACAGCTGCAGCGATCGGTTAGCTGCTCAGATAGCTGATGTTTGAAGTTGGTGAGGGAGATAAAGGTCTCCAACTTCAGCGATTTTTGCAATTCGTTCCAGTCACAGGCAGCAGAGTACTGGAACGAAAGGCGGCCGAATGAGGTGTTGGCTTTAGGGATGATCAGTGAGATACACCTGCTGGAGCGCGTGCTACGGATGGGTGTTGCCATCGTAACCAGTGAACTGAGATAAGGCGGAGCTTTACCTAGCATGGCCTTGTAGACGACCTGGAGCCAGTGGGTCTTGCGACGAAGCGAGGGCCAGCCGACTAGAGCATACAAGTCACAGTGGTGGGTAGTATAAGGTGCTTTAGTGACAAAACGGATGGCACTGTGATAAACTGCATCCAGTTTGCTGAGAAGAGTGTTGGAAGCAATTTTGTAGATGACATCACCGAAGTCGAGGATCGTTAGGATAGTCAGTTTTACTAGGGTAAGCTTGGCAGCGTGAGTGAAGGAGGCTTTGTTACGGAATAGAAAGCCGACTCTTGATTTGATTTTCGATTGGAGATGTTTGATATGGGTCTGGAAGGAGAGTTTGCAGTCTAGCCAGACACCTAGGTACTTATAGGTGTCCACATATTCAAGGTCGGAACCATCCAGTGTGGTGATGCTAGTCGGGCAAGCGGGTGCAGGCAGCGATCGGTTGAAAAGCATGCATTTGGTTTTACTAGCGTTTAAGAGCAGTTGGAGGCCACGGAAGGAGTGTTGTATGGCATTGAAGCTCGTTTGGAGGTTAGATAGCACAGTGTCCAATGACGGGCCGAAAGTATATAGAATGGTGTCGTCTGGGTAGAGGTGGATCAGGGAATCGCCCGCAGCAAGAGCAACATCATTGATATATACAGAGAAAAGAGTCGGCCCGAGAATTGAACCCTGTGGCACCCCCATAGAGACTGCCAGAGGACCAGACAGCATGCCCTCCGATTTGACACACTGAACTCTGTCTGCAAAGTAATTGGTGAACCAGGCAAGGCAGTCATCCGAAAAACCGAGGCTACTGAGTCTGCCGATAAGAATATGGTGATTGACAGAGTCGAAAGCCTTGGCAAGGTCGATGAAGACGGCTGCACAGTACTGTCTTTTATCGATGGCGGTTATGATGTCGTTTAGTACCTTGAGTGTGGCTGAGGTGCACCCGTGACCGGCTCGGAAACCAGATTGCATAGCGGAGAAGGTACGGTGGGATTCGAGATGGTCAGTGACCTGTTTGTTGACTTGGCTTTCGAAGACCTTAGATAGGCAGGGCAGAATGGATATAGGTCTGTAACAGTTTGGGTCCAGGGTGTCTCCCCCTTTGAAGAGGGGGATGACTGCGGCAGCAGTGTTAGCTGACAAATCAAATTAAATCAAATTTTATTGGTCACATACACATATTTAGCAGATGTTATTGCGGGTGTAGCGAAATGCTGGTGTTCCTAGCTCCAGCAGTGCAGTAGTATCTAACAAATCACAACAATACGCACAAATCTAAAAGTAAAATAATGGAATTAAGAACTATATAAATATTAGGACAAGCAATGTCAGAGTGGCACTGACAAAAATATACCTGAATAGAGTATATACATATTAAATGAGTAAATCAGAATGTAAACATTATTAAATTGACTAGTGTTCCATTATTAAAGTGACCAGGGATTCCATGTCTATGTATATAGGGCAGCAGCATGTAAGGTGCAGGATTGAGTAACTGGGTGGTAGCCGGCTAGTGATGGCTATTTAACAGTCTGATGGCCTTGAGATAGAAGCTGTTTTTCAGTCTCTCTGTCCCACCTATACTGGCCTCGCCTTCTGGATGATAGCGGGGTGAGCAGGCCATGGCTCGGGTGGTTGACGTCCTTGATTATGTTTTTTGCCTTCCTGTGACATCACGTGAGTAAGATGTCTATGATTGTCTGTAGATCCTGCCACATTCGTCTCATGTCTGAGCCGTTGAATTGCGAATCCACTTTGTCTCTGTACTGATATTTTGCCTGTTTTATTGCCTTACGGAGTAATTGCACTGTTCGTATTCGACCATATTCCCATTCCCCTTGCCATGGTTAAATGCGGTGGTTTGTGCTTTCAGTTTAACGTGAATGCTGACATCTATCCACGATTTCTGGTTGGGTAGGTGTTAATAGTCACAGTGGGAACAACATCCCCTATACACTTCCTGATGAACTCAGTCACCTTGTCTGTGTATACATCACAGTTATTTTCCGAGGCTACCCGGAACATATCCCTGTACGCTTGATCAACAGAATATTGAAGCATGGATTCCGATGGTCAGGCCAGCATTGAATAGACCTTAGCACGGCTACTTACTGCTTGAGTTTCTGCATATAGGAAATGAGGAACAAAATGGACTCGGGATCTGATTTGCAGAAGGGAAGGCTGGGGAGGTCCTTGTAGGTTTCCCAGAAGAGAGAATAGCAGTGGTCGAGTGTTTTCCCAGCACGAGTACTACAGTCAATGTGTGACAGAACTTCGGTAGCTTTTTCCTCAAATTTGGTTTGTTAAATTCCCCAGCCACAATAAATGTGACCTCAGGATATGTGGTTTCCAGTTTGCATATAGTCCAGTGTAGTTCCTTGAGGGTCGTTGTGGTATCAGCTTGAGGGGGGAATATACACGGCTGTGACTATAACCGAAGAATTCTCTTTGGAGGTAATAAGGCCGGCATTTGATTGTCAGGTATTCTAGGTCGGGTGAACTAAAGGACTTGATTTTCTATACGTTATCACAATCACACCATGAGTGGTTAATCATGAAGCATACACCACTGCCTTCTTTATTCCTGTCTGCGCAATGTACTCACAACCCAGCTGGCTGTATGGATGGGGACAGTATATCCAGAGAGAGCCATGATTCCGTGAAACAGAGTATGTTACAGTCCCTGATGTTCCTGATGGGCTAAAAATGTAATTAATAACACACAAAAAAATCTAACAATGCAAAGTTGCTCAGGAGCTAGAAGCAGAGCTGCTATGTCTCTTGGCGCCATCTTACAAAGGTGTTGATGTGAGTTTCTGTGCCTCTGCCTCCCCACGCACTGTTGTCACCATATCTATTGCAGCCGATAATATCCAAGTCTCTACAATAGGGTCTTTTCATAGCGGGCCAAGCCATTCATCGTGGGATTTAGTGAAGCGTAACGGTCAAGTCTGGCCTTTTCCCATGATCTAAGGGCACTCTCTGGTTGAATTTTATCTTTTAGATGTAATCATTTTTATTCACATTTTTAAGTTTAACAATATTACAAAGAAGTTGAGCTACAAAGACAACATAACAAAATTATAATATATAACACATACACCAAGCAAAAAAAGTGGTACGCTGCATGGAGGCATGAGGACTGCAGACGTGGCCAGGGCAATAAATTGCAATGTCCGTACTGTGAAATACCTAAGACAGCACTACAGGGAGACAGGACAGACAGCTGGTTTTCCTCGCAGTGGCAGACTACGTGTAACAACTCCTGCACAGGATCGGTACAGCCAAACATCACACCTACGGGACAGGTACAGGATGGCAAAAACAACTGCCACAGTTACACCAGGAACGCACAATCCCTCCATCAGTGCTCAGACTGTCCGTAATAGTCTGAGAAAGGCTGGACTGAGGGATTGTAGGCCTGATTTAAGGCAAGTCCTCACCAGACATCACAAACCCACAGTCGCTGGACCTTTCAGGAATGACAAAAAGTGCTCTTCACTGACGAGTCGAGGTTTTGTCTCACCAGGGGTGATGGTCGGATTCACGTTTATCGTCGAAGGAATGAGCGTTACATCTAGGCCTTTACTCTGGAGCGGGATCAATTTGGAGGTGGAGGATCCGTCATGGTCTGGGGCGGTGTGTCACAGCATCATCGGACTGAGCTTGTTGTCATTGCAGGCAATCTCAACGCTGTGCGTTACAGGGAAGACATCCTCCTCCCTCATGTGATACCCTTCCTGCAGGCTCATCCTGACATGACCCTCCAGCATGACAATGCCACCAGCCATACTACTCATTCTGTGCATGAATTTCCTGCAAGACAGCAATGTCAGTGTTCTGCCATGGCCAGCGAGAGCCCGGATCTCAATCCTAATTAGCCCTTCTGCGACCTGTTGGATCTGAGGGTGAGGGTGAGGGCCATTCCCCCCAGAAATATCCGGGACCCTGCAGGTGCTTTGGTGGAAGAGTGAGGCAACATCTCACAGCAAGAACTGGCAAATCTGTTAAAGTCCATGAGGAGGAGATGGACTGCGGAACATAATGCAGTTTGTGGCCACACCAGATATTGACTGTTACTTTTGAACCCCCCCTTTGTTCAGGGACACATTATTCAATTTCTATTAGTCTCATGTCGAACCTGTGCAGTTCATGTCTCAGTTGTTGAATCTTTTTATATGTTTATACAAATATTTTCGCATGTTAAGTTTGCTGAAAATAAATGCAGTTGACAGTGAGAGGACGTTTATTTAAACAGTACCTGAACTTGGACACACCTACTCATTCAAGGGGTTTCTTTTATTTTTTACTATTTTATACATTCTGGAATAATCATGAAGACATCGAAACTATGAAATAGCACATACGGAGTCATCTGGTAACCGAAAAAGTGGTAAACAATTTAAAATATATTTTAAATTTGAGATTTTTTGTTATAGCCACCCTTTGCCTTGATGACAGCTTTGCATACTCTTGGCATTCTCACAACCAGTTCATGAGGTAGTCACCTGGAATGCATTTCAATGAACAGGTATGCCTTGTTAAGGAGACTTTTGGTCATAGACTTTAGCACTCCCATACTGCTTGCAGTGCAATAGCAGAGAAAACAGTCTATGACTTGGGTGACTGGAGTCTCTGACAATTTATGGGCTTTCAAGCCCAGCTTCAGACGCAATCGTTAGGCAAGGGTAATTTCAGTGTAGGAAAGGATGAAACAGCGTCTGTGCCACCAGTAATTACAGATAGTAGTATAAATCGCCTGGCACAGTCCCCGCAGCCGGACAACTTTTTCACGGTTTCTGGAAGGAAATGCTGTAGGAACGCTCAACCGGTGTCGCTCATTCAGCCGACAGAAACTTTCAACCGGTTTTCCCCATTAAGCAGCGAGTCGGAGTCAGAGGCCGAGTCTTCTCTGGTCTCTACTCCTCCCGTTACGGGGTCTGAGACGCCGAAGCTTCTCACCATTAGCTCTGACAAATTGAAAACTTTAGTCATTGGCGACTCCATTACCCGCAGTATTAGACTTAAAACGAATCCTCCAGCGATCATACACTGTTTACCGGGGGGCAGGGCTACCGACGTTAAGGCTAATCTGAAGATGGTGCTGGCTAAAGCTAAAACTGGCGAGTGTAGAGAGTATAGAGATATTGTTATCCACGTTGGCACCAACGATGTTAGGATGAAACAGTCAGAGATCACCAAGCGCAACATAGCTTCTGCGTGTAAATCAGCTAGAAAGATGTGTCGGCATGGAGTAATTGTCTCTGGCCCCCTCCCAGTTAGGGGGAGTGATGAGCTCTACAGCACAACTCAATCGCTGGTTGAAAACTGTTTTCTGCCCCTCCCAAAAGATAGAATTTGTAGATAATTGGCCCTCTTTCTGGGACTCACCCACAAACAGGACCAAGCCTGACCTGCTGAGGAGTGACGGACTCCATCCAAGCTGGAGGGGTGCTCTCATCTTATCTACCAACATAGACAGGGCTCTAACTCCTCGAGCTCCACAATGAAATAAGTTGCAGGCCAGGCAGCAGGCTGTTAGCCAGCATAGTGGAGTCTGCCACTAGCACAGTCAGTGTAGTCAGCTCAGCTATCACCATTGAGAACGTGTCTGTGCCTGGACCTAGGTTGGGCAAAACTAAACATGGCGGTGTTTGCCTTAGCAATCTCACTAGGATAAAGACCACCTCCATTCCTGTCATTATTGAAAGAGATCATGATACCTGTCACACCCTGGCCATAGTTTACTTTGTATGTTTCTATGTTTTGGTTGGTCAGGGTGTGATCTGAGTGGGCATTCTATGTTGGATGTCTTGTTTGTCTATTTCTATGTCTGGCCTGATATGGTTCTCAATCAGAGGCAGGTGTTAGTCATTGTCTCTGATTGGGAACCATATTTAGGTAGCCTGGGTTTCACTGTGTGTTTGTGGGTGATTGTTCCTGTCTCTGTGTTTTGCACCAGATAGGACTGGTTTAGGTTTTCGCACGTTTGTTGTTTTGTTAGTTTATTCATGTACAGTTTCTTTATTAAAGTAAAATTAATAACAACCACGCTGCATTTTGGTCCGCTCCTCCTTCTACAGACGAAAGCCGTGACAATACCTCAGATCTCAAAATAGGGCTACATAATGTTAGATCCCTTACTTCAAAGGCAATTATAGTCAATGAACTAATCACTGATCATAATCTTGATGTGATTGGCCTGACTGAAACATGGCTTAAGCCTGATGAATTTACTGTTAAATGAGGCCTCACCTCCTGGTTACACTAGTGACCATATCCCCCGTGCATCCCGCAAAGGCTGAGGTGTTGCTAACATTTACGATAGCAAATTTCAATTTACAAAAAAAACAATGACGTTTTCATCTTTTGGGCTTCTAGTCATGAAATCTATTCAGCCTACTCAATCACCTTTTATAGCTACTGTTTACAGGCCTCCTGGGCCATATACAGCGTTCCTCAATGAGTTCCCTGAATTCCTATCGGACCTTGTAGTCATAGCAGATAATATTCTAATCTTTGGTGCCTTTAATATTCACAAGGAAAAGTCCACAGACCCACTACAAAAGGCTTTCGGAGCCATCATCGACTCAGTGGGTTTTGTCCAACATGTCTCTGGACCCACTCACAGTCATACGCTGGACCTAGTTTTGTCCCATGGAATAAATGTTGTGGATCTTAATGTTTTTTGGTAGGTTTCCAAACTGCATTCCTTCCATCTATAGCATTTCTTAATGTTACTCAGTTCCTTTGGCTTTGATGCCTCATGATTGAGTATTGCTCTGTTTAGGTAGACTGTGATTTTGCTGTGGTCTGATAGGGGTGTCAGTGGGCTGACTGTGAACGCTCTGAGAGACTCTGGGTTGAGGTCAGTGATAAAGTAGTCTACAGTACTACTGCTAAGAGATGAGCTATAGGTGTACCTACCATAGGAGTCCCCTCGAAGCCTGCCATTGACTATGTACATACCCGGCGTGCGACAGAGCTGCAGGAGTTGTGACCCGTTTTTGGTGGTTATGTTGTCATAGTTGTGCCTAGGGGGGCATACGGGGGAGGGAATGCTGTCACCTCCAGGCAGGTGTTTGTCCCCCTGTGTGCTGAGGGTGTCAGGTTCTTGTCCGGTTCGGGCATTTAGGTCACCACAGACTAGTACATGTCCCTAAGCCTGGAAATGATTGATTTCTCCCTCCAGGATGGAGAAGCTGTCTTCATTAAAATATGGGGATTCTAGTGGGGGGATATAGGTAGCACACAGGAGGACATTTTTCTCTGTTAGGATAAATTCCTTTTGAATTTCTAGCTAAATGTAGAATGTTCCTGTTTTGATTAATTTAATGGAGTGAGTTAGGTCTGCTCTATACCAAATTAGCATACCCCCTGAGTCCCTTCCCTGTTTCACACCTGGTAGTTTGGTGGATGGGACTACCAGCTCTCTGTAACCTAGAGGGCATCCAGTGGGTCTGTCTCCTCTATACCAGGTTTCTTGCAGGATGACAATGTCTGTATTACCGATTTCTTTGGTGAAGTCCGGGTTTCTGCTCTTCAGGCCAAAGGCAGATGACCTCAGGCCTTGGATATTCCAGGATGAAATAGTAAAGGCTTTTTGTACCATAAAGTGTCCAATGTTGTTGGTCGTGGTTTGGCCTCAGGCCAGTAAGTGTGAGCAGAGCCTGCTGAGCATCTGGTACATGCCATTGGCTTGGGCGAGTGTGAGAGTGGGGGTTGGGACTGTTTGCCCGCTCACTACCTGGGCGTATGTGTGGCTTCCATGTTGAGGCCCTCTTTGCGGGGGTGGGGTGCATGGGGTGGGCAGTAGTGGCATAGGTCTGATCTGAGGGGGCCTAAATGGGGTGTGGGCATGGTTGACGTGGGGGGGTGTTGATTGGTTTGGGTAGGGGTGTGGATGTGTCTGGGTGTGCAGTGGTCTGGATGTAATTCCTCTTGGCGTGGGTCCTCTATGTGTAGGTCCAGGGGGGGGGTCCTGCAGGTCTGGGAGGGTGTCTCGATGGTCTGGGTGGGGTGTCTATTGATCTGTTGCTCCTGTGTGAAGTGTTGGGGATACGTTTGAGAGCGATGTCCTTTAGAGTTCGGGCAAAGATGGGCACTACTGCCTTGTAGAGGTGGACCTGGTCAAAGAGGCTGTTCAAGTCCAGGGTGGAGTGGTGGGCTCTCTCGGAGGACCTGAGCCCTAGGACCATGCACCAGGACTACCTGACATGATGACTCCTTGCTGTCCCCAGTCCACCTGTCCGTGCTGCTGCTCCAGTTTCAACTGTTCTGCCTTATTATTATCCGACCATGCTGGTCATTTATGAACATTTGAACATCTTGGCCAGGTTCTGTTATAATCTCCACCCGGCACAGCCAGAAGAGGACTGGCCACCCCACATATGCTCTCTCTAATTCTCTTTCTTTCTCTCTCTCGGAGAACCTGAGCCCTAGGACCGGGCCCCAGGACTACCTGACATGATGACTCCTTGCTGTCCCCAGTCCACCTGGCCGTGCTGCTGCTCCAGTTTCAACTGTTCTGCCTTATTATTATTCGACCATGCTGGTCATTTATTAACATTTGAACATCTTGGCCATGTTCTGTTATAATCTCCACCCGGCACAGCCAGAAGAGCACTGGCCGCCCCACATAGCCTTGTTCCTCTCTTGGTTTCTTCCTAGGTTTTGGCCTTTCTATAGAGTTTTTCCTAGCCACCGTGCTTCTACACCTGCATTGCTTGCTGTTTGGGGTTTTAGGCTGGGTGTCTGTACAGCACTTTGAGATATCAGCTGATGTACAAAGGGCTATACAAATAAATTTGATTTGATTTGATTTTATCTGACACCGCCTATTATATAGGTCCTAGATTGCAGGAAGCTTGGCCCCAGTGATATACTGGGCCGTACGCTCTACCATCTATAGCGCCTTACTGCCTTGCCGAGTAGTTGCCATACCAGGCAGTGATGAATCTTATCAGGATGCTCTCGATGGTGCAGCTCTTGAGTATCTGGGGATCCATGCCAAATCTTTTCAGTCTCCTGAGGGGGAAAAGCTTTTGTTGTGCTCTCTTCACAACTGTCTTGGTGTGTTTGAACCATGATAGATCGTTGGTGATGTGGACACCAAGGAACTTGAAAGACTCAACCCACTCCACTAGAGCCCCATTGATGTTAATGGGGGCATGTTTGGTCCGCCTTTTCCTGTAGTCCACGATCAGCTCCTTTGTCTTGCTCACATTGAGGGAGAGGTTGTTGTTCTAGCACCAAACTGACAGTTTTCTGACCTCCTCCCTATAGGCTGTATCATCATTATCGGTGATCAGGCCTAGTACAGGAAGGGACTAAGTACACACCCCTGAGGGGCCCCGGTGTTGAGGATCAGCGTGGCAGACATGTTGTTGCCTACCCTTAACACCTGGGGGCGGCACGTCGGGAATTCCAGGATCTAGTTACAGAGGGAGGTGTTTAGTCCCAGGGTCCTTAGCTTAGTGATGAGCTTCATGGGCACTATGGTGTTGAACGCTAAGCTGTAGGCAGTGAACAGCATTCTCACATAAGTGTTCCTTTTGTCCAGGTGGGAAAGGGCAGTGTGGAGTGCGATTGAGATTGTATCATCTGTGGATCTGTTTAGGCAGTATGTGAATTGGAGTGGGTCTAGGGTATCCAGGTGGATGCTGTTGATGTGAGCCATGACCAGCCTTTCAAAACACTTCATGGCTACCGACGTAAGTGCTACGGGGCGGTAATCATTTAGGCAGGTTACCTTTGCTTCCTTGGGCACAGGGACTATGGTGGTCTCCTGAAACATGTAGGTATTACACACTCAGTCAGAGAGAGGTTACAAATCTCATTGAAGACACTTGCCAATTGGTCCGCGCATGCTTTGAGTACACCTCCTGGTAATCCATCTGCCCATGTGGCCTTGTGAATGTTGACCTGCTTGAAGGTCTTGCTCACATCGGCTACCGAGACAGTTATAACACAGTCATCCAGAAGAGCTTGTGCTCTCGTGCATGCTTCAGTATTGGTCTCCTCTAAATGACCATAAACAGCATTTAGCTCGTCTGTTAGGCTTGTGTCACTGAGCAGCTCAAGTCTGGGTTTCCCTTTGTAGTCCATAATAGTTTTCAAGCCCTGCCATATCCGAGGAGCGTCACAGCTGGTGTAGTAGGATTCAATCTTTATCCTGTATTGACGCTTTGCTTGTTTGATAGTTCGTCTGAGGGCATAGCGGGATTTCGTACAGGCGTCCGGATTAGTGTCCCACTCCTTGAAAGCGTCAGCTCTAGCATTTAGCCCGATGCGAATGTTGCCTGTTATCCATGGCTTCTGGTTGGGATATGTACGTACGTTCACTGTGGGGACGACGTCGTCGATGCAGTTATTGATGAAGCCGATGACTGAGGTGTTATACTCCTCAATGCCGTTGTATGAATCCCAGAACATTTTCCAGTCTGTGCTAGCAAAACAGTCCTGTAGAGTAGCATCATCATCATCATCTGACCACTTCCTGCTTTAGTTTTTGCTTGTAAGCAGGAATCAGGAGGATAGAATTATGGTCAGATTTGCCAAATTGAGGGTGGGGGAGAGCTTTGTACGTATCTCTGTATGTGGAGTAAAAGTGGTCTAGAGTTGTTTTTCCTCTGGTTGCACATGTGACATGCAGGTGAAATTTGGTAAAAACTGATTTAAGTTTGCCGGCATTAATGTCCCCGGCCAGTTGGAGCGTCGCTTCAGGGTGAACATTTTCATGTTTGCTTATGTCCTTATAGAGTTGGTTGAGTGCGGTCTTAGTGCCAGCATCTGTCTGTGGAGGTAAATAGACGGCTACGAACAATATAGATGAAAACTATCTTGGTAGAGAGTGTGGTCTACAGCTTACCGTAAGGCACTCTAACTCGAGACTACCTCGAGATATACATGTCTGTGACGATAACCGAGGAGAGTTCTCTTTGGAGATAATGCTGTCGGCATTTGATTGTGAGTAATTCTAGGTCAGGTGAACAAAAGGACTTGAGTTCTTGTATGTTGTTACAATTGCACCATGAGTCGTTAATCATGAAACATACACCCCCTCCCTTCTTCTTACCAGAGAGATGTTTGTTCCTGTCGGCGTGATGCACTGAAAATTCCATTGGCTGTATGGACTCTGAAAGCATGTCCCCAGCTAGCCATTTCTCCGTGAAATAGAGTATGTTACAATCCCGGATATCTCTTTGGAAAGCAACTCTTGCCCTAGTTTCGTTCACTTTGGGACTGGACATTAGCAAGTAATATACTTGGAAGTGGTGGGTGGTGTGCGCGAATCCGAAGCCTCACTAGAAGACAACTCAGGCACCCTCTCCTCCGATGGCATTGTTTTGGGTCGGCCTCTGGAATCAGTTCAAATGCCCTGGAAGGTGCAGACAAAGGATCTGCTTTGGGAAAGTTGTATTCCCGGTCGTAGTGCTGGTTTTGCTGGTAAGTTGATCTCTCTGATATCCAATAGTTCTTCCCGGCTGTATGTAAAAATACTTAAAAACACAGAACATAATTTAAAATAATAATATATAATTATTATTCTTATATTATTATAATAATTATTTTATGAATCCTTAGCCCTTCTCTGAAGGCGTAGAAGGCCCATTGTTCCGCACTGTGTACTGGAACTGACCCTGTATATAGTATGCTTACCCCTATTCACATCTACCCCTATCACTCCAGCATCCCTGCACATTGTTAATATGGTACTGGGAATGACCCTGCAACTTTATTTAACTAGGCAAGTCAGTTAAGAACAAATTCTTAATTACAATGACAGCCTACCAAAAGGCAAAAGGCCTCCTGCGGGAACGGGGGCCTGGGATTAAAAACAAAAAACAAAAACATATATCTAAATATAGGACAAAACACACATCACAACAAGAGAGACAACACAACACTACATAAAGAGAGACCTAAGACAACAACATAGCAAGGCAGCAACACGTGACAACACAGCATGGTAGCAGTACAACATGGTAGCAGCACAAAACATGGTACAAACATTATTGTGCACAGACAACAGCACAAAGGTCAAGAAGATAGAGACAACAATACATCACACAAAGCAGCCACAACTGTCAGTAAGAGTGTCCATGATTGAGTCTTTGAATGAAGAGATTAAGATAAAACTGTCCAGTTTGAGTGTTTGTTGCAGCTCGTTCCAGTCGCTAGCGGCAGCGAACTGAAAAGAGAAGTGACCCAGGGATGTGTGTGCTTTGGGGACCTTTAACAGAATGTGACTGACAGAAAAGGTGTTGTATGTGGAGGGTGAGGGCTGCAGTTGATATCTCAGATAGGGGGGAGTGAGGCCTAAGAGGGTTTAATAAATAAGCATCAACCAGTGGGTCTTGCGACAGGTATACAGAGAAGAGTTTATAGTGCAGTGATGTGTCCTATAAGGAGCATTGGTGGCAAATCTGATGGCCGAATGGTAAAGAACATCTAGCCGCTCGAGAACACCCTTACCTGCCGATCTATAAATTATCTCCGTAATCTAGCGTGGGTAGGATGGTCTTCTGAATCAGGGTTAATTTGGCAGCTGGGGTGAAAGAGGAGCGATTAGGATAGAGGAAACCAAGTCTAGATTTAACTTTAGCCTGCAGCTTTGATATGTGCTGAGAGATGGACAGGGCACCATCTAGCCATACCCCCAAACCATACCCCCAGCCATAAGACTCATGAACAGGTAACCACATGTTTACCCGGACTATTTGCATCATGTGCCTCCCCAACCGCTCTTTTATCTCTGCTGCTACTCTCTGTTCATCATATATGCATAGTCACTTTAACAATACATTCATGTACATACTACCTCAATAAGCCTGACTAACAGCTGTCTGTATATAGCCTTGCTACTGTTATTTTTCAAATGTCTTTTTACTGTTGTTTTACTTCTTTTTCTTACACACACACACACACACACACACACACACACACATACCTTTTTTTTCGCACTATTGGTTAGAGCCTGTAAGTAAGCATTTCACTGTAAGGTGAAACCTGTTGTATTCGGCACACATGACAAATAAACTTTGGTTTGATTTGAAATACTTGTATGAGGTGACAACCTCAAGCTCTAAACCCTCAGAGGAAGTAATAAGTCCTGTGGGACGAGGGGTATTCCTCTTACCAAACCACAAGATCTTTGTTTTGGAGGTGTTCTGGACAAGGTTATGGGTAGAGAAAGTTTGTTGGACAATAAGAAAGCTTTGTTGTAGAGCATTTATCACAAAATCCGTGGAGGGGGCCAGTTGAGTATAAGGCATGTAAATACAGGATGAGAGAGATTCCTGTTGCCTGAGCTATGTTTTTGACGTTCATTGAGAAGAGAGTGATTACTGCATTGTTTGGGTTAGAGCTAGCAAAAAAAGGAATTTCACTGTACTTGTGCATGTGACATTTAAACTTGGTTTGTTTTGCAACTTTGCTCTTACTGGGTGAGTTTGTTTTGCATTGCCCTGTGCCCTGGATGGGTGGAGATTTCCCTTAAGGACCAATGAAATGGTCTTAAATGTGCAAACTCCACCCATCCAAGGCACTGGGCCATGTTAAACAAACTGTCCCATTCTCTCTGACCCCTAAACTCTCACGCATGACCTCCCATTGTCCCAGAGCCTCCTGTCTAACACTGATCACAGTCTCTCTGACATGAAGTTACTCCAGTAGGCAGGTTTATGGTGCAGAGCTTCTCCACTCCTCATATGAGTAGAGCATTAGTTCTTCAAATAGTATCGGGAGGGAGCCAATCGCCTAAGGAGTTGGACATATAATCGAAAGCTGGCTGCTTCGAATACCAGGCAAGGCTCTAGAAAAAAGGAGGGAATTGATCTGGCAAATGGAGGGCTGCTGGGTTCACATCCTAAAGACATTCCCCTACTGTTTGGCCCTTGAGCAAGGCCATTAACACTGCAACCACTGCAGCTTGACCAAGCGCTCACCTCAACTGAGCGTGATGTGTGCTGTTATGACTTACTGACACTGACATGGAGTGCTCCATGTTCCTGCTGGTAACAGACCCTGGATGCAGGGAAATGTCCTGCCTATGGTCTCCACCAGGCCCCTTGGAAATCAGCATGAATCAACAAGAGCAAATTGTACCTGTATTTCGACATTTGTTGACAGCCACAGCCTTTTTTTATTCAGGAGTGTACAGGTTTTTGTTCCAGCACTTTAATAACACTCCACTAAACTAATTGTGGTCTAAATTGAAGACCACGATTAGTTGAGTGAGATGTGTGTGTTTGTTACGTCCGTCGTTGAATGAGTGAGACCAAAGCGCAGCGTGGAAAGTGTACATTTTTCATTAATACTGAACTCCAACAAAACAACAAAATACAAAAACCGAAAGTAACGTTCTGCAGGGCAAGACAGCAACTATGCAAAAAAAAAAAAAAAAAAAAAAAAAAAAAAAAAAAAAAAGATCCCACAAACTCAGGTGGAAAACAGGCTGCCTAAGTATGATTCCCAATCAGAGACAGTTATAGACAGCTGCCTCTGATTGGGAACCATACCCGGCCAACAAAGAAATAGATAACTAGAATGCCCACCCAAATCACACCCTGACCTAACCAAATAGAGAAATAAAAAGGCTCTCTAAGGTCAGGGCGTGGCAGTTTTAGGCAGGAATAAATCAAGTCAAGCTTTATTTATACAGCACATTTCAGACATGGAATGAAATACAATGAAAATAAAAGGTTAAATATTTACTACACAACAAACATTAGATACGAAAAGAATGACTAACTGAACAACTAAAAAGCACCCTAAGGAAAATCAAAGATAAAAAATGTGTGTTTTAAGATCTCTTTCAAATATGCCCAAATATAAGAGGCCTTAATAACTAAAAGGCTGTCTCTCCATGCCTCTTAGTCCTAGGCTTTGGGATAGTTAAAAGGCCTTTTTCACAGAGGACCAGAGGGACCTACAGTACTGGGTACATACAGTGCATTCAGAAAGTATTCAGACCCCTTGACTTTTTCCACATTTTTGTTACGTTACAGCCTTATTCTAAAATGTATTCAATTGTTTTTTCCTCATCCATATACACACAATACCCCATAATAACAAAGCAAAAACAGGTTTTTAGACATTAAAAAAACAACATCTGAAATATCACATTTCCGTAAGTATTTAGACCCTTTACTCAGCACTTTGTTGAAGCATGTTTGGCCGCAATTAAAGCCTTGAGTCTTCTTGGGTACGATGCTACAAGCATGCCACACCTGTATTTGTGTAGTTTCTCCCATTTTTCTTTGCAGATCCTCTCAAACTCTGTCATGTTGGATGGGGAGCGTCGATGCATAGCTATTTTCAGGTCTCTCCAGAGATCTTCTATGGGTTCAAGGTCGGGCTCTGGCTGGGCCACTCAAGGACATTCAGAGACTTGTCCCGAAGCCACTTCTGCATTGTCTTTGCTGTGTGCTTAGGGTCGTTGTCCTGTTGGAAGGTGAACCTTCGCGCCAGTCTGAGGTGCTGTGAACCTTGTAGCAGATTTCATCAAGAATCTCTCTGTAATTTGCTCTCTTCATCTTTACCTCTATCCTGACAGGTCTCCTAGTCCCTAATGCTGAAAAACATCCCCACAGCATGAGGCTGCCACCACCATTCTTCACCGTCAGGATAGTACCAGGTTTCCTACAGACGTGACGCTGGGCATTCAGGCCAAAGAGTTCCATCTTGGTTTCATCAGACCAGAAAATCTTGTTTTTCACAGTCTGAGAGTCTTTTGGTGTCTTCTCGCAAACTCCAAGTTAGCTGTCATGTGGCTTTTACTGAGGAGTGGCTTCCGTCTGGCCATTCTACCATAAAGGCCTGATTGGTGGTTGTTGGAGTGCTGCAGAGATGGTTGTCCTTCTGGAAGGTTCTCCCATCTTCACAGAAGAACTCTGGAGTCATGTCAGTGTGACCATCACGTTCTTGGTCACCTCCCTGACCATTGCCCTTCTCCCCAGATTGCTCAGTTTGGCCCGCCGGCCAGCTCTAAGAAGAGTCTTGGTGGTTCCAAACTTCTTCCATTTAAGAATGATGGAGGCCACTGTGTTTATTGGGGAACTTCAATGATGCAGAAAGGTTTTGCTACCCTTCCCGGGATCTGTGCCTCGACACAATCCTGTCTCCAAGCTCTGTGGACAATTCTTTCGGCCTCATGGCTTGCTTTTTGCTCTGACATGCATGTTAACTGGGGGACCTTATATAGCCAGGTGTGTGCCTTTCCAAATCATGTCCAATCAGTTGAATTTACCACATGTAGTCTCCAGTCAAGTTGTAGAAACATCTCAAGGATGATCAATGGCAATCGTATGCACCTGAGCTGAATTTAGAGAAGTAGAAGGTCTGAATACTTATGTAAATAAGGTTTTATTTTTTATTAATATGTGTTCACTTTGTCATGACAAGGTATTGTGTATACATCATTGGTAAAAAAACAAATCTATTTTAAAACAAGGCTGTAATGTAACAAAATGTGGAAAAATGTCAAAGGGTCTGAATACTTTCTGAATGCACTCAATCATCCTCACCCCTGACAAGGACCCTTGAACAAATCAAATAATTCTGTAGTGTATGCTGGTCCATTATGGTCTGGCTAGATATTCTGCAAAACTATGCCAGTCATTGTTCCCAAAATGCTTTATTACAGTTAGATTTTTAGAATTGTTTCTTTCAATATCTGTGTTTTTGCATTTAATTTATATTGTGCTACGAAAAAAGCAATTGCATACGTTTTCGTAAATTAATCCAATCTATTAGTTGGATTTATTGCAACCGTTACTGAAATAGTTGATCAAGTTTAGATGCTTTACTGTAGGTCAGTGGTTCCCAAACTAGGGGTCGTGACCCTATATGGGGTCTCCTGGTATGAAAATGTTTTCATGGGAGCATTTCCAAAATCACAAAAAAACATATTCAGTGTCAGTCAAAAGTTTGGACACACCTACTCATTCAAGGGTTTTTCTATATTTTTACTGTTTCGGCATCAGGAGAGAACGGCTGTAGGAAATGATGTACCAGGACCAGGAACTTAATCACGAGCCCAGGTCATCGCATCACCCAGGTCATCGCATGATGTTGCATGAGCTTTGGCATGTGGACATTGCATTTGATTCAGTTAATATTTATTTATTCAGGGTAGTGAACTCTGTAAAAGTTTTCCAGCAAGTTCTGGGATTAATAAAAACATTTAAACAAAATAAATGTACAGTATATAATGTGTGTAGAACTGTCCCATCTATTGCCCCTTCTATATGTGCTGTGTTTGTGCGAATAACTGTCCCCTCTATTGCCCTTCTATCTGTGGTGTGTTTGCTTGTACAACTGTCCCCTCTATTGCCCTTCTATCTGTGGTGTGTTTGCTTGTACAACTGTCCCCTCTATTGCCCATCTATCTGTGGTGTGTTTGTGTGTGTAGAACTGTCCCCTCTATTTCCCCTTCTATCTGTGGTGTGTTTGCTTGTACAACTGTACCCTCTATTGCCCTTCTATCTGTGGTCTGTTTTCTTGTACAACTGTCCCCTCTATTTCCCCTTCTATCTGTGGTGTGTTTGTGTGTGTAGAACTGTCCCCTCTATTTCCCCTTCTATCTGTGGTGTGTTTGTGTGTGTAGAACTGTCCACTCTATTTCCCCTTCTATCTGTGGTGTGTTTGCTTGTACAACTGTACTCTCTATTTCCCCTTCTATCTGTGGTGTGTTTGCTTGTACAACTGTCCTCTCTATTTCCCCTTCTATATGTGGTGTGTTTGCTTGTACAACTGTCCCCTCTATTTCCCTTCTATCTGTGGTGTGTTTGTGTGTGTAGAACTGTCCCCTCTATTTCCCCTTCTATCTGTGGTGTGTTTGTTTGTGTACAACTGTCCCCTCTCGTTCCCCTTCTATCTGTTCTGTGTCTGCTTGTACAAATGTCCCCTTTATTGCCCATCTATCTGTGGTGTGTTTGTGTGTGTAGAACTGTCCCCTCTATTTCCCCTTCTATCTGTGATGTGTTTGCTTGTACAACTGTCCCCTCTATTTCCCCTTCTATCTGTGGTGTGTTTGTGTGTGTAGAACTGTCCCCTCTATTTCCCCTTCTATCTGTGGTGTGTTTGCTTGTACAACTGTCCTCTCTATTTCCCCTTCTATCGGTGGTGTGTTTGCTTGTACAACTGTCCCCTCTATTCCCCTTCTATCTGTGGTGTGTTTGTGTCTGTAGAACTGTCCCCTCTATTTCCCCTTCTATCTGTGATGTGTTTGCTTGTACAACTGTCCCCTCTATTTCCCTTCTATCTGTGGTGTGTTTGTGTGTGTAGAACTGTCCCCTCTATTTCCCTTCTATCTGTGGTGTGTTTGCCACCTTGAAACAAAGACAGTAGAGGAACTTTTTCTTGTGGACATGCTTTGATTGTTATTGGAAAACGTGATGAAATTCCACCCACATGCTATTATTTATTCATCTGAATTAGACAGATTACAATGTCATTCCGACCAGAGATCAAACTAAAGGCAAGCTGTCTGCCTTTCACTCAACCCACACCACGTACAGTCCAGTCGGCCATTAGTAGCAGCTAATAGAATATGGTGTCATTCTCTTGCTTTAAAATCCAATAGGCTGATTTCTCTTACCTTTTACAGAGTCTCTGATCCTGGATGTAAGGACCATCTTTTCTGAAAGGACATTCATTTGATATATTCTCCTAGAGAGAGAAACAGATCAATGCTTTGGTGCAATGATCAATGCAATGGTATAATCTTATTTAATGTATGTAATCCAACCCTCTGTGCAAAAAACTGGTTGAATCAAGTTATTTCAACAAAAAAGTGATGACTTTGAATCAAAGTGGAACACTAATAAAGTCATTGACTTAAAGCAATTTTACCTTTTTTTCACCCACCTTTTAACCGAAATTCAATGACATCCCACTGGGCACAGACGTCAATTCAACGTCTATTCCATGTTGGTTCCACCTAATGTAATTGAAATGACGTGGAAACAATGTTTCTTCAACCAGTGTGTGCCCTGTGGGACGGTGACAGCTATCATGCACTTTATTTATCCTGGATAGCATCAAACTAACATTTATGAATTGTGAAAATGATTGTAGCTGCTCTACATTCCCCACTCAATAGTGTTCTGTAACAATAAACTATATTTTTTCTCTAACTATTATTTTTCCAATGTTTGTCATACAGTATGTTGTAGTTTGGATGCTATTTGGCTATGTTAATTCCTCTACCATAAGCTGTCTCCAACATAGTTTAAGATAATTTGTCAGTATGTCCAACCGGCCTCACAACCGTAGACCACGCGCAACCATGCCAGACCAGGACCTCTACATCCGGCTTCTTCACCTGCGGGATCATCTGAGACCAGCCACCCGGACAGCTGATGAGTATTTCTGTCTGTAATAAAGCCCTTTTGTGGGGAAAAACAAATTCTGATTGGTTGGACCTGGCTCCCCAACCAGTGGGTGGCTCCCCAACCAGTGGGTGGCTCCCCAGTGGGCTCAGTCATGTGAAATCCATAGATTAGGGCAGAAGGAATGTATTTATATTGACTGATTTCTTAATGTAAACTGTAACACAGTAAATGTGTTTAAAATTTTGCATGTTGCATTCATAATTTTGTTCAGGATAGCTTCTAGCTTGTAGAGAATGATGGGACAGGTAAAACCTGACAGTACACCTTTGACTGGAAGCAGGAGAGGAAAGAGGAAGAGGAGAGGAAAGGAAAGGAGAAGAAGAGAGGAGAAGAGTGAGGGAGGGACATGAAATGAGAGAGGACAAGACAGGACATTCGAGGAGAGGAGATCCGGAGAGGAGAGGAGAGGAGAGACAGCATGGTGCCAGTGAAGGTTCTTGGGTTCCAACATCTGAAGGGACAGTATTAATACGATAAGGTCAGTCGAGAGATCCCCAAGACAGGTTTTATCAAATCCTCTGACAGACTGAACAGATGAGGACATACAAAACCTTACAAGCTGGTTCCCCATTCAACTCAGGTCTATACTCTGTCTAGCATCAGACTGTTAAAACGTCACCGCTTGCCGACCTCCACCCTGTACCCTACCCTGAAAAAAACTATCCATCAATAATGATAATCCACCAGGTATAGACAATCTTGATGGGAAACTAGCTTCCTTTCACGCCTGTGGACACACATCTTTAGGCTTTGGTTAAAGGTGTAGAAAATAGGGGTGGCACTAAAATCTGCTACCATTCTCAATAAAGTAATTCCATTGCCTAAAAATAGAAATAGTAAATGGTTTGCTGGCTCTTACATCCACCCAATCAATTTGCTGCCTGTTCTTAGTACTGGAGTGAATTGTGTTTTTCAGAGAAATGATAGTTGGAGCTGTGTTGTTAGATACCAGTTCAACCTTTGATGTTGTTGATCGGACATTTTTATTGAAGATATTCACTTGCTCTGGCTTTACATCACCTGACATCACATGGTTGGAGAGATATCTTTTTTCAGAGTTCCCAGTTGTCTTGAAAGCTAAATATGTCTCTGTGATTCTGGTTGTGCGTAATAGGAGCGTTCAAGCTTCAGTGCTCAAAGAAATAGGCTAACTGACTTGCACACCACACTTTGGAGTTAGTACGTTGAATTAGAGAAGATCCAGTCCATGTGATGAAATATAATTAGTAATAATTAAGTCTGATTAAGTACCAATGTAATAATGGATGTGGAAATGGCCTTTTACATTGTAAAACCAGGTTATTGGTTGTTATTGCCAATTGGGTAACTCTATGGTCTTGGTAGGTGCCTGATACGTACATGATGAGCAACAGTTAGACAGACACACAGACACACTCTAATACACATACGCACACTAACACACAGACACACTCTAAAACACACAGCCACTCCAACACACATAGACACATTCTAACACTCTAACATACAGACACACTCTAACACACAGACAAACTCTAACACACACAGACAAACTATAACACACACAGACACACTCTAAAGCACAGACACACTCTAACACACAGATACTCTCTAGCACACAGACACTCTCTAACACACAGACACTCTCTAACACACAGACACTCTCTAACACACAGACACTCTCTAGCACACAGACACTCTCTAGCACACAGACAAACTCTAACTTACAGATACAATCTATCACACAGACAGATACTAACACACAGACAAACTCTAAAGCACACAGACAAACTCTAACACACAGAGTTTTTCTATGTGTTTTAGAGTGTATCTATGTGTGTTAGAGTTTGTCTGAGTGCTTTAGAGTTTGTCTGTGTGTTAGTATCTGTCTGTGTGATAGATTGTGTTTGTAAGTTAGAGTTTGTCTGTGTGTTAGAGTGTCTGTGTGTTAGAGAGTGTCTGTGTGTTAGAGAGTGTCTGTGTGTTCGAGTTTTTCTATGTGTTTTAGAGTGTATCTATGTGTGTTAGAGTTTGTCTGTGTGTTAGTATCTGTCTGTGTGTTAGTATCTGTCTGTGTGTTAGAGAGTGTCTGTGTGTTAGAGAGTGGCTGTGTGTTAGAGAGTGTCTGTGTGTTAGAGAGTGTCTGTGTGTTGGAGTGTGTCTGCGTGTTAGAGTTTTTCTATGTGTTTTAGAGTGTATCTAACACGCAGACACACTCCAACACACAGACACTCTCTAACACACAGCCACTCTCTAACACACAGCCACTCTCTAACACACAGCCACTCTCTAACACACAGCCACTCTCTAACACACAGACACTCTCTAACACACAGACACTCTCTAACACACAGACACACTCCAACACACAGACACACTCTAACACACAGCCACTCTCTAACACACAGCCACTCTCTAACACACAGCCACTCTCTAACACACAGACACTCTCTAACACACAGACAGATACTAACACACAGACAGATACTAACACACATAGATACACTCTAAAACACATAGAAAAACTCGAACACACAGACACTCTCTAACACACAGACACTCTCTAACACACAGACACTCTCTAACACACAGACACACTCCAACACACAGACACACTCCAACACACAGACACACTCCAACACACAGACACACTCCAACACACAGACACTCTCTAACACACAGACACACTCCAACACACAGACACTCTCTAACACACAGACACACTCCAACACACAGACACACTCCAACACACAGACACACTCCAACACACAGACACACTCCAACACACAGACACACTCCAACACACAGACACTCTCTAACACACAGACACTCTCTAACACACAGACACACTCCAACACACAGACACACTCCAACACACAGACACTCTCTAACACACAGACACTCTCTAACACACAGACACTCTCTAACACACAGACACTCTCTAACACACAGACACTCTCTAACACACAGACACTCTAACACACAGACACTCTCTAACACACAGACACTCTCTAACACACAGACACTCTCTAACACACAGACACACTCCAACACACAGACACACTCCAACACACAGACACACTCCAACACACAGACACACTCCAACACACAGACACACTCCAACACACAGACACTCTCTAACACACAGACACTCTCTAACACACAGACACTCTCTAACACACAGACACTCTCTAACACACAGACACACTCCAACACACAGACACACTCCAACACACAGACACACTCCAACACACAGACACACTCCAACACACAGACACTCTCTAACACACAGACACTCTCTAACACACAGACACACTCCAACACACAGACACTCTCTAACACACAGCCATACACTAACACACACAGACACAGTCTATCACACATGGGACTATAACCTGGAAGCTTATAAGAAATTCCGCTATGCCCTCCGATGAACCATCAAGCAGGCAAAGCATCAATACAGGACTATGATTGAATCGTACTACACTGGCTCTGAAGTGCGTCGGATGTGGCTGGGCTTGCAAACTATTACAGACTTAAAAAATAATGTCACCGTTATTTAACCAACAAGTTCTCATTTACAACTGCGACCTGGCCAAGATAAAGAAAAGCAGTATGACAGAAACAACAACAGAGTTACACATGGAATTTTTTTTTGTCAATAACACAATAGAAAAGTCGACATACAGTGTGTTCAAATGAGGTAAGATTAGGGAGATAAGGAAATAAAAAGGTCATCATGGCAAAGTAATTACAATATAGCAATTAAACACTGGAGTGATAGATGTGCAGAGATGAATGTGCAAGTAGAGATACTGGGGTGCAAAGGAGCAAAAAATAAATAACAATATGGGGATGAGGTAGTTGGATGGGATATTTACAGATGGGCTATGTACTGGTGCAATGATCTGTAAGTTGCTCTGACAACTGATGCTTAAAGTAAGTGAGGGAGATATGAGTCTCCAGCTTCAATGGTTTTTACAATTCATTCCAGGCATTGGCAGCAGATAACTGGAAGGAAATTGCGGCCAAAGGAGGAATTGGCTTTGGGGTTGACCAGTGAAATATACCTGCTGGAGCGTGTGCTACGGGTGGGTGCTGCTATGGTGACCAGTGAGCCGAGATAAGATGTGGCTTTACCTAGCAAAGACTTATAGATGACCTGGAGCCAGTGGGCTCGAGAGAATACAGGTCACAGTGGTTTGTAGTGTATGGGGCTTTGGAGACAAAATGGATGGCACTGTGATAGACTGCATCCAATTTGCTGAATAGAGTGTTGGACGCTATTTTGTAAATGACATCGCCAAAGTCAAGGATCGGTAGGATAGTCAGTTTATGAGGGTATGTTTGGCAGCATGAGCGAAGGATGCTTAATTGAGAAATAGGAAGCCAATTATAGATATAATTTTGGATTGAAGATGCTTAATGTGAGTATGGAAGGAGAGTTTACAGTCTAACCAGACATCTAGGTATTTGTAGTCCACATACTCTAAGTCAGAACCATCCAGAGTAGTGATGCTGGACGGGAGGGCAAGTGCGGGCAGTGATTGTTTGAAGAGCATACATTTGGTTTTACTTCCATTTAAAAGCAGTTGAAGGCCACAGAAGGAGAGATGTGTGGCATGAAGCTCGTCTGGAGGTTAACACAGTGTCCAATGAAGGGCCAGCTGTATACAGAATGCTGTCGTCTGTGTAGAGGTGGATCAGAGAATCACCAGAAGCAAGAGTGACATCATTGATGTATACAGAGAAAAGAGTCGGCCCGAGAATTGATCCCTTTGTCACCCCCACAGAGACTGCAACAGGCCCTCCGATTTGACACACTGAACTCTGTCTGAGAAGTAGTTGGTGAAGCAGGCGAGGCAGTCATTTGAGAAACCAAGGCTGTTGAGTCTGCCGATAAGAATGTGGTGATTGACAGAGTCGAAAGCCTTGGCCAGATTGATGAATACGGTTGCACAGTATTATCTTTTATCGATGGTGTTTATGATATCGTTTATGACCTTGAGTGTGGTGCACCCATGATCAGCTCGGAAACCAGATTGCAGAGCGGAGAAGGTATGGTGGGATTCAATATGGTTGTTGATCTGTTTGCTAACTTGTGTTAACTTAACTTTTAAAGACCTTAGAAAGGCAGGGTAGAATAGATATAAGTCTATAACAGTTTGGGTCTAGAGTCTCCCCCTTAAAAAGAGGGGGATGACCACGGCAGCTTTCCAATCTTTGGGGATCTCAGGTGATACGAAAGAGAGGTTGAACAGGATAGTAATAGGGGTTGCAACAATTGCAGCAGATCATTTTAGAAAGAGAGGGTCCAGATTGTCTAGCCCAGCTGATTTGTAGGGCTCCAGACTACAAAGGGAAGCACAGCCACAAGATTCGCAGTGACACAAGCCTACCAGATGAGCTAAATTACTTTTATGCTCGCTTCGAGGCAAGCAACACTGACACATGCATGAGAGCATCAGCTGTTTTTTTTTACCTTTATTTTACTAGGCAAGTCAGTTAAGAACAAATTCTTATTTTCAATGACAGCCTAGGAACAGTGGGTTAACTGCCTGTTCAGAACGACAGATTTGTACCTTGTCAGCTCGGGGATTTGAACTTGCAACCTTTCGGTTACTAGTCCAACTCTCTAACCACTAGATACCCTGCCGCCTACCCTACCTTTACGGATTACCAGGACGAGTACTCCGAGCATGCGCTGACCAGCTGGCAAATGTCTTCCCTGACATTTTCAACCTGTCCCTGAGTGAGTCAGAAATACCAACATGTTTCAAGCAGACCACCATAGTCCCTGTACCCAAGAACACTACTGTAACATGCCTGATCGACTACCGACACGTAGCACTCACATCTGTAGCCATGAGGTGCTTTGAAAGGCGAGTCATGGCTAACTTCAACACCATTATCCCGTAAACCCTAGACACATTCCAATTTGCAAACTGCCCCAACAGATCCACCAATAATCCAATCTCAATTACACTCCACACTGCCCTTTCTCACTTAGACAAAAGGAACACCTTTGTGAGAATGCTATTCATTGACCACAGGTCAGCGTTCAACACCATAGCGCCCTTAAAGCTCATCACTAAGCTAAGGACCCTGGGACTAAACACCTCCCTCTGCAACTGGATCCTGGACTTCCTGACGGGCTGCCTCCAGGTGGTAAGGGTAGGTAACAACACATCCACCATGCTGATCCTCAACAAGGAGGCCCCTCTGAGGTGCATGCTCAGTACCCTCTTGTACTCACCCATGACAGCATGGCCAGGCACAACTGCAACACCACCATTAAGTTTTCAGATGACACAACAGTGGTTGGCCTGATCCCCGACAACAATGAGAAAGCCTATAAGAAGGAGGTCAGAGACCTGGCCGTGTGGTGCCACGATAACAAGCGCTCTCTCAATGAGATCAAGACAAAGGAGATGATTGTGGACTACAGGAAAAGGAGGACCGAGCACGTCCCCATTCTCATCGACGGGGCTGTAGTGGAGCAGGTTGAGAGCTTCAAGTTCCTTGGTGTCCACATCACCAAGAAGCTACCATGGTCCAAACACACCAAGACAGTCTTGAAGAAGGCACAACAAAGCCTATTCTCCCTCAGGAGACTGAAAACATTTGGCATGGGTCCTCAGATCCCTAAAAAGTTCTACAGCTGCTCCATTGAGAGCATCTGGTTGCATCACTACCTGGCATGGCAACCGATCAGCTTCGACAGCAAGACACTGCAGAGGGTAGTGCATACAGCCCAGTACATCACTGGGACCAAGCTTCCTGCCATCCAGGACCTCTATACCAGGCGGTGTCAGAGGAAGGCCCTAAAAATTGTCAAAGACTCCAGCCACCCTAGTAATAGACTGTTCTCTCTGCTACAGCACGGCAAGCGGTACCGGAGCGCCAAGTCTAGGTCCAAAAGGCTTCTTAACAGCTTCTACCCCGAAGCCATAAGGCTCCTGAACAGCTAATCAAATGACTACCCAGGCTATTTGCATTGCCAGCCCCTCTCTTTTACGCTGCTGCTACTCTCTGTTGAATTTCTATCCATCGTCACTTTAACTCTACCTACATGTACATATTACCTCAATCACCTTGACTATCTGGTGCCCCCGCACATTGACTCTGTACCAGTACCCCCAATATAGCCTCGCTATTGTTCTTTTACTTCTGCTCTTTAATTATTTAAAGAGTAAAGGGTGTGAATACTTATGTAAATGTGATATTTCTGTAAATTTTTTATACATTTGCTTTGTCATTTTGGGGTATTGTGTGTAGATGGATGAGGAAAAAATGATTTCATCAATTTTAGAAGAAGGCTGTAGCATAACAAAATGTGTAAAAATTCAAGGGGTCTGAATACTTTCCCAATGAAATGTAAGTACTGTAGCTCCTACCAGCTATCAATGTTTTACGAATTGAAAAATGAAGCCTCTGTATCTGTCCCCTTCCAGGATGACGTTACTCTTCCTTTGTACGTCATCATGCGTCTCCCCTCTCCGCTCATAGACCAAACCATCAGAGGCAGATCGAGACAGACTTAGTGTTGAGGAACATCATCAATGATAAGACTCAGAGAAAATGTATATTTTGTGTCTTTCTCTGTCAGTTAGATCAGCACTCAGCACTGAGCTCTCCGTCTCTGTTCATCCCCAGCCTCTTTCTCTCTCTCTCTCTCTCTCTTTCTGAATACTCTCTTTCTCTCTCCCTTTCTCTCTCTCCCTATCTCTCTCTCTCTCTTTTCCTCCTCATACTCCTCCTCCTCTGTCTCTGTCTGTGTCTCCGACTGGGGAGCAGTGGAGTCTTTGAAGACGACTTAGGAGGCGAACCTGACTAGGAGTCTCGGGAACGCCGAATAATCACACTTTGATCATCCTCTAGTTTTTCTACATTCTCTATTTCTCACACGCGCACACGCACACACACACACGCACACACACACACACACAGAGTGACTTCCAGACACATTAGACTAACGGGACCATAATGATCCCTTTTTTCCCTGACACTTTCAGACAGCGTCAAAGCTTCAAAGAGAATAGCTTCTATACTAAAATATTTGCACACACATCCTGCTGCAGAGAACATCCAACAGCAGACTGCTGCTGCAGTCACAGACGTTGATCACTTGTAATATTCATACATTAAAGTGCTAATGCTGAGGTTAAGAACCACGTGGAGAAGTGAGAGAGTTCAGATATGTCTCTGAGCAGGGGGTAGAGTCGACTTTGATTCATTCTAAAAGCCTCCATTTTGCCTTGACATCTCTCTCTCTCTATCCCTCACTCTTCCTCACACTCTCTCTCTCTGGACTCCTCTCTGTGTCTCTCTGTCACTCTAAAACCGATTTTCTTACTTTCAATCTCTCTTACGGTTTGTTTCTCTCTCGTTTCCCCCTCTTCCCTTCCCTTCTCTCTCTCTCTCTCTCTCTCTCTCTCTCCCGTCTCTCTCGCTCTCCCTCAGCCTTTACCACACACCAGTCTTTTCTCTCTGTCCCTGTCGGTTTCCTGTGCCACTGTGTCAGCAGAGTGGGAATTGCAGTACAGGGGTGACATTTCAAGCAGACGGATTAGGCCTCTCTCCAATTAATTTTGCTTTCCTTCCCGGTTAAATATACAATCAACCAAAGGCAAAATGTCAGTGAAACAAACAAGGAGATGCCATGCGGCTGACAATTACCACCAAGCATCTCAGAAATGCCAATATGTTAAAGATGGAGCAGACGGCAGGATGAATGGGACAAACAAGACCGGGTTCAAATACTATTCAAAACCTTTCAAATACTTGTAGCATTTCCTCTAGTCTGCCTATAGTGCCAGATGGGTAGGGTTTGCACTTTTGTGACTATTCTGATGTTTCCATTGCACCAGGTAAGAACAATTGAACAATTAAAGTATTTAAAATGGTTTTGAACAATAATTGAACCCAGGTCTGGGACAAACACCACTGTTTGGGCCTGTTGGTACAACAGGGCTGGCCTTAGAATTACACATTAGTGTTCCTTTTAATTACCACCCTGAGACTTGGGAGAAGGGCAGACGGTAGACGGGGAAGAAGAGGGTATTTGTACAATGTGTCTATAGGGAAGTTGATACACCTGCAACCAACACACAGATCAAAACCCATGTTTTTTTAAGTCTAAAAGAATAAGCCTTTGGTTCCTAATTGGTACAAATGGTGCAGCATGCAGAAGAGTGTCATTTACTTTTTATTTTAAATTAAGGTCTATTTCGTCTAATATCAACTAACAAATACATTTAATTGCCCTTATCAATTAACTCAATGGATTGGTATTCATTTGCCTAGGACGCTCTTCAAAACCATCCAAATCATGGACTACTGCCTGGGAGCTAACACAAGAACCGCCATAGGCCAACAGCCACTGATGTTTGATTTTGTAATTAAAAACAATCTGCCCCCCCAAAAAACGATGTCCTGGTACTTCCCTGACATTTGCTAAATGTTTATGTTTTACACTGCTCATCTCATTTAGAGCCTTTAACCTTTTTTTTCACACCTATTTTTTACTTAACCCGCCAAGACAATGTGCAGTAGGACGTTGGTACCCAGCCAGGCGCTAATCTCTCTCTCTCCTCACTGAATGATACAGATTTAAACTAGGCCTGACTAAATGATGAGGGTGAAGAGGTTGATTTAATTGATTAAACAATACTGTAATGAGGACTTTGTGTTATGCCTATTTTTCAGCAGTTTGGCTCACGTTAATAATTTCATTTGACAGTGTCTTGATACTTTTACGTTTTACTTTGTAAAACTAAGCTGCTACAGGACTGTATTATTTACTGTAACTTTATTACTAATTAAATGTATGACTCCAACTTGATGAGCGGGGAATGAACAATGCCAGTCAGCCTGCACAGCCGGCCCTTCGAAAGTACTCCTAAACTATACCGAAACTAATTTCACACATAATAAGAGTCAGCCTATAGACAAGAATGGAGAATGGAGTTGGCGACACAAACACGGCTGAAAAGGAAGCCCAAGAGGCAGCCCCAAAAACCTGAGCCAACTCCCCGTGCTTACCGTGGCGGGTGTCGTACTGGTCAGGCACCCTGTTATGCGATGGAGTGCAGTGTCTCCAGTACTTGTTCTTAGCCCGGTGCGCTACATCCCAGCTCCCCGCATCGCATCTGCCGGACAAGGGTGAGGATCCAACCAGGGCAGATGGTGCCAGCCCTGCTCTCCAGACAGCCAGTGCGTCTCCTCGGGCCAGGATATCCTGCGTTGGCTCTGCGCACTGTGTCTCCCGTGTGTCTGCACAGCCCAGTGCGTCCCTGTGTCTGCGCCCCGCACGTGCCGGGCTAAAATCACCATCCAGCCAGGACGGGTCGTGCAGGCCCTTAGTTCGAGACCTCCAGTGCGCCTCCACGGACAGGTCTATCCTGTGCCTCCTCCAAGGACCAGGCTGACTCTCCGTCTCCTTCCTCCAGGTTCTCCCCCCTGTCATGAGCTGCCAGAACCGCCCGTCAGTCAGGAGCTGCCAGAACCGCCCGTCATCAGGAGCTGCCAGAACCGCCCGTCAATCAGGAGCTGCCAGAGCCGCCGGTCAGACAGGAGCTGCCAGAGCCGCCCATCAGTCAGGAGCTGCCGGGGCTGCCCGTCAGTCAGGAGCTGCCAGAACCGCCCGTCAATCAGGAGCTGCCAGAGCCGCCGGTCAGACAGGAGCTGCCAGAGCCGCCCATCAGTCAGGAGCTGCCGGGGCCGCCCGTCAGTCAGGAGCTGCCGGGGCCGCCCGTCAGTCAGGGGCTGCCAGAGCCGCCCGTCAGTCAGGAGCTGCCAGAGCCGCCGGTCAGACAGGAGCTGCCAGAGCCGCCCATCAGTCAGGAGCTGCCGGGGCCGCCCGTCAGTCAGGGGCTGCCAGAGCCGCCCGTCAGTCAGGAGCTGCATGAGCCGCCCTTCACTCCGGAGCTGCCAGAGCCGCCCTTCACTCCGGCATTGCCAGAGTCTCCCGACTGTCCGGTGCTGCCAGAGTCTCCCGCCTATTCGGGGCCCGCTGAAAGGGGGCGAGGGTCGCCGCTCCAAAGGCGCCACTTAAGTGGGCCAAAACTATGGTGGAGTGGGATCCACGTCCCATGCCAGAGCTGCCACCACGGACAGATGCCCACCCAGACTCTCCCCTATGTGTTTTGCGGCGGAGTCCGCACCTTCGGGGGTGGCACTGTCACATCCTGACCTTATTTCCCTTTTTATGTCTCTATTTTAGTTTGGTCAGGGCGTGAATTGGGGTGGCATTCTATGTTTTGTTCTATGTTTTGTATTTCTGTGTTTGGCCTGGTATGGTTCCCAATTAGAGGCAGCTGTTTATCGTTCTCTCTGATTGAGAACCATACTTAGGCAGCCTATTTTCCCACTATGATTTGTGGGTAGTTGTTTTCTGTCTTTGTATTAGTTACATGACGGAACTGTTTTGGTTGTTCTTTTGGTTTACTTTGTATTGCAGTGTTCAGTTCAGTTTATTAAAATGACGAACACTTCCCACGCTGCATATTGGTCCGATCCTTCCTACTCCTCCTCTGAAGAGGAGGAAAACCATTACAGATGCAGGAAAAGGATCATCACTTTATCAAATCCTCCTTCAGAGTCACATGCAGGTAAAACATTTTGAATTCTATACAGTATAAGAAATTGCATATTCTGCAGTTTCTACTACACTTTTCTCTCAGAGGTGCAGCTCTATTTCCAAATGTAACTTTTACTAAGAATATCTGTGCTTTCCATGCTTTCAGCACAAGATCACTCCTGCGGCAGCATTGCTCTGGCTAGTAAGCAAAATCTAGTAACATAATACCATGTCAATTAAAATAAGCTATGTATTTATACGATTCATCCTTTAAAATTGTTCTTGAACTTTTGCTTTTGTTTAGGAATACAGCAAATTATTTCACCTGTGACCAGGCTGGTTATATATATATATATATATATATTTTTTTTTTGGTGTCTACAAAAGAGGCCAAAACCGGACTTTATTTAGTGCTATACATCTATTACTAATCAAATCAACAAGTAAAGTTGGTCAAACAGATTACAATGTAATGTTTTTATTGTATGGGAAATGAAAATAGGCTATAGGCCTCCATTCTTTTCTAGGACTTTGTAAAATTACACAAAGCATATCCTTGACTCTATCTAAAAAAATAAGAATTGTTTTATTTACTTTTTAGTTTATATATTTACACAAATATTTCTTCATGCAAGTAATTCCTTATAGTAATTTATAGACTATTTATCAAGTTTTGGTGCTTATGTTTACTGCACCTTGCGGGTTGAAATGCATCTGGGTACTTATAGGCTGAGACAACGCTAAATAGGATTAGTTAAATCCTTCTGTTCACCTGATTTAGAATTCCTCACAATCAAATGTAGACCGCATTACCTACCAAGAGAATTCTCTTCGATTATAATCACAGCCGTATATATCCCCCCCCAAGCAGACACATCGATGGCTCTGAACAAACTTTATTTAACTCTTTGCAAACTGGAAACCATTTATCCGGAGGCTGCATTCATCGTTGTTGGGGATTTTAACAAGGCTAATCTGAAAACAAGACTCCCTAAATTTTATCAGCATATCGATTGCGCAACCAGGGAAGGAAAAACCTTGGATCACTGTTACTCTAACTTCCGCGACGCATATAAGGCCATGCCCTGCCCCCCTTTCGGAAAAGCTGACCACGACTCCATTTTGCTGATACCTGCCTACAGACAAAAGCTAAAATAGAAGCTCCCACGTTGAGGTCTGTCCAACGCTGGTCCGACCAAGCTGACTCCACACTCCAAGACTGCTTCCATCACGTGGACTGGGACATGTTTCGTATTGCGTCAAATAACAACATTGACGAATACGCTGATTCGGTGTGCGAGTTCATGAGAACGTGCGTTGAAGATGTCGTTCCCATAGCAACGATTAAAACATTCCCTAACCAGAAACCTTGGATTGATGGCAGCATTCGCGTGAAACTGAAAGCGCGAACCACTGCTTTTAATCAGGGCAAGGTGTCTGGTAACATGACTGAATACAAACAATGCAGCTATTCCCTCTGTAAGGCTATCAAACAAGCTAAGCGTCAGTACAGAGACAACGTAGAATCCCAATTCAACGGCTCAGACACAAGAGGCATGTGGCAGGGTCTACAGTCAATCACGGACTACAGGAAGAAACCCAGCCCAGTCACGGACCAGGATGTCTTGCTCCCAGGCAGACTAAATAACTTTTTTGCCCGCTTTGAGGACAATACAGTGCCACTGACACTGCCTGCAACGGAAAAATGCGGTCTCTTCTTCACTGCAGCCGAGGTGAGTAAAACATTTAAACGTGTTAACCCTCGCAAGGCTGCAGGCCCAGACGGCATCCCCAGCCGCGCCCTCAGAGCATGCGCAGACCAGCTGGCTGGTGTGTTTACGGACATATTCAATCAATCCCTATATCAGTATGCTGTTCCCACATGCTTCAAGAGGGTCACCATTGTTCCTGTTCCCAAGAAAGCTAAGGTAACTGAGCTAAACGACTACCGCCCCGTAGCACTCACTTCCGTCATCATGAAGTGCTTTGAGAGACTAGTCAAGGACCATATCACCTCCACCCTACCTGACACCCTAGACCCACTCCAATTTGCTTACCGCTCAAATAGGTCAAATCAAAATCAAATCAAATCAAATTTATTTATATAGCCCTTCGTACATCAGCTGATATCTCAAAGTGCTGTACAGAAACCCAGCCTAAAACCCCAAACAGCAAGCAATGCAGGTGTAGAAGCACGGTGGCTAGGAAAAACTCCCTAGAAAAGCCAAAACCTAGGAAGAAACCTAGAGAGGAACCAGGCTATGTGGGGTGGCCAGTCCTCTTCTGGCTGTGCCGGGTAGAGATTATAACAGAACATGGCCAAGATGTTCAAATGTTCATAAATGACCAGCATGGTCGAATAATAATAAGGCAGAACAGTTGAAACTGGAGCAGCAGCACGGCCAGGTGGACTGGGGACAGCAAGGAGTCATCATGTCAAGTAGTCCTGGGGCATGGTCCTAGGGCTCAGGTCAGTTGAAACTGGAGCAGCAGCACGGCCAGGTGGACTGGGGACAGCAAGGAGTCATCATGTCAGGTAGTCCTGGGGCATGGTCCTAGGGCTCAGGTCCTCCGAGAGAGAGAAGGAGAGAATTAGAGAACGCACACTTAGATTCACACAGGACACCGAATTGGACAGGAGAAGTACTCCAGATATAACAAACTGACCCCAGCCCCCGACACATAAACTACTGCAGCATAAATACTGGAGGCTGAGACAGGAGGGGTCAGGAGACACTGTGGCCCCACCCGAGGACACCCCCGGACAGGGCCAAACAGGAAGGATATAACCCCACCCACTTTGCCAAAGCACAGCCCCCACACCACTGGAGGGATATCTCCAACCACCAACTTACCATCCTGAGACAAAGCTGAGTATAGCCCGCAAAGATCTCCGCCACGGCACAACCCAAGGGGCGGGGCGCCAACCCAGACAGGATGACCACATCAGTGAATCAACCCACTCAGGTGACGCACCCCCTCCAGGGACGGCATGAGAGAGCCCCAGCAAGCCAGTGACTCAGCCCCTGTAATAGGGTTAGAGGCAGAGAATCCCAGTGGAAAGAGGGGAACCGGCCAGGCAGAGACAGCAAGGGTGGTTCGTTGCTCCAGAGCCTTTCCGTTCACCTTCCCACTCCTGGGCCAGACTACACTCAATCATATGACCCACTGAAGAGATGAGTCTTCAGTAAAGACTTAAAGGTTGAGACCGAGTTTGCGTCTCTGACATGGGTAGGCAGACCGTTCCATAAAAATGGAGCTCTATAGGAGAAAGCCCTGCCTCCAGCTGTTTGCTTAGAAATTCTAGGGACAATTAGGAGGCCTGCGTCTTGTGACCGTAGCGTACGTGTAGGTATGTACGGCAGGACCAAATCAGAGAGATAGGTAGGAGATAGGTAGGAGCAAGCCCATGCAATGCTTTGTAGGTCCACAGACGATGCAATCTCAACCACACTGCACACTGCCCTAACCCATCTGGACAAGAGGAATACCTATGTGAGAATGCTGTTCATCGACTACAGCTCGGCATTCAACACCATAGTACCCTCCAAGCTTGTCATCAAGCTCGAGACCCTGGGTCTCGACCCCGCCCTGTGCAACTGGGTACTGGACTTCCTGACGGGCCGCCCCCAGGTGGTGAGGGTAGGTAACAACATCTCCTCCCCGCTGATCCTCAACACTGGGGCCCCACAAGGGTGCGTTCTGAGCCCTCTCCTGTACTCCCTGTTCACCCACGACTGCGTGGCCACGCACGCCTCCAACTCAATCATCAAGTTTGCGGACGACACAACAGTGGTAGGCTTGATTACCAACAACGACGAGACGGCCTACAGGGAGGAGGTGAGGGCCCTCAGAGTGTGGTGTCAGGAAAATAACCTCACACTCAACGTCAACAAAACTAAGGAGATGATTGTGGACTTCAGGAAACAGCAGAGGGAACACCCCCCTATCCACATCGATGGAACAGTAGTGGAGTGAGTAGCAAGTTTTAAGTTCCTTGGCATACACATCACAGACAAACTGAATTGGTCCACCCACACAGACAGCATCGTGAAGAAGGCGCAGCAGCGCCTCTTCAACCTCAGGAGGCTGAAGAAATTCGGCTTGTCACCAAAAGCACTCACAAACTTCTACAGATGCACAATCGAGAGCATCCTGGCGGGCTGTATCACCGCCTGGTACGGCAACTGCTCCGTCCTCAACCGTAAGGCTCTCCAGAGGGTAGTGAGGTCTGCACAACGCATCACCGGGGGCAAACTACCTGCCCTCCAGGACACCTACACCACCCGATGTTACAGGAAGGCCATAAAGATCATCAAGGACATCAACCACCCGAGCCACTGCCTGTTCACCCCGCTATCATCCAGAAGGCGAGATCAGTACAGGTGCATCAAAGCTGGGACCGAGAGACTGAAAAACAGCTTCTATCTCAAGGCCATCAGACTGTTAAACAGCCACCACTAACATTGAGTGGCTGCTGCCAACACACTGACACTGACTCAACTCCAGCCACTTTAATAATGGGAATTGAATGGGAAATGATGTAAATATATCACTAGCCACTTTAAACAATGCTACCTTATATAATGTTACTTACCCTACATTATTCATCTCATATGCATACGTATATACTGTACTCTATATCATCGACTGCATCCTTATGTAATACATGTATCACTAGCCACTTTAACTATGCCACTTTGTTTACATACTCATCTCATATGTATATGTACTCGATACCATCTACTGTATCTTGCCTATGCTGCTCTGTACCATCACTCATTCATATATCCTTATGTACATATTCTCTATCCGATTACACTGTATATAAGACAGTAGTTTAGGATTTGTTAGTTAGATTACTTGTTGGTTATTACTGCATTGTCGGAACTAGAAGCACAAGCATTTCGCTACACTCGCATTAACATCTGCTAACCATGTGTATGTGACAAATAAATTTGATTTGATTTTTGATTTTGTTATCAACTGTGCTAGCACTAGTTAGCAACTTCCTTCAAACTGCACTGCAGAGACATAAATATGGTATCCATGAGATCATCTGACTCTGGGGAAGTAGATCAAGGATCTCATTGCAAAAACCCAGAAGTATCCCTTTAATAGAGCTAGGGCTACTGGATCACACAGTCTTCATAAATGGACATTTTGGGTATACAAGGACCGATGTAATCGAAAAAAAGACCCAATTGTGATGTTTATGGGACATATAGGAGTGCCAACAAGGAAGCTCGTCAAAGGTAATGAATGTTTTATATTTTATTTCTGTGTTTTGTGTAGCGCAGGCTACGCTAATTCTTTTGTTTACGTCCCCTTCAGGTATTTCGGGGTGTTGCATGCTATCAGATAATAGCTTCTCATGCTTTCGCCGAAAAGCATTTTAAAAATCTGACTTGTTGGCGAGATTCACAACGAGTGTAGCTTCAATTGAGTACCCTGCATGTGTGTTTTAATGAACGTTTGAGTTTTAACGAGTGCTATTAGCATTTGGCGTAGTGCAATTGCATTTATTGTTGGCAAGGTGGGACGCTAGCATGTTGGGTGGGCCAGAGAGGTTAATATGTGAACCATAACAGTAAACTAGACTTATGTTGCAAGTCACAACTTCACAGGAGAGCCGTTTGTACGTTAAAAAAACGTTTTAATCAAAATGCTTGTTTTGGCAGAAATGCCTTCCCGAACATGTGAACTCCCATGTGCCTTAATAACAAGGGTCAAAAACAGAAAAAGACAGCAACCTTTCGGCTAGCCATGATTGGCTGAGATAAGAAGTGGGCCGGGCATGGCGAGTGATGAGTTTCAACACCCGTTGTATATGGCCGGTGTCAGTAAACATTGACAATGGTATTGGCAAGCGCAAGACATTGGCAAGCGCAATTACATTGTTGCCAGGAGCACAGTTACAGTCACCAATGCTCCGGTAACGTGAAAACTGTCACACCCTGATCTTTTTCACCTGTCTTTGTGATTGTCTCCACCCCCCACCATCTTCCCCATTACCCCCTGTGTATTTATACCTGTGTTCTCTGTTTGTCTGAAGCCATTTCATCTGATTTGTCAAGCCAACCAGCATTTTTGTGTCAGCTCCTGCTTTTCCCCAGTCTCTCTTTTCTCATCCTCCTGTTTTTTGAGCCTTGCCTGTCCTGACCCTGCACCCACTCACCTGACCACTCTGCCTGCCCCTGACCCTGAGCCTGCCTACCATCCTGTGCCTTTGCCCCACCTCTGGATTACCAACCTCTGCCTGACCTGACCCTGAGCCTGCCTGCCAGCCATCCTGTACCTTTGCCCCTGTTGCTGTAATAAACATTGTCACTTCGACACAGTCTGCATCTGGGTCTTATCTTGATGCCTGATAGAAAACAGCCTAACCAGCTCTGTTAGGGCAAGTAAAATGGTCAGAGTATGGGTGGGGGCTAAAGCTTAAGATGTTTCTCATTGCATTGCACATGGTCAGTGTGAACCACAGTGACTTGACACAATAACAATGGGCCAAGCAAGCTGTACATACAAAACAGAAAGGACACAGTTGCAGTCTGCTTTCATCCGTGTATACAATGTAAGAGTCTATTTACAGCGGGGGGGCAGGTAGCCTAGTGGTTAGATCGTTGGACTAGTAACCGAATGCTTGCAAGATCGAATCCTTGAGCTGACAAGGCAAAAATTGATTGTCATAGCTTGCAAAATGTCATGCACTTTTAAATCCACCTGTTGGATGGAGGACGGCAGGGAATATCTTGGAAGGGCAAACACACACACACTGTCTGTGCATATGGAAACCAATGACCAGACCAGCTACAAGCTCATACTGGATGTGTGAACAAGCTCATACTGGGCTTGTGGTGGCTCAGTGCTGCATGGGGAAGAGTAAGCCTGGGGAGGAGTGGGAGACTTGGGCCAGTACAGAATAAAGTGGACAAGGTCATTACTGAGCCAGGGGTACACATTACTATGTGCTTCACACTCTTAGAATTAGTGGTGACTCGAGGGACCCTGGAGATCCTCAAGGAACCATTGCTAGTCAGTGGTTCATATTTGCACCTTGGTTAGTTGAGGGGTTCTTGGAGGAACATTTAATCATGTCAAGTGTTATTGAAGTGTTGTAGTTACAGGTTAATCTGCCTTATCTAAAGCCTATTCTTTTGGGAAGTTGCTGAAGGCCACCAAGTGCTAACAATCCATATCTAAATAATATGTGTGAAAGTCTTGATAGTATATGTGATGCAAACAGAGAGGTCTACTTTCATCAAGCTTTCCACTCAAGGGGAAGCTTCCCACTATAACTGTAATGAATACTCAGGGAGAAAAAGGTATAAATACATGCTCAGAGTGAGGCAGGTGTTTATTTAGCCTTTGCAGAAGGCAGGCATTGGTCATACATAGGTAGTAGGCAAACAGGCAGGTGAATAAAAACTAGGACTGAAGGCTATAACTGGTTGTCACAAACAAGCTAAGAAAAGGCTTAGTAGAGTCAAAACGAAACAATACCCCGCAAAGGCACAAACAGAATGAATTGATCTAAATAAATAGCCGATGAGACCAGGTAAGTAACTAACACAGGGGAAATCAATGAACAAAAATGAAAGACAGGGCTTACTTTCAAGAACACAAAGAAACAGGGCTATGTTCAAGAACACAACAAAACAGAACAGAAGTTTGACTAAGAAAATAAATACAGTACCTTACAGTAACCAGTGCCTGTTTCAGATTATTAAAACTTATTATGGCTGCAGGGGCAGTATTGAGTAGCTTGAATGAAAGGTGCCCAGAGGTGCCCAGAGTAAATGGCCTGCTCCTCAGTCTCAGTTGCTAATATATGCATATTATTATTAGTACTGGATTGAAGACTCTCTGAAGTTTCTAAAACAGTTTGAATGATGTCTGTGAGTATAACAGAACTCATATTGCAGGCAAAACCCTGAGATGAAATGATTTAGATGCACTATTGTAAAGTGGCTGTTCCACTGGATGTCAGAAGGTGAATTCACCAATTTGTAAGTCGCTCTGGATAAGAGCGTCTGCTAAATGACTTAAATGTAAATGTAATGAAATCCAAACAGGAAGTGAGAAATCTGAGGTTGGTCGATTTTCAACTCAGGCCCTATTAAATTCACATTGGGATATGAAATAAGTTGCACTTCCTTGAGCTTCCACTAGATGTCAACCGTCTTTAGAAACTTGAATGAGGCTTTTACTGTATTGTTGGATGAATAAGAGCTGAATGAGTCATCTTACTGGCAGAGAGCCATTTCCTGGTCATGCGCATTCCACATGATATCGCCCTGCGTTCCGTTGCTCCTGTAGACACAAAGGAATTCTCCGGTCGGAACTTTATTGAAGATTTATGATAAAAACATCCTAATGATTGATTCTATACTTAGTTTGAAATGTTTCTTCGACCTGTAATATAACTTTTTGAAGTTTTGTCCGAAGTAATACAGGAGCGTTTGGATATGTGTACCTAACGCTAACTAAAGTAGCTACTTGGACATAAATAATGGACATTATCGAACAAATCAAGCATTTATTGTGAAACTGCGATTCCTGGGAGTTCATTCTGATGAAGATCATTAAAGTTAAAGGAATATTTGTCATGTATATTCTGGTTTCTGTTGACTCCAACATGGTGGCTAATTTGATTAATTTTCTGAGCACCGACTCAGATTATTGCATGGTTTGCTTTTTCCGTAAGGTTTTTTAAAATCTGACATAGCGGTTGCATTAACCTCTAGCGTCGAGCAATCCCGTATCCGGGAGCGTAATCATAGCCTCAAGCTCATTAGCATAACTCAATGTTAACTATTCATGAAAATCGCAAATGAAATGAAAGAAATATATTCACTCACAAGCTTAGCCTTTTGTTAACAACACTGTCATCTCAGATTTTCAAAATATGCTTTTCAACCATCGCTACACAAGCATTTGTGTAAGAGGTATTGATAGCTAGCATAGCATTAGCCTAGCATTCAGCAGGCAACATTTTCACAAAAACAAGAAAAGCATTCAAATAAAATCATTTACCTTTGAAGAACTTTGGATGTTTTCAATGAGGAGACTCTCAGTTAGATAGCAAATGTTCAGTTTTTCCCAAAATATTATTTGTGTAGGAGAAATCACTCTGTTTTGTTCATCACGTTTGGCTAAGAAAAAAAAACGAAAATTCAGTCATTACAACGCCAAACTTTTTTCCAAATTAACTCCATAATATCGACAGAAACATGGCAAACGTTGTTTAGAATCAACCCTCAAGTGTGTTTTTCACATATCTCTTTGATGAAAAATCATTCGTGGCAGTTGCCTTTCTCCTCTGAACCAAATGGAAAAATGCACGCAGCTGGAGATTGCACAATAATTTCGACGGAGGACACCAAGCGGACACCTGGTAAATGTCGTCTCTTATGGTCAATCTTCCAATGATATGCCTACAAATACGTCACAATGCCACAGACACCTTGGGGAAACGACAGAAAGTGTAGGCATATAAGGAGACATTGGAACACAGCGCATTCAAAATCTGGGGCACTTCCTGTATGAAATTTCATCTTGGTTTCGCCTGTAGCATTAGTTCTGTGGCACTCACAGACAATATCTTTGCAGTTTTGGAAACGTCAGAGTGTTTTCTTTCCAAAGCTGTCAATTATATGCATAGTCGAGCATCTTTTCGTGACAAAATATCTTGTTTAAAACGGGAACGTTTTTTTATCCAAAAATTAAAAGAGCGCCCCCAATATCGAAGAAGTTAAGGAGAGGTATATCTATAATTACACGTGTATTACTTGTATTATCATACACATTTATAATGAGTATTTCTGTTGAATCGATGTGGCTATGCAAAATACAGGATGTTTTTGGAGCTAGTGAACGCCAATGTAAACTCAGATTTTTTATCAAACAAAACATACATGTATTGTGTAACATGAAGTCCTATGAGTGTCATCTGATGAAGATCATCAAAGGTTAGTGATTAATTTTATCACTATTTGTGCTTTTTGTGACTCCTCTCTTTGGCTGGAAAAATGGCTGTGTTTTTCTGTGGCTTGGTGGTGACCAAACATCATCGTTTGTGGTGCTTTTGCTGTAAAACATATCTGAAATCGGACACTGTTGTGGGATTAACAACAAGATTACCTATGAAATGGTATATGATACATGTTTGAGGAATTGTAATTATGAGATTTCTGTTGTTTTGAATTTTGCGCCCTGCACTTTCACTGGCTGTTGTCACATCATCCCGTTAAAACCTCTTTAGGATAAGGGACGGTTGCGTCCCACTTGGGCAAAAACAGGGAAAATGCAGTGCGGCAATTTTTTTTAAATGATATATAAATCAAACTTTCATTAAATCACATATAAAATACTCAATTAAAGCTACACTCGTGAATCCAGACAACATTGATTAATTCCGTCCATATATATCCAAATGTCCATTTATTTGACGTGTTTGATCCAGAAAAAAACAGCTTCCAAAAAACAAAAGTCACTACAAAATATTTCAAAAGTTGCCTATAAACTTTGCCAAAATATTTCAAACTACTTTTGTAACCGAACTTTAGGTGTTTTTAAACATTAATAATCGATCAAATTGTAGACGGTCTATCTGTGCTCAATACAGGAAGACAACAAACCATGCTACTTTTCACATCTTGCGCAACTCTCAACTGTGTTATGCAGTTCCTAGATGGCCTACTTCTTCATTGCACAAATGAATAACCTCAACCAAATTCCAAAGACTGGTGACATCCAGTGGAAGCGGTAGGAACTGAAATATTATATTATATTTCCTAAGAAATATAATTTGCCAATGAGACCTCAGTGAACAGACAGAGACCAAAAAACAACAATTCTGAACGGTTAGTCCTCGGGGTTTTGCCTCCTACATAAGTACTCTTATATTCACAGACATGATGAGTGTTTCCTATCAAAATCTACTAATAATATGCATATCTTATATTCCTGGCATGAGTAGCAGGAAGTTAACAGGATTGCAGCCCTAAGAAATTTTAATCAACATACTAGGGTGTTTACTAACACTACAGGAACAAGATCATCCACATGTATTGATCACATTTTTACTAATGCTGTAGAAATTTGTTCTAAAGCTGTATTTGTACCAATTGGATGCAGTGGTCAAATGCTGGGCCTAAAATTGTCATACAAAAGACTGTGACTATTATAGGAATGATGTTAAAAATATTTTTTGTTCTGATGTGATTAATTAGGATCATCAAGATGCTGCACTTGATGAATTTGTGAAATTGCTTCTTCCAATTATTGATAAAAAATTACTTGTTTCAAAAAAGTCTAAACAATAAAAAACAGAAAAGTGGTGTGTGCATATGTCACACCCTGACCATAGAGAGCCTTTTTATTCTCTATTTTGGTTAGGTCGGGGTGTGACTAGGGGAAGTGTTCCTATCTAGGCTGTTTGCTTCTATGTTGGCCTGGTATGGTTCTGTTACGGTTTTCTTCTAACTCCTCCTCTGACAAAGAGGTGTAGCAAGGATCGGACCAAAATGCGGCGTGGTAATTTTCATACATGTTTAATGAACGAATAAACACGAACAATACAAAACAACAAACATAACGTGAAAACCTAAACAGCCTATCTGGTGACAACAAACACAGAGACAGGAACAATCACCCATGAAACACTCAAAGAATATGGCTGCCTAAATATGGTTCCCAATCAGAGACAACGATAAACACCTGCCTCTGATTGAGAACCACTCCAGACAGCCATAGACTATGCTAGATACCCCCACTAAGCCACAAACCCAATACCTAACAAAACCCCAAGACAAAACACACCACAATAAACCCATGTCACACCCTGGCCTGACCAAATAAATGAAGACAAACACAATATACTTCGACCAGGGTGTGACAGGTTCCCAACCAGAGTCAGCTGTTTTTTGTTGTCTCTGATAATTAGGCAGCCATTTCCCCACTGTGTTTTGTGGGATCTTGATTTTGTGTTGTTGCCTTTGAGCACTTCATTGACATCACGTTGTGTTGTTTCTTTATTTTGTCTTGTTCAACGTTTCACTTCAATAAATATGTGGAAACCAGATCACGCTGCGCTTTGGTCTGAGTATGCTTCCAACGACGATCGTGACAGCATATGCATTCAACCCCTTTGCTATGAAGCTCCTAATAGTATCTGGTGCAACCAATCATCTTCAGAAGTCACATAATTAGTTCAATAAAGTCCAACTGTGTGGAATCTAAGTGTCACATGATCTGTCACATGATCTCAGTATATATACTTCTGTTCTGAAAGGCCCCAGAGTCTGCAACACGAATATGCAAGGGGCACCATCAAGCAAGTGACACCATGAAGAACAAGGAGCTCTCCAAACAGGTCAGGGACAAAGTTGTGGAGAAGTACAGATCAGGGTGGGTTATAAAAAAAATTGAAACATTGAACATCCCAAGGAGCACCATTAAATCTGGCACCACAACAAATCTGGCACCACAACAAATCTGCCAAGAGAGGGCCGCCCACCAAAGGTCATGGACCAGTCAAGGAGTGCATTAATCAGAGAGGCAACAAAGAGACCAAAGATAACCCTGAATGAGCTGCAAAGTTCCACAGTGGAGATTTGGGTATCTGTCCATAGGATCACTTTAAGCCATACACTCCACAGATCTGGGCTTTACGGAAGTGTGGCCAGAAAATAGCCATTAAAGAAAAAAATAAGCAAACGCGTTTGGTGTTCACCAAAAGGCATGTGGGAGACTTCTCAAACATATGGAAGAAGGTACTCTGGTGAGATGAGACTAAAATTGAGCTTTTTAGCCATCAAGGAAAACACTATGTCTGGCGCAAACCCAACACTTCTCATCACCCGAGAACACCATCCCCACAGTGAAGCATGGTGGTGGCAGCATCATGTTGTGGGGGATGCTTTTCATCGGCAGGGACTGGGATACTGGTCAGAATTGAATGAATGATGGGTGGCGTTAAATACAGGGACATTCTTGAGGGAATCCTGTTTCAGTCTTCCAGAGATTTGAGACTGGGACGGAGGTTCATCGTCGAGCAGGACAATGACCCTAAGCATACTGCTAAAGCAACACTTGAGTGGTTTAAAGGGAAACATTTAAATGTCTTGGAATGTCCTGGTCAAATCCCAGACCTCAAAGCAATCGAGAATCTGTGGTAAGACTTAAAGATTGCTGTACACCAGTGGAATCCATCCAACTTGAAGGATCTAGAGCAGTTTTGCCTTGAAGAATGGGCAAACATTCCAGTGGCTAGATGTGCCAAGCTTATAGAGACTTATAGAGACTTGCAGCTGTAATTGCTGCAAAAGGTGGTTCTACAAAGTATTGACTTTGGGGGGGGTGAATAGTTATGCACATTCAAGTTTTCAGTTTTTTTTTGTCTTATTCTTGTTTGTTTCACACACACACAAATTTGTTTTTGCTTCTTCAAAGTGGTAGGCACGTTGTGTAAATCAAATAATCAAAACCCACAAAAATCTCTCTTAATTACAGATTGTAAGGCAAAAAATAGGAAAAATGCCAAGGGGGGTGAATACTTTCGCAAGCCACTGTAAGGCTCCATGGATTGATGAGGTATTGAAAAACTATATGGTTGAAAGAGGTGGGGCAAAAGGAGTGGCTAATAAGATTGACTTACTGCAAATTGAGAAAGTATGTGACCAAACTCAACAAAAAGATGAATAAACTGTATTGGGGCCGCAGGGTAGCCTAGTGGTTAGAATGTTGGACTAGTAACCGGAAGGTTGCAAGTTCAAGCCCCTGAGCTGACAAGGTACAAATCTGTCATTCTGCCCCTGAGCAGGCAGTTAACCCACTGTTCCTAGGCTGTCATTGTAAATAAGAATTTGTTCTTAACTGACTTGCCTAGTTAAATAAAGTTAAATAAATGATCAATGCTGTAAAGGATGATGAAAAAAATTACTTTGGAGTACATTAAATACAATTAATGGCAGAATTATTTAATCAAATCAGATTAATTATTCATCACAAAACCATTTGATGTTGGCAATTATTTTAATGATTGGCAAAGTGGGCAAACTTAGGAAAGAAAAGCCAACGACGAGCAATGAGCCATCGTAATCATGCATTAACTTCTTGAAACTCCCCATCCCGGATCCGGGTTTGTGACTAAAGCCTCAGGCTCATTAGCATAACGCAACGTTAACGATTTCTGAAAATCGCAAATAAAATGAAAATATTGCGTCTGCTCTCAAGCTTAGCCTTTTCTTAACAACACTGTCATCTCAGATTTTCAAAATATGCTTTTGAACCATAGAAATTGACAAATTTGTGTAAGAGTATGCAAAGCTAGCATAGCATTTTGAGTAGCATTTAGCATGCAACATTTTCACAAAAACCAGATAACCAAATAAATAAAATCATTTACCTTTGAAGAGCTTCTGATGTTTTCAATGAGGAGACTCTCAGTTACATACCAAATGCTCAGTTTTTCCTGAAAGCGTCTGTGTGTAGGAGAAATCGTTCCGTTTTCTACATTGCGTCTGGCTACCGAAACGAACCGAAAATTCAGTCACCTACAACGTAAAACTTTTTCCGGATTAACTACATAATATCGACCGAAACATGGCAAACGTTGTTTGGAATCAATCCTCAAGGTGTTTTTTCACATATCTCTTCATTGATATGCAGTTCGTGGAAGCTTGTTTTCCTCTCTGTATCGCATGGAAAAATACTGGCAGGTGACTTTTGCGCACCAATTTCGGCGCAGGACACCAGGCGGACACCTGGTAAATGTGGTCTCTTATGGTCAATCTTCCAATGATCTGCCTACAAATACGTCACAATGCTGCAGACACCTTGGGGAAACGACAGAAAGGGCAGGCTCATTCCTCTCGCATTCACAGCCATATAAGGAGACAATGGAAAACAGAGCCTCAAAAATCCTTGTCATTTCCTGGATGCCATCTCATCTTGGTTTTGCCTGAAGCTCACGTTCTAGGGCACGCACAGAGAATATCTTGGTATTTCTGGACACGTCAGAGTGTTTTCTTTCGAATGGTATCAATTATATGCATAGTCGAGCATCTTTTTGTGACAAAATATCTTGTTTAAAGCGGGAACATTTTTCATCCAAAAATGAAATAGCGCCCCCATAGATGTAAGAGGTTAAAAAACTAATGATGAAAGAAAAGGATTTTAAGTTCAAATTTTGTAAAGTTAGTGTGGGAGAGATTGAAAATTATTGTTATCAATCAATAATGACAATCCTCCTGGCATTGACAACAAATTGAACCCCTCCCATCACAAAAAAATGATGGTTTGAACCTTTACACAAGGGTTCCTCAAAGACCTTTTTCAGAGGGGTTCCTTGAGGAACTTTTTCAACTATTAAGGTTCCGCCAGGGTGGCAACCCAAAAGGTTCTACCAGGCCCCTTTACTTCTAAGAGCGCAGGTGACTGATCAATAGTGTCTTGATCAGCTTGGACACAGGCCGCAGGGAGATGACATGAGACAGAATTAAAAAACTATCGGAGACAAACCACAGGTGAGCAAAGCCAAATTACTTCCAGCCCTGAGCTGAGATTTCAAGCTGTTTCTGTTGGAAAGGGATCCTTCGAACGTGAATACGCTCCCAGAACAGTCCCGCTCCCACTGCCAAGTCCATCTGTTACCCTCTCCATACCATCCGCCATCACACACACACACACACACACACACACACACACACACACACACACACACACACGCAAACCATCATGCCTGAACTCAGAAGCTGAAAGCCAAGCCCCAGTTTCATGCATGCCCTCCCCTGCCTACTATCAACCACACAACCACAAGCATATGGGAGGCAGCTGTCAATGTTAGGAAGAGAAGATGAAGACACAGTGGTTGGTGGAGAGAAAACTGGTGTAATTCTGAGCAGGTTCCAACTTGTTTTAGCTAGAGGAGTGTGAAAATAGAAGGATAACGCTGTTCCAAGTCTGTTTGATCACTTCCTTTCTCCAGGATGCACAGCCACCCTGGCTTCACCTCTTCTCTTTGCAAATGACCACTTTCAATATTAAAGCCTGGTTGCATCCCAAATGGCACCCTATTCTCTATAACAGGATAAATCTCTGCTCTATAGGGCCCTGGTCATTATATATATATATATATATATATATATATATATTTAATATGTAAATTCAGAGTTGAAGGGTCATAGCAGTAATGAATGAAATGACGGAGGGACACGATGCTAAAATCAAGGTCTTACTGCTGCAGGGAGATGGTGGCCTGCCAACACACTGTAATGTTTTATCAAGGTCTTACTGCTGCAGGGATATGGTGGACTGCCAACACACTGTAATGTTTTATCAAGGTCTTACTGCTGCAGGGATATGGTGGACTGCCAACACACTGTATTGTTTTATCAATGTCTTACCTCTGCAGGGAGTGTCACGCCCTGACCTTAGAGATCCTTTATTCTCTATTTTGGTTAGGTCGGGGTGTGACTAGCGTGGGAATTCTAGTTTCTTTATTTCTAGGTTGGCTTGGTATGATTCCCAATCAGAGGCAGATGTCTATCATTGTCTCTGGTTGGGGATCATATTTAGGCAGCCTTTTCCAACCTGTTTGTTGTGGGATCTTGTTTTTGTTTAGTTGCCTGGAGATGGTGGACTGCCAACACACGGTTTAATCAAGGTCTTACTGCTGCAGGGAGGTGATGGACTGCCAACACACTGTAATGTATTATCAAGGTCTTACTGCTGCAGGGAGATGGTGGACTGCCAACACACTGTAATGTTTTATCAAGGTCTTACTGCTGCAGGGATATGGTGGACTGCCAACACACTGTAATGTATTATCAAGGTCTTACTGCTGCAGGGAGATGGTGGACTGCCAACACACTGTAATGTTTTATCAAGGTCTTACTGCTGCAGGGATATGGTGGACTGCCAACACACTGTAATGTTTTATCAAGGGCTTACTGCTGCAGGGAGATGGCCTGCCAACACACTGTAATGTTTTATCAAGGTTTTACTGCTGCAGGAAGATGGCCTGCCAACACACTGTAATGTTTTATCAAGGTCTTACCGCTGCAGGGAGATGGTGGACTGCCAACACACTAATGTTTTATCAAGTTCTTACCACTGCAGCAAGATGGTGTACTGCTAACAAAATATCATGTTATAATAACAACATCCCAGTGTCATGTATGTTATAGGGATCTCTACTAAGTTGATGATGTCAATGACCTTGAATCCTTCCTGTAGCCTCTCTCTTTATTTTTGTCTCTGAGCCTGTCCAGTTCTCTCGTATTCTTTCGCTCGTGTTCTCTCTGTATCTTTCTATCCCTAGCTCTTTCTCTATTTATATTATATCTTTAAATACACACACACACACACACACACACACACACACACACACACACACACACACACACACACACACACACACACACACACACACACACACACACACACACACACACACACACACACACACACACACACACACTCTGTCACTGTTTAAGTTACTTGTTACTCTCCTTTCAAAAACCCTCACGGTCTGTCAGGATTTGGCCAGGGTTGTTCCGGTTTTTGGTCACTAGATGCCCCCATTGTGCTTTTTGACCTTTTGCTTTCCCTTGATCCCCATTATTATTTGCACCTGTGCCTCGTTTTCCCTGATTGTATTTAAACCCTTAGTTTCCCTCAGTTCTTTGCTCTGTGTTTGTATGTTAGCACCCAGCCCTAGTATTCTGTGTACTCTTGTTGATCCCGGTGGACGCTCTTGTGGAATTCTGTTTTTTGTTCTTGTTTATTTATTTTTGAGTATCTTTTGAGGCTTTTTATGCTTTACCTACCACCTTGTGGATTTACCTTTTTGTCTTGGAGGATTACCTTGTGGATTACCTTGTTCTTGTGGAATTCCTTTTGAGGTTGTGGAGTTACATGTTTTCCTGAAGGACTTCACTTTTTACTTTATTAAATACACCGTCTCAAGTACTGCTGTGTCTGCCTCATCTTCTGGGTTCTGATGAATATTCGTGGCTCAGTTGGTTAAGTGACTGTTTCTCACTCCGGAGACCCGGGTTCGTAACCGGGTCCTGACAGAAACACAGAGCCAAAAATGAACCAAGAGACAGCCAGTTCCCAGGACCTTGTTGCCATGCTGTCCCACCACCAGGAGACTGTCCAACGCTACGAAGCCGCCCTGGTTCAGCAAGAGGCCTTAATGGCTAGACATTCTCATCTTCTGTCGGAGATGCTGACTTCCATAAAGCAGATATCTGATCGACTTACCCCGGCAACAGTTCCCGTCCCAGTACCTCAGATTCACGTACCCATGGCAGTTAACCCCCTGGCTGAACCTCGTCTTCCACCTCCCCAACGGTTCTCAGGTGATCCAAGTGCTTGTAAAGGGTTTCTCACCCAATGTTCTCTCTCCTTCGAGCTGAAACCCTCTTCTTTTCCCACCGACCGGTCTAAGATCGCATATATCATCACCCTGCTGTCAGAAAAAGCCCTGGCCTGGGCTACTGCTGTGTGGGATGCTCATAGTTCCTGCTGTGCCAGCTACTCTGCCTTTGCTGAGGAATTCAAACGATTGTTTCAAGGCCCAAGCAGTGGTCCTGACTCAGCCAAACAGCTCCTGACTCTCCACCAAGGTCGGCGCAGCGTGACGGACTATGCCATCCAGTTCCGCACGGTGGCAGCAGCGAGTGGCTGGAACAACGAGGCGCTCACGGTGTGCTTTCTGAAAGGCCTTTCTGACACTATCCAAGATGAACTGGCCACTCGGGAACCACCGGACAATCTCGAGTCCCTGATCAAGTTGGCCTCACGCATTGACCAGCGTCTGAGAGAGAGAGAACTCAACCGTAGACCTCTAGCCCCTATCAGTCCCAGCTCCGAGTCCCCACCTTTATCCTCGCTGGCTCCACCGGAACCCATGCAGATTGGACGCATCTCCCAGGCTGAGAGAGACTCCCGGATGAGGGAGCGACGCTGTCTATATTGTGGCAAACCGGGCCATTTCCGTTCCACGTGTCCCGGGCTCCAGGGAAACGCTCTGTCCCGTACAGACCGGGAGGAACTGTAACGGGAAACATAACCTCCTCCCATCCGTCCAACTCCCGTCTGCTCATTCCAGTCACCCTTTGCTGGGACAACCACAAGCTTCACCTTCAAGCCTTGGTAGACTCTGGAGCCGCAGGTAACTTCATGGATGGTGTCTGGGCAAAGGAGAATGGCGTTCCCTCTGAACCTCTAAGTGACCCCATGAGGGTTACTACATTGGATGGAAGCCCTTTGGGATCTGGACTTGTCACTCATGTCACTACCTCCTTGCGACTTTCAGTTTCACAACACCAGGAATTGATGAACTTTCATTTGATCTCCTGTTCCGAGTTCCCTCTCGTCCTTGGATACCCCTGGCTTCACAGCCATAACCCTCACATCGACTGGTCTGTGTGCACTATCAAGCAGTGGGGTCCTACGTGCCAAGCTACTTGTATTTTCCCGAATTCCCCGAGTTCTACTCCCGAGTCTTTAGAATCCATCGACCTGACCCGAGTTCCCAAGTGTTACCATGACCTCAAACTGGTGTTTAGCAAACAGAGGGCCACCATGCTACCACCCCATAGACCTTACGATTGCCCCATCAACCTGTTTCCGGGCACTTGCCCCCCCAGGGGTCGGATCTTTTCCCTATCTCCACCCGAACGAGCTGCTATGGATACCTACATCAAGGACGCTCTGGAAGCAGGCCTCATGCGTCCATCCACCTCCCGGCGGGAGCAGGGTTTTTCTTTGTGGCCAAGAAAGACGGTGGATTACGTCCCTGCATCGACTACCGGGGACTCAATGCCATAACCGTCCGTAACCGTTACCCGCTACCCCTTATGGCCACAGCCTTCGAGCTGCTCCAGGAAGCAGTTGTTTTCACTAAGCTTGACCTGCGGAACGCATACCATCTTGTGCGGATCAGACCTGGTGACGAGTGGAAGACTGCTTTCAACACGCCTACTGGTCACTATGAATACTCGGCCTGACCAACGCCCCAGCGGTGTTCCAAGCGCTCATAAACGATGTGCTTAGGGATATGCTTAACATATTTGTTTTCGTTTACTTGGATGACATCCTCATCTTTTCGAGCTCCCTTCAAGAACACACAAAGCATGTCAGACAAGTACTCAAACGCCTCCTAGACAGCCATCTGTACGTTAAGCCGGAAAAATGTGAATTCCATTCATCCCGAGTACAATTCCTGGGATTTGTAGTGGAACCCGGTCGAGTCCAAATGGACCCCAGGAAGGTAGGGGCGGTAGCGGATTGGCCCACTCCCAAATCCATTAAGGAAGTATAGCGTTTCCTGGGCTTCACAAACTTTTACCGCAAGTTCATCAAGAACTTCAGCTTGGTGGCAGCCCCTCTCTCAGCTTTAACCAAGGGTGGCAATGCAAGGTTTTTGTGGGGAAGAGAAGCTGAGACGGCCTTCCAAGGACTCAAGCAGCGCGTCCTCTCTGCTCCCATCCTGATACTACCGACTACGGATGAACCGTTTGTGGTGGAGGTAGACGCATCAGAGGTTGGTGTTGGAGCTGTCCTGTCTCAGAGGGGTGAAGACAAGAAGCTTCATCCGTGCGCTTTCTTCTCACACCGGCTTACCCCGGCTGAGAGGAACTACGATGTGGGGGATTGTGAACTCCTAGCGGTTAAGATGGCATTGAAGGAATGGAGACACTGGCTCGAGGGGGCTTCTCACCCGTTTCAAGTGCTTACGGACCACAAAAATCTGGAGTATATCCAGCAGGCGAAGCGGTTGAACTCTAGACAAGCTAGATGGTCTCTCTTCTTCAGTCGATTCCAGTTTATCCTCACCTATCGGCCCGGGTTGAATCTCAAACCGGATGCCCTGTCCCGAGTCTACGCTCCTGCCATTCTGAGAGGAACTACGATGTGGGGGATCGTGAACTCCTAGCGGTTAAGATGCCTGTCCTTCCTGCTGCTAAGATCGTCGCTCCGATCTCGTGGCAAGTTGATGATACCGTGAGACGGGCTCAAGCTATCGAACCGGACCCGAAAGGAGGTCCTGCCAATCGGTTGTTTGTCGCCAAGGCAGTGAGGACTCAGGTCCTTCTGTGGGGGCACTCCTCTCGCCTCACCTGTCACCCGGGCGTAGGTCGCACCTTGGAGTTCATCCAGCGTAAGTTCTGGTGGCCTACCATAAGAGAAGACGTTGCCACTTTCGTCAATGCCTGCCCCGTGTGCTGCCAGGGCAAATCTTCTCACCTCCGCCCTCAAGGACTCCTTCACCCTTTACCTGTTCCCCACAGACCCTGGTCCCATATCTCATTGGACTTTATTACTGGCCTTCCTCCATCCCATGGCAATACTACTATCCTAGTCATAATCGACAGGTTTTCAAAGGCGGCCAGGTTCGTCCCTCTGACTAAGTTACCTTCTGCCAAGGAAACGGCTGAGTTGGTAATTAATCATGTGTTTCGAGTCTTCGGCATTCCTCAAGATATGGTTTCTGACAGAGGTCCCCAGTTCGCCTCAAGGTTTTGGAAGGCCTTCTGCCAACTCATGGGAGCTTCTGCCAGTCTATCTTCAGGGTACCATCCGGAGTCCAACGGCCAAACAGAGAGGATGAATCAAGAGCTGGAAACCACCCTCCGATGTATGACTCGTAACAACCCGTCCACATGGTCGTCCTTTATTGTTTGGGCCGAATACGCGCACAACACCTTGCGCTCCTCCTCCACTGGTATGTCCCCGCACGAGTGTCAGTTTGGCTATGCCCCTCCATTGTTCCCGGACCAGGAGGCAGAAGTCAGAGTGCCTTCAGCCTTGAAGTTCGTCAGACGCTGTCGGCTTATGTGGAGGAAGACCCGTCTTAATCTTATGCGTTCCTCACAGAGGTACCAACAACAAGCCAACAGACGTCGCCGTCCCGGGCCTACCCTGCGCCCCGGCCAGAGAGTCTGGCTCTCCACAAGAGACTTACCACTACGTGTGGAGTCTCGCAAGCTGTCCCAAAGATACATCGGTCCCTTTAAGGTTGCCAGGAGAGTTAACCCAGTTTCTTATCGCCTACACTTACCCAGATCCCTTAAGATTAATCCCACGTTTCACATTTCCTTATTAAAACCTGTTGTTTTTTCTCCCCTTGTCCCGGCAGACAGACCTCCCCCTCCGCCTCGTGTCATTGGAGGCCAGCCGGCTTATACCGTCCATCAGATACTGGATTCCCGCCGGGTGCAGCGGTCCTGGCAGTATCTGGTGGACTTGGAAGGCTACGGTCCCGAGGAGCGCTTCTGGGTTCCTGCCAAAGACATACTGGACCCTGACCTCATTCGTCAGTTCAGGGCCCTCCACCCCGAGAGAGCTGGTAGGAACGTCAGGAGCCGTTCCTAGGGGGGGGATTCTGTCAGGATTTGGCCAGGGTTGTTCCGGTTTTTGGTCACTAGATGCCCCCATTGTGCTTTTTGACCTTTTGCTTTCCCTTGATCCCCATTATTATTTGCACCTGTGCCTCGTTTTCCCTGATTGTATTTAAACCCTTAGTTTCCCTCATTTCTTTGCTCTGTGTTTGTATGTTAGCACCCAGCCCTAGTATTCTGTGTACTCTTGTTGATCCCGGTGGACGCTCTTGTGGAATTCTGTTTTTTGTTCTTGTTTATTTATTTTTGAGTATCTTTTGAGGCTTTTTATGCTTTACCTACCACCTTGTGGATTTACCTTTTTGTCTTGGAGGATTACCTTGTGGATTACCTTGTTCTTGTGGAATTCCTTTTGAGGTTGTGGAGTTACATGTTTTCCTGAAGGACTTCACTTTTTACTTTATTAAATACACCGTCTCAAGTACTGCTGTGTCTGCCTCATCTTCTGGGTTCTGCTGACTATTCGTGGCTCAGTTGGTTAAGTGACTGTTTCTCACTCAGGAGACCCGGGTTCGCAACCGGGTCCTGACACGGTCCATTTCAGACCCACATTCAAATCTGTTTCCTGTTTTGATAACAGCGCTGGCCTTTTCATACGTCTAGAAATACAAAGTAACTCAACCCAGTATTCTTTCTGACGGGCCTGGCTCTCAGGGGCAGAGGGAGGCTATGACATACAGTGCCTTGCGAAAGTATTCGCCCCCCTGGAACTTTGCGACCTTTTGCCACATTTCAGGCTTCAAACATAAAGATATAAAACTGTATTTTTTTGTGAAGAATCAACAACAAGTGGGACACAATCATGAAGTGGAACGACATTTATTGGATATTTCAAACCTTTCTAACAAATCAAAAACTGAAAAATTGGGCTTGCAAAATTATTGTTGTTTTTGTATTTGTTTGTTTTTTCGTCAGTCAATAAATATGTCTAAAAAGTACCACGCTGCATTTTGGTCCGCTCCTCCTTCAACAGAAGAAAGCCGTTACACTGGGCCGTAGCATGATGGGTGCCTCAATAGAAAAAAATAATAACACTAAAACAAACACACACACACACATGCACACACCCAGGCTGGAATAACTCACACAGGTTGTTGAGAAATAAGGCAGTTAGAAGGCAATTAGTATCATACTGGTTTATATCTTTGTACTGAAGCTAATTATCATATATATGTTATGAATAAATCACTATATCAAGGTTGTTGTTTCAATGCACCATCTGTGTTTGGTAATTGTGCTAAAAGGGGTCAATCTAGATGTTAGGAAGCACAAAGACAGTTATTCAGGTTATATCAGAGACTGCAAGCGGGAAACTGCTGCTTGGGTAGTCTCTTTAGATTTGAGATTCAGCTTGAATATACGCTCAGACTACTGAGGTACAAGAGGGATGATATTACAGTATCCAAACACACCAATGTACAGCTGGGCGTCAGCTTACAGAACAAACTAAACACAGTTCTGTCAATAGGTTAACATGGTGTGCCTTGTGCTTACAATGATGTTTAATTTGCTTATTGGACAATAAGGAGAAGATATAGTTAAGCTAGCTGTTTGTGGGTGTACAAATGGCTCCCTGTTCTCTATATAGTGCACTACTTTTGACCAGGTCCCACAGACAATAGCATGACATTTGTGACGCCATTGTCTTTCTAGGATGCCATTGCCTTTCTAGGTTTCCATTGCTGGCTATTCTCAGCACACAGGTCGCAATGTCCCGTGTTCTCTCCACCTTTCCTCTTTCCCTTCCCTTCTTCTTTCTAGTAAACAAACAAAGCTTCTCCGCCAAAGCCTGATCAGCGTCAGGCAGGGGAGAGGATTGTGTGTGTATGTGTGTGCTTGTGTACTGTATGTGTGTGTATGTGTGTGTGCATACATGTGCGTGCGACAAGATGTTCCCAAATATACATGATGGGTCATTACACCCATAATGCATTTCACCAGGATTAGCATTCTGCTGCTCCTTTCACCAGCCATAATAAACTTTAGGGCCCAGCTTGGATCCTCCTCACCCAGGGACCACACCAGCAGACAGACAGAACCTGCATCCCAGATGGCACCCTAGTCCTTAACTACCTTTGACCTGGGGCCATAGGCACTGGCAGTATAGTATAGTGGCGTCCCATCCATGTTTTATTTTATTCATTCCTGTTCTGCTCTAGATTTATAGAGCGTCTTGTGTCTTCCTGAGAGCTTCGCAGGCACTTACTTTGTCAGTGTAATTCATTGCAATTACAGAGCGGAATTTAAAAGGGCACCTAAAAGAGGAGGGGTGGGGTGGTAGGTGACTCACCAGCAGTGGCGGCTGCTTATTTCAGAAGACAAGATGGGCTTTGGCTTCATCCTCCATCAAGAACAAAAACAAAAACAATCCCAGAAGAAAAAAGCATTGAGCTGTATAGCTTCTATGTTAACTCTTCCTGACATCTTCTCCTGCAGAAAAACTCATTCATTTCTTTCCCTTCATTTCTCCACTCTGATGAAAGGAAAATAGTGCTGTCATTGGTCAGTTAGGACTGTGGATCAGCTCAGATGATTTCAGAACATTGGTTGAGTGTCAAGAAAGTGTTTGCTTCTGTGGGTCACTCTGGATGGGACTGTTAGTTAACTGAATGTAATGTAAATATTGAGCGGCTTCACTGCAAGTAAATAAAATGTTTTAATATTCCCTCTCAAAAAGAAAAAAAAATTGATAAAGTTTTTCTACAGTAGCTGTGGCAATAATGCATGATTAGGATGACGATAATAACCATGTCATAATATGTCATAACAGCTGACGTAACCTGTCATAACTTGTCATAATATGGTCATAACACTGCCGTGACATTCATTTAAACTTGTTGTGATATATATTGTGTTAATTTATTACATAACTCTCAACTTACCACACAAGGAAAACCATTCCATTACATCAGGTATTCCGAAACTGGCAATGCCGTCGGGGGTAAGCCAAATAAAAATGTGATTCACATTACAATATATATATGTATGTGTGTGTATATATAAACTCAACAAAAACAGAAACGTCTCCTCACCGTCAGCTGCGTTAATTTTCAGCAAACTTAACATGTGTAAATATTTGTATGAACAAAAGAAGATTCAACAACTAAGACATAAACTGAACAAGTTCCACAGACATGTGATGAACAGAAATGGAATAATGTGTCCCTGAACAAAAGGGGGTCAAAATCAAAGGTAACTGTCAGCATCTGGTGTGGGACACCAGCTACATTATCCTCTCTGGGATAAAGCCAAAAGCCATTGAAAATGCAGAGCTCCAAATTCAAATAAATTACTATAAAAATCAAACTTTCATGAAATCACACATGCAAGACAACAAATTAAAGCTACACTTGTTGTGAATCCAGCCAACATGTCAGATTTCAAAAAGGCTTTTCGGCGAAATAAATCTATGCTATTATCTGAGGATAGCACCATAGTAAACAAAGGGAGAGAAGCATATTTCAACCCTGCAGGCGCGACACATAACGCAGAAATAACAATACAATTCAAGCTAGTTTTCTATCTAACAGTACACTTCAAGTTACCCTCTTTCAAGATGGCTGTACTTCTTCATTACACAAAGAAAAAGCCTCAACCAATTTCTAAAGACTGTAGACATCCACTGGAAGCGATTGGAACTGCAAGAAGGCTCCTTAGATATCTGGATTCCCAATGAAAACTCATTGAAAAGAGAGTGACCTAAAAATAAAAAAATCAGAATGGTTTGTCCTCGGGGTTTTGCCTGCTAAATATATTCTGTTATACTCACAGACATGATTCAAACTGTTTTAGAAACTTCAGAGTGATTCCCATCCAAATATACTGATAATATCTTCTGGGGATGAGTAGTAGGCAGTTGAATTTGGGCATGCATTTCATCCGGACGTGAAAATACTGCCCCCTGTCACCAAGATGTTTAAGTACTACAGTGCATCTCCTCCTCATGGACTGCACCAGATTTGCCAGGTCTTGCTGTGTGATGCTACCTCACTCTTCCACCAAGGCAGCTACAAATTTCTGGACATTTATGGGGGGAATGGCCCTACTCCTCACCCTCTGATCCAACAGGTCCCAGATATGCTCAATGGGATTGAGATCCGGGCTCATTGCTGGCCATGGCAGACCACTGACATTCCTGTCTTGCAGGAAATCACACACGGAACGAGCAGTATGCCTGGTGGCATTGTCATTCTGGAGGGTCATGACAGGATGAGCCTGAAGTAGGGTACCACATGAAGGAGGAAGATTACCTGCAATGACAACAAGCTCAGTCCGATGATGCTGTGACACACCGCCCAAGACCATGACGGACCCTCCACCTCCAAATCGATCCCGCTCCAGAGTACAGTCCTTAGTGTAATGCTCATTCCATTTATGATAAACGCAAATCCGACCATCACCCCTGGTGAGACAAAACTGCAACTCATCAGTGAAGAGCACTTTTTGCCAGTCCTGTCTGGTCCAGAGACAGTGGGTTTGTGCCCATAGGCGATGTTGTTGCCGTTGATGTCTGGTGAGGACCTGCCTTAGAACAGACCTACAAGCACTCAGTCCAGCCTCTCTCTGCCTATTGCGGACAGTCTGAGCACTGATGTAGGGATTGTGCATTTCTGGTGTAACTCGGGCAGTTGTTGTTGCAATCCTGTACCTGTCCCACAGATGTGATGTTTGGGTATACCGATCCTGTGCAGGTGTTTTTACACTTGAACTGCCCCTGCGAGGACAATCAACTGTCCGCCTGTCTCCCTGGAGTGCTGTCTTAGGCGTCTCACAGTACGGACATTGCAATGTATTGCTCTGGCCACATCTGCAGCCCTCTTGCCTCCTTGTAGAATGCCTAAGGCATGTTCACGGAGATGAGCAGGGACCCTGGGCATCTTTCTTTTGGTGTTTTCAGAGTCAGTAGAAAGGCTTCTTTAGTGTCCAAAGTTTTCATTACTGTGACCTTAATTGCCTACCGTCCGTAAACTGTTAGTTTCTTAACGACGTTCCACAGGTGCATGTTCATTAATTGTTTATGGTTCATTGAACAAGCATAGGAAACAGTGAACTTCTTAATTATAGGGGGCAGTATTTCCCCTTTGGATGAATTGCGTGCCCATAGTGAACTGCATCAAAATCTGTCCTAAATTGCTAATATATGCATGTTATTATTATTATTATTGGATGGAAAACACTCTGAAGCTGCTAAAACCATTTGAATTATGTCTGTGAGTATAACAGAACTCACAGGGCAGGCAATCTTCCAAACTAGTTTTGGAATCCTTAAAGTTGGGGCAACTTTGACGTCATCACCCCCTCCCTACCCAACAAGTTATGGATCTTGAAAAACTTCCTATGTCTTCCACTAGATGTCCTCATTCAGTAGAAAGTGTAATCGAGCATATGCTGTGAACTTTGATGGGATGAAAAGTTGTAAGTGTAGCAAAGATTTTCATGTGCGTGAAGGCGCGCTTGGGAAAGAGTGCTTCCTTTGTTCCTATCAGCCTCAGATGAACATGGATGTCCCGGTTGGAATGATATTCGATCTGTATGATTATAACATCCTGAAGATTGATTCTGCACTTAGTTTGACCAGTTTCGTCGACCTGTAATATGTAATTTGGAAGTTTTGATGCACAATTATTCTGGACCAGAAGTCATTTTTGGGGCATTTGAGCTGAAAGTGTTAGCAGATGCTATTACATGGACACTAGAATTGAACATTATGAAACAAAACGATTTATTGTTGAAGTAGGGCCCCTTCCACTATATTCTGATCGAAAACCAAAGGTAAGGGAATATTTATGTTGTAATTTTGTGTTTCTGTTGACTCCAACATAGCGGAGAAATATTGTTACGTCTGAGCGCCGTCTCAGATTATTGCATGGTAGGCTAATTCCGTAACGTAAAAAAAATGTGACACAACTGTTGCATTAGAACCAGTGTATCTTTTTAATTATATGTAGAACATGTATCTTTAGTCAAAGTTTATGATGAGTATTTCTGTTATCTGGCGTAGCTTTCTATAATTTCTCCAGACATTTTGGAGAATTTTCTGAACATGGCGTCAATGTAAACCAAGATTTATGGATATAAAATGCATATTATCGAACAAAACATAAATGTACTGTGTAACATGTCTTATGACTGTCATCTGATGAAGATTTTCAAGAGGTTAGTGAATGATTTTTCTTTTAATCCTGCTTTTGTGATTGTATCTTTTGTTCAACACAATGGCTGTCTATTGTCTTTGTTTTGGTGGTGGTCTAACATAAATATGTGCTATGTTTTCGCCATAAAACATTTTAAAAATCTTACACGCTGGACAGATAAACAAGGTGTTTATCTTTCATTTGAGGTATTGAACTTGTTAATGTGTGGAGGTTAAATATTTCTAAGAACATTGTTGAATTCCCTGCGCCACCGTTTCAGCTGAATGGGGGGGTGTAGTTCCCGCATGGGAACCCATAAGCACAACAGGGTTTACCCTTTACAATGAAAATCTGTGAGGCTATTTGGATTTTTATGAATTATTCGTTTATTTATATATTTTTATTTTAACATTTTTTTTACGTTTCTTTTTCTTCACATTTTCAAACAGTACATTTATTTTTTCCAGTGGTGATAAACAGTTGGATTAGTTTTTTTTCTCACCTGAGTAGCCTCGTTTCACCGCCAAAAATAAAATTAAACCATCTGGTGTTCAGCTAAATAACAACACAATGTCAAGTACAGGTAGCCTTGTCAAATAATTAATATCCAATCACATTAACCATTACTCTTGCAGGAATTCCACTAACGATCCATATGTAGCAAAACGTAGCTGCTAATTATGTTGTTATCTGTACTGATAACAACGCAAAAGTCATGACAGCCATGACATGGCACAAAAGCCATGATAGGGAGACATAGTGGAGTGGTAACGCGGGTGCAAGCAGTTGCAAGCAGTTGCTCCCGATTCCACCTGGGTACACTGCAGCATCCACCATGAGGCTCTTGCTGCCAAGGGAATGCCTGACAGCTTGAAAATCATTTTGAGCACTACATTGAACATAGTTAACTTTGATAAAGCAAGGCCCCTGAACTGTTGTGTATTTTCTGCAATATGCCATGATTTGTGAAGCGACCATGAGTTTCTCACAATTGGCCTATCTGGGTGATGTTTTTACTCGCCTGAATGATCTGAATCTAGAATTACAGGGACTCTTCGCAACTATGTTCAATGTGCAGGACAAAATTGAAGCAAAGATTAAGAAGTTGTAGCTCTTCTCTGTCTGTATTAATAAGGACAACTGTCACACAGCCAGTAGTGGTGGGTGCGGAGTCAAGCGCAGAGAGCAGAGGAAAATGGGAGAAACCAAACTTTATTGCGGTATCCACAATTAACGCCAAAAACAACAGGCGAAGACAAAAGTGTCCAACCCAAAACTGGGCACAAACAGACAGAGAACACAACACGCAACCAACCGAGACTAACAGAAAACAAGCCCACACAAAAGAAGACGGGCTTAACAGGCTTAAATAGTCCTGAACCAAAACTCAAACAAGAAACAGGTGCAACCAATATGACATAACAAACAGAAAAGGAAAAGGGGATCGGTGGCAGCTAGTAGATCGGCGACGACGACCGCCCAGCACCGCCCGAACAGGCAGGGGAGCCACCTTCGGTAGAAGTTGTGACAACAACATAGGTCTGTCCATCATTCTGTAATTTTTTTGTGTACAAATGAACTCAAGCTTACAGACAATGTCAAATGTGATATAGCGAAGCACCTGCATGAGTTGGGTGCGCAATTATGCAGGTACCTGAAACGGATGACACAAAAAAATGGATTTGTTATCCCTTTCATGCCCTGTCTCCAGTCCACTTACCAATATCTGAGCAGAAATGCCCCATTGATATAGTAACGAGCGGTTCTGTAAAATTTTAGTCAGAAGCCACAACCAGATATCTGGATTGGGCTGCCCTCAGAGTATCCTGCCTTGGAAAATCGCTGATGCCCTTTGCAACCACGTTCCTATGTAGGAGAGGATTCTCGGAGCTCACTAACATGAAAACTAAATACAGGCACATACTGTGTGTGGAAAATGATTTAAGACTGAGCCTCTCTCCAATACAACCCAACATTGCAGAGTCATGTGTATCTTTCAAGCACCCTTCTCATTAATCTGTGGTGAGATGGTTAAATAAAGACCAAAATTATTGATAATTATTATATTATTATATGTGCCCTGGTCCAATAAGTGTTCTTTGTCACTTCCTTCGAGCGGGGCTGTGGCAGAAACTCACACTCATTCTTATGTTTAATAAATGTATCGTATAGTGTGTGTGTGGCAGGCTTACAATGATGGCAAAACAACAATATTTGCTGACCCTGGTGCTAGAGGAAGTACACAGCTGGAGGTTGAAGTGGTATGGGACTATAAAGAGTTGGGAACATAGCATTTTTCGGACGGTGGGTAACTGGTGCAGTGAATCAGGCGCAGGAGAGCAGAGATGAGTGTACAAGGTATTCAATTCCACGACAGCACCAGTATACAGACAATACTCAAGGTGCAGAGAAATTCCGGTCACTTGAAAATAACAGGCGTAAATACATAACCCGGCAAACAATAACCAGCCGTCAAGAACCGACATGAACAATCAATAAACACGCACACTAACATGTGAGAAACAGAGGGTTAAATAATGAACATGCAATTGGGGAATAGAAACCAGGTGTGTAGAAAACAAAGACAAAATAAATGGAAAATGAAAAGTGAATTGGCGATGGCTAAAAGACCGGTGACGTCGATCGCCAAATGCCGCCCGAAAAAGAAGAGGGACCGACTTCGGCAGAAGTTGTGACAGTACCCGACGACCGGACTCGGGGAAGACCCCTCTGGATCACTCCCCCAGCCGGTCCTGGAAATAAGACCGCAGAAACCTACCCACATCCTGGTTCACTCTCTCCACCTGCCCCTTACTCTCGGGGTGAAAACCTGAGGTAAGGCTGACCGAGACCCCCAGACATTCCATGAACGCCCTCCAGACCCTTGATATGAACTGGGGACCTCGATCAGATACTATGTCCTCAGGCACCCCGAAGTGCCGGAAGACGTGTGTGAACAGGGCCAGTCTGTAGGGCCGAAGGAAGACCGGGCAAAAGAAGGAGACGGCAGGACTTAGAAAACGGATCCACAACTACCAGGATCGTGGTGCTACCATGTGAGGGAGGAAGATCCGTTAGAAAGTCCACCGACAGGTGCGACCCGGCCGTTGTGGAACAGGTAAGGGTTGTAACTTCCCTCTGGGCAGGTGCCTTGGGTCCTTGCACTGGGCACACACCGAGCAGGAGGAAACATAAACCCTCACGTCTTTAGCCAAGGTGTACCACCAGTACTTCCCACTAAGACAGCGCACTGTCAGACCGATGCCCGAATAACCAGAGGAGGGTGACGTGTGGGCCCAAGAGATCAAACAGTTGTGGACAGCAGACAGAATGTACAGACGCCCATCTGGACACTGGAGGAGAGTGGGATCTGTACGCAACGCCCGCTCGGTGTCCTCGTCCAGCTCCTACACTACCGGTGCCACCAGGCAAGAGGCCAGGAGCATGGGAGTGTGATCCGTGGACCGCACCTCTGTGTCATACATCCGGGACAGTGCGTCTGCCTTAGCATTCTGGGAACCTGGTCTGTAGGACATGGTGAAGACAAAACGGGTAAAGAAAATGGCCCACCTTGCCTGGCGAGGGTTCAGTCTTCTCGCTGCCCGGATGTACTCCAAATTGCGGTGGTCAGTCCAGATTAGAAAAGGGTGTTTAGCCCCCTCAAGGGTGTTTAGCCCCCTCAAGCCAATGGCTCCACGCCTTCAAGGCCTTGACGACATCCAACATGAACGCCAAAGAGGGATCCGGATGGGCCAGCATGGGAGCCGAGGTAAAAAGAGCCATCAGGTGACCAAAAACTTGTCCGTCTCAGCCGACAACTGCAGCCGCACTGGTTCCCTCTTCAGCAGTAAGGTAATGGGAGTTGCTACCTGACCAAAACCTTGGATAAACCTCCGGTAGTAGTTGGCAAACCCTAGAAACCTTTGCACTTCCTTTACTGTGGTGGGAGTCAGCCAATTACTCACGGCTGAAATGCAGTGACTCTCCATCTTCACCCATGAAGTGGAAATGCGGTACCCTAGGAAGGAGACGGACTGTTTAAAGAACAGATATTTCTCAGCCTTGACGTACAGGTCATGCTCCGAACAGCCGACCAAGCACCCTGCGCACCAGGGACACATCTTCAGCGCATGTAGTGGAGTATATCAGAATGTCATCAATATACACCACTACACTCTGCACGTGCAGGTCCCTGAAAATCTTGTCTACAAATGCCTGGAATACTGATGGAGCATTCATCAACCCGTACGGCATGACGAGGTACTCATAGTGCCCTGAGGTGGTACTAAAAGCTGTCTTCTACTCGTCTACCTCCGGGATCAGGTTGTACCAGGTTGTAAGCGCTCCTGAGATCCAATTTTGTGAAGAAGCGTGCACTGTGCATTGACTCAATTGCACTGGCTATGAGAGATAGGGGTAACTGTACCTCACCGTGATCTGGTTGATGCCTTGATTGTCAATACACGGGCACAGACCTGCATCCTTCTTCACAAAAAAGAAACTTGAGGAGGCAGGTGAAGTGGAGGGCCGAATGTACCCCTGCCCCTGGGATTCGGAGACATATTTCCATAGCCGCTGTGATTCGAGAGTCCCCTGCCTGCTGTCTCAACTCCTAGAGGATCCTCCCCAGCACAGATTGGCAGTGTGCCCTCTGCAGCCAGAGATAATGCATGGAACGGCCCCTCCTCCGGTCGCCCTAAGTTCAGCACCTGCCAGCTCTATTGGCATCGGAGAGGTGGTGCTGGGAGTTGGAATCGACAGACCCCGATCTGGACGACCGCGGGTAGCCAGCAGGTTGTCCAACCGGATGGACAGGTCCACCAGCTGATCAAAGGTGAGATTGGTGTCCCTGCAGGCCAACTTTCGTTGGACGTCCTCACGTCAATGACCCCAGCCACCCCAGTCATAGACTATTCTCTCTACTACCGCATGGCAAGTGGTACCGGAGTGCCAAGTCTCGGACAAAAAGGCTTCTCAACAGTTTTTACCCCCAAGCCAAAAGACTCCTGAACAGGTAATCAAATGGCTACCCGGACAATTTGCATTGTGTGTGTCCCCAACCCTTCTTTATATGCTGCTGCTACTCTCTGTTTATCATATATGCATAGTCACTTTAACTATACATTCATGTACATACTACCTCAATTGGGCCGACCAACCAGTGCTCCCGAACATTGGCTAACCGGGCTATCTGCATTATGTCCCACCCACCACCCGCTCTTTTATGCTACTGCCACTCTCTGTTCATCATATATGCATAGTCACTTTAACCGTATCTACATGTACATACTACCTCAATCAGCCTGACTAACCGGTGTCTGTACGTAGCCTTGTTACTTTTAGAGCCTCGCCACTGTATATAGCCTGTCTTTTTACTCTTGTTTTATTTATTTACCTACCTATTGTTCACCTAATACCTTAAGTAAGCATTTCACTGTAAGGTCTACACCTGTTGTATTCAGCGCACGTGACAAATAAACTTTGATTTGATTTGATATGGAATCATGTCGTAACCAATAAATGTGTTACACAAATCAAAATTATTCAAAGTAGCCACTCTTTGCCTTGATGACATCTTTGTACACTCTTGGCATTCTCTCAACCAGCTTCACCTGGAATGCTTTTCCAACAGTCTTGAAGGAGTTCCTACATATGCTGAGTACTTGTTGCCTGCTTTTCCTTGACTCTGTGGTCCAACTCATCCCAAATCATCCCAATTGGGTTGAGCGTTGTTGATTGTGGAGGCCAGGTCAGCCAGGTCATCCATGTCATCCATGTGGAGATCATCCGTTCACCTACTCTGCGTCTCACAAGAACACAGTGGTTGGAACCAAAAATCTAAAATTTGGACTCATCAAACAAAATGATGGATTACCACTGGTCTAATGTCCATTGCTTGTGTTTCTTGACCCAAGCAAGTCTCTTATTATTATTAGAGTCCTTTCGTAGTGGTGTCTTTGCAGCAGTTCGACCATGAAGGCATGATTCACACATTCTCTTCTGAACAGTTGATGTTGAGATATGTCTGTTACTTGAACTCTATGAAGAATTTATTTGGGCTGCAATTTCTGAGGCTGGTAACTAATTGACTTATCCTCTGCATCAAAGGTAACTCTGTGTCTTCCTTTCCTGTGGCTGTCCTCATGCGAGCCAGTTTCATCATAGCGCTTGATGGTTCTTGCAACTGCATTTGAAAAAAGTTCTTCAAATTTTCAGAATTGACTGACCTTCATGTCTTAGTAATGATGTACTGTCGTCTCCCTTTGTTTATTTGAGCTGTTCTTGCCATAATATGGACTTGGATTTTTACCAAATAGGGCTATCTTCTCTATACAACCCCTACAGTACCATTTCACAACACAACTGATTGGCTCAAATGCATGAAGAAGGAAATAAATTCCACCAAATAACTTTTTAACAAGGCACACCTGTTAATTGAAATGCATTCCAGGTGAATACCTCATGAAGCTATAAATTCCTCTCTTGTAATGTAATGACATGTGACAGACACCTATTTTCCTGAAAAGTGTCATATATTCTGATATATTTATGAACGTGTCATAACGGGTTAGGACGCTATGTGTCTAATAAAGCTGTACCCACTTTTCCATGTGTTTACTTGTACATGACTTTTGTTTCGAGCCTACTGCACCGTCGGCCAAAACGGGCCCCTGGCTCAAGCCCCAGGAGGCAGCCTGGTTCCAAAACTAATGCAAAAACTAATACTATCAACACTATCACTACTATGTCATAAGGTTCCATGACTTTGTCCACACAGGGTGTTTACATTTTGGGTGTTTTATTGAACTTTTGTACACCTGTGGTGATCCCAGTCAAAAGTGACCAGTCATAAGAAATGAACGAGTGAGACTACAATTAGTGTATATAATTGAGTTCAGGAACATTCCCATTCATCAGATGGAGACACTTCCTCTCCCACACCCCCACATGCATTTGTGTTTGAGTACACACACACACACACACACCTCACTCCCCTTCTTGGCTTCCATGGCAACCCCCTTGGGAACCTTTCCCCAATATACTCTTTCCCCCACGGGAACCACACATGTTGGCATTCTCACAAACAATTGCAACATTGTTTCAATGATATATAGAACTTTTCTCGCAGCTCTGGTATATAAAGCTTTTTTGAGGCCTTGCTCACAATTCTTTCTGTGGCAGCACAATGACCAAATGACATACTGTATGTGAGGCTCTTGATCATACCTTTGATCATGACACTGGTGAGAAGGAGAGTCCTTGTTAAACCTTGACACAAAGTAGTCCGTGATAAATAGCACAATATGTTTCATCTGAGTATTTGTTATAGTCAAAATAATGCATACATTATGCTTTTTGTACTCAAAAACAAGTTGTTTGAGCTCAAGTCAATGAGGCTTACAGGCCATAAATAGCAAATACAAGTTCAATCCTTGTAATGTTCACAAGAACTTAAGTTGATAAAAAGATCTAACACAGCATTAGGTAATAATATAATGTATTATTATGGAAAGTTGAGTTAATCAACATGAAACAAACACAACAGGAGGGTTAAGACTACCAAGAAATACTCTGTGACCCTGATTTAGCCCACTGCAGTAAAACATTAATCAAATGCCTTCATTATTACAGCCACATGTAAAAATGGGAACAACAGAAGCCGGTAGATTCTTCACACAATACAAAACAAACCTTATTTACATGGAGTCATTCATACTTCAATCAAACACAGCAACATCGCATAGCCACACAGTCAGTATGTGTAAGGGTTTTCCTCTGGTGAAGGAGAAGCGGACCAAAATGCAGCGTGGTGGTTATTCATGTTCTTTAATAAAAGGAACTTGACATGAAATAACTAACAAAACAATAAATGTGTGAAAACCTAAACAGTCCTATCTGGTGAAAACACAGAGACAGGAACAATCACCCACAAACACACAGTGAAACCCTGGCTACCTAAATATGGTTCCCAATCAGAGACAATGACTAACACCTGCCTCTGATTGAGAACCATATCAGGCCAGACATAGAAATAGACAAACAAGACATCCAACATAGAATTCCCACTCAGATCACACCCTGACCAATCAAAACATAGAAACATACAAAGCAAACTATGGTCAGGGTGTGACAGTATGAAAGAATATATACCTTTCTCTGAACCTGGCTGTGGGAGAGTTCGATTGTATCAAAAGCATGCTTCCCCCTTATAAAAATGTGTAAATCAAAAAGCAATTTAGATTGTACCTTCATGGTGGTTGCACAAAGTCCCCTCCTCCAAGATCACTTGTTATTTTGATATAGAATTTCACACTGGCTGTTCCAATTTGAAATTGCTAAAGAAAGTCTGAAGAGTGATTCCCATCACTGGCTGTGTGTGTGTGTGTGTGTGTGTGTGTGTGTGTGTGTGTGTGTGTGTGTGTGTGTGTGCGCAAACAAACCACCCTTGAAGATGAATCAGATTATCGACAAGGGCAGTGAAAAGGAGAGAGAATGGAAACATATATGTTTTGTCACTACTTGTTGATCTAATGTATTTTTACCTTAGCAGAGAAAATGTCTTTCATTTAATTTCTTCAGGTTGATGCTGTGCTTATTATTTTGTCCTTTCCTTCAAGTTGTCATACTGTCATATATTGAATGTAGGAAACGTTTTTCAATTTACACTGAACAAAAATATAAACGGAACATGTAAAGTGCTGGTCCCATGTTTCATGAGCTGAAATGTATTCCGTGCAAAAAATGCATTTACATTTACATTCCTGTTAGTGAGAATTTTCTCCTTTGCCAAGATAATAATTTGGTAGTACGTCCAAACGGCTTCACAATTGCAGACCATGTGTATGGCACTGTGTGTGCGAGCTGTTTGCTGATGTCATCACTGTGAACAGAGTGCCCCATGGCGGCGGTGGGGTTTTGGTATGGGCAGGCATAAGCTATGGACAAAAAACACAATTGTATTTTATCAATGATAATTTAAATGCACAGAGAAACCAGGATGAGATCCGGATGCCCATTGCTGTGCCATTCATCCGCCACCATCACCTCATGTTTCAGCATGATAATCACGGCACCGTTTCGCAAGGATCTGATACCTTTATATACTAGCCTTCATTGGCCCTGATACCTTTATATACTACCTTCACTGGCCCTGATACCTTCATATACTAGCCTTCACTGGCCCTGATACCTTTATATACTAACCTTCACTGGCCCTGATACCTTTATATACTAGCCTTCACTGGCCCGAGTACCTTGATATACTAGCCTTCACTGGCCCTGATACCTTGATATACCAGGCTTCACTGGCCCTGATGCCTTTATATACTAGACTTCACTGGCCCTGATACCTTTATATACTAGCCTTCACTGGCCCTAATACCTTTATATAGCAGTCTTCACTGGCCCTAATATCTTTATATGCTAGCCTTCACTGGCCCTGATACCTTTAAATAGCAGGCTTCACTGGCCCTACTACCTTCATATACTAGCCTTCACTGGCCCTGATACCTTTATATACTAACCTTCACTGGCCCTGATACCTTTATATACTAGCTTTCACTGGCCCGAGTACCTTGATATACTAGCCTTCACTGGCCCTGATACCTTGATATACCAGGCTTCACTGGCCCTGATGCCTTTATATACTAGACTTCACTGGCCCTGATACCTTTATATACTAGCCTTCACTGGCCCTAATACCTTTATATACTAGCCTTCGCTGGCCCTACTACCTTCATATACTAGCCTTCACTGGCCCTAATACTTTTATATACTAGCCTTCACTGGCCCTGATACCTTTATATACTAACCTTCACTTGCCCTGATACCTTTATATACTAGCCTTCACTGGCCCAAATACCTTTATATACTAACCTTCACTGGCCCTGATACCTTTATATACTAGCCTTCACTGGCCCGAGTACCTTGATATACTAGCCTTCACTGGCCCTGATACCTTGATATACCAGGCTTCACTGGCCCTGATGCCTTTATATACTAGACTTCACTGGCCCTGATACCTTTATATACTAGCCTTCACTGGCCCTAATACCTTTATATACTAGCCTTCGCTGGCCCTACTACCTTCATATACTAGCCTTCACTGGCCCTAATACTTTTATATACTAGCCTTCACTGGCCCTGATACCTTTATATACTAGCCTTCACTGACCCTAATACCTTTATATACTAGCCTTCGCTGGCCCTACTACCTTTATATACTAGCCTTCACTGGCCCTAATACCTTTATATAGCAGTCTTCACTGGCCCTAATATCTTTATATGCTAGCCTTCACTGGCCCTGATACCTTTAAATAGCAGGCTTCACTGGCCCTAATACCTTTATATACTATCCTTCACTGGCCCTAATACCTTGATATACTATCTTTCACTGGCCCTGATACCTTTCTATACTAGCCTTCACTGGCCCTGATTGTTATGAACTTGAGTGAAGACCCAAAAGCGGTTTTAACAGAAAACAGAGTTCCTTTAATGAAAAAACAGGAATGGCATAGATCCTCTTCCGACGTTGTCAATGGAACAAAAGAACGTTAGTAGAGTGCAGGATGCACCTGCCAGGCAGACTCCGACAGGATAGGACAAGGTGGAAGCAAACGAGACGATAGCTTGCTTCTGGCATGAAAAACACAAACAAGAATCTGACACCGAAAGTAGCAGGAACAGAGAGAGAAATAGAGACCTAATAAGAGGGAAAAGAGGGAACAGGTGGGGAAAGGGTGAATGAGCTAGTTAGGGGAGATGTGGGACAGCTGGAGAAGGAGAGAAAGAGAAGGTAACCTAATAAGACCAGCAGAGAGAGACAGAGTGAAGAGAAAGGACAGGAACAGACATAATAAGACATGACAGTACCCCCCCCCACTCACCGAGCGCCTCCTGGCGCACTCGAGGAGGAAACCTGGCGGCAACGGAGGAAATCATCGATCAGCGAACGGTCCAGCACGTCCCGAGAGGGAACCCAACTCCTCTCCTCAGGACCGTACCCCTCCCAATCCACTAGGTACTGATGACCACGGCCCCGAGGACGCATGTCCAAAATCTTACGAACCCTGTAGATAGGTGCGCCCTCGACAAGGATGGGGGGAGGGACGAGCGGGGGCGCGAAGAACGGGCTTAACACAGGAGACATGGAAGACCGGGTGAACGCGACGAAGATAGCGCGGAGAAGAAGTCGCACTGCGACAGGATTAATGACTTGAGAAATACGGAACGGACCAATGAACCGCGGGGTCAACTTGCGAGAAGCTGTCTTAAGGGGAAGGTTCTGAGTGGAGAGCCATACTCTCTGACCGCAACAATATCTAGGACTCTTGGTCCTACGCTTATTAGCGGCCCTCACAGTCTGCGCCCTATTACGGCAAAGTGCCGACCTGACCCCCTTCCAGGTGCGCTCGCAACGCTGGACAAAAGCCTGAGCGGAGGGGACGCAGGACTCGGCGAGCTGAGATGAGAACAGCGGAGGCTGGTACCCGAGGCTACTCTGAAAAGGAGATAGACCGGTAGCAGACGAAGGAAGCGAGTTGTGGGCGTACTCTGCCCAGGGGAGCTGTTCTGACCAAGACGCAGGGTTACGAAAAGAAAGACTGCGTAAAATGCGACCAACAGTCTGATTGGCCCGTTCGGCTTGACCGTTAGACTGGGGATGAAAGCCGGACGAGAGACTGACGGAAGCCCCAATCAAACGGCAAAACTCCCTCCAAAATTGAGACGTGAACTGCGGGCCTCTGTCTGAAACGACGTCTGACGGAAGGCCATGAATTCGGAAAACATTCTCGATAATGATCTGAGCCGTCTCCTTAGCAGAAGGGAGCTTAGCGAGAGGAATGAAATGAGCCGCCTTAGAGAATCTATCGACAACCGTAAGAATAACTGTCTTCCCCGCTGATGAAGGCAGTCCGGTGATAAAATCTAAAGCGATGTGAGACCACGGTCGAGAGGGAATGGGAAGCGGTCTGAGACGGCCGGCAGGAGGAGAGTTCCCAGATTTAGTCTGCGCGCAGCCTGAACAAGCAGCGACAAATCGACGCGCGTCACGTTCCCGAGTGGGCCACCAGAAACGCTGGCGAATGGAAGCGAGCGTACCCCGAACGCCGGGGTGGCCGGCTAGCTTGGCAGAGTGGGCCCACTGAAGAACGGCCGGACGAGTAGGAACGGGAACGAACAGAAGGTTCCTAGGACAAGCTCGCGGCGACGGAGTGTGAGCGAGTGCTTGCTTTACCTGCCTCTCAATTCCCCAGACAGTCAACCCGACAACACGCCCCTCAGGGAGAATCCCCTCGGGGTCGGTGGAGACCTCAGAAGAACTGAAGAGACGAGATAAAGCATCAGGCTTGGTGTTTTTTGAGCCCGGACGATAAGAAATAACAAACTCGAAACGAGCGAAAAACAGAGCCCAACGAGCCTGACGGGCATTAAGTCGTTTGGCTGAACGGATGTACTCAAGGTTCCTATGGTCAGTCCAAACGACAAAAGGAACGGTCGCCCCTCCAACCACTGTCGCCATTCGCCTAGGGCTAAGCGGATGGCGAGCAGTTCGCGATTACCAACATCATAATTACGTTCTGACGGCGATAAGCGATGAGAGAAAAACGCGCAAGGATGGACCTTGCCGTCAGAGAGGGAGCGCTGAGAAAGAATGGCTCCCACGCCCACCTCTGACGCGTCAACCTCAACAACAAACTGTCTAGAGATGTCAGGTGTAACAAGAATAGGTGCGGATGTAAAACGATTCTTGAGAAGATCAAAAGCTCCCTGGGCGGAAACGGACCACTTAAAGCACGTCTTAACAGAAGTAAGGGCTGTGAGGGGAGCTGCCACCTGACCGAAATTACGGATGAAACGACGATAGAAATTCGCGAAGCCAAGAAAGCGCTGCAGCTCGACGCGTGACTTAGGAACGGGCCAATCAATGACAGCCTGGACCTTAGCGGGATCCATCTTAATGCCCTCAGCGGAAATAAAGGAACCGAGAAAAGGGACAGAGGAGGCGCTGGAGGACGCGTCGCACGTGCTGAACATGAATCGGGAGAGACGGTGAAAAAAATCAGGATATCGTCCATGTAAACGAAAACAAAAATGTTCAGCATGTCTCTCAGGACGTCGTTAACTAGTGCCTGAAAGACAGCTGGAGCGTTAACGAGGCCGAAAGGAAGAACCCGGTATTCAAAGTGCCCTAACGGAGTGTTAAACGCCGTCTTCCACTCGTCCCCCTCCCTGATGTGCACGAGATGGTAGGCGTTACGAAGGTCCAATTTGGTGAAAAACCTGGCTCCCTGCAGGATCTCGAAGGCTGAAGACATAAGAGGAAGCGGATAACGATTCTTAACTGTTATGTCATTCAGCCCTCGATAATCCACGCATGGGCGCAGGGACCCGTCCTTCTTCTGAACAAAAAAAAACCCCGCTCCGGCGGGAGAGGAGGAGGAGACTATGGTACCGGCGTCGAGCGATACAGACAAATAATCCTCGAGAGCCTTACGTTCGGGAGCCGACAGAGAGTATAATCTACCCCGGGGGGAGTAGTTCCCGGAAGGAGATCAATACTACAGTCATACGACCGGTGTGGAGGGAGAGAAGTGGCCTTGGAACGACTGAACACCGTGCGCAGATCGTGATACTCCTCCGGCACCCCTGTCAAATCACCAGGCTCCTCCTGTGAAGAAGAGACAGAGGAAACAGGAGGGATAGCAGACATTAAACAGGTCACATGACAAGAAACATTCCAGGATAGGATAGTATTACTAGACCAATTAATAGAAGGGTTATGGCGCACTAGCCAGGGATGACCCAAAACAACAGGTGTAAAAGGTGAACGAAAAATTAAAAAAGAAATGGTTTCGCTATGATTACCAGAGACAGTGAGGGTTAAAGGCAGCGTCTCACACTGAATCTTGGGGAGAGAACTACCATCTAAAGCGAACAAGGCCGTGGGATCCCTTAACTGTCTGAGAGGAATGTCATGTTCCCGAGCCCAGGTCTCGTCCATAAAACAGCCCTCCGCCCCAGAGTCTATCAAGGCACTGCAGGAAGCAGATGAACCGGGCCAGCGGAGATGGACCGGAAAGGTAGTGCAGGATCTTGAAGGAGAGACCTGAGTAGTTGCGCTCACCAGTAGCCCTCCTCTTACTGATGAGCTCTGGCTTTTACTGGGCATGAGGTGACAAAATGACCAGCGGAGCCGCAGTAGAGACAGAGGCGGTTGGTGATTCTCCGTTCCTTCTCCTTGGCCGAGATGCGGATACCCCCAGCTGCATAGGCTCAGCATCCGAGCCGGCGGAGGAGGGTGGCAGTGATGCGGCAGGTGGCAGTGATGTGGAGAGGGGGCAACGGAGAACGCGAACTCCTTTCCACGAGCTCGGCGACGAAGATCAAACCGTCGCTCTATGCGAATAGCGAGAGCTATTAAGGAGTCCAGACTGGAAGGAACCTCCCGGGAGAGGATCTCATCCTTAACCTCGGCGAGGAGACCCTCCAGAAAACGAGCGAGCAAAGCCGGCTCGTTCCAGTCACTAGAGGCAGCGAGAGTGCGAAACTCAATAGAATAATCCGTTATGGATCGATTCCCCTGACATAGGGAAGACAGGGCCCTGGAAGCCTCCTCCCCAAAAACAGAACGGTCAAAAACCCGTATCATCTCCTCCTTAAAGTCCTGATACTGGTTAATACACTCAGCCCTCGCCTCCCAGATTGCCGTGCCCCACTCACGCGCCCGTCCCCACTCACTGGCCCTGATATCTTGATATACTATCCTTCACTGGCCCTGATACTTTTGTATACTAGCCTTCACAGGCCCTAATACCTATATATACTAGCCTTCACTGGCCCTGATACCTTTATATAGCAGGCTTCACTGGCCCTGATACCTTTATATAGCAGGCGACACTGGCAACTAATACATTTATATACTATCCTTCACTGGCACTAATACCTTTATATGCCATCCTTCACTGGCCCTAATACCTTTATATACTAGCCTTCACTGGCCCTGATACCTTGATATACTAACCTTCACTGGCCCTGATACCTTGATATACTAACCTTCGCTGGCCCTGATACCTTGATATACTAAACTTCACTGGCACTGAAAGCTTTATATACTAACGTTCCCTGGCCCTGATACCTTTATATGCTAGCCTTCATTGGCCCTGATACCTTTATATACTAACCTTCACTGGCTCTGATACCTCTATATACTAGCCTTCATTTGCCCTGATACCTTTATATACTAGCCTTCACTGGCCCTGATACATTTATATACTAGCCTTCATTTGCCCTGATACCTTCATATACTAGCCTTCACTGGCCCTAATACCTTTATATACTAGCCTTCACTGGCCCTGATACCTTTATATAGCAGGCTTCACTGGCCATAATACCTTTATATACTATCCTTCACTGGCCCTAATACCTTTACATACTATCCTTCACTGGCCCTAATACCTTCATATACTATCCTTTACTGGCCCTAATACCTTTATATACTAGCCTTCACTGGCCCTTATACCTTTATATAGCAGGCTTCACTGGCCCTGATACCATTATATAGCAGGCTTCACTGGCCCTGATACCTTTATATACTATCCTTCACTGGCCCTAATACCTTTATATACTAACCTTCACTGGCTCTGATACCTCTATATACTAGCCTTCACTGGCCCGAGTACCTTTATATACTAGCCTTCACTGGCCCGAGTACCTTTATATACTAGCCTTCACTGGCCCTTATACCTTTATATAGCAGGCTTCACTGGCCCTGATACCTTTATATACTATCCTTCACTGGCCCTAAGACCTTTATATGCTATCCTTCACTGACCCTAATACCTTTATACACTAGCCTTCACTGGCCCTGATACCTTTATATACTAACCTTCACTGGCCCTGACACCTTGATATACTAACCTTCACTGGCCCTGATACCTTTATATAGCAGGCTTCACTGGCCATAATACCTTTATATACTATCCTTCACTGGCCCTAATACCTTTACATACTATCCTTCACTGGCCCTAATACCTTCATATACTATCCTTCACTGGCCCTAATACTTTTATATACTAGCCTTCACTGGCCCTTATACCTTTATATAGCAGGCTTCACTGGCCCTGATACCTTTATATACTATCCTTCACTGGCCCTAAGACCTTTATATGCTATCCTTCACTGACCCTAATACCTTTATACACTAGCCTTCACTGGCCCTGACACCTTGATATACTAACCTTCACTGGCCCTGATACCATGATATACTAACCTTCGCTGGCCCTGAAACCTTGATATACTAACCTTCGCTGGCCCTGATACCTTGATATACTAACCTTCATTGGCCCTGATACCTTTATATACTTACCTTCACTGGACCTGATACCTTGATATACTAACCTTCACTAGCCCTGATACCTTGATATACTAACCTTCGCTGGCCCTGATACCTTTATATACTAGCTTTCACTGGCCCTAATACCTTTATATACTAACCTTCACTGGCCCTGATACCTTGAATCAAATGTATTTGTCACATACACATGGTGAGCAGATGTTAATGAGAGTTTAGCGAAATGCTTGTGCTTCTAGTTCCGACAATGCAGTAATAACCAATGAGTAATCTAACTAACAATCCCAAACTACTACCTTATACACACAGGTGTAAAGTGATAAAGAATTTGTACATAAAGATATATGAATGAGTGATGGTACAGAGCGGCATAGGCAAGATGCAGTAGATGGTATCGAGTACAGTATATACATATGAGATGAGTATGCAAACAAAGTGGCATAGTTTAAAGTGGCTAGTGATACATGTATTACACAAAGATGCAGATACATGTACATATAGTATATACGTACACATATGAGATGAATAATGTAGGGTATGTAAACATTATATTAAATAGCATTGTTTAAAGTGGCTAGTGATATATTTTACATCAATTCCCATCAATTCCCATTATTAAAGTTGCTGGAGTTGAGTCAGTGTGTTGGCAGCAGCCACTCAATGTTAGTGGTGGCTGTTTAACAGTCTGATGGCCTTGAGATAGAAGCTGTTTTTCAGTCTCTCGGTCCCAGCTATGATGCACCTGTACTGACCTCGCATTCAGGATGATAGCGGGGTGAACAGGCAGTGGCTCGGGTGGTTGTTGTCCTTGATGATCTTTATGGCCTTCCTGTGATATCGGGTGGTGTAGGTGTCCTGGAGGGCAGGTAGTTTGCCCCCGGTGATGCGTTGTGCAGACCTCACTACCCTCTGGAGAGCCTTATGGTTGTGGGCGGAGCAGTTGCCGTACCAGGTGGTGATACAGCACGACATGATGCTCTCGATTGTGCATCTGTAGAAGTTTGTGAGTGCTTTTGGTGAAAAGCTGAATTTCTTCAGCCTCCTGAGGTTGAACAGGCGCTGCTGCGTCTTCTTCACGATGCTGTCTGTGTGGGTGGACCAATTCAGTTTGTCTGTGATGTGTACGCCGAGGAACTTAAAACTTACTACCCTCTCCACTATTGTCACATCAATTTGAATAGGGGGGTGTTCCCTCTGCTGTTTCCTGAAGTCCACAATAATTTCCTTAGTTTTGTTGACGTATAGTGTGAGGTTATTTTCCTGACACCACATTCCGAGGGCCCTCACCTCCTCCCTGTAGGCCGTCTCGTCGTTAATGGTAATCAAGCCTACCACTGTTGTGTCTTCCGCATACTTGATGATTAAGTTGGAGGCGTACGTGGCCACGCAGTCGTGGGTGAACAGGGAGTACAGGAGAGGGCTCAGAACGCACCCTTGTGGGGCCCCAGTGTTGAGGATCAGCGGGGTGGAGATGTTGTTACCTACCCTCACCACCTGGGGGCGGCCCGTCAGGAAGTCCAGTACCCAGTTGCACAGGGTGGGGTCGAGACCCAGGGTCTCGAGCTTGATTTTGGAGGGTAGGTAGGGTACTATGGTGTTAAATGCCGAGCTGTAGTTGATGAACAGCATTCTCACATAGGTATTCCTCTTGTCCAGATGGGTTAGGGCAGTGTGCAGTGTGGTTGAGATTGCATTGTCTGTGGACCTATTTGGGCGGTAAGCAATTTGGAGTGGGTCTAGGGAGTCAGGTAGGGTGGAGGTGATATGGTCCTTGACTAGTCTCTCAAAGCACTTCATGATGACGGAAGTGAGTGCTACGGGGTGGTAGTCGTTTAGCTCAGTTACCTTAGCTTTCTTGGGAACAGGAACAATGGTGGCCCTCTTGAAGCATGTGAGAACAGCAGACTGGTATAGGGATTGATTGAATATGTCCGTAAACACACCAGCCAGCTGGTCTGCGCATGCTCTGAGGGCGCGGCTGGGGATGCCTTCTGGGCCTGCAGCCTTGCGAGGGTTAACACGTTTAAATGTTTTACTCACGTCGGCTGCAGTGTTGGAGAGTCCGCATGTTTTGGTTGCAGGCCGTGTCAGTGGCACTGTATTGTCCTCAAAGCGGGCAAAAAGGTTATTTAGTCTGCCTGGGAGCAAGACATCCTGGTCCGTGACTGGGCTGGTTTTCTTTTTCTAATCCGTGATTGACTGTAGACCCTGCCACATACCTCTTGTGTCTGAGCCGTTGAATTGTGATTCTACTATACTGACGCTTAGCTTGTTTGATTGCCTTGCGGAGGGAATAGCTACACTGTTTGTATTCGGTCATGTTTCCAGTCTAACCTTCGCTGGCCCTGATACCTTGACCCACTAACCTTCACTGGCCCTGATACCATGCTGTCATAGTCGAACCAGAAGACCTTCAACCGGTAATAGTTGTATTATACCAAAAAAGTACAGCAGAATAACTCTTCTAGCAGTGTAATGCTATGGCAGAGGTAGAATTTCATCCCCAAATGTTCTTCAATTAGTTCTGTTTATAAACAATATAGGCACTTCACACCACTTCACACCACACCATGCGCCGAATACAACAGTAATCATTACCTTGAAATGATTACTTACAAGCCCTTAACCAACAATGCAGAGTAAGAAACTATTAGCAAAATCAACTGAAGTAAAAAAAGTAACACAATAAAATAACAATAACGAGGCTATATACAGGGGTTACCGGTTCCAGGTCAATGTGCGGGTGGTAAGGGTTAGTCGAGGTAATAGAGTTCATATGTACATGTAGATGGGGGAAAAGTTACTATGCAAAGATAGTAAACAGCGAGTAGAAGCAGCTTAAAAAAAACGGGGTCAATGCAAATACCCTGGGTGGCCATTTGATTAACTGTCCAGCAGTCTTATGGCTTGGGGGTAGAAGCATGTCATTTTTAAAAACTCTCCTGACGAGGAATAGGCATTTTCGTGCCCTCTTCACAACTGTCTTGGTGTGTTTTTACCGTGATAATTTGTTGGTAATGTGGACACAAAAGAACTTGAAGCTCACGACCTGCTCTAGTACAGCCCTGTCAATTGCATTCAAATGAAATCTTCTCTCTGAGGTAAACAGCTTACACCACGACACGGCATTGAAGTGCTGACTTAAAACAACATGGAAAGCGAACACATTTTAAGGGATTGAATATGCACAGTATGAGTATGAGTATTTCTCTGTTAGAAAAATACAATGAAAATGTCATGATTCCGAAAATGAAAAGAAAATCATTGACCAAAACAGCCCAAGATGGGACAAACACTTAAGTACTCAATATAGGAGCACTAATAATGGATGGATAGATAGCCCATTAGATTGTGTTTAACAGTAATCAGATTCCACGCCTTTTTGGAAACCATTAACGTATGAGGTCAGAGGGAAAGCGCTGAGGTAATGCACTAATAACTGGATCCTGCAAGTTAATTGTAGTGGATCTGTAAGAGAAGGGCAGAGTGAGAGTTGCTTCTAAATTGCAAATTCCCCAAAACACCCAAGAAGTTCAAATGAAACACTAATAAAATCAAGCAATCGTTTTATTGAAAACGGGTGTTGAATAAGCTCCCTGTTAAAAAGCTGAACCATTCCACTGCATGGCGAGCCACTGCTCTGAGGCTAATGGGCATCATGAGACAGAGAAAATCATTTTCTGCAATTAATTCTCTATGGAAGTGTCCTGAGCTATTAACAATAATATATGCCTTTCACCAGACTTGTTTAAATCCAAAGCTATTTACAGTCGTGCACAAATGTTATGTATGGTGGTCCCAAGAATAACACCCACTACCCTGGCATCACAAGCACCATGCTTTACCAACTGAGCTACAAAGGATCAGAAGCACCAGTCTGTTGTTAGAGTGCGATTGTTTGACTGTCAGTTAACGGGTAACTCCAGGTTTAAGGGCTGGCTAAATTGCGGTTGGTACTGTCTCAATCCATGCTCTGCTCTGCTCACCTTTGATGGAGGGGGGCTTTGAAACTTGTGAACTCTGAAGCAGAAATGGCTCCGGATCCTGAACCGCTGCAGTTTGATCGATGATGTTCTGTCCTGGAGTTTTATGAAATATGTACATCATACAGTCTTCTATAGTTCCTTTGTGTGTCTTCTGAACACGTCGTCTGTGTGTGTGCGTGTGCATGTGTGCTTGTGTGTGTAGGTCAGCTCTGTGGTGTCTGTCTGTTCTGTGGTGTCTGTCGGTTCTGTGGTGTATGTCTGCTCTGTGGTGTATGTCTGCTCTGTGGTGTCTGTCTGCTCTGTGGTGTCTGTCTGCTCTGTGGTGTCTGTCTGTTCTCTGGTGTCTGTCTGTTCTCTGGTGTCTGTCTGTTCTCTGGTGTCTGTCTGCTCTAGTGTAGCTGTGGATGGTGAACTTCTCCTCAGTATTTTTTACACCGGGCCCCTGGTGGCCCCTGGTGGCCCTTTGTCTGCCTGCTATGGTTCTATCTGGAACACAATGATGTGGATGGCAGATGCCTCAGCAGACCGCCCCCTGGCCCCTATCACTGTGACGCTAAAATCCCTTGGCTGTTTGTCACTCTTTACACTGGCCACAGTAAACTGCCAGAAGAACGCCCAGCCTGGCCAGCACAGGAGGTTGGTGGCACTTTAATTGGGGAGGACAGGATTGTGGTAATGGCTGGAACAGAATAGGAATGGTATCAAGTACATCAAATACATGGTTTCCATGTGTTTGATGACATTCCATTAGCTCCGTTGCAGCCATTATTATGAGCCATCCTCCATTCAGCGGCCTCTAATGCTGGCCAGGCATGTGTGCATGCATAGGTGAGATTTCTGAGGGCCACCTGTGTCAATCAAGCCAATCTGTCTCTTAGAGATGTAATTATTTTGTCCCTCGTCCAACCTGGACCAGTTATGAGCCATGGGTTCGATCACTATGACAGCTGCATGTGCGGTTGTCTGGTCATGATGGTAGGGGTTTTAACACTGTTATGTTTTAATTTAACACTGTATGTTTTAATGTTGGCACACACTAAACCAGTGCCTTCCAAAACAGGAAAACTACAGCAACAGGAGGTTTACCTGGAGAAGAACCCCATTCCCTTACTGTAAAAAACCTTGGGTAGACAGGCATACCTGAACACTACAAACTACACCAGGTTTCATAGTTACACTATTCTGTTCTACATGCATCAATACATGTTGTGCTGAAGGATCTATAATGTGGATTACAGAGACATAGGCTGAGTCCCAAAATGGCACCCTTTCGGCTCTGGTCAAAAGCAGTTCACTACATAGAGAATAGGGCTCTCTCTCTCTCTCTCTCTCTCTCGAACCCTGACCTATTCACCGGAGGTGCTACCTGTCCCAGACCTGCTGTTTTCAAATCTCTAGAGACAGCAGGAGCGGTAGAGATACACTGAATGATCGGCTATGAAAAGCCAAATGCCATTTACTCCTGAGGTGCTGACCTGTTGCACCCTCTACAACCACTGTGATATTCATTTTATTTGTCCCTGCTGGTCATCTATTTGAACAGCTTGACCATGTTCTGTTATAAACTCCACCTGGCACAGCCAGAAGAGGACTGGCCACCCCTCATAGCCTGGTTCCTCTCTAGGTTTCTTCCTAGGTTCCGCCCTTTCTAGGGAGTTTTTCCCTGCCACCGTGCTTCTACACCTGTGTAACCGATGTGAAATGGCTAGCTAGTTAGCGGGCTGCGCGCTAACAGCGTTTCAATCGGTGACGCCACTCGCTTCTGAGACCTTGAAGTAGTTGTTCCCCTTGCTCGGCAAGGGCTGTGGCTTTTGTGGAGCGATGAGTAACGATGCTTCGAGGGTGGCTGTTGTCGATGTGTGCAGAGGGTCCCTGGTTAAAGGCCAGGAGAGGGACGGAAGGCATACTGTTACACCTGCATTGCTTGCTGTTTGGGGTCTTAGGCTGTGTTTCTGTACAGCACTTTGTGACATCAGCTGATGTAAGAAGTGCTTTATAAATACATCTGATTTGATTGTTTGATTCTCCATAACCAAGACTGGGTGTCATATTGAACATTTACCCCATTCATGGTTATAAAGGGTCCGAGAGGAGCCGGGGATATCTGTCTGGATTCACTGTAATGTGTCAGGATTTGCCCAGGGTTGTTCGGGTTTTGGTCACTAGATGCCCCCATTGTGCTTTTTGACCTTATGTTTTTTCCCTTGTTCCCCATTATTATTTGCACCTGTGCCTCGTTTTCCCCTGATTGTATTTAAACCCTTAGTTTCCCTCAGTTCTGTGCTCTGTGTTTGTATGTTAGCACCCAGCCCTAGTGTTCTGTGTTTTCTTGTCGATTCCGGTGGATGCTCTTGTGGAATTCTGTTTTTGTTTTTGAGTATCTCTTGAGGCTTTTTTGTGCTATTCCTACCACCTTTTGGATTTGCCTTTTTTGTATTGAAGGACTTCTCCTTTTTACTTTATTAAATACACCGTCTTAAGTACTGCTGTGTCTGCCTCATCTTCTGGGTTCTGCTGACTATTCGTGGCTCAGTTGGTTAAGTGACTGTTTCTCACTCCGGAGACCCAGGTTCGTAACCGGGTCCTGACAGAAACACAGAGCCAAAAATGAACCCAGAGGCAGCCTGTTCCCAGGACCTTTTTGCCATGCTGCCCCACCACCAGGAGACTGTCCAACGCCACGAAGCCGCCCTGGTTCAGCAAGAGGCCTTAATGGCTAGACATTCTCATCTTCTGTCGGAGATGCTGACTTCCATTAAGCAAATATCTGATCGTCTTACCCCGGCAACAGTTCCCGTCCCAGTACCTCAGATTCACGTACCCATGGCAGTTAACCCCCTGGCTGAACCTCGTCTTCCACCTCCCCAACGGTTCTCAGGTGATCCAAGTGCTTGTAAAGGTTTTCTCACCCAATGTTCTCTCTCCTTTGAGCTACAACCCTCGTCGTTTCCCACCGACCGGTCTAAGATCGCTTATATCATCACCCTGCTGTCGGAAAAAGCCCTGGCCTGGGCTACTGCTGTGTGGGATGCCCATAGTTCCTGCTGTGCCAGCTACTCTGCCTTTGCTGAGGAATTCAAACGAGTGTTTCAAGGCCCAAGCAGTGGTTCTGACTCAGCCAAACAGCTCCTGACTCTCCACCAAGGTTGGCGCAACGTGACGGACTATGCCATCCAGTTCCGCACGGTGGCAGCAGCAAGTGGCTGGAACAACGAGGCGCTCACGGTGTGCTTTCTGAAAGGCCTTTCCGACACTATCCAAGATGAACTGGCCACTCGGGAACCACCGGACAATCTCGAGTCCCTGATCAAGTTGGCCTCACGCATTGACCAGCGTCTGAGAGAGAGAGAACTCAACCGTAGACCTCTAGCCCCTATCAGTTCCAGCTCCGAGTCCCCACCTTTATCCTCGCTGGCTCCATCGGAACCCATGCAGATTGGACGCATCTCCCAGGCTGAGAGAGACCGCCGGATGAGGAGCGACGCTGTCTATATTGCGGCAAACCGGGCCATTTCCGTTCCACGTGTCCCGGGCTCCAGGGAAACGCTCTGTCCCGTACAGACCGGGGGAACTGTAACGGGAAACATAACCTCCTCCCATCCGTCCAACTCCCGTCTGCTCATTCCAGTCACCCTCTCCTGGGACAACCACAAGCTTCACCTTCAAGCCTTGGTAGACTCTGGAGCCGCAGGTAACTTCATGGATGGTGTCTGGGCGAAGGAGAATGGCGTTCCCTCTGAACCTCTAAGTGAACCCATGAGGGTCACTACATTGGATGGAAGCCCTTTGGGATCTGGACTTGTCACTCATGTCACTACCTCCTTGCGACTTTCAGTTTCACAACACCAGGAATTGATGAACTTTCATTTGATCTCCTGTTCCGAGTTCCCTCTCGTCCTTGGATACCCCTGGCTTCACAGCCATAACCCTCACATCGACTGGTCTGTGGGCACTATCAAGCAGTGGGGTCCTACGTGCCAAGCTACTTGTATTTTCCAGAATTTCCCCGAGTTCTACTCCCGAGTCTTTAGAATCCATCGACCTGACCCGAGTTCCCGAGTGTTACCATGACCTCAAACTGGTGTTTAGCAAACAGAGGGCCACCATGCTACCACCCCATAGACCTTACGATTGCCCCATCGACCTGTTTCCGGGCACTTGCCCTCCCAGGGGTCGGATCTTTTCCCTATCTCCACCCGAACGAGCTGCTATGGATACCTACATCAAGGACGCTCTGGAAGCAGGCCTCATGCGTCCATCCACCTCCCCGGCGGGAGCAGGGTTTTTCTTTGTGGCCAAGAAAGACGGTGGATTACGTCCTTGCATCGACTACCGGGGACTCAATGCCATAACCGTCCGTAACCGTTACCCGCTACCCCTTATGGCCACAGCCTTCGAGCTGCTCCAGGAAGCAGTTGTTTTCACTAAGCTTGACCTGCGGAACGCATACCATCTTGTGCGGATCAGACCTGGTGACGAGTGGAAGACCGCTTTCAACACGCCTACTGGTCACTATGAATACTTGGTGATGCCCTTCGGCCTGACCAACGCCCCAGCGGTGTTCCAAGCGCTCATAAACGATGTGCTTAGGGATATGCTTAACATATTTGTGTTCGTTTACTTGGATGACATCCTCATCTTTTCGAGCTCCCTTCAAGAACACACTAAGCATGTCAGAGAAGTACTCAAACGCCTCCTGGACAGCCATCTGTACGTTAAGCCGGAAAAATGTGAATTCCATTCATCCCGAGTACAATTCCTGGGATTTGTAGTGGAACCCGGTCGAGTCCAAATGGACCCCAGGAAGGTAGGGGCGGTAGCGGATTGGCCCACCCCCAAATCCGTTAATGAAGTTCAGCGTTTCCTGGGCTTCACAAACTTTTACCGCAAGTTCATCAAGAACTTCAGCTTGGTGGCAGCCCCTCTCTCAGCTTTAACCAAGGGTGGCAATGCAAGGTTTTTGTGGGGAAGAGAAGCTGAGACGGCTTTCCAAGGACTCAAGCAGCGCGTTCTCTCTACTCCCATCCTGATACTACCGACTACGGATGAACCATTTGTGGTGGAGGTAGACGCATCAGAGGTTGGTGTTGGAGCTGTCCTGTCTCAGAGGGGTGAAGACAAGAAGCTTCATCCGTGCGCTTTCTTCTCACACCGGCTTATCCCGACTGAGAGGAACTACGATGTGGGGATCGTGAACTCCTAGCGGTTAAGATGGCATTGAAGGAATGGAGACACTGGCTCGAGGGGGCTTCTCACCCGTTTCAAGTGCTTACGGACCACAAAAATCTGGAGTATATCCAGCAGGCGAAGCGGTTGAACTCTAGACAAGCTAGATGGTCTCTTTTCTTCAATCGATTCCAGTTTATCCTCACCTATCGGCCCGGGTCGAAGAATCTCAAACCGGATGCCCTGTCCTGAGTCTACGCTCCTGCCATTCGAGATGACACGGACATGCCTGTCCTTCCTGCTGCTAAGATTGTGGCTCCGATCTCGTGGCAAGTTGAGGATACCGTGAGACGTGCTCAAGCTAGCGAACCGGACCCGAAAGGAGGTCCTGCCAATCGGTTGTTTGTCCCCAAGGCAGTGAGGACTCAGGTCCTTCTGTGGGGGCACTCCTCTCGCCTCACCTGTCATCCGGGCGTAGGTCGCACCTTGGAGTTCATCCAGCGTAAGTTCTGGTGGCCTACCATAAGAGAAGACGTTGCCACTTTCGTCAATGCCTGTCCCGTGTGCTGCCAGGGCAAATCTTCTCACCTCCGCCCTCAAGGACTCCTTCACCCTTTACCTGTTCCCCACAGACCCTGGTCCCATATCTCATTGGACTTTATTACTGGACTTCCTCCATCCCATGGCAATACTACTATCCTAGTCATAATCGACAGGTTTTCAAAGGCGGCCAGGTTCGTCCCTCTGACTAAGTTACCTTCTGCCAAGGAAACGGCTGAGTTGGTAATTAATCATGTGTTCCGAGTCTTCGGCATTCCTCAAGATGTGGTTTCTGACAGAGGTCCCCAGTTCGCCTCAAGGTTTTGGAAGGCCTTCTGCCAACTCATGGGGGCTTCTGGCAGTCTATCTTCAGGGTACCATCCGGAGTCCAACGGCCAAACAGAGAGGATGAATCAAGAGCTGGAAACCACCCTCCGATGTATGACTCGTGACAACCCGTCCACATGGTCATCCTTTATTGTTTGGGCCGAATACGCGCACAACACCTTGCGCTCCTCCTCCACTGGTATGTCCCTTGCGAGTGTCAGTTTGGCTATGCTCCTCCATTGTTCCCGGACCAGGAGGCAGAAGTCAGAGTGCCTTCAGCCTTGAAGTTCGTCAGACGCTGTCGGCTTATGTGGAGGAAGACCCGTCTTAATCTTATGCGTTCCTCACAGAGGTACCAACAACAAGCCAACAGACGTCGCCGTCCCGGGCCTACCCTGCGCCCCGGCCAGAGAGTCTGGCTCTCCACAAGAGACTTACCTCTATGGGTGGAGTCTCGCAAGCTGTCCCAAAAATACATCGGTCCCTTCAAGGTTGCCAGGAGAGTTAACCCAGTTTCTTATCGCCTACACCTTCCCAGATCCCTTAAGATTAATCCCACATTTCACATTCCATTGTTAAAACCTGTTGTTTTTTCTCCCCTTGTCCCGGCAGACAGACCTCCCCCTCCGCCTCGTGTCATTGGAGGCCAGCCGGCTTATACCGTCCATCGGATACTGGATTCCCGCCGGGTGCAGCGGTCCTGGCAGTATCTGGTGGACTGGGAAGGCTACGGTCCCGAGGAGCGCTCCTGGGTTCCTGCCAAAGACATCCTGGACCCTGACCTCATTCGTCAGTTCAGGGCCCTCCACCCTGAGAGAGCTGGTAGGAACGTCAGGAGCCGTTCCTAGGGGGGATTCTGTCAGGATTTGGCCAGGGTTGTTCCGGGTTTTGGTCACTAGATGCCCCCATTGTGCTTTTTGACCTTATGTTTTTCCCTTGTTCCCCATTATTATTTGCACCTGTGCCTCGTTTCCCCTGATTGTATTTAAACCCTTAGTTTCCCTCAGTTCTGTGCTCTGTGTTTGTATGTTAGCACCCAGCCCTAGTGTTCTGTGTTTTCTTGTCGATTCCGGTGGATGCTCTTGTGGAATTCTGTTTTTGTTTTTGAGTATCTCTTGAGGCTTTTTTGTGCTATTCCTACCACCTTTTGGATTTGCCTTTTTTGTATTGAAGGACTTCTCCTTTTTACTTTATTAAATACACCGTCTTAAGTACTGCTGTGTCTGCCTCATCTTCTGGGTTCTGCTGACTATTCGTGGCTCAGTTGGTTAAGTGACTGTTTCTCACTCCGTAACCGGGTCCTGACATAATGAACAAACCTAGGCATCAAGGACGGTTCCAATACGTCTCATGGATGCATGACTCAGCCCAAAACAGGCTTTAGGCTTTAGTGTTGAAGCCTGTCCAGCCCTGTGCTCCTGATGCCAGCCAGACTAGTGCTGACAGTCTCCACACACTCTAAACACACACACACAGAGACATCAAGCCTTGCCCCCGACCTAACCTAAGTATATTGTATGTGTTGTTTTATTCAGACCAGGTTTAAACTCAAGGCTTTTAGGTTGGTTTACATATTTCATGAAGTTCAGTCAGTCAGTCAGTTAGTCAATAGCAGGGAGATAATCCAACCCTATGGCCTGAAAGCTGTTGATTTATGGATGCACATAAACACTGTGCACAGCGAGATGAGAGGGGCTAAAGGTGCTCCAGGAGGTAACATAACAAAAACAGAACATTTATTTCTGTTGGTCTAAAGATTTGCCTGATTCTCTGGGCAATACTGGGTACTATGTGAAAACCTTCTGACACCAGGACGTGTTTGATGTCAGAAACATCCCTGTGTGTTTTAATAACGGTCTAGAGCTGAGATATGAACTGACACTGTGTGCCTGTGTGAAGTGTGATTATGGTGTCCCCTGCAGTTCAAAGCAAATTCTCCTCTCTTCTCTGGCAAAGACCACTGAAAAGGACCTGAGACAAGAGAAGGAATATTTTGGGGTTATTTGGTTATCAGCGGCATGTGGGTATCGTGCCTGTGTGTGTGTGTCAAATCAAATTCCATTTATTTGGCACATACTTAATACACAACGTGTAAACTAATAGTGAATGCTTAATTAAGGGCCCTTCCCAACAATGCAGAGAGAACAAATTGGAAATAATAGAAAAAAATAACACAAGGAATAAATATACAATGAGTAATGATAACTTGGCTATATACACTGGCTACCAGTACCGAGTCAATGTGCAGGGCTACGAGGTAATTTAGGTACAGTAGATAGTATGTGTACATATAGGTAGGGATAAAGTGACTAAGCAACGTAATAGATAATTAACAGTAGCAGTAGTGTACAGGATGAGTCAAAAGAGTTAATGCAATAAGAGTCAATGCAGATAGTATGGGTAGCTACCATTTTAGCAGTCTTATGGCTTGGGGGTTGCTATAAATGAGAATGTGTTCTCAGTCAACTTACCTGGTAAAATAAGGGTTAAGTAAGTAAGTAAGTAAGGGGTAGAAGCTGTTCAGGGTCCTGTTAATTCCAGACTTGGTGCATCGGTACCACTTGCCGTGGTGTAGCTCTCGGCCCGCTCAACTACAGCCCCTTCTATGTGGAAGGGAGTGTACTTGGCCCTCCATTTCCTGAGGTCCACGATCAGCACCTTTGTATTGCTGACGTTGAGGGAGAGGTTGTTGTCCTGCCACCATACTGCCAGGTCACTGACCTTCTCCCTATAGATGGTCTCATCTGAGTACGCATCCTGGTAATCTGTCTGGCCCTGCGGCCTTGTGAATGTTAACCTGTTTAAAAGTCTCACTCACATCAGCTATGGAGAGCGAGATCACAAACTCGTCCGAAACAGCTGGTGTTCTCAAGCTCGGTTCAGTGTAGCTTGCCTCGAAGCGAGCTTAGAAGGCACTTCGCTCATGTGCGAGTGTGTTTGTATGTGTGTGTGTGTGTGTGTACTGCCATTCTGAGATGTGGTGGGCAAGAGCCGAGGTGACAGAGTGGAAAACACAGCACACCTGTGCAGACTGCCCAGGAGGTCACTTGTCTTTTGGAAGGACTCCAGCAGACTGGTTCTGCTGTACTTGACTGCTCCCCACCCACCTCATCCAGGATATTACCAATTCAACACAAATACACGGGGAAGAGGGAGGGAGGAAGAGGGACAGGGGAAGGACATCCAGCCGAGGACAGAATGACTCAGGAAATGGGACTTCAGCACACACACATACTGTACAAACACACACATAGATGCACACACACACTCACACACAAAAGCTCACAAAAGCAAAAACACACACATTTTTGGACTTTGCTTCATTATTAGGGTTAATTTTGTCTTAACTGCTATTCTGAATTAAATGCTAATTGTTCCTTATTGGAGCATATAGGTCAGCAAACAGGTCTCCAGTGCTGTAAAACAATGGAACTGAACATGAATGGAGAGACAGATGAGGGATAGAATACATCTAATCAGTGGAAGTTGTACAGCGTTGTGGAGGAGTGGTGGGGTTGGCAAGATGGAGGGCCCCTTACAGCCTGTCCAATTGGATGTTTTACTGTTTGTGTGTGTGTGTGTGTGTGTGTGTGTGTGTGTGTGTGTGTGTGTGTGTGTGTGTGTGTGTGTGTGTGTGTGTGTGTATCTCACACTCACTCACACCCACTCCAGCCCTCTGTATGAGCACTAGAGGCCTGTGGGTAGTCTTGGCAGCAGAACTAAGTGATGGGTATTAGGTGGAGAGAGAAGAGGAGGTGTGAGATGCAAGCAGGGGTAACATCACTATGGCTTTGTTCCAAATGGCCAGGGCCCTCGTCAAAAGTAGTGTACTATAAAGACAAAAGGGTACCATTTGGGATGCTACTGCAATCAGCTGACCATCTGAATATTCAACCCCTAGGCCAACGGTTCAATTTCCTTTGCCGCCACCCACCCACCACACGAGGAGAGGGAAAGGGACAAAATGGCAATGAGCAGAATGAGGAGGAAGGCAGGAAGGAATTTGCATTTTAATGTGGCTGTCAGAATCACTTTGGCTAAAAGCTGGGAATGTGAAAGGCCAGGCGACCCCAGGGGTCAGCAGCACCAAACAACCAATAATAGCAGCTTCCTGGTAACAAGACAACATCTTAGTCCTGGGTGGGAGGAAGTTATTGGGGAGATGGGGCAGGGTACTTGAGGATATGTTTTGGTCCTCCATCCATCCTGCTTATGGACTGCATGCTGAGCCCCAGATGAATGGAGTTGGACCAAAAAATCAAATCAAATTTTATTTGTCACATACACATGGTTAGCAGATGTTAATACGAGTGTAGCGAAATGCTTGTGCTTCTAGTTCCGACAATGCAGTAATAACCAACAAGTAATCTAACTAACAATTCCAAAACTACTGTCTTATACACAGTGTAAGGGGATAAAGAATATTGTGACAAACCTCTTCAAGGTTAGGAGCGTTTGTCACAAACTAAGTGTTAAACTGTCACCAAATCACCCAAGAATGAGAGTTATTTCGAACAGGACAGTACCTGTGTGTTTGTTTCTTTGTCCTGGTCCACCCAGGCCGTAGGCGAGGTCAAGGATAGCAGGGGTCGGTACACGAATCGGGTTCTCGGTAGGTCCAGCTCCAAACGCCAACAGGTAAGTCCAAAACAGTCCAGCTCATACACGGTAAATCCAGCCAATCTCTATTGTCTCTTTCTCTATTGTTCATAGATCCTTCCAGCACTCTCTTCTCCTCTTCCTGGTTTTTCTTGACCCTTTATCTGTGGGTTGGCTCCACCTTCTGAGGGTTCCCCTTGCTTCTGGGACTTGTAGTTTTGGTGGTCGGCCATTTTGTGATCTGTAGTTCTGACAGGGGTAGCCATTTTAGTGATCGGGCAGAGCCAGTTTATTAGTTCTGCTCTCACATATCTGCCATTTACCACTCGACCCCCTTCTTTGCCACAATATGTACATAAGGATATATGAATGAGTGATGGTACAGAGCAGCATAGGCAAGATACAGTAGATGGTATCGAGTACAGTATATACATATGAGATGAGTATGTAAACAAAGTGGCATAGTTAAAGTGGCTAGTGATACATGTATTACATAAGGATGCAGTCGATGATATAGAGTACAGTATATACGTATGCATATGAGATGAATAATGTAGGGTAAGTAACATTATATAAGGTAGCATTGTTTAATGTGGCTAGTGATATATTTACATAATTTCCCATCAATTCCCATTATTAAAGTGGCTGGAGTTGAGTCAGTGTCAGTGTGTTGGCAGCAGCCACTCAATGTTAGTGGTGGCTGTTTAACAGTCTGATGGCCTTGAGATAGAAGCTGTTTTTCAGTCTCTCGGTCCCAGCTTTGATGCACCTGTACTGACCTCGCCTTCTGGATGATAGCGGGGTGAACAGGCAGTGGCTCGGGTGGTTGATGTCCTTGATGATCTTTATGGCCTTCCTGTAATATCGGGTGGTGTAGGTGTCCTGGAGGGCAGGCAGTTTGCCCCCGGTGATGCGTTGTGCAGACCTCACTACCCTCTGGAGAGCCTTACGGTTGAGGGCGGAGCAGTTGCCGTACCAGGCGGTGATACAGCCCGCCAGGATGCTCTCGATTGTGCATCTGTAGAAGTTTGTGAGTGCTTTTGGTGACAAGCCAAATTTCTTCAGCCTCCTGAGGTTGAAGAGGCGCTGCTGCGCCTTCTTCACGATGCTGTCTGTGTGAGTGGACCAATTCAGTTTGTCTGTGATGTGAATGCCGAGGAACTTAAAACTTGCTACTCTCTCCACTACTGTTCCATCGATGTGGACAGGGGGGTGTTCCCTCTGCTGTTTCCTGAAGTCCACAATCATCTCCTTAGTTTTGTTGACGTTGAGTGTGAGGTTATTTTCCTGACACCACACTCCGAGGGCCCTCACCTCCTCCCTGTAGGCCGTCTCGTCGTTGTTGGTAATCAAGCCTATCACTGTTGTGTCGTCCGCAAACTTGATGATTGAGTTGGAGGTGTGCGTGGCCACGCAGTCGTGGGTGAACAGGGAGTACAGGAGAGGGCTCAGAACGCACCCTTGTGGGGCCCCAGTGTTAGTGTTGAGGATCAGCGGGGAGGAGATGTTGTTACCTACACTCACCACCTGGGGGCGGCCCGTCAGGAAGTCCAGTACCCAGTTGCACAGGGCGGGGTCGAGACCCAGAGTCTCGAGCTTGATGACGAGCTTGGAGGGTACTATGGTGTTGAATGCCGAGCTGTAGTCGATGAACAGCATTCTCACATAGGTATTCCTCTTGTCCAGATGGGTTTGGGCAGTGTGCAGTGTGGTTGAGATTGCATCGTCTGTGGACCTATTTGGGCTGTAAGCAAATTGGAGTGGGTCTAGGGTGTCAGGTAGGGTGGAGGTGATATGGTCCTTGACTAGTCTCTCAAAGCACTTCATGATAACGGAAGTGAGTGCTATGGGGCGGTAGTCGTTTAGCTCAGTTACCTTAGCTTTCTTGGGAACAGGGACAATGGTGGCCCTCTTGAAGCATGTGGGAACAGCAGACTGGTATAGGTATTGATTGAATATGTCCGTAAACACACCAGCCAGCTGGTCTGCGCATGCTCTGAGGGCGCAGCTGGGGATGCCGTCTGGGCCTGCAGCCTTGCGAGGGTTAACACGTTTAAATGTTTTACTCACGTCGGCTGCAGTGAAGGAGAGACCGCATGTTTCCGTTGCAGGCAGTGTCAGTGGCACTGTATTGTCCTCAAAGCGGGCAAAAAAGTTATTTAGTCTGCCTGGGAGCAAGACATCCTGGTCCGTGACTGGGCTGGATTTCTTCCTGTAGTCCGTGATTGACTGTAGACCCTGCCACATGCCTCTTGTGTCTGAGCCGTTGAATTGAGATTCTACTTTGTCTCTGTACTGACACTTAGCTTGTTTGATAGCCTTACGGAGGGAATAGCTGCACTCTTTGTATTCAGTCATGTTACCAGACACCTTGCCCTGATTGAAAGCAGTGGTTCGCGCTTTCAGTTTCACGCGAATGCTGCCATCAATCCACGGTTTCTGGTTAGGGAATGTTTTAATCGTTGCTATGGGAACGACATCTTCAACTCACGTTCTAATGAACTCGCACACCGAATCAGCGTATTCGTCAATGTTGTTATCTGACGCAATACGAAACATGTCCCAGTCCACGTGATGGAAGCAGTCTTGGAGTGTGGAGTCAGCTTGGTCGGACCAGCGTTGGACAGACCTCAGCGTGGGAGCTTCTTTTTTTAGCTTTTGTCTGTAGGCAGGTATCAGCAAAATGGAGTCGTGGTCAGCTTTTCCAAAAGGGGGGGCGGGGCAGGGCCTTATATGCGTCGCGGAAGTTAGAGTAACAGTGATCCAAGGTTTTTCCGCCCCTGGTTGCGCAATCGATATGCTGATAAAATTTAGGGAATCTTGTTTTCAGATTAGCCTTGTTAAAATCCCCAGCAACAATGAATGCAGCCTCCGGATAAATGGTTTCCAGTTTGCAAAGAGTTAAATAAAGTTCGTTCAGAGCCATCGATGTGTCTGCTTGGGGGGGAATATATACGGCTGTGATTATAATCGAAGAGAATTCTCTTGGTAGATAATGCGGTCTACATTTGATTGTGAGGAATTCTAAATCAGGTGAACAGAAGGATTTGAGTTCCTGTATGTTTCTTTCATCGCACCATGGCTCGTTAGCCATAAGGCATACACCCCCACCCCCACCCCTCTTCTTACCAGAAAGGTGTTTGTTTCTGTCGGCGCGATGCGTGGAGAAACCCGTTGGTTGCACCGCTTCGGATAGCGTCTCTCCAGTGAGCCATGTTTCCGTGAAGCACAGAACGTTACAGTCTCTGATGTCCCTCTGGAATGCTACCCTTGCTCGGATTTCATCAACCTTGTTGTCAAGAGACTGGACATTGGCAAGAAGAATGCTAGGAAGTGGGGCACGATGTGCCCGTCTCCGTAGTCTGACCAGAAGACCGCCACGTTTCCCTCTTTTTCGGAGTCGTGTTTTTGGGTCGCTGCATGCGATCCATTCCGTTGTCCTGTTTGTAAGGCAGAACACAGGATCCGCGTCGCGAAAAACATATTCTTGGTCGTACTGATGGTGAGTTGACGCTGATCTTATATACAGTAGTTCTTCTCGACTGTATGTAATGAAACCTAAGATGACCTGGGGTACTAATGTAAGAAATAACACGTAAAAAAAAACAAAAAACTGCATAGTTTCCTAGGAACGCGAAGCGAGGCGGCCATCTCTGTTGGCGCCGGAAATAAATCTCCAGGTAGAGACCAGGTAGAGAATACAGGTAGAGAATACACTTCTCATTTTACTGTAAGATCTTCCTTCATAACCACCCATGGTGCAAGAGAGAGAATATACCAATAATGTCAGAGACAAATCCTCCCCCTAAATCCAAGTTTTTAAAGAGGATACCAGTAAGCAGGCAAGGACACTGATTGAGTGTCACTCACACACTAGTCGACTTTCAAAGACAGCCAGTGAAAGTGCCTCCATCTCAAATTGCACCCTATTCCCTATATAGTGCATTACTTTTGATCACGGCCCATGTTATGGCCAAAGTAGTGCACTATATAGGAAATAGGTTGCCATTAAGGATGCATGCAGACACAGAGGCAGACAGAGACAGAATTGAGACAGGAAGCCATTAAGAACAGGAAACATCCCAGATGGATACAGGTTCAGGTCAGGGTGATCCTGTCTTGTTCGTCTTCTTTAATGTCCCTAGTTCTCCAGTCAAAGTATAGACTCTATACCAGGCTGTATTCTCTATTTAGTACAATGTTGCTATGTTGCTCTCTCGCTCTCAGGAACTCAATAACACAATTTTCACAAACCACTCCAGACTGGCCTTGAGACAGGCCTTAGAATTGACCATCATAGCATGTGCACTAGCACTCAGTGTGTAAAGGGAGCAGCACGAGCAGCGATAACATAATGATGTCATCCAAAAACATGGCAGACATTGGATGAAAATTACATTTTAATATCTTCTTTTGCTTACTAAATAAATACAGGAGGAAAGCGGAGAGCATACTTTGAGCTTTGTGCATTGTGCGTGAATCTGATTGGTCAAGATACGCAAAGACCTTGCAGCAGCTCTCCGATGTGAAGGACAGAAAAATTGTGCACAAGTTGGCAAATCATGAGTCAAATCGGCCTAAAAAACAACACTTTGCAACTATTTTTAACGCTTTGCATGTAGAGTGTCTTTGGAAAGTAGAGACACCTTGACTTTTTCCAATTTTTGTAACTTTACAGCCTTATTTTTAAATGCATTAAATAAATAAAATATCCTCAGCATTCTACACACAATACCCCATAATGACAAAGTGAAAAATACTTTTTAAAAACAAACAGAAATACCTTATTTACATAAGTACTCAGACCCTCTGCTGTGAGAGTCGAAATTGAGCACAGGTGCATCCTGTTTCCATTGATCATCATTGAGATGTTTCTACAACTTGATTGGAGTCCACCTTTGGTCAATACAATTGATTGAACATGATTTGGAAAGTGACAGACCTGTCTATATAAGGTCCAACTGCTGACAATGCATGCCAGAGCAAATTCCAAGCCATGAAGTCAAAGGAATTGTCCGTAGAGCTCCGAGACAGGATTGTGTCGATGCACAAATCTCGGAATAAGTAACAAAACATTTCTGCATGATTAAAGGTCCCCAAGAACACAGTGCCCTCCATCATTCTTAAAGGGAAGAAATTTGGAACCACCAAGACTCTTCCTAGTGCTGGCCGCCCGGCAAAACTGAACAATTAGGGAGAACGGTCTTGGTCAGGGAAATCTCTGCAGCACTCCACTCTACCAGACATTCATGGTAGAGTGACCAGACAGAAGCCACTCCTCATGGCATCCCGCTTGGAGTTTGCCAAAAGGCACCTAAAGACTCTCAGACAATGAGAAACAAGATTCTCTGGTCTGATGAAATCAAGAATAAACTCTTTGGCCTGAATGGCAAGTGTCACGTCTGGAAGAAACCTGACACCATCCCTACGGTGAAGAATGGTGGTGGCAGCATCATGCTGTGGGGATGTTTTTCAGCAGCAGAGACTGGGAGAGTAGTCAGGATCGAGGCAAAGATGAACAGAGCAAAGTACAGAGAGATCCTTGATGAAAACGCTTGATGAAAGCGCTTAGGACTTCAGACTGGAGCAAAGGTTCACCTTCCAACTGGACAACAACCGTAAGCACACAGCCAAGACAACCTAGGAGTGGCTTCGGGACAAGTCTCTGAATGTCCTTGAGTGGCCCAGCCAGAACCAAAATTTCAACCCGATCAAACATCTCTGGAGTTCCTCTGAAAAGCTCCGTCAGGAGCAAAACACACTAAAGTGAAAATAACTACCCACACCACACAGTTTGGAAAAGGTTACCCAAGTATGGTTCTCAATCAGAGACAACGATAGACAGCTGCCTCTGAGAACCACACCCAGCCAAACACAGAAATCCAAAACATAGAAAATGAACATAGAATGCCCTCCCTAGTCACACGCTGGCCTAACCAAAATATAGAATAAAAACCTCTCCATGGCCAGGGCTTGACAGTACACCCCCCCCTCAAAGGTGCGGACTCTGGCTGCAAAACCTGACTCTAAAGGGGAGGGTCCGGGTGGGCCTTCTTTACGGCGGCGGCTCTGGTGCCCCACCTTAGGCTTGGCCCACTTAGGTTGCGCCTCTGGAGCGGGGACCCTCGCAGCAGGCCCTGGACAGGCGGGCGACTCTGGCGGTGAGGACAGGCGGGACACTCTGGCGGCACCGGACAGGCGGGAGACTCTGGAGGGAGGAGACGGAGAGACAGCCTGGTCCTTGGAGGGGGCACAGGATAGACCGGGCCGTGGAGGCGCACTGGAGGTCTCGAACTAAGGGCCTGCACAACCCGTCCTGGCTGGATGTTGATTTTAGCCTGGCACGTGCGAGGCTCAGGAATAGGACGTACTGGGCTGTGCAGACATACGGGAGACAGTGCGCAGCGCCAATGCAGGGTATCCTGGCCCGAGGAGACGCACTGGAGGTCTGGAGAGCAGGGCTGGCACCATCCATCCTGGCTAGATCCTAGCGCAACAGGGCTAAGAACGCGTACTGGAGACACCGTGCGCTCCACCTCATAACACGGTGCCTGACCAGTACGATGCCCGCCATGGTAAGTACGTCTTGGAGAGCTGTAGCGCCAAGCTGGCACAGGACGTGCAGGGCTAGGGAGTCGCACAGGAGGCCTGGTGCGTGGGGCCGGCACAGTCTTCACCAGACGGCTAGCACGCACCTCAGGACGAGTATGGAGAGCTGACTCAGGTGGCATCAAATCCCGGACACGCTCCGTTGGGCGGATGTTGTTCCTCATGCACCAACACAGTAACTCCCTCATTCCTCTCTCCTCCAATCTCACCATTAACTCCTTCACTGTCTCTTCTTCGCTCCCTTCGCTCACCTCCAATTCCACCCCGACTGGCTTTGGTTCCATCCTTGGCTTATTACGGTAAGCACAGGGAGTTGGCTCATGTATGAATCCTGACTGCCACAATCCCTGTGTGCCCTCCCCAAAAATGTTTTTGGGGCTGCCTCTCGGGATTCCTTGCCAGGCGTGCCAACTCCTCGTAGTGTTGCCACCCAGCCTGAGCTGCCTCCAGTTCTTCCTGTGGACTAACTAACTTCCGCGACGCATATAAGGCCCTGCCCCGCCCCCCTTTTTGAGAAGCTGACCACGACTCCATTTTGCTGATACCTGCCTACAGACAAAAGCTAAAAAAAGAAGCTCCCACGCTGAGGTCTGTCCAACGCTGGTCCGACCAAGCTGACTCCACACTCCAAGACTGCTTCCATCACATGGACTGGGACATGTTTCGTATTGCGTCAAATAACAACATTGACGAATACTCTGATTCGGTGTGCGAGTTCATTAGAACGTGCGTTGAAGATGTCGTTCCCATAGCAACGATTAAAACATTCCCTAACCAGAAACCTTGGATTGATGGCAGCATTCGCGTGAAACTGAAAGCGCGAACCATTGCTTTCAATCAGGGCAAGGTGTCTGGTAACATGACTGAATACAAACAATGCAGCTATTCCCTCCGTAAGGCTATCAAACAAGCTAAGCGTCAGTACAGAGACAAAGTAGAATCCCAATTCAACGGCTCAGACACAAGAGGCATGTGGCAGGGTCTACAGTCAATCACGGACTACAGGAAGAAATCCAGCCCAGTCACGGACCAGGATGTCTTGCTCCCAGGCAGACTAAATAACTTTTTTGCCCGCTTTGAGGACAATACAGTGCCACTGACACTGCCTGCAACGGAAAAATGCGGTCTCTCCTTCACTGCAGCCGAGGTGAGTAAAACATTTAAACGTGTTAACCCTCGCAAGGCTGCAGGCCCAGACGGCATCCCCAGCCACGCCCTCAGAGCATGCGCAGACCACCTGGCTGGTGTGTTTACGGACATATTCAATCAATCCCTATATCAGTCTGCTGTTCCCACATGCTTCAAGAGCGCCACCATTGTTCCTGTTCCCAAGAAAGCTAAGGTAACTGAGCTAAACGACTACCGCCCCGTAGCACTCACTTCCGTCATCATGAAGTGCTTTGAGAGAGTGGTCAAGGACCATATCACCTCCACCCTACCTGACACCCTAGACCCACTCCAATTTGCTTACCGCTCAAATAGATCCACAGACGATGCAATCTCAACCACACTGCACACTGCCCTAACCCATCTGGACAAGAGGAATACCTATGTGAGAATGCTGTTCATCGACTACAGCTCGGCATTCAACACCATAGTACCCTCCAAGCTCGTCATCAAGCTCGAGACCCTGGGTCTCGACCCCGCCCTGTGCAACTGGGTACTGGACTTCCTGACGGGCCGCCCCCAGGTGGTGAGGGTAGGTAACAACATCTCCTCCCCGCTGATCCTCAACACTGGGGCCCCACAAGGGTGCGTTCTGAGCCCTCTCCTGTACTCCCTGTTCACCCACGACTGCGTGGCCACGCACACCTCCAACTCAATCATCAAGTTTGCGGACGACACAACAGTGGTAGGCTTGATTACCAACAACGACGAGACGGCCTACAGGGAGGAGGTGAGGGCCCTCGGAGTGTGGTGTCAGGAAAATAACCTCACACTCAACATCAACAAAACTAAGGAGATGATTGTGGACTTCAGGAAACAGCAGAGGGAACACCCCCCTATCCACATCGATAGAACAGTAGTGGAGAGAGTAGCAAGTTTTAAGTTCCTCGGCATACACATCACAGACAAACTGAATTGGTCCACTCACACAGACAGCATCGTGAAGAAGGCGCAGCAGCGCCTCTTCAACCTCAGGAGGCTGAAGAAATTCGGCTTGTCACCAAAAGCACTCACAAACTTCTACAGATGCACAATCGAGAGCATCCTGGCGGGCTGTATCACCGCCTGGTACGGCAACTGATCCGCCCTCAACCGTAAGGCTCTCCAGAGGGTAGTGAGGTCTGCACAACGCATCACCGGGGGCAAACTACCTGCCCTCCAGGACACGTACACCACCCGATGTTACAGGAAGGCCATAAAGATCATCAAGGACATCAACCACCCGAGCCACTGCCTGTTCACCCCGCTATCATCCAGAAGGCGAGGTCAGTACAGGTGCATCAAAGCTGGGACCGAGAGACTGAAAAACAGCTTCTATCTCAAGGCCATCAGACTGTTAAACAGCCACCACTAACATTGAGTGGCTGCTGCCAACACACTGACACTGACTCAACTCCAGCCACTTTAATAATGGGAATTGATGGGAAATGATGTAAATATATCACTAGCCACTTTAAACAATGCTACCTTATATAATGTTACTTACCCTACATTATTCATCTCATATGCATACGTATATACTGTACTCTATATCATCGACTGCATCCTTATGAAATACATGTATCACTAGCCACTTTAACTATGCCACTTTGTTTACATACTCATCTCATATGTATATACTGTACTCGATACCATCTACTGTATCTTGCCTATGCTGCTCTGTACCATCACTCATATATCCTTATGTACATAATCTTTATCCCCTTACACTGTGTATAAGACAGTAGTTTAGGAATTGTTAGTTAGATTACTTGTTGGTTATTACTGCATTGTCGGAACTAGAAGCACAAGCATTTCGCTACACTCGCTTTAACATCTGCTAACCATGTGTATGTGACAAATAAAATTTGATTTGATTTGATTTGGACGGTGATACTCCCCAGCCTGCCTCCAGTTCCTCCTGTGGACGGCGATACTCCCCAGCCTGCCTCCAGTTCCTCCTGTGGACGGTGATACTCCCCAGCCTGCCTCCAGTTCCTCCTGTGGACGGTGATACTCCCCAGCCTGCCTCCAGTTCCTCCTGTGGACGGCGATACTCCCCGCCTGCCTCCAGTTCCTCCTGTGGACGGTGATACTCCCCAGCCTGCCTCCAGTTCCTCCTGTGGACGGTGATACTCCCCAGCCTGCCTCCAGTTCCTCCTGTGGACGGTGATACTCCCCAGCCTGCCTCCAGTTCCTCCTGTGGACGGTGATACTCCCCAGCCTGCCTCCAGTTCCTCCTGTGGACGGTGATACTCCCCAGCCTGCCTCCAGTTCCTCCTGTGGACGGCGATACTCCCCAGCCTGCCTCCAGTTCCTCCTGTGGACGGTGATACTCCCCAGCCTGCCTCCAGTTCCTCCTGTGGACGGTGATACTCCCCAGCCTGCCTCCAGTTCCTCCTGTGGACGGTGATACTCCCCAGCCTGCCTCCAGTTCCTCCTGTGGACGGTGATACTCCCCAGCCTGCCTCCAGTTCCTCCTGTGGACGGCGATACTCCCCAGCCTGCCTCCAGTTCCTCCTGTGGACGGTGATACTCCCCAGCCTCCAGTTCCTCCTGTGGACGACGATACTCCCCAGCCTGTGCCCAGGGTCACTTGCCTTCCAGTATCTCCTCCCATGTCCATTTCTCCAGATAGCGCTGCACCTCCTTACCATGCTGCTTGGTGCTTTGGTGGTGGGTAGTTCTGTAACGGCATTCAGAGGAAGAAGGTGAGGACCAAGGTGCAGTGTCGTACGTGTTCATGTTATTTATTAAACTGAACACTAAATACAACAAGTAACAAAATAACAACCGAAACAGCTCTGTCAGGTGCAAAACACACTAAACAGAAAATAACTACACACACCGCACAGGTGGGAAAAAGCTACCTAAGTATGGTTCTCAATCAGAGACAACGATAGACAGCTGCCTCTGATTGAGAACCACACCGGCCAAACAACACAGAAATCCAAAACATAGAAAATGAACTTAGAATGCCCACTCTAGTCACACACTGGCCTAACCAAAATAGAGAATAAAAACCTCTCCATGGCCAGTGCGTGACAGTAATAAAAGCATTCAAACTGACTGAACACATTAGAGCAGCCAAAATACTATTATTATATTATTACAAACTAAACTATAAAATATAAACCCCATCTCCTCTCAATGAATTTAATCGATTAAACCAATAATTTGTTCCAGTTAGTGTAATAAGATTACAGTACTGCACTGTACTAATGCACTGTACTCCTGTTTACAGGAACTTACAAGCAGTCAGTTTTCTGTAAGTTACTGTAAAAAAAAACAGGAAATGTTTCACAGTGTATGTACTGCATTATTCTCCAGTTGTACTTCTCTTACTTCCCACTGTCTCTCTGTCCGTCTCTTCACCCCCCCTCTCTCTATAGAATACCACCCACATCTTTATCACTCATCAGAACCCTAACATTTCAACTGTCTTCATACACCCACCCCCTCTCTCCTCCTCTTTCTCCATCTCACTTTCTCTCTGGTCTTCCCCTGTCCACTAAAGTTGTTACCATTTCCGTACCATCTCACTCTCTGCTTCAGGCCTTTGTTTCAGCCCATCTCACAGATCCAGTCCTAATTCAATTGGCTAGACTTTCCCACTCTATTCTTTTTCTCTTCTTCCTTTTCACCCAGGATATACTCACCTGTTTGATTCCCTAACATCTCTTCTGACTTCCGCATCCCTTTGATGAATTTAATTAGAGAGGGTGTTTACGAGAAGAGAGAGACAGTGAGTGATAAAGCGCCAGACTCCTCTCTCCTCTCCTCAGTGTTTGTAAGTCGTTGGGGCCTATTGGGACCAGTGAATTAATTTGGGAGGAGATGAGCAGAAACACTTTTTTGTGTCTGAGTCATTTCCCCAAGAGAACATTGAATATCCTGCTGGGTTGTTATACAGCCTGGTGAGAGGGTTGGTTACCTACCAACAGCTCTCTCCCAGGCAGCCTCGCCATGGATATTTATGTCCCAAATGGTACCCTATTCCCTTTATAGTGCACTACATAGGGCATTGGTCAAAAGGAGTCCACTATAGGGAATAGGGTGCCATTTTCCTCAGTCTGACTTGATTAATGCACCCCTCCTTTTGCCTCACTCTGTCCTACCTCAGTCTGACTTGATTGATTCACCCCTCCTCTTCTCTCTCTCTGTCTTTCCTCAGTCTGACCTGATTGATTCACCCCTCCTCCCTCTGTCTTTCCTCAGTCGGACTTCATTGATTCACCCCTCCTCTTCTCTATTTCTGTCTTTCTTCTGTCTGACTTGATTGATTCACCCCTCCTCTTCTATATTTCTGTCTTTCCTCAGTCTGACCTGATTGTTTTACTCCTCCTCTTCCCTCTCTATCCTCAGTCTGACTTGATTGGTTCACCTCTCCTCTTATCTCTCTCTCTCTGTCTTTCCTCAGTCTGACTTGATTTATTCACCCCTCATCTTCTCTCTCTCTGTCTTTCCTCAGTCTGACTTGATCGATTCATACTTCCTCTTCCCTCGCTCTGTCCTGCCTCAGTCTGACTTGATCGATTCATACTCCCTCTTCCCTCGCTCTGTCCTACCTCAGTCTGACTTGATTGGTTCACCTCTCCTCTTATCTCTCTCTCTCTGTCTTTCCTCAGTCTGACTTGATTTATTCACCCCTCATCTTCTCTCTCCCTCTCTATCCTCAGTCTGACTTGATTGGTTTACCTCTCCTCTTCTCTCTCTCTGTCTTTCCTCAGTCTGACTTGATTGGTTTACCTCTCCTCTTCTCTCTCTCTGTCTTTCCTCAGTCTGATTTGATTGGTTTACCTCTCCTCTTCTCTCTCTCTGTCTTTCCTCAGTCTGACTTGATTGGTTTACCTCTCCTCTTCTCTCTCTGTCCTTCCTCAGTCTGACTTGAATGATTCACTCCTCCTCTTCCCTCTCTCTGTCTTTCCCCAGTCTGACTTGATTGGTTCACCCCTCCTCCTCTCTTTCTGTCTTTCATCAGTCTAATTTGATTGATTCACACTTCCTCTTCCCTCTCTCTGTCTTTCCTCAGTCTGACTTGATTGATTTATACTTCCTCTTCTCTCTCTCTGTCTTTCCTCAGTCTGATTTGATTGATTCACACTTCCTCTTCCCTCTCTCTGTCTTTCCTCAGTCTGACTTGATTGATTCACCTCTCCCTTTGTTTGTGCTTCCAGCCTCTCTTCTTATTTATTTATCTGGCCAGTTAATCTGCTGTGGAGTCCTGACCTGTTGTCCCCACAATAAAGTAAGGCGGCTGTCACCGATAATAGGCACATGGATAGTCCAGCAATTGTCTTTAAATTGCTCCTCCATCCGTGGTACAAATTGTACAAATGAAATTGTTTCTCTCTCTCTCTCTCTCTCTCTTGTTCTCGCTCTCTCTAAGCCATTCGTTCAGTCTCTTCTTCTCTCTCCGAGTTTGTCTTTCCCGTACTGCAAGCCTCAGGTGCCAAGCGGTTGGTTAATCGACAGTAAATTGCCTCCATGCCTGACAAATAGTCCATGTAATTACAGGAGTGTTGTTGTGCTGAAGCTGTGAAAATGAAAAAAAATGGGCCATAACTTGGATGCTAAATATTCCGTGGAAGTAGTATTGTAGGAATTGTGGTTCATTAGTTGTCCTGGAATACTGTTAGTACTACTGGTATACTTCTGTTATACAATTCTGGAGTAGTGTTATACTACTGCCAGTGCTACTGTCACAAATAAAACTATTTAAGTTCAGATAAAAAGTGCATGAGACAGTACTGTAACAGTTCATATACAGTATCTCTAACTATAATGTAGATTATATGAATGAAATTGAAAGTTAATGTAATATTCATAAGCTCTGATGCAATTACAAATTACACAAATGTCCTCTCTGCCTGTGTGAGGTAATACAATTTACTTACTGGACACCGAAAAACTATTTTGATGATGACTTTGTAATCGCACCTCAGTAAATTAATATTCAGAGCGCCGGGCTTACAAATGATCTCGTTATCGAGCACTTGGCAGAGCCTGGAAGTCTGATTGTAATTTATATGACAATGGGAGTACCTGTACTGTCATCTCCATGTCTAAAGGTTGGCTGGAAACGATAGTTCATCACCACAAGCATCTGTGCCCACCACCGCAGAAATTGCAGACAGAGAAGGAAGCGAGCAAGCAAGAGAGAACCAAAGCAAATATGTTATTATTAAAATACAATTAGTCCTTGTTCTGAGGGCCTAGTTTTACCCAAATACAGTGTTCTGTAACTCACGGTTTACAGGCCACATCAGATCTGCAAGCAGTGTTGCCATGTTCATGTTTTTCATGCCAAATTGAGCTACTTTGAATATGATGTCGCGGGTGAAAATTAGTTGGTCGTGAGTGGCGGGTTGTTGGGCTACCACTAAATTGCACCACGGCATTTCTCTTCAAAAATATATATATATACAGTACCAGTCAAAAGTTTGGACACACCTACTCATTCAAGGGTTTTTCTTTATTTTTTATATTTTCTACATTGTAGAATAATAGTGACGTCTTCAAAACTATAAAATAACACATATGGAATCATGTAGCAACCAAAAAAGTGTTAAACAAATGAAAATATATTTTATATTTGAGATTCTTCAAAGTAGCCACCCTTTGCCTTGATGACAGCTGAAATTAGATGTTGGCATGTTTACCTATCAGGGGCTATGGGCTACCCCATCGAGCTCAGCAAACAATGGCAAAGTTGAATTGCAATTATAACCAAAACAATACATTTTAGTCAGTAGCCTATGCCTATTGAAATAACAAGTCAATCTCGCAAATAGGCCATTTATAACGGTCTGTAGTCTTAACATCTGGCACATAATAACCACACAATTTCCAATTATCTAATATTTGTTTTTTGAAGCTTGTCCAAGTGTTTCTTGCACAGAGATTTTGACATCTAACTTTCATCACCCACACTCTCCTGTCAGATGTATCTATAGTTATGCACATGGGCAAACAGGATTTATTTAAGTATAAACTGGGTGGTTTGAGCCCTGAGTGCTGATTGGTTGATAGCCAGGGTATATCAGATGTGTAATATCGGAATGATAAAAACATACTTTTAATGTTCTAATTACGTTGGTAAACAGTTTATGATAGCAATTAGACCTCAGAGCTTTGTGGGTTACGGCCAATATTCCACAGCTAAGGTTTGTTGTTCTTCTTATATGGTATGTTGGCGATCACACAATTTAATGCGCATTCCACCACCTACTGTGCAGAATATAAACAGGATTCCCAAGAATTGAACTAAATACCAAAACAACAAATAAATAAATAAACTAAACAAAATCAAACAACTTTCCTGTTAAAAAATAAAACAAAGCTAATCCCTACACAGACTCAAGGGAGTGTGGGTCTTCGGCGCCAGTACCCCTTGCAAGTCTTTAGATGTAAAATCCTTGATTTTACAAGGCCTACTGAGTTTCCAGCGCCGATAGAGATGGCCGCCTCGCTTCGCGTTCCTAGGACACTATGCCGTTTTTTTTTTTTACGTGTTATTTCTTACATTGGTACCCCAGGTCATCTTAGGTTTCATTACATACAGTCGGGCGGCAGGGTAGCCTAGTTGTTAGAGCATTGGACTAATAACCGAAAGGTTGCAAGTTCAAATCCCAGAGCTGACAAGGTACAAAATCTGTCGTTCTGCCCTTGAACAGGCAGTTAACCCACTGTTCCTAGGCCGTCATTGAAAATAAGAATCTGTTCTTAACTGACTTGCCTAGTAAAATAAAGGAAAATAAACTTCTGAATATAAGAGCAACATCAACTCACCATCAGTATGACCAGGAATATGACTTTACCGGGGGGATCCTGTCCATATTCCTGCTCATACTGATGGTGAGTTGACATTGCTCTTATATTCAGTAGTTCTTCCCGACTGTATGTAATGAAACCTAAGATCCTAGCCTGTGACCCAAAACAAAGACGTCGTAAAAGAGGGAAACGAAGCGGTCTTCTGGTCAGGCTCCGGAGACTGGCACATCGTGCACCACTAACTAGCATACTTCTCGCCAATGTCCAGTCTCTTGACAACAAGGTTGATGAAATCCGAGCAAGGGTAGCATTCCAGAGGGACATCAGAGACTGTAACGTTCTTTGCTTCACGGAAACATAGCTCACTCAAGAGACGCTAACGGAATCGGTGCAGCCAGCTGGTTTCTCCACGCATCGCGCCGACAGAAACAAACATCTGTCTGGTAAGAAGAGGGGCGGGGGCGTATGACTTATGGTTAACGAGACGTGGTGTGGTCACAACAACATACAGGAACTCAAGTCCTTTTGTTCACCTGATTTAGAATTCCTCACAATCAAATGTCGACCGCATTATCTACCAAGGGAATTCACTTTGATTATAATCACAGCCGTATATATTCCCCCCCAAGCAGACACATCGATGGCTCTGAACGAACTTTGACTCTTTGCAAACTGGAAACCACATATCCTGAGCCTGCATTCATTGCAGCTGTGGATTGTAACCTGTTGATGCTCTGGGGGCGCTATTTCATTTTTGGATGAAAAACGTTCCCGTTTTAAACAAGATATTTTGTCACAAAAAGATGCTCGACTATGCATATAATTGATAGCTTTGAAAGAAAACACTCTGACGTGTCCAGAACTACCAAGATATTTTCTGTGCGTGCCCAAGAACGTGAGCTTCAGGCAAAACCAAGATGAGACGGCATCCAGGAAATGAGCAGGATTTTTGAGGCTCTGTTTTCCATTGTCTCCTTATATGGCTGTGAATGCGAGAGGAATGAGCCTGCCCTTTCTGTCATTTCCCCAAGGTGTCTGCAGCATTGTGACGTATTTGTAGGCAGATCATTGGAAGATTGACCATAAGAGACCACATTTACCAGGTGTCCGCCCGTTGTCCTGCGCCGAAATTGGTGCGCAAAAGTCAGCTGCCAGTATTTTTCCATGGGATACAGAGAGGAAAGCAAGCTTCCACGAACTGCATATCAATGAAGAGATATGTGAAAAAACACCTTGAGGATTGATTCCAAACAACGTTTGCCATGTTTCGGTCGATATTATGTAGTTAATCCGGAAAAAGTTTTACGTTGTAGGTGACTGAATTTTCGGTTCGTTTCGGTAGCCAGACGCAATGTAGAAAACGGAACGATTTCTCCTACACACAGACGCTTTCAGGAAAAACTGCGCATTTGGTATGTAACTGAGAGTCTCCTCATTGAAAACATCAGAAGCTCTTCAAAGGTAAATGATTTTATTTATTTGGTTATCTGGTTTTTGTGAAAATGTTGCGTGTTAAATGCTACTCAAAATGCTATGCTAGCTTTGCATACTCTTACACAAATTAGTCAATTTCTATGGTTCAAAAGCATATTTTGAAAATCTGAGATGACAGTGTTGTTAAGAAAAGGCTAAGCTTGAGAGCAGACGCATTATTTTCATTTTATTTGCGATTTTCAGAAATCGTTAACGTTGCGTTATGCTAATGAGCCTGAGGCTTTAGTCACGATCCCGGATCCGGGATGGGGAGTTCCAAGATTAACAAGGCTAATCTGAAAACAAGACTCCCCAAATTGTATCAGCATATCGATTGCGCAACCAGGGCTGGTAAAACCTTTGATCATTGCTATTCTAACTTCTGCGACGCATATAAGGCCCTCCCCCGCCCTCCTTTTGGAAAAGCTGACCACGACTCCATTTTGTTGCTCCCTGCCTAAAGACAGAATCGAAAACAAGAAGCTCCTGCGCTGAGGTCTGTTCAACACTGGTCCGACCAATCTGATTCCACGCTCCAAGACTGCTTCCATCACGCGGACTGGGATATGTTCCGCATTGCGGCGAACAACAACATTGACGAATACGCTGATTCGGTGTGCGAGTTCATTAGAACGTATATTGAAGATGTTGTTCCCATAGCAACGATTACAACATTCTCCAACCAGAAACCATGGATTGATGAAACTGAAAGCGCAAACCACTGCTTTTAATCAGGGCAAGGTGACCGGAAACATGACCGAATACAAACAGTGTAACTATTCCCTCCGCAAGACAATGCAACAAGTTAAGCGTCAGTATAGAGACAAAGTAGGGTCGCAATTCAACAGCTCAGACACAAGAGGTATGTGGCAGGGTCTACAGTAAATCATGGATTACAAAAAGAAAACCAGCCCCGTCACGGACCAGGATGTCTTGCTCCCAGGCAGACTAAATAACTTTTTTGCCCGCTTTGAAGAAAATACAGTGCCACTGACAGGGCCCGCTACCAAAACATGCAGACTTTCCTTCACTGCAGCCGACGTGAGTAAATCATTTAAACGTGATAACCCTCGCAAGGCTGCATGCCCAGACGGCATCCCCAGCCGCGCCCTCAGAGCATGCTCAGACCAGCTGGCTGGTGTGTTTATGGACATATTCAAACAATCCTTATCCCAGTCTGCTGTTCCCACATGCTTCAAGAGGGCCACCATTGTTCCTGTTCCCAAGAAAGCTAAGGTAACTGAGCTAAACGACTACCGCCCGGTTGCACTCACTTCCATCATCATGAAGCGCTTTGAGAGATGAGTCAAGGACCATATCACCTCCACCCTACCTGACACCCTAGACCCACTCCAATTTGCTTACCGCCCAAATAGGTCCACAGACGATGCAATCTCAACCACACTGCACACTGCCCAAACCCATCTGGACAAGAGGAATACCTATGTGAGAATGCTGTTCATCGACTACAGCTCAGCATTTAACACCATAGTATCCTCCAAAATCGTCATCAAGCTCGAGACCCTGGGTCTCGACCCCGCCCTGTGCAACTGGGTACTGGACTTCCTGACGGGCCGCCCCCAGCTGGTGAGAGTAGGTAACAACATCTCCACCCCGCTGATCCTCAACACTGATGCCCCACAAGGGTGCGTTCTGAGCCCTCTCCTGTACTCCCTGTTCACCCACGACTGCGTGGCCACACACACCTCCAAATCAATCATCAAGTTTGCGGACGACACTACAGTGGTAGGCTTGATTACCAACAACGACGAAACGGCCTACAGGGAGGAGGTGAGGGCCCTCGGATGTGCTGTCAGGAAAACACTCAACGTCAACAAAACTAAGGAGATGATTGTGGACTTCAGGAAACAGCAGAGGGAGCACCCCCCTGTCCACATCGATGTGACAGTAGTGGAGAGGGTAGTAAGTTTTAAGTTCCTCGGCGTACACATCACAGACAAACTGAATTGGTCCACCCACACAGACAGCATTGTGAAGAAGGCGCAGCAGCGCCTCTTCAACCTCAGGAGGCTGAAGAAATTTGGCTTGTCACCAAAAACACTCACACACTTCTACAGATGCACAATCGAGAGCATCTTGTCGGGCTGTATCACCGCCTGGTACGGCAACTGCTCCGCCCACAACCGTAAGGCTCTCCAGAGGGTAGTGAGGTGTGCACAACGCATCACCGGGGGCAAAATACCTGCCCTCCAGGACACCTACACCACTTGATGTCACAGGAAGGCCATAAAGATCATCAAGGACAAAAACCACCCGAGCCACTGCCTGTTCAGCCCGCTATCATCCAGTAGGTGAGGTCAGTACAGGTGCATCAAAGCTGGGACCGAGAGACTAAAAAACAGCTTCTATCTCAAGGCCATCAGACTGTTAAACAGCCACCACTAACATTGAGTGGCTGCTGCCAACACACTGACTCAACTCCAGCCACTTTAATAATGGGAATTGATGGAAGTTGATGGAAAATACATCACTATCCACTTTAAACAATGCTACTTAATATAATGTTTACATACCCTACATTATTAATCTCATATGTATATGTATATACTGTACTCTATCATCTACTGCATCTTTATGTAATACTAGCCACTTTAAACTATGCCACTTTGTTTACATACCCTACATTACTCATCTCATATGTATATACTGTACTCGATACCATCTACTGCATTTTGCATATGCCGTTCTGTACCATCACTCTTTCATATATCTTTACGTACATTTTCTTTATCCCTTTACACTTGTGTGTATAAGTTAGTAGTTCTGGATTTGTTAGGTTAGATTACTCGTTGGTTATTAGTGAATTGTCGGAACCAGAAGCACAAGCATTTTTCTACACTCGCATTAACATCTGCTAACCATGTGTGTGTGAGACAAATAAATTTGATTTGAATTGAACCACAATAATGTCCAGTTTCTTAGATTTCTTTGAAACTTGTGCCTTACAATTTATAACTGTGACAATGAACGCCACAAAATACACCTTTTTAACACACAGGCAACAAACATTTACAGGCTGTGGTGCGTCGACTACCATATATTCGCTAGCATCAATTGTTATCTAATCGCCTCCTCATAGGAGATTCGATTAACCAATCTAACTTTTGCCACCTCAATCCCCTTCACCCTTACAGGGCACTCCAGGAACTAGGGATCATGATCCCCACCACAATTGCAACACCGCCATCCTTCTACACTGCGTTTTTCAACATACACTGTCAAAATGGATTGGGGATGAAAGCTCTTACAGCGTATCTTTCATAACCAAGCTTCAAATACGTAGGTATTTGCTCTTTATCAAAAAACACCAGGACTGACAGACTTTCTTCTTTTTCTCAATTCACCCAGTGGATCAGATGCCGGGCACCAATCACATCAGGAATTTTCTTCAGGGATTCAACTTGAACACCGGTCGTCACCCCTGAAATGACTCCTTTGACTGGTGCTCTACTCAAAACACACAACTTCTGTTGTCCTGATTCTGTTGAGGCTCATTGCGATCTTCCTCTGTTCTTCAGAAATAAAATTAATCAAAATAAGGCCACTCCTGGTCACTCTGACAGACTCCACTTCTCCCAACACATACCTCACTATTTTAAACAACTCAAACGGGTCTCCCACATATGCGTCCTTACTCAACAAACGCATCCCAACAAGAAGCAAATCATTATCAATCATAAAAATATCCTCCACTCCAATTTTTGACAATTTCCTTTTTGATCCAGTTTTCAATATTGCTGTTGTCCATTCGGAAAAATAGTTTTCACCAACTTTCTCGACGCGTTGCTTGATTCGAACGGTTCATCCACTTCCTCCATTTTTCTCCTCACCTCTTTATTCTGGGGCTGTTCTTTGTGGTATAGGGCCAATTTTCAAATTAATCTATGATCGTATGCTATCCATTTGTTTGTATGCTCTTCTTTGTATGACATTTTAATATTTGATTATTAACCAATGATATTAGGCCACTCCTGGCCATGATTACAGACACCTGTGTCCTTTGACACTATATAAACGAGTCATCCCGTAGTGTTTGCGATTATACCCTGATGAAGACAGCTTGGCTGTCGAAACGTTGGTATTACATCTGAGCTCCAAGAGTGTGCGGCTCTCTTTTATTTTCAAGTTTCTACTCCGCTAGCCAGCACCTCGTCTTAATAGGTGTGCATTTCTTTTTCTTCTAGATCGTTCTGTTACCCAGTAAACAGCACCCTATCGGTAAAAAAGCTCTTAAACGATGCCGAATGATAATTATTTTCCTGACACTGGTCATAGACCCATACAAGATTACTTTGAATATAGCCAAAGGGAGCGTGACAATATCATTATTTCGGAGTCCCTTTTTGACATGCCGGGAGGTAATTCTGACCTCTTGAAAGAACTGTTGCATTTATCTAAGCGCCAGACGAGAACGCATCTACATATAGTCACTCTTAGTGATTATGTGCGTCAAGGCATTATTCCACGGGGACTCAGGTGGCAAAAAGAACCATCATTGGGACAGCGCAAAGATGATTACTGTGAACGCTGGTGTGCCATCCTGAATAAATGCTCTATTGATTTAATGACATTAATTGTTGACCAGTTGAAAAAGGATTTCATTGAAATGGATAACACGATTAAAGACAAACGCACAGCTCTACAAACAGCTGTTAACTTCTTGCGTCGAGCAATCCCGGATCCGGGATCCTATTTATAGCCTCAAGCTCATTAGCATAACGCAACGTTAACTATTCATGAAAATGGCAAATGAAATGAAATAAATATATTTGCTCTCAATCTTAGACTTTCGTTTACAACACTGTCATCTCAGATTTTCAAAATATGCTTTTCAACCATAGCTAAACAAGCATTTGTGTAAGAGTTTTGTTAGCTAGCATAGCTATAAGCCTAGAATTCAGCCAGCAACATTTTCACAAAAACAAGAAAAGAATTCAAATAAAATCATTTACCTTTGAAGAACTTCAGATGTTTTCAATGAGGAGACTCTCAGTTAGATAACAAATGTTCAGTTTTTCAAAAAATATTATTTGTGTAGGACAAATCGCTCCGTTTTGTTCACGTTTGGCTATGAAAAAAACCTGTATCCAGTTATAGCCTCAAGCTCATTAGCATAACGTAACGTTAACTATTTATGAAAATCGCAAATGAAATGAAATAAATGTGCTATCTCTCAAGCTTAGCCTTTTCTTAACAACACTGTCATCTCAGATTTTCAAAATATGCTTTTCAACCATAGCAAAACAAGAATTTGTGTAAGAGTATTGATAGCTAGCGTAGCATTTAGCGTAGCATTTAGCGGGCAACATTTTCACAAAAAACAGAAAAGCATTCAAATAAAATTATTTACCTTTGAAGAACTTTGGATGTTTTCAATGAGGAGACTCTCAGTTACATAGCAAATGTTCAGTTTTTCCTGAAAGATTCTTTGTGTAGGAGAAATCGCTCCGTTTTGTACATCACGTTTGGGTACCAAAAAAAACGAAAATTCAGTCATCAAAACGGCAAACTTTTTTCCAAATTAACTCCATAATATCGACTGAAACACGGCAAACGCTGTTTAGAATCAATCCTCAAGGTGTTTTTCACATATCTCTTCATTGATATATCGTTCGTGGATGTCTACTTTCTCCTCTGAATCCCATGGAAAAATACTTGCAGCTGAAGATGACGCACCAATTTCGATTGAGGACACCGGGCGGACACCTGGCAAATGTAGTCTCGTATGGTCAATCTTCCAATGATATGCCTACAAATACGTCACAATGCTGCAGACACCTTGGGGAAACGGCAGAAATTGTGGGCTCATTCCTGTCGCATTCACAGCCATATAAGGAGACATTGGAAAACAGAGCTTCAAAAATGTTGCTCATTTCCTGTTTGAAGTTTCATCTTGGTTTTGCCTGTAGAATCAGTTCTGGGGCACTCACAGATAATATCTTTGCAGTTTTGGAAACGTCAGAGTGTTTTCCTTCCAAAGCTGTCAATTATATGCATATTCGAGCATCTTTTTGTGACAAAATATTGCGCTTAAAACGGGCACGTTTTTTTATCCAATAATGAAATAGCGCCCCTATAGATTCAAGAGGTTAATGATGATGGCATATTCAATGAACTGATGAAAACTAACCAAGCGCTCCAGGACAAGTTGTCTACAGAAATAAAAGTACTTAAAATCAAGAAATTCAACCAAGACAAAAAAGACAAGGCCGATGGTAAAGTCTACTTCTGGAGAAACCCTGACAAAAGAGGTCCTGCTCCCCCTCTCCATGACAGACGCAGGAGGGATGCCGCTTACTTCTATCCACCCTTGTCTGATCAACGCTCTACAACCAGCGCCTCATCGGCTTCCAGCTGTAGTTTTTTATCCAACGAGAGACTGGACGGACGGAAGGGCGGAGGAGGCCGCAGGCACGCGCATCGACGAGATCTCGCACCCGATGGGGTAAGAAGAAACGAATATCAGAGGCAGAGGAGACCGTTCACAAGGTCCCAGAACCCACGGGAATGAGTGCCTTTAATTTATCAAGCAAGATATTGAGCCCTGCCCATGTCTCTTTGCTTAATAAAGGGTTATATTTTGTGCCTACAACTCAGTGCAACGATTTTGATGTTAAGGTAGACATGTTTAAGTTTTTCAGAAACATCCGTTTAAGGGAATACTTTAGCTCCCCTAATTCTGACACTTCTATTGAACCAGTAGGTTGCTCTCCTGCACATACTCCGACTCCTTTTAGAAGCAAGAGTTATTTTATACCTCCAGCCAATCGAATCACTCTATCGAGACATATTGCAGACTTGTGGAAAATGATGTTGGACTTCTCCTTAAGAATAAACAGGGATCCAAATCTTTCCATAATGTACCCAAGAATGAAAAACAAGCTTTGCTTGATTTACAATCTGATACGTCAGTCCTTATTCATCCTGCTGATAAGGGTGGGTCGGTTGTACTCATGGATAGGACAGCTTATGTACATGAGTGTCATAGACAGCTGCTTGACAACACCTTTTACAAGAAACTCAGAAGTGATCCCACTTCCCAATTTCAGAATACTATCTTGTCTGTCCTAGATGGGTATTTAAGTTCTGGTCAGATAACCAAAAAATAACATGCTTTTTTGGCTATTCAACACCCTAAAATTGCCACTTTCTATACTTTGCCGAAATTAAACAAGAATGTTACACAACCTCCAGGGCGCCCTATTGTAGCGGGCATTGATGCAGTAATGGCCCCTCTATCTACTTTTGTTGACTTTTTTATTAGACCACTCGCAGAACAGCTACCCTCCTTTGTAAAGGACACCAGCAGAATGATCTCTATCATTGAATCTCTTGATCCTCTCCCTGAGAATACCTTGTTAGTTACTTTTGATGTTGAGTCATTATACACTAATATTCCACACGAGGGCGGTATTGAAGCTATGGAACATTTTCTTCTACAACGTGACCCTAATGAACTACCTTCCAGTGCATGCATTGTAACATTGGCTGAAATAGTACTCACGCATAACTATTTCATGTTTCTAAATGACTTCTTTATTCAGATTAAAGGGACTGCTATGGGATCCCCCATGGCTCCTAACTATGCTCATTTGTATGTGGGTTACATGGAGAAACAGTCTATTTTCAATCCTCTCAAAAATGTTTTCTTGCCTCACATCATTATTTGGAAACGGTATATTGATGATCTTTTTGTTCTATGGAGGAGTGATGCTAAACAGCTCCAGGCGTTCCATGCTTTTCTTAACTCCTGTTCTGAGCATCTGAGATTTACTATGCAATTTGATACACGTCTAATCAGTTTTCTTGATCTTCTGATCTTGTGTGAAGATAATGTTTTATACACTGATCTTTACAGGAAACCTACTGATTGTAACAGTTTGTTGAGGGCTGATAGTTGTTTCCCACTTCCCTTGAAAAACAGTTTGCCCTACAGGCAATTCTGTCGAATCAAAAGAATTTGCAAAAAACAGTCCGATTTCGACAGAAATATGGCTGAGACGCAAAGAAAGTTCAAGGAGAGGGGCTACAAGAATGATCAGATTAATATTGCCATTGAGAAAATTCAAAACAAAACGAGACATGACCTTTTTCAAGGTCAGTCTCGCAAAAAGACTCATTCTTGCGTTCTATCTACCCGCTATTCAAAGTGCTCTGATCAAATTAAGGGAATTGTTCACAAACATTGGCACATCCTAAAATCCGATGATAGTCTCGGTAATGTGTTTTCGGACCTTCCCTTGGTCGTATTCTCGCGGGGCAGAAATCTCAGAGACCAATTGGTACACTCTGATTTACCACCCCAAGATATTCCTGAACAACGTCTATTTGCGCCCCTACTGGATGGAAATTACAAATGTAATGGCTGTGCTCAATGCAATGGCACTTATAAATGTAGATCCTTCAAACACCCACAAACAGGGAAATCGATCCCAATAAAAGGTGTTATTACGTGCTCCACTAAGGCAGTTATTTATCTTATAACTTGTCCTTGTGGTAAAAATTATGTAGGTAAAACAAAGCGTGAATTAAAAGTACGTATCTCAGAGCACCGTAGCACCATTAGTTGTAAAAACTTGACTTATCCAGTTGCGGCCCACTTCTTGGAGGCAGGCCACTTGATTTTGTCTCTGCGTTATATTGGCATCGAACATGTCACCCTCATTAGGAGAGGGGGTGACCTTGATAATTTATTGTTAAAATGAGAGACTGCCTGGATCTTTAATTTAAAGACCCTTGCGCCCTTCGGTCTCAACGTAGACTTTGATCTGAAGCCATTCTTGCGATTATTGTGACTTTGCCATTGTAATTGTGTGTAAACTTGTATAGTCAAATTAATCTATGATCGTATGCTATCCATTTGTTTGTATGCTGTTCTTTCTATGACATTTTAATATTTGATTATTAACCAATGATATTAGGCCACTCCTGGCCATGATTACAGACACCTGTGTCCTTTGACACTATATAAACGAGTCATCCCGCAGTGTTTGTGATTATACCCTGATGAAGACAGCTTGGCTGTCGAAACGTTGGTATTACATTTTTGCATCTGAGCTCCAAGAGTGTGCGGCTCTCTTTTATTTTCTAGGGCCAATTTTCCACAGCTAAGGGCTATTTCTTAAGAAAAACCCATAGCCGTGGTATATTGGACATATGTATACCACACCTCCTGCTAAATCATAGCAGTCAAAACAAGTGAAATCGACATTCATTGATGGGAAATGATCTGGATAGTATAATAAGGGCGATTTATATTTTCTCTTGCGACATATTCTTAAACTCGCAAGAATTGTTATTTTGATGGAAAACCAAATGTTGCTTCATAGCCTACGTTGTTAAAAATTATGTTGATATTCCTTCTTAACTCGCTCAATAACATTATGAAAAAATGGTTTATTGGATGAATGTGGCAACGTTTTTCTGGGGCTAGTTTTCAGGCCTTGTGGGTGGGTTTTCAGAGGTAATTGGGCTAGAAATTTTAGGATACCTGGCAACCCTATCTTCAAGTCATATTACGCTGGCTTGCAAAGTGATGTGTAATTCCTATTGGAATTCTGCCAGAGTGGGGATACTCAACATTTGGAAGTGTTTTTCACCCGCAATCTGAGTTTATAACGACAGCCAGGATTGGAAAGACAAAGATATGAGAATAGCTAAACCATCTAACTGGAACAACCATTTCAGTAACAGGTGCAAAAAGTCAAAGTCTAAGTAACAAATTTGATTAGTTTAGAAAAAAGTATGTTATTAATATTTTAATAGCTTAACATTAATTAATCAATGCATGCACAAACATAGATATTGAAACAAACCATTTTTAAAAATCTACTTGCAATAGAGCAAGCTGGGAAATAGGATAATGATGGGTGTGGTTTTGGGTCAAAGTGATGTGCATGAGTTTCAGGCGCCTAAATTAGGTTAAAACTAGGCCCTCAAAATAAGGCCTTATGACATGTATATAGTATTGTTTTAAATACATATATTTTTTATGATGATAATATATTTACTTCAAATCTAACTTCTTGAAGTCCATCAGACAAACATGGGTGAATGCAACAACCATCTATCTCTCTGTCACTCTGTCACTAGCAAATACAATTTACTAGAAAGGCACTCTGAATAAGCCTTTGCACTGTTCTGGTGTCTATGTCAGTCAACAGACCGAACACTTTCAATGCTGATTTAACTCTCTGTGTTCATTTACTTTTTTAACACTGGATCATTTGCTGTGTGTATATTTTGTCAGAGCGGGTAAGACCTGCATGTCCCACAGAGAGTGACTGATAGTCAGTTGTGTGTGCCTGCGTGCCTGCGTGTGTGTGTGCGTAAATGCATGTGTGTCTGTGTTTCTGCTTGCGTCTGTGTGTGTGTGTGTCTGACTAACAGCCAGGTGTACTGTGGCAGAGATTGAACCTCTGTCTGTTTCCTCCTTGTGTTACTCAGCCGGCTGTGGCAGCAGGAGGCCAATTAGGCCAGAGCCACGAGAGAGACCCATTAGAAAACAGCACAGATGCATCTCCAAGCAGCCCATCAGTCATAAAGCCAGGCTGGGAGCTTTGGCCAAAACACACACACATGGCACACACACACTGGGGACAGGGGCAGAGATAAAATGGACACTTTAGATAACGACTGTTACCTTTGTTCCTCTGTTGTCATTTGGTGTTTCTTGTGACTCGTTTTGGAATATTTTAATAAATGTGCCAAACTTCACTCTGTAATTAGTCATGCTTGGCAAGTGAGCAAGAAACATGTCCGTTTAGAATTGGACACAAACAATGGCTGCTCATTTGTGGCTGCAGTGGAAGTGGCAAACATCACTGGCAATTAAAATGTTGGACTGATACTCACAACAAAGTGCCCATGGGTAGCAAAATGGTAGCAAAACGATACATACAGCCATGCATTTATCCCTTGATCCTCCCCATCCCCAGCCAGAGAACAGAATGAAGCAGACTGGACTAGATGTACTAGACTATTAAAAACAAAAAACATGGAAGTAGGCATTGGTCTTAAGCTGAAAAAGAAAAGAAATAATTTAGAACAACAATGTCTACTGCACCCATGCTCTACCAAGGTTTTTCAATGTAAATAGTCCGGGTGGGCATTTGATGAATTGTTCAGCAGTCTTATGGCTTGCGGGTAGAAGCTGTTACGGAGCCTAATGGTCCAAAACCTGGTGCTCCGGTACCGCTTGACGTGCGGTAGCAGAGAGAACAACCTATGACTTGGGTGACTGGAGTCTTGAAAAATGTTTGGGCATTCCTCTGACACCACCTAGAATATAGGTCCTGGATGGCAGAAAGCTTTGCCCCAGTGATGTATTTGGCAGTACGCACTACCCTTTGTAGTGCCTTACGGTCAGATGCAGAGCATTTACCGTACCAGGCAGTGATGCAACCGGTCAGGATGCTCTCAATGGTGCAGCTCTAGAACTTTTTGAGGATCTGGGGACCCATGCCAAATCTTTTCAGTGAGGAAAAGTTGTCATGCCCTATTCACAACTGTCTTGGTGTGTTTGGACCATGACAGTCCATTGCTGATGTGGACACCAAGGAACTTGAAACTCTCAACCAGCTCCACTTCAGCCCCTTCGATGTTAATGGGGGGCCTGTTCGGCCCTCCTTTTCTTGTAGTTCACAATCAGCTCCTTTGTCTTGCTCACATTGAGGGGGAGGTTGTTATCCTGGCACCACACCGCTAGGTCTCGGACCTCCTCCCTATAGGCTGTCTCATTGTTGTCGGTGATCAGGCCTACCAATGTTGTGTCGTCAGCAAACTTAATGATGGTGTTGGAGTCCTGCTTGGCCACGCAGTCAGGGGTGAAAAGGGAGTACAGGAGGGGACTAAGCACGCCCCCCTGAGGGGCCCCTGTGTTGAGGATCAGCATGCTGGTTTGTGTTGTTGCCTACCCTTACCACCTTGGGGTGGTCCGTCAGAAGGTCCAAGATCCAGTTGCAGAGGGAGGTGTTTAGTCCCAGGGTCCTTATCTTAGTGATGAGCTCTGTGGGCACTATGGTGTTGAACGCTGAGCTGTAGTCAATGAACAACATTCTCACATAGGTGTTACTTTTGTCCAGGTGGGAAAGGGCAGTGTGGAGTGCAATAGAGCTTGCATCATCTATGGATCTGTTTGGGCGGTATGCGCATTGGAGTGAGTCTTGGGTTTCTGGCATGATGGTTTTGATGTGAGCCATGACTTCCCTTTCAATGCATTTCATGGCTACCGACGTGAGTGCTACGGGGCGGCTATCATTTAGGCAAGTTACATTTGCTTCCTTTGGCACAATGACTATTGTGGTCTGTTTGAAACATGTAGATATTACAGACTCAGTCAGGGAGAGGTTGAAAAATGTTGGTGAAGTCACTTGTCAGTTGGTCCGCACATGCTTAGAGTACACATCCTGGTAATCCGTCTGGCCCCGTGGCTTTGTGAATGTTGTCCTGTTTAAAGGTCTTGCTTACATCGGCTACGGAGAGCGTGATCACACAGTCTTCTGGAACAGCTGGTGCTCTCATGCATGCTTCAATGCTTCTTGTCTTGAAGCAATCATAAAGTCATCTGGTAGGCTTGTGTCACTGGGCTGCTCATGTCTGTGTAACGGAGGTGAAATGGCTAGCTAGTTAATGGTGGTGCGCAATAATAGCATTTCAATCGGTGACGTCACTTGCTCTGAGACCTTGAAGTAGTGGTTCCCCTTCCCTTTTTGTGGAGCGATGGGTGACGATGCTTCGGGGGTGACTGTTGACGTGTGCAGAGCGTCCCTGGTTCGCGCCCAGGTTGGGGCGAGAGGACGGACTAAAGTTATACTGTTACATTGATGCACCACCCTCAATTCTCAAATACAACCTATCTCCCGGGCTAATTTTGGTTACCCTCCCTACTCCTATCCCCAGGACAGGCCTGGGACACTCCTGTCCCCGTGCCAGCCGCAACCTTGCGAACCCTGAATGGAACATTGTCACCACTCGATTCCCTACAGCAGCTCCACTCTTTTGGAAAAGTCTCAGCTCACTCAACAAATACAGTGCCTTGCGAAAGTATTCGGTCCCCTTGAACTTTGCGACCTTTTGCCACATTTCAGGCTTCAAACATAAAGATATAAAACTGTATTTTTTTGTGAAGAATCGTCAACAACAAGTGGGACACAATCATGAAGTGGAATGAAATTTATTGTATATCAAATCAAAAACTGAAAAATTGGGCGTGCAAAATTATTCAGCCCCTTTACTTTCAGTGCAGCAAACTCTCTCCAGAAGTTCAGTGAGGATCTCTGAATGATCCAATGTTGACCTAAATGACTAATGATGATAAATACAATCCACCTGTGTGCAATCAAGTCTCCGTATAAATGCACCTGCACTGTGATAGTCTCAGAGGTCCGTTAAAAGCGCAGAGAGCATCATGAAGAACAAGGAACACACCAGGCAGGTCCGAGATACTGTTGTGAAGAAGTTTAAAGCCGGATTTGGATACAAAATGATTTCCCAAGTTTTAAACATCCCAAGGAGCACTGTGCAAGCGATAATATTGAAATGGAAGGAGTATCAGACCACTGCAAATCTACCAAAACCTGGCCGTCCTTCTAAACTTTCAGCTCATACAAGGAGAAGACTGATCAGAGATGCAGCCAAGAGGCCCATGATCACTCTGGATGAACTGCAGAGATCTACAGCTGAGGTGGGAGACTCTGTCCATAGGACAACAATCAGTCGTATATTGCACAAATCTGGCCTTTATGGAAGAGTGGCAAGAAGAAAGCCATTTCTTAAAGATATCCATAAAAAGTGTTGTTTAAAGTTTGCCACAAGCCACCTGGGAGACACACCAAACATGTGGAAGAAGGTGCTCTGGTCAGATGAAACCAAAATTGAACCTTTTGGCAACAATGCAAAACGTTATGTTTGGCGTAAAAGCAACACAGCTCATCACCCTGACCACACCATCCCCACTGTCAAACATGGTGGTGGCAGCATCATGGTTTGGGCCTGCTTTTCTTCAGCAGGGACAGGGAATATGGTTAAAATTGATGGGAAGATGGATGGAGCCAAATACAGGACCATTCTGGAAGAAAACCTGATGGAGTCTGCAAAAGACCTGAGACTGGGACGGAGATTTGTCTTCCAACAAGACAATGATCCAAAACATAAAGCAAAATCTACATTAGAATGGTTCAAAAATAAACATATCCAGGTGCTAGAATGGCCAAGTCAAAGTCCAGACCTGAATCCAATCGAGAATCTGTGGAAAGAACTGAAAACTGCTGTTCACAAATGCTCTCCATCCAACCTCACTGATCTCGAGCTGTTTTGCAAGGAGGAATGGGAAAAATTTCGGTCTCTCGATGTGCAAAACTGATAGAGACATACCCCAAGCGACTTACAGCTGTCATCGCAGCAAAAGGTGGCGCTACAAAGTATTAACTTAAGGGGGCTGAATAATTTTGCACGCCCAATTTTTCAGTTTTTGATTTGTTAAAAAAGTTTGAAATATCTAATAAATGTCGTTCCACTTCATGATTGTGTCCCACTTGTTGTTGATTCTTCACAAAAAAATACAGTTTTATATCTTTATGTTTCAAGCCTGAAATGTGGCAAAAGGTCACAAAGTTCAAGGGGGCCGAATACTTTCGCAAGGCACTGTAGCTGCAGATGACCAGATGATCTGTTAGCTCTTATGGGAATGAGATAATACCCCCTCTAACTTTATATCTCATAGGGGGCTTGGAATAATGCACCCAAATGTACAAAGTATGGTTTCAAAAATGGACACAATTGACATTTGGGTACATGAATCGTGTCCTGACATTCTGGTACTCTCTGAAACATGGTGAAATTGTTCTGTATCTGATAAAGATATGGTAAATTATTATAATGTATTTAGATGTGACAGATTACAGAGGGGAAGGAGAGGCCATATATGTCAAATGAAATGTCATTGTCTCCAAATATTTAAATATTTATGTTCCCAAGAAATTTGAGCTCCTGGTTGTAGATGTGTCCATAAACCAAAATACACATTTATTTTTTGCTTGGATTTATTGCCCAGATTTGAATCTGGATTGGATATCCCTGGCCTCAGATCAATTTAAGAGTATATGCATTGATTTTAATCTGACTCAATTGATTTCAAAACACACATGGCTAAATGTGAAAACCTTGTTAACTCCTCCATGATTGATTTAATTCTTACTAATAACCCCCATAAATATTTGTCTAATGGAGTATTTGCATATGATCTCAGTGATCATTGTTCCATAGTATGTATTGGAGATATGAAACAGCAAAATCCTAGTTTGATTACGAAGAGAAAATTTATAAAGTTTTATCCTCAAGGGTTTCTTTGTGACCTGTTCTAACCTGACTTAGCCACTATCTACTGTATTCCTGACCCAACATTTCCACTCCATATTTATTCCTCAGTCAGATAAACACAATAATTTCAAACAATTCAGAGTCAAAGATAGATGTAACCCTTTGTTTTCTTCTGAGCTATCTGAGCTCATTCAGATGAGAAATCAGGCCTGGGTCAAAGCAAGGAAAACTGACTCTGTAGTGGACTGGCAGTATTTCAGAGAATTGAAAAACAAATGTACTATCTTGATTAAGAAAGCTAAATCAAGCTACGTTTCAATCTCTGAATCTGCTGTTGATCCTTCTAAATGTTAGAAAAAAGTATACACTGAAGTGTACAAATTCCTCTTCTTCCCTGCCTAAGCAAGTTCTGTCTGACTCTGAGATCACAACTGAGAAGAATGGAATAAGCAATGCTTTTAATCATATTTGTATCTCAGCAGACTTTTTCATTTGAGATATATTATGATATACCCTGGTCAGTCAATCGACTACTCTTCCCTCTGCCAGCCTCTAACTGACTCAAATTTAACCCGTCAACTTCTTTGTATCATTTGCCTACCACTTTGAAGAAACATTTTTTTATTGTGAAACAAACAAGGAATTTAACAACAAAACAGAAAACTTGAGCGTGCATAACTATTCATCCCCCCCAAAGTCAATACTTTGTAGAGCCACCTTTTGCAGCAATTACAGCTGCAAGTCTCTATAAGTCTCTATAAGCTTGGCACATCTAGCCACTGGAATTTCTGCCCAATCTTCAAGGCAAACTGCTCCAGATCCTTCAAGTTGGATGGGTTCCGCTGGTGTACAGCAATCTTTAAATCATACCACAGATTTTCAATTGGATTGAGGTCTGTGATTTGACTAGGCCATTCCAATACATTTAAATGTTTCCCCTTAAGCCACTGGAGTGTTGCTTAAGCAGCATGCTTAGGTTCATTGTCCTGCTGGAAGGTGAACCTCTGTCCTAGACTCAAATCTCTGGAAGATTGAAGCAGGATTCCCTCTAGAATTTCCCTGTTTTTAGCGCCATCCATCATTCCTTCAATTCTGACCAGTTTCCCAGTCCCTGACGAAGAAAAACATCCCCCACAGCATGATGCTGCCACCACCATGCTTCACTCTGGTGATGGTGTTCTCGGTTGATGAGGGGGTATTGGGTTTGCACCAGACACAGCTAGATTTATGTCTCATCTGACCAGATTACCTTCTTCAATATGTTTGTGGAGTCTCCCACATGCCTTTTGTCGAGCACCAAACGTGTTTGCTTATTTCTTTCTTTAAGCAATGTATTTTTTTCTGGGCACTTTTCTGTAAAGCCCAGCTCTGTGGAGTGTACGTTTTAAAGTGGTCCTATGGACAGATACTCCAATTTCCACTGTGGAGCTGAGTTTTGGTGTGCAGCCGTCTCTTGGTAGGTTTGTTGTGGTGCCATATTCTTTCGTTTTTTTATAATGGATTAAATGGTGATCCGTGGGATGTTCAAAATTTCAGATATTTAAAAAAAAACTAACCCTGATCTGTATATCTCCACAACTTTAACCGTGACCTGTTTGGAGAGATCCTTGGTGTTCATGGTGTTGCTTGCTTGGTGGTGCCCCTTACTTAGTGGTGTTGTAGACTCTGAGGCCTTTCGGAACAAGTGTATGTGCACTGAGCTCATGTGACAGATCATGTGACACTTAGCTTGCATACCGGTGGACTTTATTTAACTAATTATGTGACTTTTGAAGGTAATTATTTGCAACAGATCTTATTTAGGGTCTTCTAAGCAAAAGGGGTGAATACATATGCACGCACCACTTTTCCCTTTTTATTTTACTGAATTTTTTAAAACAAGTTAGATAATTTTTTTTTCACTTCACAAATTTGGACTATTTTGCGTATGTATGTCCATTACATGAAATCCAAATAAAATCTGTTTAAATTACAAGTTGTAAGTCAATAATATAGGAAAAACACCAAGGAGGACGAATACTTTTGCAAGGCACTCTATTTTTAACCTGACAATTATATCTGGTGCTATCTCCAAGGTCATCCTCTTAAAGGATAGGGGGCAGCATTTTCACTTTTGGATAAATAGCATGCACAATTTGAACTTCCTGCTACTCATGCCAGGAATATATTATATGCATATGATTAGTAGGTGTGGATAGAAAACACTCTGAAGTCTAAAACTGGTTCAATCATGTCTGTGACTATAACAGAACTTATGTAGCAGGCAAAACCCTGAGGAAAAACTGTTCAGAATTATTATTATTTTTTTCCTCTGACCGTTCCCCCAGTTGTCTTTGCCAAGGGAAATTTGATAGCGACCATTTTACAGTTCCTACGACTTCCACAGGATGTCACCAGTCTTTGGAATTGGGTTGAAGTTAATCATTGGTGAAATGAAGAGGCACATCCTGGAACAACGTTACACTGTTGATAGTCACGCAAGAGGGAAAATGGTGCATGTTTTGTTTACTTTCACTATCGAATACAGATTGCCCCGTCTACAATTTGATCGATTATTAACGTTTAAAAATACCTAAAGTTGTATTACAAAAGTAGTTTGAAATATTTTTGCAAAGTTTATAGGCAACTTTTGAAATGTTTTGTAGTGACGTTGTGTTTTGGAAAGCTGTTTTTTTCCGGATCAAACCTGCATTTTGGGTATACATGGACGGAATTATTTGAAAAAAAGGACCAATTGTGATGTTTATGGGACATATTGAAGTGCCAACAAAAGAAGCTCATCAAAGGTAATGCATGTAATGCATGTTTTATATTTTATTTCAGCGTTTTGTGTAGCGCCGGCTACGCTAATTCTTTTGTTGATCTACCAAGTGACCGCCTGGTAGATGTAGTCTCTTATGGTCTTATGGTCAAATCTTCCAATGATATGCCTACAAATACGTCACAATGCTGCAGACACCTTGGGGAAAACATGGAAAACGTAAGCTGACTCCTAGCTCCTCATTGCCATGAGGCGGTTTCAAAAAATGCGGCACTTCCTAATTGGATTTTTATCTGTTTTTTTTTTCTGTAACATCAGTTCTGTGGCACTCACAGACAATATCTTTGCAGTTTTGGAAACGTCAGAGTGTTTTCTTTCCAAAGCTGTTAATTATATGCATAGTCGAGCATCTTTTCGTGACAAAATATCTTGTTTAAAACAGGAACGTTTTTTTATCCAAAAATTTAAAGAGCGTCCCCTATATCGAAGAAGTTAAGAACCGGTGTATCTTTAATTATATGTGAAACATGTATCTTTCGTCAAAGTTTATGATGAGTATTTCTGTTATTTGACGTAGCTCTCTGTAATTACTCGAGATTTGTGGATATAAATATGCATATTATCGAACAAAACATAAATGTATTGTGTAACATGATGTCATATGACTGTCATCTGATGAAGATTATCAAAGGTTAGTGATTCATTTTATCTCTAATTCTGCTTTTGTGACTCTATCTTTGGCTGGGAAAAATGGCTGTATGTTTTTTGGGATTTGGTGGTGATCTGATAAATTGATGTAACACAACATCAAAAAGTAAAGGGGTGTGAAGAAAGAAGCAAAGTTTCTTCCTAAGACTTTCGCCATATGAGCATACAGTATGTACTCTGTGTACTTTCTGAAGGCACTGTAAGACGTGGTAATGCACCATATGGTTCAGATGCCAACCGTCACAAAAGAAGAGATGGGTGCAACAACGCCGGTAGATAGTGTAGTTATCTTGGACAACGGTAGACAGCATCCTTCACCCGTGCCTGTCGGGTGCTGTTTTCCTGCAGTTCTGTTATTAACGATGGCGACGGTACATGTTTGACAGGTGTTAGCGAAGGACATTGGGTGCTAGCTACCGAGCACAATCTAAAATCATATCAAAAACAGCATCAAAACAGCATCATGCTTGTAAAACTCACCACACAATGATGATCAATTTGATTACAGTACAACAGCAGGTTTAAGCTGAGTGTAAAACATGGTAATTTTGGATTTTGTTTTATAATGACCAATATCCTACTGTCGCATCATGTACCCATATATATTTTAATTTCTAAGACATTCTAAGGTTTGTATCATTCACAACTAAAGTTGCCAAATAACTTAACATCTAGTGTATAGAACCTGTTCCACATGATATGATCACTTTCATGCTCAACATAGCCACTTCATATGCTCACTTGCTCCAGAATGGGAAACATATCCTTTCTATTTTATTCAGCTAAATTCAATTATATTCTTCTTACTATAAAATCATATAATATCAAATAATGGGACGGGACACATATGCATATCTTGTTGACTAAATTATCAAGCATACAGCCTATGGCATGAAACATAGCCAGATAACATACAGTAGGCCAACTCGTGTTCTGGTTTTTTAAAATGCATTTTCTTCACATAATAATGTTTCTTTAGACCTGATTAAAATAAATAATGGATTCATCATGATGGTGTATGTGAAATACATTTTTTATACTTTTTAAATGTAGATGTTCCAAAGGCACGTATCGGTGACTTTTATCCAGCTTGTATTTGTGGAGTTCTAGAGATGCTAAATATGTTTATGTGAATTAACAGTCAATTACAGTGAGACAGGCAGTCTTTTGCGGCACTCTTTTATATGACATTAACTGGCTGCTTTGTTAATGATGGCAAAGATAGGTGTTCGGCACGCTTTAGCAAAGAACACTGGGTGCTAGGAACCAATGGGAACCAATGGGATGCTCAGACGGGAGGGGGGGGGTCTCCTGAATTGCGTGCTACAATCACACACTATTACAGGGCATAGTGATCTCTAATGTCAGTCTGATATTTCTAGTCTGTGCTGGTTCCAATTTTGAGCATAAGTATGCACAGCAGTATGCCATTTTTGAATGGACTCCGAACCTACCAGTCCATCGGCCTCTCATCCATTAATTTACGCCATTTGGGTTTTGATAGTAAACTGATGTAGCCCCCCCCACACACACACACACACACTTCAGTACTTGATGTGTTTGGGAAGTGAAGTCCGTACCTGAAAGCCTCAGCTCAGTGACAAGTGCTATTGAACCATCTGCTTATTGTCAGTGTCCAGGTGCAGCTCTGGATCACATTGTGTGTGTGTGTGTGTGTGTGTGTGTGTGTGTGTGTGTGTGTGTGTGTGTGTGTGTGTGTGTGTGTGTGTGTGTGTGTGTGTGGTACATCTCTGTATCACGTTGTGTGTTAACTGTACTGTCCAATTTACAGTGGCTATTAAGGCGATAAAATGCCATGCTATTGTTTGGAAGCTCCTAACAACAAAACACTTTTTTCAACGCAATACGTTTGATAAATTCACATCTGAAGGTGAAATGTGTACTTACATTCAGAAATCTTGCTCTGATTTATCATCCAAAGGGTCCCAGAGATAACATGAAGTGTTGTTTTGTAAGATAAAATCCTTTTTCATATCCTAAAAAGGTCCATATAGTACGCGCAAACGATTTTGTATTTCTACTCTTTGAATTTGCAAAGTAAAGAATCGGTGAAAATCTCACCCGAATCGTTGTTTGAACGAGTCAATTCACGTTCGTATCTATTCCTCAGCAATCCTAAAAGTTAACAAGACTTCACTATTTCATTAAGGGGGTAGCATATCCTATAGGACACCATATTTGGTCAGAGAACAACTCCTTCATAGCACGCTGAAGACGCGGGCGGCCTTCACTTGAACAACTTTATCGTTGTCAAATAAGCACCAATCGGGGTCAAACAAAGCTTGCTAGATAACCAATGAGCTGGGCTTTATGGGAGTATCCGGAAGCCATGTATATGTTGTAATATGTAGGTACTAACATTGTACGACAGCATGCCTTTTCATTTTGGACAAAAAATGTATGGATATTCAGAGTTATGAAGTTATGAAGCTGTTTTGCAAATGTTGAACTTATGATATGGCTACTAATAAAAAGCTAAATCAAAGTCCAAGTATACAGATTTGACAATATTCTTGCAGAAAAATGTAATATGAATGCGAATGTCTATTTCACGATTTGCCCAAAAGTACCTGGGGACATTACACTAAAAGTCTTGAGGATCAGTCATACTCCACGTTATCCATCTGAAACGTTGTGGAGTGGTTGAAAAACAAGTTTTCATTTCTCCAACCAAAGTGTATGTACACTTCTGACTTCAATTGTACACTGACTACACAAAAGGTTACGAATACCTGCTCTATCCGTGACATAGACTGACCATGAGAAGGCTATGATCCCTTATTTATGTCACCTGTTAAAAATCCTGTTCAATCAGTGTAGATGAAGGGGAGGAGACCGGATAAATAAGGATTTTTAAGTCTTATTTATTTGAGAAATGGATTATATATGTGTGCCATTCACATGGATTATATATGTGTGTCATTCACATGGATTATATATGTGTGTCATTCACATGGATTATATATGTGTGCCATTCACCTGGATTATATATGTGTGCCATTCACATGGATTATATATGTGTGCCATTCACATGGATTATATATGTGTGCCATTCTCATGGATTATATATGTGTGCCATTCACATGGATTATATATGTGTGCCATTCACATGGATTATATATGTGTGCCATTCACATGGATTATATATGTGTGTCATTCACATGGATTATATATGTGTGCCATTCACATGGATTATATATGTGTGTCATTCTCATGGATTATATATGTGTGCCATTCACATGGATTAAATATGTGTGCCATTCACATGGATTATATATGTGTGCCATTCACATGGATTATATATGTGTGCCATTCACATGGATTATATATGTGTGTCATTCACATGGATTATATATGTGTGTCATTCACATGGATTATATATGTGTGCCATTCACATGGATTATATATGTGTGCCATTCACATGGATTATATATGTGTGTCATTCACATGGATTATATATGTGTGCCATTCACATGGATTATATATGTGTGCCATTCAGAGGGTGAACGGACAAGACAAAAGATGTAAGTGCCTTTGAACGGGGTATGGTAGTAGGTGCCAGGACCCACCGGTTTGTGTAAAGAACTGTAACGCTGCTGTAATTTTCACACAAGAATGGTCCAACACCCAACAGACCTCCAGCCAACTTGACACAACTGTGGCAATTATCAGAGTTATCATGGACAAGAATCCCTGTGGAACACTTTCGACACCTTATAGAGTCCATTTCCCGACGAATTGAGGTTGTTCTCAGGGCAATGAGGTAAGAAAAAAGAACACGCATTGTGATACACAACTTTATTCAAATCAAATCAAATCAAATGTATTTATATAGCCCTTCGTACATCAGCTGATATCTCAATGTGCTGTACAGAAACCCAGCCTAAAACCTCAAACAGCAAGCAATACAGGTGTAGAAGCACGGTGGCTAGGGAAAACTCCCTAGAAAGGCCAAAACCTAGGAAGAAACCTAGAGAGGAACCAGGCTATGTGGGGTGGCCAGTCCTCTTCTGGCTGTGCCGGGTGGAGATATATGTGTGCATTTATTGCATTTAGGCATCCCCCAAATTCGGCCATTCAAAGCCTTGACCATTGCATCCTCAAGGAACCGCCTGCTGACAGTTGACAACAGGGTGGCTTGTTTTTTGATGTGCGGCTCTAGAGTTCCATGGCCCAGCAGACTCACCTGGGGACAGGGGAAATACACAGGTTAGTTTTCATTAAAGTTTGGGAAGGAGGAGATTACATGCTATATCACATAGACAGCACTAGTGAAGGCCTTGATTATATTCTATATCACACAGACATACAGCAATAGTGAATGACTTGATTATATGCTATATATGTCACACCTGATCTATTTCACCTGTCATTGTCCACCCCGTCCAGATGTCGCCCATCTTCCACTTTACCTCCTGTGTATTTATACCCGTGTTTTCTTTCTCTCTGTGGCCAGTTCGTCTTGTTTGTTCATGCCTACCAGTGATTTAGCTCAGCGCCTGGTGTTCCCTAGTCTCTCTTTTTCTCGTCTCCCTGGTTTTTGTCCTTTGTCCTTTGCCTGTCCTGACCCTGTACCCGCCTACCTGACCGCCGCCTGTCTCTGACCCTGAGCCTGCCTGCCGTTCTGTACCTTTTGCTCCACCTCTGGATTACCGAACTCTGCCTGACCTGACCTTGATCCTGCCTGCCGTTCTGTACCTTGGCGTCTGCTCTGCATTATCGACCCCTGCCTGCCTTGACCTGTTGTTTGCCTGCCCCTGTGGTTAGAATAAACATTGTTACTTCACACAGTCTGCACTTGAGTCTTACCTTGATTCCTGATTATACCACACAGATAGACAGCACTAGTGAAGGCCTTGATTATATGCTATATCACAGAGACAGCACTAGTGAAAGCCTTGATTATATTCCATATCACACAGACAGCACTAGTGAAGGCCTTGATTATATTCCATATCACACAGACAGCACTAATGAAGGCCTTGATTATATTCCATATCACACAGACAGCACTAGTGAAGGCCTTGATTATATTCCATGTCACACAGACAGCACTAATGAAAGCCTTGATTATATTCCATGTCACACATGTCATGACATGGCCCTTTCTGGGTATAGATCGTGGCATCTCTCTCTCTCTCTCTCTCTCTCGCTCTCTCGCTCTCTCTCTCTCTCTCTCAACTCTCTCTCGCTCTCTCTCTCTCGCTCTTTCTCTCTCTTGCTCTCTCACTCTCTCTCGTGCTCTCTCTCAATTCAAGAGGCTTTATTGGCATGGGAAACGTGTTAACATTGCCAAAGCAAGTGGGGTAGATAATATACAAAAGTTAAATAAACAATAACAATTAACTTCTTTAGGATAGGGGACGCTCGCATCCCACTTGGCCAAAAACCAGGGAAATGCAGTGCGGCAAATTCAAATAAATTGATATAATAATCAAACTTTCAATAAATCACACATGTAAGATACTCAATTAAAACACTCATACACTCGTTGTGAATCCAGCCAACATGTTCAATTTTAAAAAGGCTTTTCGGGGAAAGCATAAGAAGCTATTATCTGATGATGGCACAATAGTAAACAAAGAGGGTAGCATATTTCAACCCTGCAGGCGCTACACAAAACGCAGAAATAAAATATAAAACATGCCTTACCTTTGACAAGCTTATTTTGTTGGCACTCCAATATGTCCCATAAACATCACAATTGGTCCTTTTGTTTGATTAATTCCGTCCATATATATCCAAAATGTCAATTTTTTGACGCGTTTGATCCAGAAAAAAACAGCTTCCAAAATTTGCAACGTCACTACAAAATATTTTAAAAGTTGCCTATAAACTTCAAACTACTTTTGTAATACAACTTTAGGTATTTTTAAATGTTAATAATCGATCAAATTGAATACGGGTCTATCTGTTTTCAAAAGAGGACGAGGACGAGAGGAAACTAATGCTACTTTTCATGTCTTGGCCAACTCTTAACAGTGTTACTCAGTTCCTAGATGGCATACTTCGTCATTGCACAAATCAATAGCCTCAACCAAATTCCAAAGACTGGTGACATCCATTGGAAGCGGTAGGAACTGAAAACAGGTTCCTAAGAAATTTTTATTTGCCACTGAGATGTCAGTGAACAGACAGAGACCTAAAAAAATAATTAAGTCCTGTTATAATCACAGGCAGAGTGTTTTCTATGCAATGTCCACATGCCAAAGCACATGCAACATCATGCGATAACCTGGGTGATGCGATGACCTGGGCTCATGATTAAGTTCCTGGTCCTGGTACATCATTTCTTACAGCCGTTGTCTCCTGATGCCTAGTCTGAGCTGGGGTTCTGAAGAGTCTGTGTTGTTGGGTTGTCTCTTCTGCGGTTGGAACTGTGTGTTTGGGTGTTTCTCTTGCCAGTCAGTCACTGGCTCCTCTTCACATGATGAATAGGTTCCCTCCCTGAAGGACTAGTAAACTAACGCTGCATGAACAAATGGAGGATGTAGATTCTGTTCAGGATTTTTTGTTGTTGTAGATAATTAAAAAATCTTCTTGTTGAAAAATAGAAAAAATAAGACAGTAGGAAATAGACTGTGTGCTATCCGTTTGGAAGACACAAACCTTTCTAAGGGTAACTGGATAAGGCATTGTATTGTAAAGTAGGTCACCAAAATTGTCATACTGGTGAACTTATGTGAGCCTTGTATAAGAAGATAACAGTAACGTATCTTACGTCATAGCATAGACAAGTGTGTTTTGTGTGTTCACAATGAGCAGCTTACAACATTGTATTATATGTCTACCTTTCTGGTCATTGCATTCGGATATTTGCAACCATTTACTTCTCATCATTGTTTGTGCATACTTAAAACATCCCTGGTGACATTACTGACTAAGTAAAAGCCAATGCTCCACTACTATCTCATCACTGAATTCCTGTGCTGGCATTCCGTCATTTGTGTTACTGTGCCACAGGGCATGAGTCAGACGTGTCGGGTGACGAGAACAGAATACATGGAAGTACATCAAAGCACTTTTTAACTGGGAAGGTTTTGTCGAGAGATGACATATCCACAATATATAATTTCATCCCGTATTTTAAAGTCTTTAGGAATGCATCAGGGGGTCGACAGTAAAATGTTCCCCATAAATCGGTTGATCCAAAAACAATAAGAAAAGCCAATATATTAGTTAAAAACTCTCACACTCAACAGTCCAAAATAAAGAGTGCCATCAACACCTTATCATCTTCAGTCCATTGTTCACTATCTATTTAACAGATTGATGAATACATATAATGTCAAGTGTTTAGTTTTAAGGCCTTGTTTTAACTGTCATAAACAATTCCTCCCTGCTGGTATTAGCAGACGTTAAGTGATAACACTGATGCTGGAATAGCATCTTACCACAGTGGTTTAGAGCTCTGCATTTATTATCAATGAGATGGCTGGCATCTGGCGAGGGACGCTGGCATTTTCAGTGCACCTCTCTGTCTCCCTCTCCTTGGTTTTCAATCCTAAGTAATGAAATTCTATTAAGGTCCCCAATCACTGCAGAGTATGAAGCATAGGAGCAAAGGAGAGAGAGGAGGGGATAGGAAATGGGAACCTGAGTAGTGTTATAACCTTCCGTGTGTGTGTGTGTGTGTGTGTGTGTGTGTGTGTGTGTGTGTGTGTGTGTGTGTGTGTGTGTGTGTGTGTGTGTGAACTCGATTACTAAAATTGATGATGAAAACCATGCCTTAAAATAAATCTTAAAAACTGTCCTGCATGAACCATACATTTGTTCATGCAGTGTGTGTGTATGAGAGTTTCAGTGTGTGTAAACAGTCTATGATGTTCACAGTGGGGCGCAGCAAACACTCACAGAGTGGGGGGCTGTGTTGTGAGACAGGAGTTAAGGCTTGGAAGAGGTGCAGACAATTCATGATGGGCACAGAGGGAGAGCCAGAGTGACATCCTCTCCCCTCCTTGCCTCAGTGCTCCAGCCCCCTCCCCTGTTACACCCGAGCATGCCCCACAGACGGGCCCTGTGTGGGGGCCTTGCATCGCCAGGTGCCCCCTCCATCCCTCACTCCATGCCACACTCTCACAACAAGCAGGAAGCATAGGGCCAGACACTGGGGACCAGACACTGAAATTGAAAAGAGAGAGGCCCCTTTTTTAGCCCTGACCACAGAAAACACATTTTATCCTGCTGGTGGTGTTTCTGCTGCTCCTCTAATGGGGTTGTGCTCACACAACCAGCAAATGAAAACATGCCTGTTTTGCTTGTCTGACTTTGAGCCTATGACCATACTGCAATAAGGCTTTGTTTGTGATTGACATTTTTTAACAAGGTAGTATACTCTGAGTGTACAAAACCTTAGGAACACCTGTTCTTTCCATGACATACACAGAGTATTCCAAACACTAGGGACACCTTTCGAATATTGAGTTGCAACCCATTTTGCCCACAACTTAGGCCAGCATCCTGTGAAACACTTTCAACACCTTGTTGAGTCCATGCCCCGACGAATTGAGGCTGTTCTGAGGGCAAAAAAGGGCTGCTATTATATATTAGGAATGTGTTCTTAATGTTTTGTACAAATAAAATACAATTAAAAAAAAAAAAAATTGTATTGGTCACATACACATGGTTAGCAGATATTAATGCGAGTGTAGCGAAAAGCTTCTGCTTCTAGTTCCGACAATGCAGTAATATCTAACAAATAATCTAACAAATTCACAACAACTACCTTATACACACCAATGTAAAAGGGATGAATAAGAATATGTTCATATCAATATATGGACGAGCGATGGCTGTGCAGGATAGGCAAGATGCAGTAGATGACATAGAAAACAGTATATACATACGAGATGTTTAATGTAGGATATGTAAACATTAGAGTGGCGTTATGTAAAGTGACTAGAGATACCTGTATTACAGTTTTTACCAACTGCTTACACAAGTTTTCAAAACTGTCTCCTTTTTTTTCAAAACTCTACACACAATTCCCAAAACTGCACACACAAAATGCAAAATGCCTCACATCTCCTTCAAAATTTAACACTGCATTCAAATTGCCATAAACACATGTCATAATGAAGCATTTGCATCAAATGGCAAACAATGCTTTCAGAATACTACATGTTTGGATATACCATGTAAACACTGTTGTTCTAAATCTAAAGCTCTTTGGTCTTTCATAGGCTTATATCTACATTTTAATACAATGTTCTACAGTGAAAGTAATCGGCTGAGAGGGGTAACAAGTACACTGTAAACACCAATGCAATGTAGAAACAGAACATATTTATTAGGCCAAACATTACTGTTGTATACAGTAGCATACAACAAAACCATACACATATGTAAACCAAAAGTATATTCTTTAGAATACAGTAAAGAACACAATTATGTGTGTGGCATCCCAGGGGGGAAGTACAGGAATTGGTAGGGGGGAGGCAGTCACCAGTGCTAAGCTACGCTTCATCTCTTCTCCGGCCTGAGTCTGGCCACGATACTTCGTCCACATCACAAGATGCCAAACATCGAGGGAAGTATCTCCGAGCATGGCATATCCAACCTTGGACAGAGGAAACCTCTATGTCCCCACATAGACCATATTTATAATTGCAGTCTCTTGTACATCTGTAAACAAGTGTCCTCGTCCTCCATGATGTTTGCCTTTCCACTCTGTACAGAATTCAAACACAGTATGTGTTCAGCATAGGAACTGCAAACAAAGTACAACAAAATGTAGTACAGCATTGTAACCAACCTCATTCATTCAATGCAGTGCAGTAAATGGATGGAATAGAGTTACAAATGTTTATGCAATACTATGTTTATGCAGTCATACGTATTTTACAGTACATTACTGTAATGCTAAAATAGTCATTAGATAGTTACATACCTGTTCTCATTTCTGAAGGTTCAAATTATGGACGCCACTGTAAATCAACTCAAATTGGGCTTGACTCTCAGTCCAGCCTCTCTCATGGTCAAACCGTGGTTGATCACATGATCAACAAATTTTTCCCTAATCTCATTAGAGATGCCTCTCCTTCATTCTCTTCTTTGCCCTTGTCCTCTTCCTCTCCCTCCAACTCCTCTTGCTCTCTATCCATTGTTGGCATCCATTGTTCAAAACAGGTAATCTGACCTTTGACCTATTTATAGGCCTATACTACAGTAAAGCAGTGATTGGTTAGTGATCAGTTAAGCTATTAGTGTTTGCACATGTGAGGAGTGTGTGTGTGACCTGGTGAATAAGTGTAGCATTTTGATTGGTTGTATTTGGAAAAGGTAAGCAAGTCACTTCCTGTTAGATTTTTGTGTTTTAGGTTGAGACTAGTGCGTAGTATTTAAAAAAAAGTGTTTTATGCAATTGACAACTGAGTTAAAGGCTGAGAAATAGCTTATGGTTTTTCACATTTGGTGTGTAGTTTTGCACTTTGAGTGAGAGGTTTCAAAAATCGTGTGACATGAAAAGATGTTGTGTGTAAGCAGTTGGAAAAAACTGTAAGTCCATTTATTTAAGTGCCAGAGATTTGAGTCTGTATGTTGCCAGCAGCCTCTCTATGTTAGTGATGGCTGTTTAACCGTCTGATGGCATTGAGAAGCTGATTTTCAGTCTCTCGTCCCAGCTTTGATAAACCTGTACAGACCTCGCCTTCTGGATGATAGCAGTGTGAAAAGGAAGTGGCTCGGGTGGTTGTTGTCCTTGATGATCTTTTTGGCCTTCCTGTGACATTGGGTGCTGTTGGTGTCCTGGAGGGCAGGTAGTTTGCCCCCGGTGATGCGTTGTGCAGACCGCACTACCCTCTGGAGAGCGATTGAGGGCAGTGACACAGCCCGACAGGACACTCTCGATTGAGCTTCTGTAAGTGTTTTAGGTGACAAGCCAAATTTCTTCAGCCTCCTGAGGTTGAAGAGATGCTGTTGCACCTTCTTCACCACATTGTCTGTGTGGTTGGACCATTTCAGTTTGTTCATGATGTGTACGCCGAGGAACTTAAAACTTTCTACCCTCTCCACTACAGTCCCGTCGATGTGGATAGGGGGTTTCCTGAAGTCCACAATCATCTCCTGTGAAGTCCACAATCATCTCCTGTGTTTTGTTGACATTGAGTGTGAGGTTATTTTTCCTGACACCACAGTCTGAGGGCCCTCACCTCCTCCCTGTAGGCCGTCTCGTCATTGTTGGTAATCAGGCCTACCACTGTAGCGTCGTCTGCAAACTTGATGACTGAGTTGGAGGCGTGCATGGCCACACAGTAATGGGTGAACAGGGAGTGCAGGAAAGGGCTGAGAACGCACCCTTGTGAGGCCCCAGTGTTAAGGATCAGCAGGGTGGAGATGTTATTTCCTACCTTCACCACCTGGGGGAAATCCATCAGAAAGTCCAGGAGCCAGTTGCACAAGGCGGGGTCAGGGTCTCGAGCTTAATGACGAGTATGGACGGAACTATGGTGTTAAATGCTGAACTGTTGTCAATGAACATATTTCTTACATAGGTATTGCTCTTGTCCAGATGGGATAGGGCAGTGTGCAGTGTGATGGCGGTGGCATTGTCAGTGGACCTATTAGTGAGGTAAGCAAATTGGAGTGTTTCTAGCATATCAGGTCAGGTGGAGTTGATTTGATCCTTGATTAGTCTCTCAAAGCAAGTAATTTAGTTCAGTTATCTTAGCTTTCTTGGGAACAGGAACAATGGTGGCCCTCTTGAAGCATGTGGGAAAAGCAGACTGGGATAGGGATTCATTAATAATTAATCAATAATGTCTTTGAAATTAAAGTTCAACATCTACCAGTGTCAGTGTTTGTACCTTTCCAACATTTCCTGGGGATATGAGATTATGAGAGACAAAAGCCATGGTGAGCTTGTGTACCCTTGCTGTCTCTGCCTGGCCGGTTCCCCTCTTTCCACTGGGATTCTCTGCCTCTAACCCTATTACAGGGGCTGAGTCACTGGCTTGCTGGGGCTCTCTCATGCCGTCCCTGAGGGGGTGCGTCACCTGAGTGGGTTGATTCACTGATGTGGTCATCCTGTCTGGGTTGGCGCCCCCCCCCCTTGGGTTGTGCCGTGGCGGAGATCTTTGCGGGCTATACTCAGCTTTGTCTCAGGATGGTAAGTTGGTGGTTGAAGATATCCCTCCAGTGGTGTGGGGGCTGTGCTTTGGCATAGTGGGTGGGGTTATATCCTTCCTGTTTGGCCCTGTCCGGGGGTGTCCTCGGGTGGGGCCACAGTGTCTCCTGACCCCTCCTGTCTCAGCCTTCAGTATTTATGCTGCAGTAGTTTATGTGTCGGGGGCTGGGGTCAGTTTGTTATATCTGGAGTACTTCTCCTGTCCAATTCGGTGTCCTGTGTGAATCTAAGTGTGCGTTCTCTAATTCTCTCCTTCTCTCTCTCGGAGGACCTGAGCCCTAGGACCATGCCCCAGGACTACCTGACATGATGACTCCTTGCTGTCCCCAGTCCACCTGGCCGTGCTGCTGCTCCAGTTTCAACTGAACCGCGGCCCTAGGACCATGCCCCAGGACTACTTGACATGATGACTCCTTGCTGTCCCCAGTCCACCTGGCCGTGCTGCTGCTCCAGTTTCAACTGTTCTGCCTTATTATTATTCGACCATGCTGGTCATTTATGAACATTTGAACATCTTGGCCATGTTCTGTTATAATCTCTACCCGGCACAGCCAGAAGAGGACTGGCCACCCCACATAGCCTGGTTCCTCTCTAGGTTTCTTCCTAGGTTTTGGCTTTTCTAGGGAGTTTTTCCTAGCCACCGTGCTTCTACACCTGCATTGCTTGCTGTTTGGGGTTTTAGGCTGGGTTTCTGTACAGCACTTTGAGATATCAGCTGATGTACGAAGGGCTATATAAATAAATTTGATTTGATTTGATTTGATTCATTGAATATGTCCGTAAACAGGTACCCAAACGTGATGTACAAAACTAAGCGATTTCTCCTACACAAAGAATCTTTCAGGAAAACTGAACATTTGCTATGTAACTGAGAGTCTCCTCATTGAAAACATCTGAAGTTCTTCAAAGGTAAATGATTTTATTTGAATCCTTTTCTGTTTTTTGTGCAAATGTTGCCCACTAAATGCTACGCTAAATGCTACGCTAGCTATCAATACTCTTACACAAATGCTTGTTTTGCTATGGTTCAAAAGCATATTTTGAAAATCTGAGATGACAGTGTTATTAAGAAAAGGCTAAGCTTGAGAGCTAGCACATTCATTTCATTTCATTTGCGATTTTCATAAATAGTTAACGTTACGTTATGCTAATGAGCTTGAGGCTATAACTGGATACAGGTTTTTTTCATGGCCAAACGTGAATAAAACGGAGCGATTTGTCCTACACAAATGATATTTTTTTGAAAAACGGAACATTTGCTATCTAACTGATAGTCTCCTCATTGAAAACATCTGAAGTTCTTCAAAGGTAAATGATTTTATTTGAATGATTTTCTTGTTTTTGTGAAAATGTTGCTGGCTGAATTCTAGGCTTATAGCTATGCTAGCTATCAATACTCTTACACAAATGCTTGTTTAGCTTTGGTTGAAAAGCATATTTTAAAAATCTGAGATGACAGTGTTGTTAACCTGTTGATGCTCTGGGGGCGCTATTTCATTTTTGGATGAAAAACGTTCCCGTTTTAAACAAGATATTTTGTCACAAAAAGATGCTCGACTATGCATATAATTGATAGCATTTGAAAGAAAACACTCTGACGTGTCCAGAACTACCGAGATATTTTCTGTGCGTGCCCTAGAACGTGAGCTTCAGGCAAAACCAAGATGAGACGGCATCCAGGAAATGAACAGGATTTTTGAGGCTCTGTTTTCCATTGTCTCCTTATATGGCTGTGAATGCGAGAGGAATGAGCCTGCCCTTTCTGTCGTTTCCCCAAGGTGTCTGCAGCATTGTGACGTATTTGTAGGCAGATCATTGGAAGATTGACCATAAGAGACCACATTTACCAGGTGTCCGCCCGGTGTCCTGCGCCGATATTGGTGCGCAAAGTCACCTGCCAGTATTTTTCCATGGGATACAGAGAGGAAAGCAAGCTTCCACGAACTGCATATCAATGAAGAGATATGTGAAAAAACACCTTGAGGATTGATTCCAAACAACGTTTGCCATGTTTCGGTCGATATTATGTAGTTAATCCGGAAAAAGTTTTACGTTGTAGGTGACTGAATTTTCGGATCGTTTCGGTAGCCAGACGCAATGTAGAAAACGGAACGATTTCTCCTACACACAGACGCTTTCAGGAAAAACTGCGCATTTGGTATGTAACTGAGAGTCTCCTCATTGAAAACATCAGAAGCTCTTCAAAGGTAAATGATTTTATTTATTTGGTTATCTGGTTTTTGTGAAAATGTTGCGTGCTAAATGCTACTCAAAATGCTATGCTAGCTTTGCATACTCTTACACAAATTAGTCAATTTCTATGGTTCAAAAGCATATTTTGAAAATCTGAGATGACAGTGTTGTTAAGAAAAGGCTAAGCTTGAGAACAGACGCATTATTTTCATTTTATTTGCGATTTTCAGAAATCGTTAACGTTGCGTTATGCTAATGAGCCTGAGGCTTTAGTCACAAACCCGGATCCGGGATGGGGAGTTCCAAGAAGTTAACAAAAGTCTAAACTTGAGAGCAAATATATTTATTTCATTTCATTTGCGATTTTCATGAATAGTTAACGTTACGTTATGCTAATGAGCTTGAGGCTATAAATAGAATCCCGGATCCGGGATTGCTCGATGCAAGATGTTAAAACCCCCACCAACAATAAACGCAGCCTCTGGATGTATGGTTTCCAGTTTACATAGAGTCCAGTGAAGTTCTTTCAGGGCCGATGAGGTATCTGCTTGGGAGGGGATATACATGGCTGTGACTATAATCGAAGATAATTCTCTTGGAAGATAATGCGGTCGGCATGTAATTGTAAGGAATTCTAGATCAGGTGAACAAAAGGACTTGAGTTCCTGTATGTTGTTGTGATTACAGTATGAGTAGTTAACTATAAGACATACACCCCCACCCTTCTTCTTACAAAATATGTTTTTTTCTGTTGACGCGATGAAGAAACCAGGTGGCTGTACCGACTCTGACAACATACCCGAGTGAGCCATGATTCTCTGAAACAGAGAATGCTACAATCTCTGATGTCTCTCTGATCGGCAACCTGTGCCCTAATTTCGTCCATCTTGTTATCTAGAGATTGGACATTGGCGAGTAATATGCTCGGAAGCTGTGGATGGTGTCCTCCCCTTCTGAGTCTGACCAGTAAGCCGCTCCATCTGCCTCTCCTGTGGCGACCTCGTTGTTTTGGGTCGGCCTCTGGGATAAAATCCCATGTCCATGGTGGAGGTCTGTACAAAGGATCCACTTCAGGAAAGACGTATTCCTGGTTGTAATGTTGGTAAGGTAACATCGCTTTTATATCCAATAGTTCTTCCTGGCTGTATGTAATAACACTTGATATTTTCTGGGCTAACAATTCAAGTAATAGCACATAAAAAAACAAATAACTGCATAGTTACACTCAAAGTATAGAGGAGATTAGCAACAACAAACCATGTTTCCTTTTGGTATGTCAAAACTTTTACAGTATAGAAAATCAATAAGAATAAAAACAATAAAAACAATTTGTAATCCCCCCCCAAAAAAACAACAACTAGAACATAGCAGCATGCCTAATTTACTGATTACATCAATTCCAGTCAGAACTCATCAGTGATAGTCAGTGATTGGCCAATGTGGTGTCTTCTTCTGGGTGTCGGTGATGACTGATTGCAACTGATAGGCTGGATACCCTCAGTGGGGGCGAGGGCAGTACCCTGCTGTCAGTGGGCGTCATCCGTCCCCTTCCCTCCGTGGGGAAGGTGACTCAGAGTGCCACTTGTTCTGTGGATTGGCAGTGATACATGTTCCCCCTGTTCCCCTACCACTCTGCCTCCCTCCTTCAGTCACTTTAGGTGAACCAGCACAAAGGCAAAGGCTGTGGCAGAGCCAGAGCCAGAGCCAGAGCCAGAGGCAGAGGCAGAGGGCAGGCTATGGCAGATAGAGAGGCTGTGGCAGAGACAATGCCAGTGGCAGACAAGGAGTCTGTGGCAGACAGACACTGAGTGAGATTGGGAGTGGCAGAGGCAAAGGTTGGGGCAGTAGTAGAGGCAGAGGCAAATATAGGGGAAGCAGTAGAGGCAGAGGCAGTAGTAGAGGTGTGGGCAGCAGCAAGGGCAGGGGCAGCAGTAGAGGCAGATGCAGCAGTAGAGGTATGGGCAGCAGCAAGTGCAGGGGCAGCAGTAGAGGCAGAGGCAGCAGTAGAGGTATGGGCAGCAGCAAGGGCAGGGGCAGCAGTAGAGGAAGTGGCACCATTAGAGGCAGGGGCAGCAGCAGGGTCAGCAGTAGAGACAGGGGCAGCAGTGTAGGCAGGGACAGCAATGGAGGCAGGGACAGGAGTAGAGGTGTGGGCAGTAGTATAGACAGGGGTACCAGGGGCCGCAGAAGAGACAGGGGCAGTAATGGTGACAGGGAGAGCAGTACAGGCAGGGGCAGTAGTAGAGGCAGGAGCTGTAATAGAGACAGGGCAGCAGTAGAGGCATGGGCAGTAGTAGAGACAGGGGCAGCATTAGAGACAGTGCAGCAGTACAGACATTGCAGCAGTAGAGACAGGGCAAGCAATATGTTTTTACCTTTATTTAACTACAGTAGGCAAGTCAGTTAAGAACATATTCTTATTTTCAATGATGGTCTAGGAACAGTGGGTTAACTGCCTTGTTCAGGGGCAGAACGACAGATTTTTTACCTTGTCAGCTTGGGGATTCAATTCAACGCTCTAACCACTAGGCTACCTTCCACACCAAATGGGCTGCAGTGTAGGCTGGCACAGCAATGGAAGCAGAGGCAGCAGTAGAGGTGTGGGCAGTAGTAGAGACAGGGGCAGAAGGGACAGCAGTAGAGGCACTAGTAGTGATAGAGGCAGGGGCAATAGCAGAGGCAGCAGCAGTAGTAGAGACATGGCAGCAGTAGAGGCATGGGCAGGATAAGAGAAAGGGGAAGCTGTAGAGGATGGATCAACAGTAGAGACATGGCAGCAGTAGAGACGGGCAATAGTAGAGACAGGGGCTGTAGTAGAGACAGGGGCAGTAGTAGAGACAGGGGCAGTAGTAGAGACAGGGGCTGTAGTAGAGACAGGGGCAGTAGTAGAGACAGGGGCAGCAGCAGGGGCAGCAGTAGAGGCATGGGCAGGATAAGAGAAAGGGGAAGCTGTAGAGGATGGATCAGCAGTAGAGACATGGCAGCAGTAGAGACAGGGGCAATAGTAGAGACAGGGGCTGTAGTAGAGACAGGGGCAGTAGTAGAGGCATGGGCAGGATAAGAGAAAAGGGAAGCTGTAGAGGATGGATCAACAGTAGAGACATGGCAGCAGTAGAGACGGGCAATAGTAGAGACAGGGGCTGTAGTAGAGACAGGGGCAGTAGTAGAGACAGGGGCAGTAGTAGAGACAGGGGCTGTAGTAGAGACAGGGGCAGTAGTAGAGACAGGGGCAGCAGCAGGGGCAGCAGTAGAGGCATGGGCAGGATAAGAGAAAGGGGAAGCTGTAGAGGATGGATCAGCAGTAGAGACATGGCAATAGTAGAGACAGGGGCAATAGTAGAGACAGGGGCAGTAGTAGAGACAGGGGCAGTAGTAGAGACAGGGGCAGTAGTAGAGACAGGGGCAGCAGCAGGGGCAGCAGTAGAGTCATGGGCAGGATAAGAGAAAGGGAAAGCTGTAGAGGATGGATCAGCAGTAGACATTTACATTACATTTAAGTCATTTAGCAGACGCTCTTATCCAGAGCGACTTACAAATTGGTGAATTCACCTTCTAACATCCAGTGGAACAGCCACTTTACAATAGTGCATCTAAATCATTAAGGGGGGTGGTGAGAAGGATTACTTATCCTATCCTAGGTATTCCTTGAAGAGGTGGGGTTTCAGGTGTCTCCGGAAGGTGGTGATTGACTCCGCTGTCCTGGCGTCGTGAGGGAGTTTGTTCCACCATTGGGGGCCAGAGCAGCGAACAGTTTTGACTGGGCTGAGCGGGAACTGTACTTCCTCAATGGTAGGGAGGCGAGCAGGCCAGAGGTGGATGAACGCAGTGCCCTTGCTTGGGTGTAGGGCCTGATCAGAGCCTGGAGGTACTGCGGTGCCGTTCCCCTCACAGCTCCGTAGGCAAGCACCATGGTCTTGTAGCGGATGCGAGTTTCAACTGGAAGCCAGTGGAGAGAGCGGAGGAGCGGGGTGACGTGAGAGAACTTGGGAAGGTTGAACACCAGACGGGCTGCGGCGTTCTGGATGAGTTGTAGGGGTTTAATGGCACAGGCAGGGAGCCCAGCCAACAGCGAGTTGCAGTAATCCAGACGGGAGATGACAAGTGCCTGGATTAGGACCTGCGCCGCTTCCTGTGTGAGGCAGGGTCGTACTCTGCGGATGTTGTAGAGCATGAACCTACAGGAACGGGCCACCGCCATGATGTTGGTTGAGAACGACAGGGTGTTGTCCAGGATCACGCCAAGGTTCTTAGCGCTCTGGGAGGAGGACACAATGGAGTTGTCAACCGTGATGGCGAGATCATGGAACGGGCAGTCCTTCCCCGGGAGGAAGAGCAGCTCCGTCTTGCCGAGGTTCAGCTTGAGGTGGTGATCCGTCATCCACACTGATATGTCTGCCAGACATGCAGAGATGCGATTCGCCACCTGGTCATCAGAAGGGGGAAAGGAGAAGATTAATTGTGTGTCGTCTGCATAGCAATGATAGGAGAGACCATGTGAGGTTATGACAGAGCCAAGTGACTTGGTGTATAGCGAGAATAGGAGAGGGCCTAGAACAGAGCCCTGGGGGACACCAGTGGTGAGAGCGCGTGGCGAGGAGACAGATTCTCGCCACGCCACCTGGTAGGAGCGACCTGTCAGGTAGGACGCAATCCAAGCGTGGGCCGCGCCGGAGATGCCCAACTCGGAGAGGGTGGAGAGGAGGATCTGATGGTTCACAGTATCGAAGGCAGCCGATAGGTCTAGAAGGATGAGAGCAGAGGAGAGAGAGTTAGCTTTAGCAGTGCGGAGCGCCTCCGTGATGCAGAGAAGAGCAGTCTCAGTTGAATGACTAGTCTTGAAACCTGACTGATTTGGATCAAGAAGGTCATTCTGAGAGAGATAGCGGGAGAGCTGGCCAAGGACGGCACGTTCAAGAGTTTTGGAGAGAAAAGAAAGAAGGGATACTGGTCTGTAGTTGTTGACATCGGAGGGATCGAGTGTAGGTTTTTTCAGAAGGGGTGCAACTCTCGCTCTCTTGAAGACGGAAGGGACGTAGCCAGCGGTCAGGGATGAGTTGATGAGCGAGGTGAGGTAAGGGAGAAGGTCCCCGGAAATGGTCTGGAGAAGAGAGGAGGGGATAGGGTCGAGCGGGCAGGTTGTTGGGCGGCCGGCCGTCACAAGAAGCGAGATTTCATCTGGAGAGAGAGGGAGAAAGAGGTCAGAGCACAGGGTAGGGCAGTGTGAGCAGAACCAGCGGTGTCGTTTGACTTAGCAAACGAGGATCGGATGTCGTCGACCTTCTTTTCAAAATGGTTGACGAAGTCATCTGCAGAGAGGGAGGAGGGGGGGGAGGGGGAGGAGGATTCAGGAGGGAGGAGAAGGTGGCAAAGAGCTTCCTAGGGTTAGAGGCAGATGCTTGGAATTTAGAGTGGTAGAAAGTGGCTTTAGCAGCAGAGACAGAGGAGGAAAATGTAGAGAGGAGGGAGTGAAAGGATGCCAGGTCCGCAGGGAGGCGAGTTTTCCTCCATTTCCGCTCGGCTGCCCGGAGCTCTGTTCTGTGAGCTCGCAATGAGTCATCGAGCCACGGAGCGGGAGGGGAGGACCGAGCCGGCCTGGAGGATAGGGGACATAGAGAGTCAAAGGATGCAGAAAGGGAAGAGAGGAGGGTTGAGGAGGCAGAATCAGGAGAAAGGTTGGAGAAGGTATGAGCAGAGGGAAGAGATGATAGGATGGAAGAGGAAAGAGTAGCGGGGGAGAGAGAGCGAAGGTTGGGACGGCGCGATACCATCCGAGTAGGGGCAGTGTGGGAAGTGTTGGATGAGAGCGAGAGGGAAAAGGATACAAGGTAGTGGTCGGAGACTTGGAGGGGAGTTGCAGTGAGGTTAGTGGAAGAACAGCATCTAGTAAAGATGAGGTCGAGCGTATTGCCTGCCTTGTGAGTAGGGGGGAAGGTGAGAGGGTGAGGTCAAAAGAGGAGAGGAGTGGAAAGAAGGAGGCAGAGAGGAATGAGTCAAAGGTAGACGTGGGGAGGTTAAAGTCGCCCAGGACTGTGAGAGGTGAGCCGTCCTCAGGAAAGGAGCTTATCAAGGCATCAAGCTCATTGATGAACTCTCCGAGGGAACCTGGAGGGCGATAAATGATAAGGATGTTAAGCTTGAAAGGGCTGGTAACTGTGACAGCATGGAATTCAAAGGAGGCGATAGATAGATGGGTAAGGGGAGAGAGAGAGAATGACCACTTGGGAGAGATGAGGATCCCGGTGCCACCACCCCGCTGACCAGAAGCTCTCGGGGTGTGCGAGAACACGTGGGCGGACGAAGAGAGAGCAGTAGGAGTAGCAGTGTTATCTGTGGTGATCCATGTTTCCGTCAGTGCCAAGAAGTCGAGGGACTGGAGGGAGGCATAGGCTGAGATGAACTCTGCCTTGTTGGCCGCAGATCGGCAGTTCCAGAGGCTACCGGAGACCAGGAACTCCACGTGGGTCGTGCGCGCTGGGACCACCAGATTAGGGTGGCCGCGGCCACGCGGTGTGGAGCGTTTGTATGGTCTGTGCAGAGAGGAGAGAACAGGGATAGATAGACACATAGTTAACAGGGTACAGAAGAGGCTACGCTAATGCAAAGGAGATTGGAATGACAAGTGGACTACACGTCTCGAATGTTCAGAAAGTTAAGCTTACGTAGCAAGAATCTTGTTGACTAAAATGATTGAAATGATACAGTACTGCTGGAGTAGGCTAGCTGGTAGTGGCTGCGATGTTGACACTACACTAATCAAGTCGTTCCGTCGAGTGTAATAGTTTCTACAGTGCTGCTATTCGGGGGCTAGCTGGCTAGCTAGCAGGTTGATTGCGTTACGTTACTTTGAAAGAACGACAATAGCTGGCTAGCTAACCTAGAAAATCGCTCTAGGCTACACAATTGTCTTAGATACAAAGACGGCTATGTAGCTAGCTAGCTACGATCAAACAAAACAAACCGTTGTACTGTAATAGTTACTACAGTGCTGCTATTCGGGGGCTAGCTGGCTAGCTACGTTAGAAGAACGACAATAGCTGGCCAGCTAACCTAGAAAATCGCTCTAGACTACACAATTGTCTTAGATACAAAGACGGCTATGTAGCTGGCTAGCTACGATCAAACAAATCAAACCGTTGTACTGTAATGAAGTGAAATGAAAATGTGATACTACCTGTGGAGCGACGCGGAATGTTGACCGGGTAGTTGGAGTTCAATTCGGTAGAGGTTGGCTAGCTGTTGGCTAGCTAGCTAGCAGCATTTCCTACGTTAAGGACGACAAATACCTGGCTAGCTAACCTCGGTAAATTAAGATAATCACTCTAAGTCTACACACTCTAAACTGCACAATTATCTTGGATACGAAGACAGCGAAGACAACTATGTAGCTAGCTGACACTACGCTAATCGAGTCGTTCAGTTGAGTGTAATAGTTTCTACAGTGCTAGTGGACAGTGGATGTTAGCTAGCTGCTTAGCTAGCTGCTGGGCAGATACGTTAGGACGACGAAATACGATAATTATGCAATTGTCGTTGATACAAAGACGGCTATGTAGCTGGCTAAGAAGAAATTGCTAAGATTAGACAAATCAAACCGTTGTACTATAACGAAATGTAATGAAAAGTTATACTACCTGCGGACCGAAGTGTAGATGCGACCGCTCGCTCCAACCGGAACCGGAACTTAAGAGACATGGTAGTAGTAGAGACAGGGGTTGTAGTAGAGACAGGGGCTGTAGTAGAGACAGGGGCAGCAGCAAGGGCAGCAGTAGAGGCGTGGGCAGTATTTGATGCTGGGGCTGTACTAGTAACATGGGCAGCAGTAGAGACATGGGCAGCAGTAGAGACATGGGCAGTTGTAGAGACAAAGGCAGCAGTATAGGCAGGGGCAGGGGCAGCAGTAGAGGCGTGGCTAGAATAAGAGTCAGGAACAGCATTAGAGGCAATGGCAGTAGTAGAGAAAGGGGCATTTGTAGAGCCAGGGGCAGCAGTGGAGGAAGGGGAAGTAGTAGAGACAATGGCATGTGGTCAAGGCAGGGTCAGCAGTAGAGGCAGGGGCAGCAGTGGAGGAAGGGTTGCAGTAGAGTTGTGGGCAGCATTAGAGTCAGGGACAGCAGTAGATGCAGGGGTAGCAGTAGAGTTGTGGGCAGCATTAGAGTCAGGGACAGCAGTAGAGGCAGGGGTAGCAGTAGAGTTGTGGGCAGCATTAGAGTCAGGGACAGCAGTAGAGGCAGGGGTAGCAGTAGAGTTGTGGGCAGCATTAGAGTCAGGGTCAGCAGTAGAGGCAGGGGTAGCAGTAGAGTTGTGGGCAGCATTAGAGTCAGGGACAGCAGTAGAGGCAGGGGTAGCAGTAGATTTGTGGGCAGCATTAGAGTCAAGGACTGCAGTAGAGGCAGGGGCATTATTAGAGACAGGGGCAGCAGTAAAGGCAGGGACAGTAGTAGAGACAGGGGCAGCAGTAGAGGCAGGGGCATTATTAGAGACAGGGGCAGCAGTAAAGGCAGGGACAGTAGTAGAGACAGGGGCAGCAGTAGAGTCAATGGCAGCAGTAGAGGCATGGGCAGTAGTAGAAACAGGGGCAGCAGTAGAGACAGGGGCATTTTTTATTTAACCTTCGTTTAATCAGGAAAAGCTCCTTTTCAAGGAGACCTGGCCAAGAAGGCAGCAACAATAGATACATTACAGAATTAACACATACAACAATACAACAACATGATCCATCCTAAAAAAAAAGCATTTACACTCCTCTGTAACAGAGTCTCCCATCAGCATTTTAAATTCATTCAGTGGCACTAACATATCTAGATGAAGCATGGATTGGAGATTATTCCATGCGTCTGGTGCACAAGAAGAGCATTGGCCAGCCTCACTTTTCATTGTGTTGTTTGTCTTGAGCTATAATCAATCATTCCAAGTGCTTTCTTTCCCCTTTTCTTTTTTTCCTATACAAAAGTTGTTGCGTGAATAAGCCCCTTCCTTCACAGATCAGTTTTAAGGTGTGTTCTCACATCTAAAGTTAATGTCTGTCAGGGCTGGAAATTGCATCAAAAAACACTGAACAGACGATTTCGGGCATGGCTGGGTTTATGGTATACCGCTCTAACATTTGTTAGCCAGGGGTTGATGTATTGTCTGTGGCTGGATACAGTATTCAGGCCATTTTAGAACTTTTGATTGTCCTTTGATTGCAAAAATGAACACATTTAATAAAACACATTCAGAAAATGGTATGGCTCTCACTCAACGAGTCAAAACTACTGAAATGAATTACTAGGATCCACCATGAAAATAAAATAAATTGAGTCCATGACAGCAGAGGAAAATCAAGTGATGTTCACTGACACCTATAATTTGATGCTTTACCATGTCTGAACACGTGCATTACAAAGCAATTAAATATAATTTGCTGTAGCTGGATAAAGTCTCAAGTGTCAATTTATTGTCATGCTCGAACAAGGAACGATTCTACTGGAAGGCTGAATCCTCGTGATAATTCGAAACCAAACTTAATTGAAAAACTTATTTTGCCAGGTTATCAGGTTTCCATAAGGAAATGCATTCTATTTTAATCCACTGCAATTGAAAAGAAAATCCTCATGAAATTAAATAGGGAGAAAAGGCCATAGTTCTTAGCAAGTATATTATTTACTGTTGAACATGGAGTTTGTCCTTGAGTTGTACCAGGCTTCTTTCACTCTTTATTCTCCTCTACTCTAACTCTCACTACATTCCACAATTTGTTATGTTACAGCCTTATTCTAAAATTGATTCAATAATTTCCCCCCCTCATCAATCTACAATAGCCCATAATGACAAAGCAAAAACGGTATAATTTTATTATTGAAAATGTATTGAAAATAAATAACTAAATATGACATTTATATAAGTATTCAGACTCTTTACTCAGTACTTTGTTGAAGCACCTTTGGCAGAGATTACAGCCTTGAGTCGTCTTGGGTATGACATTACAAGCTTGGCACACCTGTATTTGGGGAGTTTCTCCCATTCTTCTCGGCAGATGCTCTCAAGCTCTGTCTGGTTGGATGGGGAGCGTCGCTGCACAACAATTTTCAGGTCTCTCCAGAGTTGTTCAAGTCCGGGCTCTGGCTGGGCCACTCAAGGACATTCAGAGACTTGTCCCGAAAGCCACTCCTGCATAGTCTTGGGTGTGTGCTTAGAGTCGTTGTGCAGTTGGAAGGTGAACCTTCGCCCCCAGTCTAAAGGCCTGAGCGCTCTGGAGCAGGTCTTCTTCAAGAATCTCCCTGTACTTTGCTCTGTTCATCATTCCCTCGTTCCTGACTAGTCTACCACTCCCTGTTGTTGAAAAACATCCCCACACTATGATTTTTGACCATAAGGATCAATGTGCACCTACGGAAATTCAAGAGGGAGAGGATGTCTGTTCTCGGCCACACTCGCTCGTCCACAGTTTCTTCCCCGCCTCCGAAGAACCCCAGCAGTCCCCGATGCCTGCATTTCCGAGAAATCCGAAGCCACCCGAGTTCCCTCAGGAATCATTGGGGACTGGCGACTTGTCTCCTCCAGATCCAATGCAGCTGGGCAGGGCTAGATTGTCTCCTAATGAACATTAAGCAGGCTGAGCTCCAACAGTTGCCTGGTTTGTGATACTACAGGAAATTATATATGAAACTGTCCAGTAAAGACAAGGCTCGTCAGTAGGTAAGAGTAAGGTGGTGGGCAATACTGGGATTATCCAAAATCACATTAATCGTACTCCTCCCCATGCTATCCTGCTGTGGGGTGACCGGTCTAAATCTCTCTGGGTGCTCATTGACTCTGGGGCTGACGAGAGCTTAATGGACGCTACCCTGGTATCTGAGCTGGGTTTCTCCACACAACTCTCTATTCCCATGGATGCCAGAGCATTGGACGGCATTGAAGCATTGAATCTCGTCATGTTCCTGTGGTTTTGGGTTTTCATGGCTCCAGAGGCACAATCCTCTGATCGACTGGGCTACTGGTTCATTCCTTGGTTGGAGCTTGTTCTGCTACACACATTGCCTTAAGGCGGCGCAGCCGGCCCAGGGATGTCTTCCTGCGGGCTTGGGAAAAGCCTTGGATCTTTCCGCCATTCCCGCCTATTACCAGGACCTACGGGAGGTTTATAACAAGGCTCGAGTCACATCCTAGTTTCCATTGATCCTGGGCACCAAACCGCCATGGGGGTGGCTTTATTACATGTCTGGCCTTGAGACCAAGGCCATGGAGTACATTGAGGACTCTCTGGCTGCAGGGAGCATTGCTCCTTCTGCCTTTCCACAGGGTTCTTCTTTGTGGGAAAAAAGGACAAAACCCTGCGCCTGTGTATCGACTACAGGGGCCTCAATGAAATCACAATACAAATGTGTTACCATCAACCACTCCTCTCCTCGGCATTCGAGCCTCTCGAGGGGGCGACCATCTTTTTGAAATTGGACCTTCGGAACGCCGACCACCTAGTTCGGAAACGGGAAGTAGACGAGTGCAAGACAGCCTTCAACACGGCTAGGGGAGACTACGAGTTCCTGGTTATGCCATTCAGACTGACCAATGCTCCCACAGTGTTCCAGGTCAATGATGTGCTCAGTGGCATATTAAATTGGTTTGTGTTTGTATACCTTGATGATATCCTTGAATTCCATCACTCCACTCTACTTCAGGGATATGTCATCGCTGCAGGGAACGTTCAGATGGATTCTGACAAGGTGAGAGTGGTGTAGGATTGGCCCCAACATACATCTAGAGTGCAGTCCTCTCTGCACTCACCTCTCACAAGGTTCTGTTCACGTGGTCCCCAGCTCATGACTGGGTGTTTTTGGATCTTAAGCATCGTTTCACCACTGTCCCCATCCTAATCCATCCGGACCCATCCCATCAGTTTGTTGTGGAGGGCGACACCTCGATGTTGGCCTGGGAATCGTTCTGTCCCAAAGTTCAACTCAAGACCAAAAGTTGCATCCCTGCGCTTTCCTGTCCCATTGCCTTATTAATCCCGCTGACAGGAACTATTACGTTGGTAATCGGGAACTTCTTGCGGTCAAGCTGGCCTGGAGGAGTAGAGGTACTGGCTTGAAGGGGCGGAACACCCATTGTTAGTGTGGATCAACCATTGGAATGTAGAATATCTTCGCAATGCCAAACGCCTCAAAGCAGGCTCGTTGGGCTCTGTTATTTCACTACCTCCTACTGCCCTGGATCCAAGAATGATAAGCCTGATGCCCTCTCTCACCTGTATAGTTATACGGCTACACCCTCTGACCCAGAGACCATCCTCCCTACCTCCTGTCTTGCAGCTACACTTATCTGGGGTATCAAGAGCCTGGTCCGCAAGTTACAGCGTTCCCAGCCGGACCCCGGGCTCGGCCCGGTCCCCGGTCTCGGAATGGGGTCATTCCAAGGGGGCGGCAGGTAGACTAGTAACTAGGTAAAAATCTGTCGTTCTGCCCCTAAACAAGGCAGTTAACCCACTGTTCCTAGGCCATCATTGAAATTAAGAATTTGTTCTTAATTAACTGACTTTCCTAGTTAAATAAAGGTAACATAAAAATAAATAATACAATTCCGGTAAACATACCTGCCATCCTGGCTACCGTCAGACCCTGGCTTTCATCCAACAACATTTTTGGTGGCCACCATGGTTCCCGATGTCTTCGTATTTGTCGCCAACCTGCACTGTGACTGTGTGTGCACAGAACAAGATTCAGCGGCAAGCTCTGGCTGGCCTCCTTCAACCACTCCCTGTTCCTCACCGCCCCTGGTCCCGTATATCCAGGACTTTGTAACTGGTCTCCCCCCGTCAGATGGCGACACCACCATTCTTACGGTTCTGGATAGGTTTTTCAAAGCTGCACAATTCATTCCCCTTTCCAAGTTGCACTCAGCCAAGGAGACAGCCAAGTTTATGATCTTCCGGATCCATGGACTTCTGGTCGACATGGTCTCCGATTGTGGTCCTCAGTTCTCGTCCAGGTTCTGAAAGGCATTCTGCACCCTGATTGGGTCATCGGCCAGCCTGTCCTCCGAGTTTCATGTCCAATTTAACGGCCAGTCAGGTGTCTCCTATGTGCCCCATTATCCCTTGTGTATTTATACCTACTTTTTTTGTCTGTCTGTTGCCAGTTTGTCTGGTTTTGACAGGTCTTACCAGAGTGTTTCCCATTTCTCCTGTTCTCTAGTTCTTGTTTGTTAGTCTTCCCAGTTCTGACTTTTCTGCTTGCCCTGACCCTGAGCCTGCCTGCCGTTCTGTCCCTTTTAGACTTTGCATTGGATTACGAACCTTTGCCTGTATTCTGAGAACTGAACCATCCACCTCCTGTGTCTGATTCTGGGTCTCATCCTGTGTCGTTAAAGCAAAAGGTCTGAATACTTGTTCAAACAGGTATTTCTTTTTTTTGTGCAAACATTTCTACACTCATTTTAATTTCGTCATAATGGGGTATTGAGTGTAGATTGATGAGGAAACATTTTTATTTAATCCATTTTAGAATAAGGCTAAAGCGTAACAAAATGTATAAAAGGGAAAGGGGTCTGAATACTTTCCAAATGCACTCTACATGAACAGTGTAGAGATATGTTAGCTGTGACAGTTGAATAGCTGTGAAACATGCAGAACTGACCTTGATCACTGATGTGGGGGAGTGGGGGAGTGGTAAAGTGAGCTATAACAACATGAGACCTCAATAAAACACATGCAACACCATGGTGATGTAGGAGCCAGACATTTATTGGAATATGACAGGTAACGATTACAGTCATCACTGGAGTGGCTAGAGAGGTGGACTCTTGGACAGTTGGTTACACAAAGCGGTAGTATTTTCTATTAAATTAATCAAGAGAAAACTAGGTTTGGAACTTATACTGTATGATGTGATGTGTACACATGACATTTTAAACCATGATTATAATTGGATATAAAACATTACTGAAGACCTTTATCTCTTCTACCCACCTCCCCTTCCCTGCATGGCCCTTCCCTGCATGGCCCCTTCCCTGCATGGCAGGGAAGGGGCCAAATCTACTGTCATTTAAATATGTTTGATCCCGTTTCATTGATTAAATTCCAGTCATTACAATGAGCCTGCCCTCCCAATTTATCCCACTGTCAGCCTCCACTGTCGTACATCCAGCAATGTCTATAATGCAGACCCAATCTTAGTGTTTAGGGGTGGGATGACTGATGTGTCTGCATCCACAGACAGAAAGACAGACAGACAGAGGCCACTAGCTGATGTTTCCATCCCATCCCTGCCTTCTCATTCTGTTCATCCCATGAATAACAGTGTTATATCTGCGGAAATGGACCAGATTTACGTCGGGGGGGGCATGACAACCCTCAGTGGTGGCAGGGTGGTGGGGTAGAGGATATGGGAGAAATACGGCAGCCATAAAGGGTGCGGCATAAACCCAGAGACACTTTTTTTAATTTGGATTGGCAAGCCAGCTGCCACGGTGCTCATATTTTATCCCTCCTCGTATCTCTGAGGGTCCTGCTCTGGAGCTGAGTGGCTCTAAATCACATTTGGCAGCAAGGGTTTTATTAGATAACACAGAAAGAATGGAACGCAGCAACCCTCGCTGGGTGGCAACCGTTGGCCTGGGAGAGCATGGGGAGGTAGGGTGGGGTTGACAGTGTGCGAGTGTGATTGAGGAGAGGATTGTTCAAACAGTTCAAACAGTCATGTCCTCACTTAGGTATGTATGTATGAGGGACTATCAAGACTACATATCCACTTAGTTATGTATGAGGGACCGTCAAGACTACATATCTACTTAGTTATGTATGAGGGACTGTCAAGACTACATATCCACTTAGTTATGTATGAGGGACCGTCAAGACTACATATCTACTTAGTTATGTATGAGGGACTGTCAAGACTACATATCTACTTAGTTATGTATGAGGGACTGTCAAGACTACATATCCACTTAGTTATGTATGAGGGACTGTCAAGACTACATATCCACTTAGTTATGTATGAGGGACTGTCAAGACTACATATCCACTTAGTTAGGTATGAGGGACCGTCAAGACTACATATCCACTTAGTTATGTATGAGGGACCGTCAAGACTACATATCTACTTAGTTATGTATGAGGGACTGTCAAGACTACATATCTACTTAGTTATGTATGAGGGACCATCAAGACTACATATCCACTTAGTTATGTATGAGGGACCGTCAAGACTACATATCTACTTAGTCATGTATGAGGGACCATCAAGACTACATATCCACTTAGTCATGTATGAGGGACCATCAAGACTACATATCCACTTAGTTATGTATGAGGGACAGTCAAGACTACATATCCACTTAGTTATGTATGAGGGACTGTCAAGACTACATACCTACTTAGTTATGTATGAGGGACCATCAAGACTACATATCCACTTAGTTATGTATGAGGGACCGTCAAGACTACATATCCACTTAGTTATGTATGAGGGACCGTCAAGAATACATATCCACTTAGTTATGTATGAGGGACTGTCAAGACTACATATCCACGTAGTTATGTATGAGGGACCGTCAAGACTACATATCCACTTAGTTATGTATGAGAGACCGTCAAGACTACATATCCACTTAGTTATGTATGAGGGACTGTCAAGACTACATATCTACTTAGTTATGTATGAGGGACAGTCAAGACTACATATCCACTTAGTTATGTATGAGGGACCGTCAAGACTACATATCCACTTAGTTATGTATGAGGGACCGTCAAGACTACATATCCACTTAGTTAGAGTGCCTTGCGAAAGTATTCGGCCCCCTTGAACTTTGCGACCTTCTGCCACATTTCAGGCTTCAAACATAAAGATATAAAACTGTATTTTAACAACAAGTGGGACACAATCATGAAGTGGAATGACATTTATTGGATATTTCAAACTTTTTTAACAAATCAATAACTGAAAAATTGGGCGTGCAAAATAAATATAATAAGTATAAAGTATAAATAATTATAAATGCACCTGCACTGTGATAGTCTCAGAGGTCCGTTAAAAGCGCAGAGAGCATCATGAAGAACAAGGAACACACCAGGCAGGTCCGAGATACTGTTGTGAAGAAGTTTAAAGCTGGATTTGAATACAAAAAGATTTCCCAAGCTTTAAACATCCCAAGGAGCACTGTGCAAGCGATAATATTGCAATGGAAGGAGTATCAGACCACTGCAAATCTACCAAGACCTGGCCGTCCCTCTAAACTTTCAGCTCATACAAGGAGAAGACTGATCAGAGATGCAGCCAAGAGGCCCATGATCACTCTGGATGAACGGCAGAGATCTACAGCTGAGGTGGGAGACTCTGTCCATAGGACAACAATCAGTCGTATATTGCACAAATCTGGCCTTTATGGAAGAGTGGCAAGAAGAAAGCCATTTCTTAAAGATATCCATAAAAAGTGTTGTTTAAAGTTTGCCACAAGCCACCTGGGAGACACACCAAACATGTGGAAGAAGGTGCTCTGGTCAGATGAAACCAAAATTGAACTTTTTGGCAATAATGCAAAACGTTATGTTTGGCGTAAAAGCAACACAGCTCATCACCCTAAACACACCATCTCCACTGTCACACATTTTGCTTTATATTTTGGATCATTGTCTTGTTGGAAGACAAATCTTCGTCCCAGTCTCAGGTCTTTTGCAGACTCCATCAGGTTTTCTTCCAGAATGGTGCTGTATTTGGCTCCATCCATCTTCCCATCAATTTTAACCATCTTCCCTGTCACTGCTGAAGAAAAGCAGGCCCAAACCATGATGCTGCCACCACCATGTTTGACAGTGGGGTGTGGTAGAACATCAGCAGTTATTCTCTTGTTATGGGTTGTTATGGGTTGGTAGAACATCAGCAGTTATTCTCTTATTATGGTGTGGTAGAACATCATCAGTTATTCTCTTGTTATGGTGGGGTAGAACATCAGCAGTTATTCTCTTGTTATGGTGTGGTAGAACATCAGCAGTTATTCTCTTGTTATGGTGGGGTAGAACATCAGCAGTTATTCTCTTGTTATGGTGTGGTAGAACATCAGCAGTTATTCTCTTCACTGTGGACAAGCCTACAATTAGAGAAGGTGTTGGATGGTGTCACTGTGGACAAGGCCTACATTTAGAGATGATGTTGGGTGGTTTCTCACTGTGGACAAGGCCTACAATTAGAGATGGTGTTGGGTGGTGTCCCTTTATTTGACGTCTGATGTATTTATAGTGCTCTCTGTATAACACATTGCCCAAAGTTGCCATCCCCTCAACATATAAAGGAAACACTTTTCCTGCATTCATAATTGGCCCAGGCTTATTTTATGTATTTTTATTCATCTGTCTTTTGATGCTGAAACTGTTTTCCCCACGTCTGCACCCCAAATTACACCCTTCACTATTTTGTTAACTTCTTTAGATCAGAGCACTATGGGCCCCGGTGAAAAGGTTTGTACTTTATTATAAATAGGCAGGCATTTGGGATGCACTCCACCTCCCCTCATTAATAACTGACATCCTGGTCGGGATGCCCTTGTCTCGACAAGGAGCTTTAAATGTGTACAAGTGGTTAGGACTGCAGGCAGGCACTCATCTCTGCTGCTCAACGAGCCGAGGCCCCTCCTGTCCTGTCCTCCTCCTAAGTAAGGAGGTACTTATTTATGTGGGGTGATAAAAAGTACACAAACAAAAGCAAGACAGGGGAGTAGGGAGGGAGTAGTTTAGTCTGGGCCCATAGGACAGGTGAGTAGGGAGGGAGTAGTGTAGTCTGGGCCCATAGGATAGGGGAGTAGGGAGGGAGTAGTGTAGTCTGGGCCCATAAGACAGGGGAGTAGGGAGGGAGTAGTGTAGTCTGGGCCCATAGGACAGGGGAGTAGGGAGGGAGTAGTGTAGCCTGGGCCCATAGGACAGGGGAGTAGGGAGGGAGTAGTGTAGCCTAGACATGGGGTAGGGAGGGAGTAGTGAAGCCTGGGCCCATAGGACAGGGGAGTAAGAAGGGAGTAGTGTAGCCTAGACAGGGGAGTAGGGAAGACATAGTGTAGCCTGGGCCCATAGGACAGGGGAGTAGGGAGGGAGTAGTGTAGCCTAGACAGGGGAGTAGTGTAGCCTAGACAGGGGAGTAGTGTAGCCTAGACAGGGGAGTACAGAGGACATAGTGCAGCCTAGGCTGATAGGACAGAGGAGTAGGAAGGGAGTAGTGTAGCCTGGGCCCATAGGACAGGGGAGTAGGAAGGATTTGTGTTGCCTGGGTCCATAGGACAGGGGAGTAGTATAGCCTGGGCCCATAGGAGAAAGGAGTAGGAAGGGAGTAGTGTCTTGGCCCATAAGATATGAGAGGCAGTTATGTAGTCTGGGCCCATAAGACAGGGGAGGTAGTGGTGTAGCCTGGGCCCATAAGACAGGGGAGGGAGTGGTATAGCCTGAGCCCACAAGACAGGGTGAGTAGGGAGGGAGTAGTGTAGTCTGGGCCCATAGGACAGGGGAGTAGGGAGGGAGTAGTGTAGTCTGGGCCCATAGGACAGGGGAGTAGGGAGGGAGTAGTGTAGTCTGGTGCGGCATGGTATTCTAGTGGTTAGAGCGTTGAACTAGTAACCGTAAGGTTGCAAGTTCAAACCCCCAAGCTGACAAGGTACAAATCTGTCGTTCTGCCCCTGAACAGGCAGTTAACCCACTGTTCCTAGGCCGTCATTGAAAATAAGAATTTGTTCTTAACTGACTTGCCTGGTTAAATAAAGGTAAAAAAAAAATAAAAAAAAATAAAAAAAATATGAGAGGGAGTTATGTAGACTGTGCCCATACGACAGGGGAGATAGTGGTGAAGCCTGGGCCCATACGACAGGGGAGATAGTGGTGTAGCCTGGGCCCATACGACAGGGGAGATAGTGGTGTAGCCTGGGCCCATACGACAGGGGAGATAGTGGTGTAGCCTGGGCCCATACGACAGGGGAGATAGTGGTGTAGCCTGGGCCCATACGACAGGGGAGATAGTGGTGTAGCCTGGGCCCATACGACAGGGGAGATAGTGGTGTAGCCTGGGCCCATACGACGGCCTAGGAACAGTTACCAGCCCTTTCAAGCTTAACATCCTTATCATTTATCGCCCTCCAGGTTCCCTCGGAGAGTTCATCAATGAGCTTGATGCCTTGATAAGCTCCTTTCCTGAGGACGGCTCACCTCTCACAGTCCTGGGCGACTTTAACCTCCCCACGTGTACCTTTGACTCATTCCTCTCTGCCTCCTTCTTTCCACTCCTCTCCTCTTTTGACCTCACCCTCTCACCTTCCCCCCCTACTCACAAGGCAGGCAATACGCTCAACCTCATCTTTACTAGATGCTGTTCTTCCACTAACCTCATTGCAACTCCCCTCCAAGTCTCCGACCACTACCTTGTATCCTTTTCCCTCTCGCTCTCATCCAACACTTCCCACACTGCCCCTACTCGGATGGTATCGCGCCGTCCCAACCTTCGCTCTCTCTCCCCCGCTACTCTCTCCTCTTCCATCCTATCATCTCTTCCCTCTGCTCATACCTTCTCCAACCTATCTCCTGATTCTGCCTCCTCAACCCTCCTCTCTTCCCTTTCTGCATCCTTTGAATCTCTATGTCCCCTATCCTCCAGGCCGGCTCGGTCCTCCCCTCCCGCTCCGTGGCTCGATGACTCATTGCGAGCTCACAGAACAGAGCTCCGGGCAGCCGAGCGGAAATGGAGGAAAACTCGCCTCCCTGCGGACCTGGCATCCTTTCACTCCCTCCTCTCTACATTTTCCTCCTCTGTCTCTGCTGCTAAAGCCACTTTCTACCACTCTAAATTCCAAGCATCTGCCTCTAACCCTAGGAAGCTCTTTGCCACCTTCTCCTCCCTCCTGAATCCTCCTCCCCCCCTCCTCCCTCTCTGCAGATGACTTCGTCAACCATTTTGAAAAGAAGGTCGACGACATCCGATCCTCGTTTGCTAAGTCAAACGACACCGCTGGTTCTGCTCACACTGCCCTACCCTGTGCTCTGACCTCTTTCTCCCCTCTCTCTCCAGATGAAATCTCGCTTCTTGTGACGGCCGGCCGCCCAACAACCTGCCCGCTCGACCCTATCCCCTCCTCTCTTCTCCAGACCATTTCCGGGGACCTTCTCCCTTACCTCACCTCGCTCATCAACTCATCCCTGACCGCTGGCTACGTCCCTTCCGTCTTCAAGAGAGCGAGAGTTGCACCCCTTCTGAAAAAACCTACACTCGATCCCTCCGATGTCAACAACTACAGACCAGTATCCCTTCTTTCTTTTCTCTCCAAAACTCTTGAACGTGCCGTCCTTGGCCAGCTCTCCCGCTATCTCTCTCAGAATTACCTTCTTGATCCAAATCAGTCAGGTTTCAAGACTAGTCATTCAACTGAGACTGCTCTTCTCTGTATCACGGAGGCGCTCCGCACTGCTAAAGCTAACTCTCTCTCCTCTGCTCTCATCCTTCTAGACCTATCGGCTGCCTTCGATACTGTGAACCATCAGATCCTCCTCTCCACCCTCTCCGAGTTGGGCATCTCCGGCGCGGCCCACGCTTGGATTGCGTCCTACCTGACAGGTCGCTCCTACCAGGTGGCGTGGCGAGAATCTGTCTCCTCGCCACGCGCTCTCACCACTGGTGTCCCCCAGGGCTCTGTTCTAGGCCCTCTCCTATTCTCGCTATACACCAAGTCACTTGGCTCTGTCATAACCTCACATGGTCTCTCCTATCATTGCTATGCAGACGACACACAATTAATCTTCTCCTTTCCCCCTTCTGATGACCAGGTGGCGAATCGCATCTCTGCATGTCTGGCAGACATATCAGTGTGGATGACGGATCACCACCTCAAGCTGAACCTCGGCAAGACGGAGCTGCTCTTCCTCCCGGGGAAGGATTGCCCGTTCCATGATCTCGCCATCACGGTTGACAACTCCATTGTGTCCTCCTCCCAGAGCGTTAAGAACCTTGGCGTGATCCTGGACAAAACCCTGTCGTTCTCAACCAACATCATGGCGGTGGCCCGTTCTTGTAGGTTCATGCTCTACAACATCCGCAGAGTACGACCCTGCCTCACACAGGAAGCGGCGCAGGTCCTAATCCAGGCACTTGTCATCTCCCGTCTGGATTACTGCAACTCGCTGTTGGCTGGGCTCCCTGCCTGTGCCATTAAACCCCTACAACTCATCCAGAACGCCGCAGCCCGTCTGGTGTTCAACCTTCCCAAGTTCTCTCACGTCACCCCGCTCCTCCGCTCTCTCCACTGGCTTCCAGTTGAAGCTCGCATCCGCTACAAGACCATGGTGCTTGCCTACGGAGCTGTGAGGGGAACGGCACCGCAGTACCTCCAGGCTCTGATCAGGCCCTACACCCAAGCAAGGGCACTGCGTTCATCCACCTCTGGCCTGCTCGCCTCCCTACCACTGAGGAAGTACAGTTCCCGCTCAGCCCAGTCAAAACTGTTCGCTGCTCTGGCCCCCCAATGGTGGAACAAACTCCCTCACGACGCCAGGACAGCGGAGTCAATCACCACCTTCCGGAGACACCTGAAACCCCACCTCTTCAAGGAATACCTAGGATAGGATAAGTAATCCTTCTCACCCCCCCCACTTAATGATTTAGATGCACTATTGTAAAGTGGCTGTTCCACTGGATGTCAGAAGGTGAATTCACCAATTTGTAAGTCGCTCTGGATAAGAGCGTCTGCTAAATGACTTAAATGTAATGATGTAAATGGTGTAGCCTGGGCCCATGAGATATGAGAGGGAGTGGTATAGCCTGGGCCCATACGACAGGGGAGATAGTGGTGTAGCCTGGGCCCATGAGATATGAGAGGGAGTGGTATAGCCTGGGCCCATACGACAGGGGAGATAGTGGTGTAGCCTGGGCCCATGAGATATGAGAGGGAGTGGTATAGCCTGGGCCCATACGACAGGGGAGATAGTGGTGAAGCCTGGGCCCATGAGATATGAGAGGGAGTTATGTAGACTGTGCCCATACGACAGGGGAGATAGTGGTGTAGCCTGGGCCCATGAGATATGAGAGGGAGTGGTATAGCCTGGGCCCATACGACAGGGGAGATAGTGGTGTAGCCTGGGCCCATGAGATATGAGAGGGAGTGGTATAGCCTGGGCCCATACGACAGGGGAGATAGTGGTGTAGCCTGGGCCCATGAGATATGAGAGGGAGTGGTATAGCCTGGGCCCATACGACAGGGGAGATAGTGGTGTAGCCTGGGCCCATGAGATATGAGAGGGAGTGGTATAGCCTGGGCCCATACGACAGGGGAGATAGTGGTGTAGCCTGGGCCCATGAGATATGAGAGGGAGTGGTATAGCCTGGGCCCATACGACAGGGGAGATAGTGGTGTAGCCTGGGCCCATGAGATATGAGAGGGAGTGGTATAGCCTGGGCCCATACGACAGGGGAGATAGTGGTGTAGCCTGGGCCCATGAGATATGAGAGGGAGTGGTATAGCCTGGGCCCATAAGATATGAGAGGGAGTAATGTGACCTGGGCCCATAAAATGGGAGAGGGAGTGGTGTAGCCTGGGCCCATAATATATGAAGGAGTGGTGTAGCCTGGGCCAATAAGATATGAGAGGGATTGGTGTAGCCTGGGCCCATAATATATGAAGGAGTGGTGTAGCCTGGGCCCATAAGATATGAGAGGGAGTGGTGTAGCCTGGGCCCATAAGGTATGAGAGGGAGTTATGTAGCCTAGGCCCATAAGACAGGGGAGGTAGTGGTGTAGCCTGGGCCCATAATATATGAGAGGGAGTGGTGTAGCCTGGGCCCATAATATGTGAGAGGGAGTGGTGTAGCCTGGGCCCATAATATATGAGTGGGAGTGGTGTAGCCTGGGCCAATAAGATATGAGAGGGATTGGTGTAGCCTGGGCCCATAAGATATGAGAGGGAGTTATGTAGCCTGGGCCCATAAGACAGGGAAGGAAGTGATGTAGCCTGGGCCCATAAGACAGGGAAGGAAGTGATGTAGCCTGGGCCCATAAGACAGGGGAGGGAATGGTGTAGCTTGGGCCCATAAGACAGGGGAGGGAGTGGTGTAGACTGGCCACATAAGACAGGGGAGGGAGTGGTGTAGCCTGGGCCCATAAGACAGGGGAAGTAGTGGTGTAGCCTGGGCCCATACGACAGGGGAGGGAGTGGTGTAGCTTGGGCCCATAAGACAGTGGAGGGAGTGGTGTAGCCTGGGCACATAAGACAGGGGAGGGAGAGGTGTAGCCCTGCCACATAAGACAGGGGAGGGATTGTGGTAGCCTGGGCCCATAAGACAGGGGAGGGAGTGGTGTAGCCCTGCCACATACGACAGGGGAGGGATTGTGGTAGCCTGGGCCCATAAGACAGGGGGGGAGAGGTGTAGCCCTGCCACATAAGACAGGGGAGGGATTGTGGTAGCCTGGGCCCATAAGACAGGGGAGGGAGTGGTGTAGCCTGGGCCCATAAGACAGGGGAGGGAGTGGTGTAGCCTTGGCCCATAAGACAGGGGAGGGAATGGTGTAGCCCTGCCACATAAGACAGGGGAGGGATTGGTGTAGCCTGGGCCCATAAGACAGGGGAATTAGTGGTGTAGCCTGGGCCCATAAGACAAGGGAGGGAGTGGTGTAGCCCTGCCACATACGACAGGGGAGGGATTGGTGTAGCCTGGGCCCATAAGACAGGAGAATTAGTGGTGTAGCCTGGGCCCATAAGACAAGGGAGGGAATGGTGTAGCCCTGCCACATAAGACAGGGGAGGGATTGGTGTAGCCTGGGCCCATAAGACAGGAGAATTAGTGGTGTAGCCTGGGCCCATAAGACAAGGGAGGGAGTGGTGTAGCCTGGGCCCATAAGACAGGGGAGGAAGTGGTGTAGCCCTGCCACATAAGACAGGGGAGGGAGTGGTGTAGCCTGGCCACATAAGACAAGGGAGGGAGTGGTGTAGCCTGGGCCCATAAGACAGGGGAGGAAGTGGTGTAGCCTCGGCCCATAAGACAGGGGAGGAAGTGGTGTAGCCTGGGCCCATAAGACAGGGGAGGAAGTTGTGTAGCCTGGGCCCATAAGACAGGGGAGGTAGTGGTGTAGCCTGGGCCCATTTAGACAGGGGAGGGAGTGGTGTAGCCTGGCCACACAAGACAGGGGAGGAAGTGGTGTAGCCTGGGCCCATAAGACAGTGGAAGTAGTGGTGTAGCCTGGGCCCATACGACAGGGGAGGGAGTGGTGTACCCTGGCCACATAAGGCAGGGAGGGAGTGGTGTAGCCTGGGCCGATGAGATATGAGAGGGAGTGGTGTAATCTGGACCCTAAAGATGTGAGAGGGAGTGGTGTAGCCTGGGCCCATAAGATATGAGAGGGAGTGGTGTAGCCTGGGCCCATAATGTGAGAGGGAGTGGTGTAGCCTGGGCCCATAAGATAGGAGAGTGAGTGGTGTAGCCTGGGCCCACAAGATATGAGAGGGAGTGGTGTAGCCTTGGCCCTTATGTTATGAGAGGGAGTGGTGTAGCCCGGGCCCATAAGATGTGAGAGGGAGTGATGTAGCCTTGGCCCATAAGATAGGAGAGGGAGTGGTGTAGCCCGGGCCCATAAGATAGGAGAGGGAGTAGTGTAGCCTGGGCCCATAAGATAGGAGAGGGAGTGGTGTAGCCTGGGCCCATAAGATAGGAGAGGGAGTGGTGTAGCCTGGGCCCATAAGATAGGAGAGGGAGTGGTGTAGCCTGGGCCCATAAGATAGGAGAGGGAGTGGTGTAGCCTGGGCCCATAAGATAGGAGAGGGAGTGGTGTAGCCTGGGCCCATAAAATAGGAGAGGGAGTGGTGTTGCCTGACCCTATAAGACAGAGGAGGGAGTGGTGTAGCGTGGGCCATAAGATAGAAGAGGGAGTGGTGTTGCCTGACCCTATAAGACAGAGGAGGGAGTGGTGTAGCGTGGGCCATAAGATAGAAGAGGGATTGGTGTTGCCTGACCCTATAAGACAGAGGAGGTAGTGGTATAGCGTGGGCCATAAGATAGAAGAGGGAGTGGTGTTGCCTGACCCTATAAGACAGAGGAGGGAGTGGTGTAGCGTGGGCCATAAGATAGAAGAGGGAGTGGTGTTGCCTGACCCTATAAGACAGAGGAGGTAGTGGTGTAGCCTGGGCCGATGAGATATGAGAGGGAGTGGTGTTGCCGGTAGTGGTGTAGCGTGGGCCCATTTGACCTAACACCATAATAATTCACCCCCGACTGATGCTTCTGAGACAGGGGAATAGAGTCACTATACTATCCTCCTGAAACACAATTATTTTCCAGACACACGCTTCTCCAATTCACGTAATAGGACACTGCTTTTCACCACCTCAGTACCCTCCTGTCCTTGTTCACACGTTACAATAGCACACAACAGCACAACATTGACTCAATTAATTGTACCCAGGTACTACTCTCAAAAAGCTTTACCCAATTTTACTACAATCAAAATTACTCCTTCAATTAAACACACTAATGCTGAGAATTTTCTGAAGTGACGGACGGCTAATACTCATGTAAAGATGAATTCACCTTTAGATTCCCTCTGAGGAATCTCTCTCTCCTGTCTGTTTCTCACACAATAGAGGGTGAAAGATTGAGGGCCGGGCAGCTCTGTGTGGGATGGTGGTGAGGTGCCATTTCCTGCTTTAATCGCTCCATAATGATAACATCTGGACCTGAGCCATTCATCAAGGAGAGAGGTGGGTCGGGGAGTGCCACTTTAAAATAAAAATCTAGCTATCTCACACACACACACACACACACACACACACACACACACACACACACACACACACACACACACACACACACACACACACACACACACACACACACACACACACACACACACACACACACACACACACACACACACACACACACACACACACACACACAGGAATAAGGCAAGAAGTGCTTTCTCTCCTCGTGGCATTTGGAAAAAGTGACTTGTATCTATCTATCTGTCATCACCATCATTCCACTGAGGCCACTGTTTGTTTTCCTCATTCAAATTGTCTGACACAACATGCATCCCATCTGTTGCTGTGTGTCAGCCTGCTCGGCAACCTATTGAGAAACAAGGAAACTGTTAACCTCCAATGGAGCCATATGTTGTGTTTAACTTCCATTTCAAGTTTATTTCCCATGTAACAAATACTGTACATTGCAGGGTGGGGGTCAATTCCATTTAAATTCATGTCAATTCAGGATCTACACTGAAATTCCCATTCCAATTCTCTTCAATGATTTCCTTTGAGCAATATTATAATTTTGTTAAGTTTATGATATGTGGGACAACCACATATCACAGGTATAGTAAATATACTTTTCCTCAAACAAGTCAAGCTAGAATTGGGGGGTGGGTTAAGTGCATGTGTTGGTTCAGGTTTACATTTTTTTTAAAGTTTGTACTGTTGAGTTGTCAACCGTGATGGAAAGGCTTTTGCGCTCAAAGACCTTTCCATCCAGGTTGGAAGAGCAGCTCTGTCTTGTCAAGGTTCAGCTTGAGGTGGTGGGCTGACATCCACGCTGAGATATCTGCCAGGCATGCAGAGATGTGTGTCGACACCTGGGTGTCAGAAGGGAGAAAGAGAAATGTGGTTGAGTGTCGTCCGCATAGCAATGATAGAAGAGACCATGGTGAGTATATGACGGAGCTCACTGACTTGGTGGATAGAGAGAAGAGGAGAGGGCCTAGAACCGAGCCCTGGGGAACACCAGTAGTGAGAGTACATAGTGCAGACACAGATCCTCTCCACATCACCTGGTAGGAGCAGCCTGCAAGGTAGAATGCAATCCAAGAGTGTGCAGAGCCTGAGATGCCCATGCCTGAGAGAGTGGAGAAGAGGATATGATGGGTCACGGTGTCGAAAGCAGCGGAAAGATCTAGGATGAGAACAAATGAGAGAGTCAGTTTTGGCAGTGCGGAGAGCCTCTGTGCCACAGAGAAGAGCAGTCTAAATTGAATGACCCGTCTTGAAGCCTGACTGGTTAGGGTCAAGAAGATTGTTCTGAGAGAGATAACGACGGAGTTGTTCAGAGACCGCACGCTCAAGTATTTTGGAAAGAAAAGAAAGAAGGGGTACAGGTCTATAGTTTTTGACTTCAGGTAATTTGAGTGTTGGTTTCTTGAGGAGGGGAGCAACTCGGGCCATTTTGAAGTCAGAGGGAACACAGCCAGTGGTTCCATTTGATTTATCGCTGTCCAACACAGCTCACAAGCGGTGAATTTAATGGTGTTTCTAATGAACAATCCAGTAATACCAGGACTCCAATATTCCTCCATAACACTAATACATCCACTCAGGGTGCATCCCAAATGGCACAATGCTTTTATTCAGGGCCCATAAGGATCGGGTCAAACCTAGTGCATTATGTAGGGAATATGGTGTCATTTGGGTTGCAGCCTCAGACCTTAGGAAGGAACCTTTGACTCGCAACACAGTGATAACTAAATGCCTGTCATCTTGTATGACGTGTCGTCTGGGAATGGAATTAGTTTGTACTGCGGAGAAGGGGATGGAGGGAGAGAAGTAGAAAGGGAGGGAGAATGAGAGAGAGGGAAGGAGGGAAAGAATGAGAGGAAATGGAGAAGAATAGAGAGAGCGAGAGCGCGAAGGAGACAGAGAGAGAAACAGAGAAAGAGAATGAAAAAGAGAGAGTGAGACAGAGAGAGAGAGAGAGAGGACATGGTAACACTTCACTGAAGCCTTCCATCATCCAGCTCTCAGAAGGCTGTCACCAGGCATGACAGAACACAGAATAGAGACATTTGCAACCCTCATGCCAGCCGTATGACAAATGGATGTCAGTAAGAAGCAGCAGGTGATTAGCACCAGTAGCATAGGAGGACAGTGGACCCTATATAATCAAGAGCAGTTCACTATAAAGGGAATAGGTTGCCATTTGGGAAGCAGCATTGAGTCTGAAGGGGAGAGGAGAGGAGCAGTTCCTAACCCTGGATGAGAAAGGAGAGAAGTTCCTGAGCCTTGGTGGGAGAGGAGAGGTGTAGTTCCTGAGCCTTGATAGGAGAGGAGAAGTTCCTGAGCCTTGGTGGGAGAGGAGAGGAGAAGTTCCTGAGCCTTGATAGGAGAGGAGAAGTTCCTGAGCCTTGGTGGGAGAGGAGAGGTGTAGTTCCTGAGCCTTGGTGGGAGAGGAGAGGTGTAGTTCCTGAGCCTTGATAGGAGAGGAGAAGTTCCTGAGCCTTGGTGGGAGAGGAGAGGAGAAGTTCCTGAGCCTTGGTGGGAGAGGAGAGGAGAAGTTCCTGAGCCTTGGTGGGAGAGGAGAGGAGAAGTTCCTGAGCCTTGGTGGGAGAGGAGAGGTGTAGTTCCTGAGCCTTGGTGGGAGAGGAGAGGTGTAGTTCCTGAGCCTTGAAAGGAGAGGAGAGGATAAGTTCCTGAGCCTTGGTGGGAGAGGAGAGGTGTAGTTCCTGAGCCTTGATAGGAGAGGAGTTGTTCCTGAGCCTTGATAGGAGAGGAGAAGTTCCTGAGCCTTGGTGGGAGAGGAGAGGTGTAGTTCCTGAGCCTTGATAGGAGAGGAGAAGTTCCTAAGCCTTGGTGGGAGAGGAGAGGTGTAGTTCCTGAGCCTTGGTGGGAAAGGAGAGGAGAAGTTCCTGAGCCTTGATAGGAGAGGAGAAGTTCCTGAGCCTTGGTGGGAGAGGAGAGGTGTAGTTCCTGAGCCTTGATAGGAGAGGAGAGGATAAGTTCCTGAGCCTTGGTGGGAGAGGAGAGGAGCAGTTCCTGAGCCTTGGTGGGAGAGGAGAGGTGTAGTTCCTGAGCCTTGGTGGGAGAGGAGAGGTGTAGTTCCTGAGCCTTGGTGGGAGAGGAGAGGTGTAGTTCCTGAGCCTTGGTGGGAGAGGAGAGGTGTAGTTCCTGAGCCTTGATAGGAGAGGAGAGGAGAAGTTCCTGAGCCTTGGTGGGAGAGGAGAGGAGCAGTTCCTGAGCCTTGGTGGGAGAGGAGTGGTGTAGTTCCTGAGCCTTGGTGGGAGAGGAGAGGTGTAGTTCCGGAGCCTTGATGAGAGAGAAGAGGAGAAGTTCCTGAGCCTTAGTGGGAGAGGCGAGGTGTAGTTCCTGAGCCTTGGTGGGAGAGGAGAGGTGTAGTTCCTGAGCCTTGGTGGGAGAGGAGAGGTGTAGTTCCTGAGCCTTGATGAGAGAGAAGAGGAGAAGTTCCTGAGCCTTGGTGGGAGAGGAGAGGTGTAGTTCCTGAGCCTTGGTGGGAGAGAAGAGGTGTAGTTCCTGAGCCTTGATGAGAGAGGAGACGAGCAGTTCCTGACCCTAGATGGGAGAAGAGCAGTTCCCAACCCTTGATAGGAGAGGAGCAGTTCCTGATCCTTGATGGGAGAGGAGAGGGATGGATAAGTGATGTCAAATGACTGTGGTGTCCCAAGTGAAAGAGAGTGACATGTTGGGAACGATGTGTTCAGAGCGAGAAGGGTGAAAACATCAGAAGATAACCTGAAAAAAATTGTTGAGATTGCAGTCTGTACCTTTGAGAATGAGCGTTTTTCTCTACAAGACCAATTGGAGAAAAACTATATACACAGGTGAGAATGAAATGATTCTACCTCAAGAAGATGTGTCGGTTATGATGAGGGTCTGTCTCAAGAAGATATGTAGGTTATGATGAGGTTCTGCCTCACATCACAATATCTCACACAGATACAATACAGTAATCTACTACTACGTTAAATTCATAATCCACTCTTTTGATGTTGAAACAACTTTTCGGGCCAATGCACAAGGGATAATTTATTTAACTCTCTCTTTACTGGTTGCAGAGACTTTCTGTTTCTAGGGCAAGACCCAAAACATTCACAGCCTACACCAGATGCCTTTTAGGGATGTATGGCAATTGTTGAGAATTCAAGAGTGGCTGCTTTACAAAGGAAATGGAGGAAAAAGCTTGTATAATCCATACACATGCTTTGAATGATTTATTACTATTTATTTAGGTATGGAACCATTTTGTTTATTTACATGCCTTTGTTTATTCATTGAGTAGTGTGAACTATACCGCATGACCAAACGTACAGTACCAGTCAAAAGTTTAGACACACCTACTCATTCAAGAGTTTTTCTATATTGTTACTATTTTATACATTGTAGAATAATAGTGAAGACATCAAAACTATGAAAAAACACATATGAAATCAAGTAGTAACAAAACAAGTGTTAAACAAATTTGTCACAACTCCTACCGAAGGTGGCCCCTCTTCCTGTTCCTGTTCAGGTGGTGCTCGGCAGTCGTCGTCACCGGCCTACTAGCTGCCACTGATCCCTTTTCCATTTTTAGGTTTAGTTGGGCTATTTAAGCCGGTAGGCCCGCCTGCTCTTTGTGCGGGCTTATTTCGTTTCCCACTGTGTATTTTGTGTGGTAGTGCTGAAGGATTTGGATTTTCCCTCCGAACTGGTGTGGTCCTGGTTTTGGGCAATTGACAGTACCCCCCCCCCTGACGCGCGGCTCCAGCTGCGCGTCGACACCGGCCTCGGGGACGACCCGGAGGGCGAGGTGCAGGGCGATCCGGATGGAGACGGTGGAATTCTGATAACATGGAAGGATCTAACACGTCCTCCACCGGAACCCAGCATCTCTCCTCCGGCCCGTACCCCTCCCAGTCCACGAGGTACTGAAGGCCCCTCGCCCGACGTCTCGAATCTAAAATGGATAGAACAGAGTACGCCGGAACCTGCCTCGATGTCTAGAGGAGGCGGAGGAACATCACGCACTTCAGCCTCCTGGAGAGGGCCAGCCACCATCGGCCTGAGGAGATTCACATGGAACGAGGGGTTAATACGGTAATGAGTGGGTAGTTGTAACCTATAGCATACCTTGTTCACTCTCCTCAGGACTTTAAACGGCCCCACAAACCGCGGACCCAGCTTCCGGCAGAGCAGGCGAAGGGGCAGGTTTCGGATCGAGAGCCAGACCCTGTCCCCTGGTGCGAACACTGGGGCCTCACTGCGGCGACGGTCTGCGCCAATTTTCTGGCACCTTATGGCACGCTGAAGGTGGACGTGGGCTGCCTCCCAGGTCTCCTCAGCGTGCCGAAACCAATTGTCAACCGCAGGGGCCTCGGTCTGGCTCTGATGCCAAGGAGCCAGAACCGGCTGATACCCTAATACACATTGAAAGGGAGTAAGGTTAGTGGAGGAGTGACGTAGCGAGTTCTGAGCCATCTCTGCCCAGGGCACGAACTTCGCCCACTCCCCCGGCCGATCCTGGGAATAAGACCGCAGAAACCTACCCACATCCTGGTTAACTCTCTCCACCTGCCCATTACTCTTAGGGTGAAAACCTGAGGTAAGACTAACCGAGATCCCCAGACGCTCCATGAACACCTTCCAGACCCTTGATGTGAACTGGGGACCCCGATCAGACACTATATCCTCAGGCACCCCATAGTGCCGGAAAACGTGTGTAAACAAGGCCTCTGCAGTTTGTAAGGCCGTAGGGAGACCGGGCAAAGGGAGGAGACAACAGGACTTAGAAAACCGATCCACAACGACCAGGATCGTGGTGTAACCCTGTGAAGGTGGAAGATCAGTCAAAAAATCCACCGACAGGTGCGACCACGGCCGTTGAGGAACGGGTAGAGGTTGTAGCTTCCCTCTGGGCAGGTGTCTAGGAGCCTTGCACTGGGCGCACACCGAGCAGGAAGAAACATAAATCCTCACGTCCTTAGCTAAAGTGGGCCACCAGTATCTCCCGTCAAGACAGCGCATCGTCCGACCTATCCCAGGATGACCAGAGGAGGGTGAAGTGTGAGCCCAATATATCAATCGGTCGCGGACTGCAGACGGAACGTACAGACGACCAGCTGGACACTCAGGGAAAGAAGGCTCTGCACGTGACGCCCGCTCAATGTCTGCGTCCAGCTCCCACACTACAGGCGCCACCAGACACGAAGCTGGGAGTATGGGAGTGGGATCCATGGACCGGTCCTCTGTGTCATACAGCCGAGACAATGCGTCTGCCTTAACATTCTGGGAGCCTGGTCTGTAAGAAAGAGTAAACACAAAACGAGTGAAAAACATGGCCCACTAGGCTGGCGAGGATTCAATCTCTTTGCCTGCCGGATATACTCCAGATTGTGGTGGTCAGTCCAGATGAGAAAAGTGTGTTTAGCCCCCTCAAGCCAATGCCTCCACACCTTCAAAGCTTCTACGACAGCTAACAGCTCTCGGTTCCCCACATCATAGTTTCGCTCCGCCGGGCTGAGCTTCTTCGAAAAGAAAGCACAGGGGCAAAGCTTCAGTGGCGTACCCGAACGCTGAGAGAACACTGCTCCTATCCCAGCTTCGGATGCGTCCACCTCCACTATGAATGGCAAAGAGGGATCCGGATGAGCCAGCACAGGCACCAAGTTAAACAGAGTCTTCAGGTGCTCAAAAGCCCTGTTCGCCTCAGCCGACCACTGCAAGCGCACCGGGCCCCCCTTTAGCAGTGAGGTAATGGGAGCTGGCACCTGACCAAAACCCTGGATAAACCTCCGGTAGTAATTGGAAAACCCCAAAAAACGCTGCAACTCCTTTACCGTGGTTGGAGTTGGCCAATTACGCACGGCTGTAATGCGGTCGCTCTCCATCTCCACTCCTGAAGTGGAAATCCGATGCCCTAGGAAGGAGATGGATTGTTGGAAAAACAAGCATTTCTCAGCCTTCACATATAGATCATGCTCCAACAGGCGACCAAGCACCCTGCGCACCAGGGACACATGCTCGGCGCGTGTAGCAGAGTATATCAGAATATCATCGATATACACCACTACACCCTGCCCGTGCAGGTCCCTGGAGATCTCATCTACAAATGATTGGAAAACTGATGGAGCATTCATCAACCCATATGGCATGACCAGGTACTCATAATGACCTGAGGTGGTGCTAAATGCCGTCTTCCACTCATCACACTTCTTAATACGCACCAGATTGTACGCACTCCTGAGATCCAATTTTGTGAAAAAACATGCCCCGTGCATTAACTCAATAATCGTATTGATCAGAGGTAGCGGGTAACTATATTTCACTTTGATTTTATTAAGACCTCGATAATCAACGCACGGGCGTATACCGCCATCCTTTTTTTTTCACAAAAAAGAAACTCGAAGAGATGGGTGAAATGAATGGCTGAATGAACCCCTGATGCAGGGATTCAGAGACATATGTCTCCATAGCCTCCGTCTCCGCTTGTGACAGGGGATACACGTGACTCTTGGGATATGCAGCGTCTACCAGGAGATCTATCCCACAATCCCCCCGTCGATGGGGTGGTAATTGAGTCGCCTTCTTTTTACAGAAGGCGAGAGCCAAATCGGCATATTCGGGGGGAATGCGCACGGTGGAGACCTGGTCTGGACTTTCCACCGTAGTAGCACCAACGGAAACCCCTAAACACCTACCTGAGCATTCTCGCGACCACCCTGTGAGAGCCCTCTGTGGCCAAGAAACAGTGGGGTTATGACAAACTAACCAGGGTAGGCCTAGCACCACAGAATACGCAGGATAATCAATAAGGAAAAGACTAATCTTCTCCTTGTGACCCTCCTGCGTTATCATACACATAGGTGCGGTTATCTCCCTGTTAAACCCTGACCCTAATGGTCGACTATCTAAGGCATGAATAGGGAAAGGCATATCCACAGGAATAATAGGGATCCCTAAACTATGAGCTAGACTTTTATTAATGAAATTCCTAGCCGCACCTGAATCTACTAGCGCCTGATACTGGGAATGGAGTGAAAAATCAGGAAAAGAGACAGACAAACATTAGTGCAGCAGAGGGCTCTGGATGAGAATGGTGCCTACTCACCTGGGGTGACACCAGAATACCCTGCCTGCCCTCTCTATTCCCAGAGGAACCAACCCGGCACCGACAAGCAGTGTGCTCTCTGCGACCTTGAATGGTGCTCGAGCGGGAACCCCCTCCGGTCTCCCTGCGCACCATCCCTCCCAATTCCATAGGTTCAGGAGAGAGAGTGCGGGAGGATGGAACAACCAGACCCCGATCTAGACGTCCACGAGTAGCCAGCATGTTGTCCAGCTTGATGGACATGTCCACCAGCTGGTCGATGGTGAGGGTGGTGTCTCTACAGGCCAGCTCACGACGGACGTCCTCGCGTAGACTACACCGGTAATGGTCGATCAGGGCCCTGTCGCCCCATCCAGCGCCGGCAGCCAAGGTCCTAAACTCCAAAGCAAAATCCTGTGCGCTCCTCGTCTCCTTCCTCAGATGATAGAGAAGCTCACCCGCTGCTTTGCCTTCAGGCGGGTGATCGAATACTATCCGGAAGTGGCGGGTGAACTCAAATTGGCCAGCGCCGCATCCTCCCTACTACACACAGCGCTGGCCCATTCCAGGGCTTTCCCGGTGAGGCATGAGACGAGGGCGTAACTCTTCTCACGGTCAGTTGGTACTGGGGAGGCCGTGGCTAGATACAAGTTCAGTTTAAGGAGGAAACCCTGGCAGCCGGCAGTATCTCCGTTGTATCCCGTAGGTAAAGATAAATGGATCTTTGATTCCGGAGAGGAAAAAACGTTGACGGGAGATTCCGGTTGTGGTGGTGGTGGCGCTGGAGAAACTCCCTGTCTCTCCCAGCGATCCATTTTCATGACAATGTGATCCATGACGGAGCTGATAACGTCAAGCTCCCTCGCTTGTTCTTGAACGCGTTCCTCCAGGTCCATGGGCATAGTGTCCTCTCCTGCTGACTTCATATATGGTCAGAGATTCTGTCACGCATAGGTGTAATAGGTGGCAGGGAAGTCAGGCGCAGGAGAGTCAAATGGAGTGTAAAATGGAGTCTTTTAATAAAGTCCACGGAGTATGCTCCATAACACTAAAAGTACATAACAATCAAACATGGGTACAAGGACCCAACGCGCACCTATACAACAAACACACTACACTGACAATAAAACAATCTCTGACAAAGACATGAGGGGAAACAGAGGGTTATATACACAACAGGTAATGAATGGGATTGAAAACAGGTGTGTGGGAAGACAAGACAAAACCAATGGAAAATGAAAAAAGGATCAATGATGGCTAGAAGACCGGTGACGTCGAACGCCGAGCACCGCCCGAACAAGGAGAGGCAACGACTTCGGCAGAAGTCGTGACAGATATCTTCAACCACCAACTTACCATCCTGAGACAAGGCAGAGTATAGCCCACAAAGATCTCCACCACGGCACAACCAAAGGGGGGGGGGGCAACACAGACAGGAAGATCACATCAGTGACTCAACCCACTCAAGTGACGCACCCCTCCTAGGGACGGTATGAAAGAGCCCTAGTAAGCCAGTGACTCAGCCCCTGTAACAGGGTTAAAGGCAGAGAATCCCAGTGGAAAGAGGGGAACCGGCCAGGCAGAGACAGCAAGGGCGGTCCGTTGCTCCAGTAAAGACTTAAAGGTTGAGACCGAGTTTGCGTCTCTCACATGGTTAGGTAGACCATTCCATAAAAATGGAGCTCTATAGGAGAAAGCCCTGCCTCCAGCTGTTTGCTTAGAAATTCTAGGGACAATTAGGAGGCCTGTGTCTTGTGACCGTAGCGTACATGTAGGTATGTACGGCAGGACCAAATCAGAGAGATAGTGTGTGCATTTAACAAGGCACACCTGTTAATTGAAATGCGTTCCAGATGACCATCTCATGAAACTGGTTGAGAGAATGTCAAGTGTGTGCATAGCTGTCATTGTACGCTGTAGACTTCCCTTCACTGGAACTAAGGGGCCTAGCCCCAAAAAAACAGCCCCAGACAATTATTCCTCTTCCACTAAGCTCCACAGTTGGCACTAGGAAATTGGGGCAGGTAGTGTTCTCCTGGCATCCGCCAAACCCAGATTTTTCCGTCGGACTGCCAGATGTAGAAATCGTGATTCGTCACTCCAGAGAACGCGTTTCCACCACTCCACAGTCCAATGGCGGAGAGCTTTACACCACCCCAGCCAAAGCTTGGGATTGCGCATGTTGATCTTATGCTTGTGTGCGGCTGTTCGCAAACGGAAAACCATGGAAAACTATTTGATGAAACCATTTTGGTGCCACTTTAAAAGTCACTGAGCTCTTCAGTAAGGCCATTCTACTGCCAATGTTTGTCTATGGGAGATTGCATGGCTGTGTGCTCAATTTTGCACACCTGTCAGCAACGGGTGTGGCTGAAATAGCCAAATCCGTGTATGCAAATAATTGGCAACAAAGCAAGACTTCATGCAGCAATGCTTGGTGAAATATTGCTTTGCAAAGTGATCTAGAATGACCGCCTGTGTGAGGAGAAATGCTCTCACCATCATCAGCCTTTATTAAAATGCACTCACATAGCTAATTATACACACCACCGATTGATGTTTCATTCAACACATTTTATGTTTTATATTCACTGTGAGGAGGGAGAATTTAATTACAAATGGCAATACCATTCAACTGTGAACAAGATGATATAGGCTTGGTTGGTCGCATTTCAGCTGTTTTGTTGTCGTTGGTCTTCCTTCTTCCTCAACCTCCCATCTCCTGAGATTCATTCTGTAGTTTTCAGCCATAGCTCTTTCTATTCAATTCAAAGGGGCTTTATTGGCATGGAAAACACATGTTAACATTGCCAAAGCAAGTCAAATAAACAATCACAAAATGAATAGTTAACGGTTCAATGCAGCCATTTTCATCTCAGTACCAAATCATTTCTGGGTAACGATTAAGTACCTTACTGTGATTGTTTTCAATTAAAATGTTCAAAAATAAACTGAAAGAGCTTCTTAGCAAAGAACAATTTCTCAATAAATAATTTTGTTAAGACTGTCTGGGAGTGTTCTGAGTGTGGAGGTGAAGACTAGCTGTTATTGGCAGAGAGGTTTCTAATAATGAATTTACTGCCAAAACTCTATCTCACCAAAACAGGCAGAAATGTCAGGTGGCCTTTTCAAACAGCTCTTACACTAAAAGGGCATTATCATAATTTTCACAATTCACAGTACTATTCCTACTTCATAGTGTGGAAATATATATTTAAAAAGTAATTAAAAATAGAAGACTTGGCGATCAAAAATTTAGATATATGCAGTAATCACATTTAAAAAATGTATTTGCAACCGCACCAGTAGGCAAAACACCAGAGAGAAAAAATAGCCATGACAAACTGCAGAAACTGGAATTGTTCATAAAGGATAACCAAAACCACAGGAAGGCCAAAAACCTAATCAAGGCCAACAAACACCCGATTCACTGCCTATCATCCAGAAGGTGAGGTCAGTGCAGGTGCAAAAAAGTAGGGACCGAGAGACTGAAAAACAGCTTATATCTCAAGACCATCAGATTGCTAAATAGCACAGTGAGGCTGCTGCCTACATACACAGACTTGAAATTATTGGCCACTTTAATAAATGGAACAATAGTCACTTTAATAATGTCACTAATAATGTTTAAATATCTTGCATTACTCATCTCGTATGTATATACTGTATTCTATACTATCTACTGTATCTTAGTCTATGCCGCTCTGACATTGCCGTCCATATATTTATATATTCTTAATTCCATTCCTTTACTTAGATTTGTTTGTATTAGGTGTTGTGAAATTGTTGGATATTACTTGTTAGATATTGCTGCACTGCTGGAACTAGCACAAACATTTCGACTACACACGCAATAACATCTACAAAACACGTGCATGTGACATAATACAATTTGATGTGATTTGATTTGAAATCTTGGTTACCCCATCACTGAACCATCAATCCAGAAACTGTGGATTGATGGCAGCATTCATGTGAAACTGAAAGCGCGAACTACTGCTTTTAATCAGGGCAAGGTGACCGGTAACATGACCGAATAGTAGCTATTCCCTCCGCAAGGCAATCAAACAAGCTAAGCGTCAGTATAGAGACAAAGCAGAATCTCAATTCAACAGCTCAGACACAAGAGTTATGTGGCAGGGTCTACAGTCAATCACGGATTACAAAAAGAAAACCAGCCCCATCACGGACCAGGATGTCTTGCTCCCAGGCAGACTAAATAACCTTTTTGCCCGCTTTGAGGACAATACAGTGCCACTGACACGGCCTGCAACCAAAACATGCAGCCTCTCCTTCACTGCAGCCGAGGTGAGTAAAACATTTAAACGTGTTAACCTCTAGCGTCAACCAATCCCGTATCCGGGAGCGTAATCAGAGCCTCGAGCTCATTAGCATAACGCAACGTTAACTATTCATGAAAATCGCAAATGAAATGAAATAAATATATTGGCTCACAAGCTTAGCCTTTTGTTAAAGGAGGGCTGTAGGTGAGCCAAGAGCAGGTCAGGAAAGACTAGAAGGCACAGAGTAGCACACTATCTTGATCCTTGCATGCTCGACCCATTAGAATATGTGGACAACTACAAATACCTGGGTGTCTCGTTAGACTGTAAACTAGCCTTACAGACTCACATAAGGCATCTCCAATCCAAAATGAATTCTAGAATCGGCTTCCTACTTCGCAACAAAGTATCTGGACATGTCTCATAAGGGCAGAAAGCTTAAATTATTGTTAATCTAACTGCAGTGTCCAATTTACAATAGCTATTACAGCAATAAAATACCATGTTATTGTGTGAGGATAGTGCACAACAACGCAACACTTATCGCGGCAACTGGTTTGATACATTCACCTCTGAAGGTAAATAATGTACTTACATTCAGTAATCTTGCTCTGATTTGTTATCCTGAGGGTCCCAGAGATAAAATGTAGCTGTTTGACCCCACTGCGGTCTCTGGCTCCACAAATACATGTTTTATTTTGTTTATATTATCTTTTACCAGATCTAATGTGTTATATTCTCCTGCATTGATTTCACATTTCCACAAACTTCAGAGTGCCTCCTCCTGTGTCAGATGTAAAAAAAATAAAGTCCATCATTTATGTCCAAATACCTCCTTGTTGTTAGTGCGTTCAGTTCACAAATTCATGACTCATGACGCGTGGGCAGGTCGAGGCGAAAGTTCAGACAAAAAGTCGTATTACAGTTTGTAGAAACATGTCAAACGATGTATAGAATCAATCTTTAGGATGTTTTTTTCATAAATTACGCAAACATAAATCTTCAATAATGTTCTGCGCTTGACCAGCTCATGCCACTCTGACAGACCACTGACTCATTCAGGTCCCATTCCCCCCTCCTTCACAGTAGAATCATGAAACACGGTTCTAAAGACTGTTGGTATCTATTGGAAGCCGTGGGAAGTGTAATTTGTACCCATAGACACTGTATATTCGATAGGCAATGAGTTGAAAAACTACAAACCTCAGATTTCCCACTTCCTGGTTGGATTTATGAGTTCTGTTATACTCACCGACATCATTCAAACAGTTTTAGAAACTTCAGAGTGTTTTCTATCCAAATCTACTAATAATATGCATATATTAGCAACTGTGCCTGAGTAGCAGGCAGTTTACTCTGGGCACGCTTGTCATCCAAATGTGAAAATGCTGCCCCCTATCCCAAACAGGATTTATTACCACGACAGTTGCAATGGTGGTTTCACAGAGGACCGTGTGTCTGTGTGTGTCTTTATGTTGTGTGGGTGTGTGTGTTCTTGTGAGGACCAGAAGTCCATTATAATAGTAAATAAACAACACATTTGACAAACTGGGGACATTTTTTTGTCCTCCCAATGTCAATTGCTATTTCTAAGGGTTTAGGGTTAAGATTAGAATTACTGTTAGGGTTAGAATTACATTAAGGGTAAGCAGCTAGTGTTAGTTTTAGGGTTAGGGTTAGGAGCTAGGGTTCGGGTTATGGTTAGGGTTTTGGGTTAAGGTTAGTGCTACGGTTAGGATTAGGGTAAGGGCATGAGTATGGGTTAGGGTTAGATTTAGGGATAGGGGTTAGGAAAATACGTTTTGAATGGGACTGAATTGTGTGTCCCCACAAGTTTAGCTGTAAAAGACTCTGTGTGTGTGTGTGTGTGTGTGTGTGTGTGTGCGCGTGTGCGCGTGCGCGTGTGCGTGTGTGTACCTCCTGCCTCTGTCACGGCCAGTTGTCTGGGCTAAAAAAAGATGTTGACATGGTGCACACATGGATGGTGAAGAGGTGTGCCCTCCGCGGCGCCGCTCTGACTGAACCGGTAGAGTGTTGCCGTTGACAGGGCCAAGCAACACCCCCACCGCTGCCCTCAGCCACACACAAACACACACACTGCTCACAACCCACCACCTCAAGGCCAGACTGCCAGGGAAGGGTGCCCTCTGCTCCCTGTCACCTTTGTATGACTCCCCCGCTAATGCATAATGTGTCACCCAGAGAGAGATGCTGAGGGAGGGAAGTAGCATTGCGAGGAGTGGAGGAACTAACTAACCAACTAACTAACTAGCTAACCAACTAAACAATTATCTAGCTAGCTAAGCAACTAACTAGCTAGCTAGCAAGCAAGCTAGCAAACTAAATAAATAATTAACTAACACAGGTGACTGAGTTCACTACATGGGACTGAGGCATGGGGCTAAACTCCTACAAACACTGTACTATATTACTAAATTATACAAACATCATACTATGCCACTAAATTACACAGATTTCCTACTATACCATTAAATTATGCAAACAACCTACTATACAACTAAATTATACAAAGATCCTACTATACCATTAAATTATGCAAACATCCTACTATGCCACTAAATTACACAGATTTTGTCACGTTCTGACCTTAGTTCCTTTGTTTTGTCCTTTGTTTTAGTATGGTCAGGGTGTGAGTTGGCTGGGTTGTCTTTGTTAGTTTGTTTATGATTTTCTATTTCTGTGTTTGGCCTGGTACTATACAACTAAATTATACAAACATCATACTATACCATTAAATTATGCAAACATCCTACTATACCACTAAATTATGGAATCAACCAACAAACATCATACTATACCACTAAATTATACTAACATCCGACTATACCACAAAACTATGCAAATGAGGAGTTGACGAGGGTTTGAGGATTGTTAATGTGGAGTTGAAGAGGGTGTGAGGAGGGTAAATGGGGAGTTGAAGAGGGTGTGAGGATTGTAAATGTGGAGTTGAAGAGGGTTTGAGGAGGGTAAATGTGGAGTTGAAGAGGGTGTGAGGATTGTAAATGTGGAGTTGAAGAGGGTTTGAGGAGGGTAAATGTGGAGTTGAAGAGGGTGTGAGGATTGTAAATGTGGAGTTGAAGAGGGTGTGAGGATTGTAAATGTAGAGTTGAAGAGGGTGTGAGGAGGGTAAATGGGGAGTGTTTAAGTCCTTTTGGTACAGTTTCAGACAGTCTGTTGGAGTGTGGTGGAGTGTTATTACCACGAAAGTTGCAATGGTGTTTTCACAGTGGACCATGAGGGTGTGTGTGTGTGTGTGTGTGTGTGTGTGTGTGTGTGTGTGTGTGTGTGTGTGTGTGTGTGTGTGTGTGTGTGTGTGTGTGTGTGTGTGTGTGTGTGTGTGTGTGTGTGTGTGTGTGTGTGTGTGTGTGTGTGTGTGTGTGTAAATATTCTTGTGGGGACCAGAAGTCTGCACTATAATAGTAAACAAACAAATATTTGACGAACTGGGGACATTTTGTTAGTGCCCACGAGGTCAATTGCTATTTATTGTGGGTTTAGGGTTAAGGTAAGAGCTCGGGTTAGCTTTAGGGTTATACCATTCAATTATGCAATCAACCAACAAACATCCTACAATACCACTAAATTATACTACCATCCTACTATAACACTAAATTATGCAAAAGTCCTACTATACCACTAAAATATACAAAGATCCTACTATAGCACTGAAACATACAAAAATCCCATTATACCACTAAATTATGTAATCAACCAATAAAATTCCTATTATACCACTAAATTACACTAACATCCTACCATGCCACTAAATTATACAAACATCTTACTATACAACTAAATTACACTAACATCCTACCATGCCACTAAATTATACAAACATCTTACTATACAACTAAATTATACTAACAACCTACAATATCAATAATTATACAAAAATTCTAGTATACCACTAAGTTAAACAAAAATCATTATATACCACTAAATTTCTCAAACATCCTACTATACCACAAAATTATGTAAACATCCTACTATACCACCAAATTATGTAAACATCCTACTATATTGCTAAATTATACTAAAATCCTACTATGCAACGAAATTATGCAGACAACTCACAAAAATCCTACTATACACGTTAATTATAAAATCATCCTACTATACCACTAAATCATACAATCAACTCAAACACCGTACTATACCACTACATTATGCATACATTGTCACGATCGTTTGTAGAATAAATGGACCAAGGCTCAGCGTGCGTAGAGTTCCACATGTTTAATAAATTAAACTCACCAAAACAATACAGAAAAAAACAAATGTGACGTCAATGCAGTGCTCACAGGCACTGCACAAAACAAACAGGTGGGAAAAGGCTGCCTAAATATGATCCCCAATCAGAGGCAACGATAGACAGCTATGTCAGATTAGGAACCATACCACACCATACCGGTGATCCCGGGATGGCCAAGACTGAGCAAGTTATGGCACAGCTGTATTAGTTGGGGTTTGACAAACGCAGGAACGTAGGTCTTGCCTGCAGTGGTGTCGGGGGGTGCTGGGTCTTGGATGGCTGCTTTCATTTCCCACTGTATGGGTCCCACGACACAAGACGGAGGAGGATGGGCTCGGGAGCTGAGTTAGAGGAAGGGGTGTCAAATAGACAGGATAAGGAATCAGCCTTCACATTTTTCTTGCCGGGCAGACATGCAGACATGTGACAGTGAGGTTGAAGCAGGTGAAGAAGAGTGCCAAGCGAGCCTGTCTGGGGTTGAGCATCTTAGCACTTCCTAAGTACTCCAAATTGCGGTGCTCGGTAAGGACAAGGATTGGGTGATGAGCTCCCGTTAGCGGGATCTAAGCCATAAAAAGTTTTAAGCACGGCCGTGACTTTGCTTTCATCCATGTTGACCCCTCCTGGTATCAGCACTAACCCTAGGTAGGTTACCATAGCAAAGTGAAATGCGCTCTTCTCAGCCTTGACATAAAGATGATGGTCCTGTAGCCGTTGGAATACTTGTTGCACAGGCTGTACGTGTTCTGCAAGGGAGTGAGAGTAGATCAAGATATTGTCAATGTACACAATGAACTGTTGATCATGTCCTGGAAAACTTAATTTATGAAGGACTGGAAGATTGCGGGAGCATTGCTGAGACCGTAGGGCATAACCAGGTATTTGTAGTGACCCCTAGCGGTGATGAATGCCATCTTTCACTCATCCCCACTTCGGATACGGACCAGGTTGTAAGCACTACGTAGGTCCAGTTTGGAGTAGATGGAAACTTGTTCTAGAGCGGCTGAAATCAGATGAAGAGGGAAGCGATTCTTAATGGTAAGATCATCGGGGGGTCAGTAATGTATGCAGGGACAGAGACAACCATCCTTTTTTTTACAAAAAATAAACTGGATGCAGCCGGAGACATTGATGGACGGATGAATCCCATGTCGAGAGCCTCGCCTATATAGATGTCCTTAGCCTCATTCTCTGGGATGGACAAGGGGTAGATCTGACCCTTATGGGGCGATGCCCCAGGAAGGAGGTCAATTGCGCTGTCCGCCGGGCGAAGAAGAGGCAGAATGGACGCCTTTATCTCGCTGAAGACACTCAGGAACTAGGCATATACAGGTGGGATGTGGGTTGGAACGGCAGGCTCCAATCACATTTACATTTACATTTAAGTCATTTAGCAGACGCTCTTATCCAGAGCGACTTACAAATTGGTGAATTCACCTTCTGACATCCAGTGGAACAGCCACTTTACAATAGTGCATCTAAATCATTAAGGGGGGGGGTGGTGAGAAGGATTACTTATCTTATCCTAGGTATTCCTTGAAAAGGTGGGGTTTCAGGTGTCTCCGGAAGGTGGTGATTGACTCCGCTGTCCTGGCGTCGTGAGGGAGTTTGTTCCACCATTGGGGGGCCAGAGCAGCGAACAGTTTTGACTGGGCTGAGCGGGAACTGTACTTCCTCAATGGTAGGGAGGCGAGCAGGCCAGAGGTGGATGAACGCAGTGCCCTTGCTTGGGTGTAGGGCCTGATCAGAGCCTGGAGGTACTGCGGTGCCGTTCCCCTCACAGCTCCGTAGGCAAGCACCATGGTCTTGTAGCGGATCCTTCTATAGAGTTTGCTCGACAGGGTAGACTGAAGCAGTTCTTAAAACAGGCGGGAGACCATGATAGAAGTTCCCCTTGCCACCAGGAGATGGCAGATTTGTGAAGGCTTAGCCATGGGTGACCGAGAATGAGGGATGTTTTAGGTGAAGACAACACCATTAACTAAATGAGGCCAATATGAAGGGTGATACTTTCGGTCATGCGAGTCACAAGACCAGTTCCGAGAGGTTGTCCGTCCACAGCATTAATCCAAAGGGGAGGATTAACAGGGATTAGTTTGACCCTTAACATGTAGTAACTCCCCATCCCGGGTCCGGGAGCGTAATCATCGACTGACACTAATTAGCATAACTCAACGGACATAAATATTCCTAGAAAATATTCCTATTCATGAAAATCACAAGTGAAATTGAGACACAGCTTATCCTTTTGTTAATCACCGTGTCATCTCAGATTTTCAAAATATGCTTTACAGCCAAAGCTTGACAAGCATTTGTGTAAGTTTATCAATAGCCTAACATATCATTTTGTCCAGCTAGCAGCAGTTAACCTTTGATGAGCTTTGGATGTTTTTACTCACGAGACTCCCAGTTAGATAGCCAATGTTCCTTTTTTCCAAAAATATTATTTTTGTAGGTGAAATACCTCCGTTTGTTCTTCACGTTTGGCTGAGAAATCGCCCGGGAATTGCAGTCACGAAAACGCCGAAAAATATTCCATATTAGCTCCATAATATCGACAGAAACATGGCAAACGTTGTTTATAATCAATCCTCAATGTGTTTTTCAAATATCTATTCGATAATATATCCACCGGGTAAATTGGTTTTTCAGTAGGACCGATTGGAATAATGGCTACCTCTGTATTTTACGCGAGAATCACTCTAAGAGCCATCAGGTGACCACTTGTGCAATGTAGCTGCTTACGGGTATTCTTCAACATAAATGCGTAAAACTATGTCACAATGCTGTAGACACCTTGGGGAATACGGAGAAAAAGTAATCTGGTTGATAGCCAATTCACTGCTCAATAGGGACGCATTGGAACGCAGAGCTTTCAAAAGATGAGTCACTTCCGGATTGGATTTTTCTCAGGCTTTTGCCTGCAATATCATTTCTGTTATACTCACAGACAATATTTTTACAGTTTTGGAAACTTTCGAGTGTTTTCTATCCTAAGCTGTCAATTGTATGCATATTCTAGCATCTTGTCCTGACAAAATATCCCGTTTACTACGGGAACGTTATTTTTCCAAAATGAAAATAATTATACAACACATTTTCCAAAAAGTAGTAGCATTAGTCACGTAAACACAGAAATAAACAAATGGCACATTGGATTCCAAATTTTAAAAATAAGTGGTGCTTTTCTTACCGAGGAGACAAAGTTAAATAAATTACTACTATAAACGTTACATACAAATCTGAGTAGTATATTTAACTGTTGTGCCAATTGTTCGTCAATAAAATTTCTTGCAGCCCCTCGAGTCCACTAGTCCCTCCACAAAGTGCATAACCCCATTTGCAGAAAGAAGAGCCGGGATCCCAAACTGCCTTTTGGTAATGTTCAAAAACGTAGAGGTGATTACCCGGGCGGAAGTGGAGGCGTTGTGGTCAGCCCCTCATGGGGGGCGAATCAGACAGCTTTTGAGTAGGTGGTTACTCTCTCCACAATAGAGGCACAGGTTTTCATGTAACCTCCAGTGTCTCTCGGCAGGCGTGACAAGGGCGCGGCCGAGTTGCATGGGTTCGGGGCTGTTGGACCCTGGTGGACTAGAGAAGGGCATGGAAGACTCGCAGGCCGTGGGCGACTGTATATGTCTGCGGTCCACCAGTCGGTTGTCAATGGATATGGACATCCGGATGTTTTTGTTTAGGTCCGTTACATCTCCTATGCAGGCAAGTTTGGTCTGTAACTCCCGATTAAGCCCCCTCCGGTAGACTGTAAGGAGAGCTGGTGTTGCACTCATGTAACAGGTCCCCGGTGTGATGATCTGAAACGGAACGATCGGGCACCTCCTTGAGGAGGGCGTAGATACTTGATTCAGAGGACAGATCAGAACTTTGAGCAACCCACAGGGCTGTGACTGTGAGTAGAGAGATGACGTAGTCCACCCTGTCTTTGTCAGAGGTGAAGTCAGCGGGGTGGTGGTCTATCTACAGGTTACACTGCATGACAAATCCTTGACATTTCCCTGGGGAGCTGTCGTACTTACTAGGCATGGGAATGGGAGAGATGAACGAGAGGAGGCTGTGGCATCTGATAGCAGTGAAGTAAGGAATGGACTGGCGAAAGACGGTGCAGAGTTAATTATTTCATTCCTCCTGTTGTGCCAGACATAGCAGCTTTGCTGAATCCATCTGTTGTTTTTGGTGAGGTATTCTGTAATGAACATGAGGGGAGACAGAGAGCTGCTTTCAAGCACAGGGCACAGCAAGTGTTTATTGCAAAGGACAACAGGAGGAGGCAGGTAGCTGGGTCCAGGGGCAGGCAGAAGGTCATGAACATGGGGTCTGTTAGGGATGAATCAGAATTAGTTAGGTAACACTCATAAATAAGGTGTTTTATGAATATAATAATGCTTATGTGAGATATGTCATTTGAATGTCTTCTTTGGACTATACTGTTGGCAGTTTGCAGTTATCCCTTCTCTGCTAGGGCTTAGTCACTTGGGGCTCAGAGAGGGGAGAGGTCAGGCTTGTCTTCATATGTCAATGTTTCTGTTAAAACATGTGATGTTATGAAGAATATCAGAAAGGGAGGAGGACAGAATGGAGGCTTGTCTTCTTATGGGAATGTGTCTGTAACTATTCTGTCCCCTCTGAGGTTGCCCTTATCTTGATTTAGTATATGGCCTAGGAGGCTCACTTTCTCTTCCAATCTTGTCCAGGAGAGAGTGTATTTGAGATGGGAGTATCTAGAATTGACAATTGATACTATATATGCCATTGGGTGAGGTAATGTTTTGGTCCTACCAAGAACGAGATAGGAACTTCGTTTAGGAGACCAAACTGAACAATAATTTATATCTAATGCTATCTTTGTGTAATGTCCGTAACATATGTTTTTCGTCATGTGAGTTGAGATAGGTGTGTCTTGGCTATAAATGAAACTAAGAACTGTTTTAGAAGCACTCTCAGGGAATCCATTTATAGCCACTGAATTGATCTGAGAGTCAAAAAGGGGTATGGTGAAGCTCATATAATTAAATATGGACTTTATGATATAACTCTGACTTGTGTGTGGTTTGCTCTCCCATTATTTGGTAATACAGGAAATTTCCATGACAGGTCCAAAAGGGCAACACTACAGGCAGGGAAAAGGTTAGAAACGTAGTCTAGAAATGTAGAAAATTGGAGTGGGTCTAGGGTGTCAGGTAGGGTGGAGGTGATATGATCCTTGACTAGTCTCTCAAAACACTTCATGATGACGGAAGTGAGTGCTATGGGGATATAGTCATTTAGCTCAGTTCCCTTAGCTCTCTTTGAAAACAGGAACAATGGTGGCCCTCTTGAAGCATGTGGGAACAGCAGACTGGGATAGAGATTGATTGAATATATCCGTAAACACGCCAGTCTGCGCCGCATGCTCTGAGACGCGGCTTGGGATGACGTCTGGGCCGGCAGCATTGCAAGGATTAACACATTTAATGTTTTACTCACGTTGGCTGTGGTGAAGGAGAGCCCGCAGGTTTTGGTAGAGGGCCATGTCAGTGGCACTGTACTGCCCTCAAAGCGAGCAAAGAAGTTGTTTAGTTTGTCTGGGAGCAAGATGTCTTTGTCTGCGACGGGGCTAGTTATCTTTTTGGAATCCGTGACTGACTGTAGAACATGCCACATACGTCTCGTGTAGGAGCCGTTGAATTGCGACTCTACTTGAACTGAAAATGATCTTGTTTGATTCCTTGTGGAGGGAATAGCAACACTATTTGTATTTGGTCATGTTTCCGGTCGCTACTATGCAACTAAATTATACAAACATCCCACTAATCAACTAAATAATACAAACACACTACTACACTGCTAAATTATACAAACATCCTACTTTACCACTAAATTGTGCTAAAATCCTACTATACTACTAAATAATGCAATCAACCAACAAACATCCAACTGTTCAACTAAATTATGCAAACATCCTGCAATACTACTACATTATGCAAATATACTACTATACCATACAATTATGCAAAAAATCCACTATATTACTAAATTATGCAGACATCTTATTATACCACTAAATTATGCAATCAACCAAAAAATATCCTACTATTTGTCACGTTCTGAACTTAGTTCTGTTATTATATATTTGTTTAGTATGGCCAGGTCGTGAGTTGGGTGGGTTGTCTATGTTTGTTTTTCTATCATTTGTGATTTCTGTGTTCGGCCTAGTATGGTTCTCAATCAGAGGCAGCTGCCAATCGTTGTCCCTGATTGAGAATCATACTTAGGGAGCCTGGTTTCACTTTTGAGTTGTGAGTGTTTGTGCCACACGGGACTGTTTTGTTTGTGTCGTTTAGTCACGTTTATTGTTTTGTATTGCAGTGTTAATTTTTGATTAAAACATTATGGACACTTACCATGCTGCGCATTGGTCCTCCGATCCTTCTCGCTACTCCTCAGAAGAGGAGGGCGAGATCCATTACACTATTCCACTAAATTTCACAAACTTCCAACAATACCATTATATTGTGCAAGCATTCTTCTGTACCACTAAATTATACTAACATCCTACCATATCGCTGAATTATAGAATCAAACTTTAAACATCCTACTATACCACTAAATTATCCAAACATCCTACTATACTTCTAAATGATGCAAACATCCACTGTACCACTAAATAATGCAATCGAACTTCGAACACACTACTATACCAATACATTATTCAAACAACAAATATCCTACTATTCCACTAAATTATTCAGACATCCTGCTCTACAACTAAATTATTCAAACATCCTACTATTCCACTAAATTATAAAAACTTCCTACTATACCACTAAATTACACAAACATCCTACCATACCACTAAATTATGCAATCAACCAACAAAAATCCTACTCTACCACTAAATTACACTAACATCCTACCATACCACTAAATTATACAAACATCTTAGTATACAACGAAATTATACAAACATACTACAAAATAACCAAATTATACAAAAATCCTGCTGTACTAAGTTACTTAAAAATCCTGGTATGCATCACTAAATTATACTAACATTTAACTAAAAAACAACATTTTGCAAACATCCTACAATATCACTAAATTATCCAAACATCCTACTATTCTACTAAATGATGCTACACAACTGAATTATAGTCACGTCCTACTTTACCACTGAATTTGGCAAACATCCTACCATATCACTGAATTATACAAACAACATACGAAACCACTAAGTTATAGAAGAATTCTGCTATACCACTAAATTATGCTAACATGCTATTAAACCTCTAAAATATACCATCATTCTACAATACCACTAAAATATGAAAATTATGCAAACATCCTACTATAGCACTAAATTATACAAACATCTGTCACACCCTGACCATATTTTGCTTTGTATGTTTCTATGTTTTGTTTGGTCAGGGTGTGATATGAGTGGGCATTCTATGTTGGATGTCTTGTTTGTCTATTTCTATGTCTGGCCTGATATGGTTCTCAATCAGAGGCAGGTGTTAGTCATTGTCTCTGATTGGGAACCATATTTAGGTATCTTCTTCAAAGGACAACCCAGCCTTTCATCTACGACCAGCCGATCAAAGCGCAGCTCAGAATAAATATTTATTGCATTTTCCTTTATCAAATGGGCAGTTATTTAGAATGTATAGGATACTCTATTTACGATAGCATAGCTGCCTTCGGCTCGATAGATACACAAAACATTTTTGTTCTTCAGTCTTCCCACTCTTTCATTCAAAACCCAACCTCCTTTCTTAGTGTAACTAGCTGTCATATCTGTTCCGTCCGCTAGGAACGTTTTCCTTTATGACATAATTTGTAATCAATGTATAATCCATTCTGTGTAGATGTAATTTTGTGTGATTATTTAGGTATTTAGTAAATAAATAATGAAACAACATTTTGTATTGCTGATTCAACTTGTTAGCCAGGGTTCGTGAAGATAACCAAGAATTTACAACTTTCAGATGAGACTGAATTAAGGGACGATTAAATATTGACTGCTACTGATGTAAAAGATTAGTAGGTCTTTAAGAGTTTATTCGGAAGATAACAGCTCTATAAACATTATTTAGTGGTGCCCCCCGACTTTCTAGTTAATTACATTTACCTGATTAGCTTAATCAGGTAATATTAATTACAGAGAAATTATTTTGTAGAATAGCATGTCATATCACTTAATCCGGCATAACCAAAGACATGACAACACCGAATGTATTTTTCCTTATTCGTGTCTGTTCGCTAGTCTTGTCTACCTTTTACTTTGTGAAACACCACAATGAATGGTTGAAAAGCATTCAACAACCCAGATGTAAAACTACACTGTGCTATTACATGTACACAAAATAATCCCATCTCTCTCTCTCTCTCTCTCTCTCATGCCATCTTCCTTTGTCTGTAGGTGTTATGATCATGGTTGCATCCCGAATGGCACCCTCTTCCCTTTATAGTCCACTAATTTTGACCAGTAGTGCACTATAATGGGGATTGTGTGCCAAATGGGACGCATTCCATTATCCTAAGGGCAATAGTTACAAACAATCCTAACAGACAGACACTGCTGTTTTTGCTTGGAACCATAATAACCTTTTCCCCCAGACTGACTGTGAAAGAGATGCAGAGGTCTTGGTTGGTTTCTTGGTTGGGCATCCTCAAAAGCACACACACTAACTTACCCCTAACCCTAACTGGCTCCTAACCCTAACTGACCCCATAACCCAACCTGACCCCTAACCTTAACTGACCCCTAACCTTAACTGCCACCTAACTTTGACTGACCCATTTCACTCACTGTCCCCTAACCCTAACTGACCCCCAATGGACCCCTAACCTTATCCCTGCTGCTACCTCCTACTGCTACTCTCTCTTCTCCACAGCCATCTGTCTGTCTGTCTGTCTGTCTGTCTGTCTGTCTGTCTGTCTGTCTGTCTGTCTGTCTGTCTGTCTGTCTGTCTGTCTGTCTGTCTGTCCACGTACCTTACAGAGGTCATCAACCTCCCATTATCCTCTACTGCTAGCCAGACAGTCAGGCACACTTCGGCTCACCAACATACGTATAAACACACTCCAGCCCACCAACATACGTAGAAACACATTCCAGCCCTCCAACGTACGTAGAAACACACTCCATCCCACCAACACATGTCGAAACACACTCCAGCCACCAACATGGAAAACATTTCTTTGATGTATTTGATACCATTCCACTTATTGCGCTCCAGCAAATTGCACAAGCCCGTCCTCCCCAATTAAGGTACCACCAACCTCCTGTGCAACACACACAACATACTCCCAGGCTGTCATAAGGACGCCTCACAGAGCCTGGCAGAAACACAACCCAGTGGAAAGGACAGAATATGGATGACTATAGGATCCACAGCTTTTTTCCTGTCTCTATAGTTGTCTCTCAGTATGGGAATAAACAATACATTATAATTACACCTGGCCTCCATCACACATCACATCTAAAAAACTACTCAGAATTCCTCACCAATCAGCAAGCCAAGCGAGGCACCAATTTACTGTACTAAAGACTGATGCTTTTGAAATGTGCTGTTTTGTAACGAGGGATTGAGGGAATGGAATGTAAACTATGGACCAATTAGGACTAAAGGATGGAAATTGAAGTTCTACAGAGCTCAACTACAAAAAACAGTTCATGTGACCTGTTAGAATTTCATACATACTCATCAGACATCAGAAATAAATCAATCATTGTTAACGTCAACATGCATTCGTACACTGCCTGCCTTATTTTCCAGTAGAGGTCTTATCTGTCAACCGCTTCTATCTCCTCTCTCTCTCTCTCTCTCTCTCTCTCTCTCTCTCTCTCTCAATTAAATTCAATGGGCTGTATTGGCATGGGAAACATATGTTTACATTGCCAAAGCGAATGAAATGGATAAACAAAAGTGAAGAAAACAATAAAAAGTAAACAGTAAATATTCCACTCACAGAAGTTCCAAAATAAGATAATTTTCAAATGTCAAATGTCTATATACAGTGTTATAACGTTGTGCAAATATTTCAAGTGCAAAAAGGAAAATAAATAAACATAAATATTGGTTGTAAATTATTTACAATGGTGTTTGATCTTCACTGGTTGCCCTTTTCTTGTGGCAACAGGTCACAAATCTAGCTGCTGGGATGGCATACTGTGGTATTTCACACAATACATATGAGAGTTTATCAAAATTGGATTTGTTTTAGAATTCTTTGTGGGTCTGTCTAATCTGAGGGAAATATGTGTCTCTAATATGGTCATATATTTGGTAGAAGGTTAGGAAGTACAGCTCAGTTTCCAACTCATTTTGTGGGCAGTGTGCACATATCCTGTCTTCTCTTGAGAGCTAGGTCTGCCTACGGTGACCTTTCTCAATAGCAAGGCTATGCTCACTGAGTCTGTACATAATCACAGCTTTTCTTAATTTTGGGTCAGTCACAGTGGTCAGGTTTTCTGCCACTGTGTACTCTCTGTTTAGGGCCAAATAGCATTCTAGTTTGCTCTGTTTTTTTGTTAACCTCATGAAACTCTGGGGGCGCTATTTCCTTTTTGGATGAAAAACGTTCCCGTTTTAAACAAGATATTCTGTCACAAGACGATGCTCGACTATGCATATAATTGATAGCTTTGGAAAGAAAACACTCTGAATTTTCCAGAACTGCAAAGATATTGTCTGTGAGTGCCCTAGAACAGGAGCTACAGGCAAAACCAAGATGAAACGGCAACCAGGAAATTAGCAGGATTTTTGAGGCTCTGTTTTCCATTGTCTCCTTATATGGCTGTGAATGTGACAGGAATGAGCCTGCCCTATCTATCATTTCTTCCGGGTGTCTGCAGGATTGTGACGTATTTGTAGGCATATCATTGGAAGATTGACCATAAGAGACTACATTTTCCAGGTGTCCGCCCGGTGTCCTCCGTCGAAATTGGTGCGTCATTTTCAGCTGCTGGTATTTTTCCATGGGATTCTGAGGGGAAAGCAGGCTTCCACGAACGGCATATCAATGAAGAGATATGTGAAAAAACACCTTGAGGATTGATTCTAAACAACGTTTGCCATGTTTCGGTCGATATTATGGAGTTAATTCAGAAAAAGTTTGACGTTTTGGTGACTGAATGTTCGGTTCGTTTCGGTAGCGAAATGTGATGTACAAAACGGAGCGATTTCTCCTACACAAAGATTCTTTCAGGAAAAACTGAACATTTGCTATGTAACTGAGAGTCTCCTCATTGAAAACATCCGAAGTTCTTCAAAGGTAAATGATTTTATTTATTTGGTTATCTGGTTTTTGTGAAAATGTTGCGTGCTAAATGCTGCGCAAAATGCTAAGCTAGCTTGCAATACTCTTACACAAATGCTTGATTTGCTATGGTTCAAAAGCATATTTTGAAAATCTGAGATGAGTGTTGTTAAGAAAAGGCTAAGCTTGAGAGCTAGCACATTCATTTCATTTCATTTGCGATTTTCATAAATAGTTAACGTTACGTTATGCTAATGAGCTTGAGGCTATAACTGGATACAGGTTTTTTTCATAGCCAAACGTGAACGAAACGGAGCGATTTGTCCTACACAAATAATATTTTTTTGAAAAACTGAACATTTGTTATCTAACTGAGTCTCCTCATTGAAAACATCTGAAGTTCTTCAAAGGTAAATGATTTTATTTGAATGATTTTCTTGCTTTTGTGAAAATGTTGCTGGCTGAATTCTAGGCTTATAGCTATGCTAGCTATCAATACTCTTACACAAATGCTTGTTTAGCTATGGTTGAAAAGCATATTTTGAAAATCTGAGATGACAGTGTTGTTAACAAAAGTCTAAGCTTGAGAGCAAATATATTTATTTCATTTCATTTGCGATTTTCATGAATAGTTAACGTTGCGTTATGCTAATGAGCTTGAGGCTATAAATAGAATCCCGTATCCGGGATTGCTCGACGCAAGAAGTTAACTCTTTCCGATACATACGTATTTATCTTTTTGTTTCTGATGATTTGGAATTGATCCAATTGTGTTACTGTCCTGGTGCTCTGTGGGGTATGATTGTGAACAGAGCCCCAGGACCAGCTTGCTTAGGGGACTCTTCTTCAAGTTCATCTCTCTGTAGTTGATTGCTTTGTTATGGAAGATTTGGGAATCACTTCCTTTTAGGTGGTTGTAGAATTTCCATCACTCTCCTTCTTGGTAAATTGGCCCTTACACAGCCAGGAGGTGTGTTGTTTCATTGTCCTGTTGAAAAATAAATGATAGTCCCACTAAGCCCAAACCAGATGGGATGGTGTATCATTGCAGAATGCTGTGGAAGCCATGCTGGTTAAGTGTGCCTTGAATTCTAAATGAATCACAGAAAGTGTCACCAGCAAAGCACCCCCACACCATAACACCGCCACTTCCATGCTTTATGGTGGGAAGTACATATGCGGAGATCATCTGCTCACCCACATCGCATCTCACAAAGACACGGCTGTTGAATCCAAAAATCTCCAATTTGGACTCCTCAGACCAAAGGACAGATTTCCATTGGTCTAATGTTCAATGCTCATGTCTCTTGGCCCAAGCAAGTCTCTTCTTATTGATGTCCTTTAGTAGTGGTTTCTTTGCAGCAATTTGACCATGACGGCCTGATTCACACAGTTTCTTCTTAAACCTGTTACGGCTAGACGTTCCGCTAGCTCTGCAATATCGGGTGAAATTGCAGAGCGCGAAATTCAAATTAAATTACTAGAAATATTTAACTTTCATAAAATCACAAGAGCAATACACCAAAATAAATCTTAACTTGTTGTTAATCCAGCCACCGTGTCAGATTTCAAAAGAAGATCTCCTTCTTTATATCCCCAAAATGTCAATATATTTGGCACATTTGATTCAGAAATACACCGGCTCCAACTCGCCCAACATGACTACAAATGATCTAATAAGTTACCTGTAAACTTGGTCCAAACATTTCAAACAACCTTCCTAATCCAACTTTAGTTATCCTAAAATGTAAATAATAGATACATTCTAAGACAGAATATACTGTCTTCAATAGCGGATAAAATCAAAGTGGAGTGAGTTCCAGGTCACGAGCACCAAACAAAAGAGTCCACTTGGCTTGACACTCACACTGAACAGCCCTACTTCTTCATTTCTCAAAGGAAAAACATCAACCAATTTCTAAAGACTGTTGACATCTAGTGGAAGCCATAGGAACTGCAACCAGGTGCCTCATAAATCTAGTTTCCCATAGAAATCTAATAGAAAACACACTGACCTCAAAAATGTTTTTTCCTGGATGGTTTGTCCTCGGGTATGTGCCTGCCAAATAAGTTATGTTATGATAACGGACATTATTTTAACAGTTTTAGAAACTTTAGAGTATTTTCTATCCAAATCTATGTATATGAATATCCTCTGAAGCATTTATATGGGCTGCAATTTCTGAGCCTGGTAACTCTAATGAACTTATCCTCTGCAGCAGAGTTAACTCTGGATCTTCCATTTCTGTGGCGGTCCTCATGAGAGCCAGATTCATCATAGCGCTTGATGGTTTTTGCAACTGCACTTGAAGAAACTTTGAAAAATCATTAAATATTCAGTATTGACTGACCTTCATGTCTTAAAATAGTGATGGGTTGTTGTTTCTCTTTGCTTATTTGTGCTGTTCTTGAGATAATACGGACTTGGTCTTTTACCAAATAGGGATATCTTTTGTATACCTCCCCTACCTTGTCACGACACAACCAAGTGGCTCAAACACATTAAGTAGGAAATGAATTCAACAAATTAACTTTTTAGAAGGAACACCAAAGGCACCAAAGGGGGAGGAATTGCAATCTACTGCAGAGATAGCCTGCAAAGTTCTGTCATGATTTCCAGGTCTATAGCCAAACAGTTTGAACTTCTAATTTTAAAAATTAACCTCTCCAGAAATAAGTCTCTCACTGTTGCCGCCTGCTATCAACCTCCCTCCGCTCCCAGCTGTGCCCTGGACACCATTTGTGAATTGATCGTTCCCCATCTAGCTTCAGAGTTCGTTCTGTTAGGTGACCTAAACTTGGATATGCTTAACACCCAGGCAGTCCTACAATCTAAGCTAGATGCCCTCAATCTCATACAAATCATCAAGGAACCCACCAGGTACAACCCTAAATCCGTAAACATGGGCACCCTCATAGACATTATCCTGACCAACTTGCCCTCCAAATATACCTCCCTTGTTTTCAATCACAATCTCAGCGATCACTGCCTCATTGCCTCTATCCGCTATGGGTCTCTGGTCAAACGGCCACCCCTCATCACTGTCAAACGCTCTCTAAAACACTTATGTGAGCAGGCCTTCCTAATCAACCTGGCCCAGGTATCCTAGAAGGATATTGACCTCATCCCTTCAGTCGAGGATGCCTGGTCATTCTTTAAAATAAATTCCATCACCATCTTAGATAAGCATGCCCCGTTCAAAAAATGCAGAACTAAGAACAGATATAGCCCTTAGTTCACTCCAGACCTGACTGACCTTGACCAGCACAAAAACATCCTGTGGCGGACTGCAATAGGATCGAATAGTCCCCACGACATGCAAATGTTCAGGGAAGTCAGGAACCAATACACGCAGTCAGTCAGGAAAGCAAAGGCTAGCTTTTTCAAGCATTCGCATTCTGTAGCTCTAACTCCAAAATGTTTCGGGACACTGTAAAGTCCATGGAGAACAAGAGCACCTCCTACCAGCTGCCCACTGCACTGAGGCTAGGTAACACTGTCACCACTGATAAATCCATGATAATCGAAAATTTCAATAAGCATTTCTCAACGGCTGGCCATGCCTTCCTCCTGTCTACTCCAACTCCGGCTACCCTGCAGCTACTCACCCAAGCCTCCAAGCTTCTCCTTCACCCAAATCCAGACAGCAGATGATCAGAAAGAGCTGCAAAACCTGGACACGTAGAAATCAGCTGGGTTAGACTGGACCCTCTCTTTCTAAAACTATCCCCCGCCATTGTTGCAACCCCTATTACCAGCCTGTTCAACCTCTCTTTCCTATCGTTCGAGATCCCTAAAGATTGCGGTAGCTTTCCAGTCATCCCCCTCTTCAAAGGGGGTGAAACCCTAGACCCAAACTTTTACAGACCTATATCCATCCTGCACTGCCTATCTAAAGTCTTTGAAAGCCAAGTTAATAAACAGATCACTGACCATTTCGATTCCCACTGTACCTTCTCAGCTGTGCAATCCGGCTTCCGAGCCGGTCACAGGTGCACCTCAGCCACGCTCAAGATACTAAACGATATCATAAGCACCATTGATAAAAGACAGCACTGTGCAGCCGTCTTCATCGACTTGGCCAAGGCTTTCGACTCTGTCAATCACCGCATTCTTATCGGCAGACTCAATAGCCTTGATTTTTCTAATGACTGCGTCGCCTGGTTCACCAACTACTTTGCAGACAGAGTCAGTGTGTCAAATCGGAGGGCATGTTGTCCGGACCTCTGGCAGTCTCTATTGGGGTGCCACAGGGTTCAATTCTCGGGCTGACTCTTTTCTCTATATATATATCAATGATGTTGCTCTTGCTGCGGACGATTCCCTGATCCACCTCTACGCAGACGGCACCATTCTGTATACTTCTGGCCCTTCCTTGAACACTGTGCTAACTAACCTCCAAATGAGCTTCAATTCCATACAACACTCCTTCCGTGGCCTCCAACTGCTCTTAAACGCTAGTGAAACGCTAGTAAAACCAAATGTATGCTTTTCAATCGTTCGCTGCCTGCACCCGCCCGCTCAACTAGCATCACCAACCTGGACGGTTCCGACCTAGAATATGTGGACAACTATAAATACCTAGGTGTCTGGCTAGACTGTAAACTCTCCTTCCAGACTCATATTAAACATCTCCAATCACAAATCAAATTTAGAACCGGCTTTCTATTTCACAACAAATCCTCTTTCACTCACGCCGCCAAACATACCCGAGTAAAACTGACTATCCTACCGATCCTCGACTTCGGCGATGTCATCTACAAAATAGCTTCCAATACTCTACTCAACAAACTGGATGCAGTCTATCACAGTGCCATCCATTTTGTCACCAAAGCCCCTTATAACACCGACCACTGTGACCTGTATGCTCTAGTCGGTTGGCCCTCGCTACATATTCGTCGCCAGACCCACTGGCTCCAGGTCATCTGTAAGTCTAAGCTAGGTTAAGCTCGGCCTTATCTCAGTTCATTGTCACAATAACAACACCCACCCATAGCACACGTTCCAGCAGGTATATCTCACTGACCACCCTCAAAGCCAACACCCCATTTGGCTGCCTTTCCTTCCAGTTATCTGCTGCCAGTGACTGGAACGAATTGCAAAAATAGCTGAAGTTGGAGACTTTTATTTCCCTCAACATCTTTAAACATCAACTATCTGAGCAGCTAACCGTTTGCTGCAGCTGTACACAGTCCATCTGTAAATAGCCCACCCAATCTACCTACCTCATTCCCATACTGTTTTTATTTTACATACTTGTCTGCTCTCTTGCACACCAGTATCTCTACTTGCACATCATCATCTGCTCATTTATCACTCCAGTGTTAATCTGCTAAATTGTAATTATTCGCTCCTATGGCCTATTTATTGCCTACCTCCTCATGCCTTTTGCACACACTGTATATAGACTTTCTTCGTTCTACTGTGTCATTGACTTGTTTATTGTGTTATTGGCTTGTTTATTGTTTACTCCATGTGTAACTCTGTGTAACTCTGTGTTGTTGTCTGTGTCACACTGCTTTGCTTTATCTTGGCCAGGTCGCAGTTGCAAATGAGAACTTGTTCTCAACTCGCCTACCTGGTTAAATAAAGGTGAAATAAATAAAATAAAAAATATATAAAAAAACACCTGTTAATCTAAATGCATTCCATGCGACTACTTCATGAAGCTGGTTGAGAGAATGCCAACTGTGTGCAAAGCTGTCATCAAGGCAAAGGGTGACTTTTTGAAGAATCTCAAATATAAAATATATTTTGATTTGTTTGAGTTTCTACAGGATTCCATGTGTTATTTTGTAGTTTTGATGTCTTCACTATTATTCTACAATTTAGAAGATTGTAAATAATAAAGAAAAGTCATTGAATGAGTCGGTTTTCTAAAACTTTTGACCAGTTGTGTACACACACACACACACATGCATGCACCCATGCACCTACACATTCACACATACACACGTACACACGCACACGCACACGCACACGCACACACACACACAAGCACGTATCAGTCCATTGCATTCCTTTTTCTCTTTTTGCATGTCGAGACACATCTGTCACCTCCGCAGTGAGGGATTTGAGGCAGATTTAGCATTTGTCAGGGTGACGCAATCAATGAGCCAATACATTCAACTATCAATGACAAAAAAACATTTGGCTTGTAATTAATGTCAAACAAAGGCTCTGTCACTGGTATGGTTTTATAGCTATTCTATTGTGTAAAGATATAAAGTTATAAATTATGTAAGTTAGATGTCAGTGACATTCTATGGTTTTTGTCTGGCTGTTTGATCGGTCAGTTGCACTTTATAGTTCTGAGTCAGGGGATATGGTTGTAAAACCTGTTTCTGGGTCCAATGGGGCTGGAAGGTCCAAATGGGTCTCTGTGTTGGTTAATGGGGCGTCTCATGCTAAGAGTGGGCTGGGGACATCATAATGATTCCCAGGCTGAATGAGTTTGTTCATTAATGAAGTTTTCCAGCTCGCTCAGCTCTCCCCGTCTCTGCTAATGAGTCATCTCTAGCGTAATTAGTGGTTTGCCTGATTAAGTCATAAGAACGGAGACAGCAGTATCCTGCTGGAGATGACACACCCCGCTGTTTACCTGTAGTCAGTAATGAAAGACAAAAAAACTATGGGAAATCTACATTACATATAAAATATGTTTGAGTTAAAACCCTACAACATACAAAAATGTACTACGGGTGGTATGGGGGGCACCCAAACGTTGGTGTCCTTCAATCGTCAGCGCACCAGGAGGAGCACTAGGTCTGTGAGCACACACGCACACATACAGTCACACACACTCATTAAATAACGGGGGCCTGATGTCATCTGGATGGCTCATTTTTGCCCTGAGTGGTGACATGTCTAATAGCTGCCTACTGGCCCAGGGCCCAGATTAAAAAAACCTTCTGAAGTAGAACTTTCTTCTTAACTGACATTTTTCCTTAAATATAGATTTAAGAAGAAAGATAAGCCAAGTTGCTATTCCTCAAAAAGGTTATTGGAAATTGTCTTGAACTTTTTCTTATGCTTCTCCTTAATAAGCAAGAAGTTAAGAATAAATATTATTACGGAAAATGTTCATAATTCCAAGATAGCTAAACTATTGTCTTAAACTCAGTGCAGTGAAAGAAAAAGCGTATGAAAGCAATTAAACATGTTTAATTCACTCACAAACTTCAACTGAAAGTTTCAGTGTTGATAATTTGAAAGCGAAAAACATGTTTTAGAACATTATTCTTAGTAAGAAATATGCTAACTTGATTGCCATTACTAGCTAGATAACTAGCTAAAATGGTTGCCCGGCAACACACATCTAAAGGAAATTTGTAAGAAGATATTTGAGAAGTTTCTCATGAAAAATCGCAAAATGTTAAGATTTGTTGAGGATTTGCACTTACGAACTATCTTATGAACTTCTTATTTCTTTTTCGTGTTTTGTGAATCTGGGCGCACAGTCAATTACAGTTAATGAAACCCTATATGGTTTGGAATTGAAGAACATTTTCTAAAAACCCGGTAAATGTTTCTGTAATTTCAACAGTGAAACAATTTCTAGTGAATATTTGTTTTAACACAACATGTAAAGCTGAAATAAAACATCCCAGAAATGTTCCTTATGCACAAAAAGCTTATTTCTCTCATATTTTTTGCACACATATGTTTACATCCCTGCAGTGAGCATTTCTGCTTTGCGAAGATCCTCCATCTACCTGACATCTGAGGCATATCAAGAAGCTGATGCCACAGATGTCTCACATTTTGAGGGAGTTTGCAATTGGCATGCTGACTGCAGGAATGTCCACCATAGATGTTACCAGATAATTTTATGTTAATTTCCCTACCATTAGCCTCCTCCAACATGATTTTATTAGAATCTGGGAATAAATCCAACCGGCCTCACAACCACAGACCACATGTAACCACGCCAGCCCAGGACTTCCACATCCGGATTCTTCACCCCTGCCCAGTCATGTGAAATCTATAGATCAGGGCCTAATTTATGTGTTTCAATTTACGGATTTCCTTTAACTGTATGAACTGTAACTCAGTAACATTTGTGAAATTGTTGAATGTTGCATTTATATTTTTGGTCAGTATAGAATGCAGAGTAAAATACCTTAAATGTGTTTTGCATAATTCATTTTGAAAGAGTCTCTGGATCGTTAACATACTTGTAGGTGTTCCTTGTAACAGACTTTATTTGTTGCACCACTGAGAGAATTCTGTACCCCACAGAATACAGGTATATACAGTGTTTAGTTAATTCTGTAAACCTGGTCATAAAAATCAACGGTAAGCTACTGTAATTCAGAATACAGTACAACACTGCATTTTTGGAGAAGCAAAAAACATTTTGAACACATTGTAAAATCTGTAACTTGTTTGTACGGTAACTTACTGGCGTCAACCTCTAAGTTACTGTAGGAAAGGTACAGTATTGTTTAATAGTTTTTCAATACAATTAAACAATAAAGTATTGTATTGCTGTGTTGCTATATATTTAGTGCAGTATACTGTACATTATGGTGCATTCTGGAAAAATATTGTGGGACGGGAATTCATTTCCTGGCTCATTAATTAAGGTGTGCCTTGTAAGAAGCTGTATTTGTTGCACCCTTTAGTCAGAGTACTATACCAATTTAAGTGAAAAGTGACATTGGTTCTCTAACAGTTGTATATATTCCCCTTTATGGTTGTGAGGTCTGGGGTCTGCTCACCAACCAAGAATTCACAAAATGAGTCAAACATCTGCAGGCAGAATTCTGCAAAAATATTCTCCGTGTACAACGTAGAACACCAAATAATGCATGCAGAGCAGAATTAGGCCAATACCCAAGAATGATCTAAATCCAGAAAAGAGATTTTAAATTCTACAACCACCTAAAAGGAAGCGATTCCCAAACCTTCCATAACAAAGCCATCATCTACAGAGAGATGAACCTGGAGAAGAGTCCCCTAAGAAAGCTGGTCCTGGGGCTCTGTTCACAAACATCAACACACCCCACAGAACCCCAGAATTGAAGGTCCCCAAGAACACAGTGGCCTCCACCATTTTTAAATGGAAAAAGTTTGGAACCACCAAGACTCTTCGTAGAGCAGGCCGACCTGGCCAAACCGAGCAATTGGGGGAGAAGGGCCTTGGTCAGGATGGTGACCTAGAATCCGATGATCACTCTGACAGAGCTCCAGAGTTCTTCTGTGGAGATGGGAAAACCTTCCAGAAGGACAACCATATCTGCAGCACTCCACCAATCAGGCCTTTATGGTAGAGTGGCCAGACGGAAGCCACTCCTCAGTGAAAGGCACCTGCCAGCCCACTTGGAGTTTGCTAAAAGGCAACTACTGTAAAGGACTAAGACCATGAGAAGCAAGATTCTAAATTCTGATGAAACCAAAATGAATCTCTTTGGCCTAAATGCCAAACCTGGCAAAATCCCTACGTGAAGCATGGTGGTGGCAGCATCATGCTGTGGGGATGTTTTTCAGGAATTGGGAGCCTAGTCAGGATCGAGGGAAAGATCAACAGAGCAAAGTACAGGGAGGTCCTTGATGAAAACCTGCTCCAGATCGCACAGGACCTCAGAATGGGGTGAAGGTTCACCTTCCAACAGGCCAACAACCGTAGGCACACAGCCAAGACAACTCAGGAATGGCTTCGGTACAAGTCTCTAAATGTCCTTGAGTGGCCCACCCAAAGCCTGGACTTGCTCCCGATCTAACATCTCTGGAAAGACCTGAAAATAGCTGTGCAGCGACACTCCCCATCCAACCTGACAGACCTTGAGAGAAGAATGGGAGAAAAAATGTGATATTTTAGGGGGGAGGTTCATTTTTTTTATATACATTTGAAATAAATTCTTGTCATTGTGGTGTATTGTGTGTAGATTGATGGGGGGATGGGGGGTACTATTTAATCCATTTTAGAAAAAGGCTGTAATGTAACAAAATGTCGAAATAGTTAAGAGGTCTGAATACTTTCTGAATGCACTGTATATCTCAGAAATGTATTGGCACTATCCAGAGATGCAGTTGTCGGAGATATATCATAAGATATGTTGTTGTAATTAAAATTATTTTAAGGAGCAGTGTATCCTTAACTTCAACATCATTTTCAGTAATGGTTAGAGAAACATTTTTCTTGGTATGACTATGATATATATTTTTTTGTATCAACCTTGGTTGAATGCACTGACTGTAAATTGCTTCGGACGAGCACGAGCTAAATTACCAAAATGTACATGTAAAAATTGAAACTTGCAAAAAACACTGGGTAATATGTCTTACAGTATTATCCTATAATTGTAATTGGTCATGTGAATTAGATTACAGTAACTGACATGGTACTATAAATTAGATTATAGTAACATTTTGGGTACCGTAAAATGGATTACAGTAGCTTCATTGTAAAACATTTTGACAGTAATCTACTGGCCAATTGATGCCAGTAAGTTGCCATATATTTTACAGGAAATGTTTTACAATGAAGCTAAAGAGAACACAAAGTCTGACAGGTCTTGAAAGAGGTACAGTAGACAATATACATTACTATGACAGTCAGAGAAGTTGAAAAGGGGAACTGCTTCAGAAATTCTCTGTAATCTCATAATTTCAGTCTCACAATGTCACCCAAACACCTCTCCCATTTCAAACTTGTATTTTTCAGCATTGGATTGGGGACTTTGGTATTGTTCATGGTAGGATGAGGGGCCATTGACCTTACCAGTTGTCACTAGGCCAGTTCTTAGTGGTATAGAACATTGCAGAAGCTATGCTAGTGTCCCAAATGGAACCCTTTTCACTATATGGTGCACTACCTTTTACCAGGGCCCATAGGGTGCCATTTCGGATTCAACCTCTGCCTGTTCACCCCAGGAGCTGTCAATTAACAAGCCTCATGATTTAACATCTTCCATGGAGAGAGGGGAGGGCCACTGGGTGCTGTGAGAGGGCTAGGGGCTCTGATCCTGGGCTTGCCGTTTAGACAGAGGTTCCTGTTCCACTCCATGGTCTGCTTGAGGTTAATGTCCTGGTCATCGCAGATCACTCTTAATTGAGAGGATCGGATGATAGGATGCGTCCCAAAAGGCATCCATTTCCATTTATAGTGCACTACCTTTGACCAGGACCCATAGGGCTTTTGATCAAAAGTAGTGCAATATATAGGGAATAGGGTGCCATTTGGGATGCGGAGAGTCTGTAATGTGTTCAAGGCACGGCTGGAGTAAATCTCTGTTTCCTATGCAGTTGGGTGTCAAGCCCCCCAACAGGGTGCCTCGCTCTTCTTGACAAAAATACAATAATCAGGAATGACTGCCGTTTACACCGGGTGCCAGACAGACCAGACCAAACCTGCATGGCTGACTGGCTGGATTCATAGGTGAGATCTAAGTCTCACGACACATCCAACCACATGCCACCATCTATTACAACACGGATTAACAGTTCTTGAACGAAACCACAACACACACAGATGAAGACACACACAACAATGACACCTCGAGAGTAGTAGCTTGTACGCTAAGTGGACAGTTTCTAAACAAAGTTGTGGCGAACAACAGCAGCCGTCAGGAGTTTTCACAAGAAGCAGGAACACTCTGTTTCCTCTGATCTATCTTGTGTTCTGCCAGAGAGGAACCGAAACACCCCGCAGATTATATTTCCTGAGAGAGAGTTTGCCATTTAAGGCTAACATTTCTGCAGGATTGCCTTTAGTGCACCTGGGAGGAGAGAAGAGGCTAGCTGCAGGAGAATGTTGTTTAGTGCTCTAAAAAGCTGCCTGACAATTCCTCTTAACTTCACCACAGAGTTTAATGGCAGGGGCAGAGGGGAGTGCACGGGAGGATGGATGGGGGAATTGAACTTGTGTCCACTTCACAGCTTTTCTGTTTCTCCTCGAGGGGATAGAGCTCAACAGGGGTTTCCAGTGTGTGTGTGTGCGTGTGTTTGTGTGTTTGTGTTTGTGTGTGTGTGTGTGTGTGTGTGTGTGTGTGTGTGTGTGTGTGTGTGTGTGTGTGTGTGTGTGTGAGAGAAGGTGTGAGTCGCGCAGTAGACACCCTGGCAGGAAGGTAGTAGGAGAACACCTTCCCCCTAAGATACCATGTAATTGCCCTCCTTTATGAGTGTGTGTGTGCTTGCGTGTGTGTGTGCGAACCTGCGTGTGTGCGTGCATGGGAGTTTGTGTGTGCTTGACATTGTGTGCGTGTAGTTGTGAGTGTGTAGTTGTGTATGCAATTGTATGTATGACTGTGCTCATGTGTGTGCGTGCGAGATTGTGGAGCCACACTGTCTTCTTATACAGGCTAATTCCTGACTCTCCTTTTCTAGTTTGTGTTTCTCACCACAGGTCATTACACTGAAACACTCCAATGAAGCAGCAAATTACTATTTTTGGCAACGAAAATGTCTAAGAATTATTTCTCTGGAGATAATAATTGGCAGCATCAGGCGGCAAAAGTGAGAAGCTAGTTCTCAACATTGTCCATTGCTTAATGCTAACAACTATTTATCAGCTATCAACAATTTCCTTTAATTTTAACTACTAAGTCTCATTACTCTTATCTACTGACATGATTCAATGGTAGTACAAAACAAGGACTTATTTAGAGTGTAATGTTAGTGGCAGACAGCCAACAAGGCTGTTGGGATATGTTTAGTACTTGGGTTTGGGTGGCCATGATTTAGCTAGTGCAGATCTGTGTCTAGACATAATATTTGTGTCCGTCAACGACATTGACATACTGTAACATGTGTCCCAAATGGCACCCTGTTCCCTATATGGTGTACTACTTTAAAACTAGTAGAATATATGGGGAATAGTGTGAATTTAGAAACCATAGTGAAAACATGACTAAGAAAAGGATAACAAAACAAAAAATGCATAGACACTCAATTTATCTCAGTCTGTGATGCTGGCATATTCTATAATTTTATTTGATTTATTTCAGCTTTATTTTACCAGGTAGGCTAGTTGAGAACAAGTTCTCATTTACAACTGCGACCTGGCCAGGATAAAGCAAAGCAGTTCGACACATACAACAACACAGAGTTACACAGGGAGTAAACAAACATACAGTCAATAATACAGTATAAAAAGTCTTTAAACTGTACAGTGTGTGCAAATGAGGTAAGATAAGGGGGGTAAGGCAATAAATAGGCCATGGTGGCGAAGTAATTACAGTATACCAATTAAACACTGGAGTGATAGATGTGCAGAAGATGAAGTAGATGACATATAATTACATATTCTACTAAAAATATCCCTCCTCGTCACTGAATCAACATCTAATTACTGTATCTAACTTAATCTGAATCTAATTAATGTACTTAACTACTGTATATAACTGAATATGTATCTAACTACCATATCTAACTAGTGTATCAAACTACTATATTGAACTACTGTTTTTTAACTGAATCTGTATCTAACTACTGAATCTAATAACAGTATATCTTCTGTATCTATCTGAATCTGTATCTAACTACGGTATCTAATTGAATCTGTATCATTGTACTGCATCTTGCTACTGTACCTAGCTACTGTATCTAACTAGTGTGTCTAACTTAATCTGTATCCAGCAACTGTATCTAAGTAATATATGTAACTACTGTACTGTATCTAACTGAATCTGTATCTAACTAAATCAAATATACTTTACCGTGAAATGCTTACTTATAAGCCATTATTAACCAGCATTGCAGTTCAAGAATAAGAACATATTTACAAAGTAGACTAAAATATGAAGTAATAATAAAAAGTAACACAATAACAATAACGAGGCTATATACAAGGGGCAACGGTACCGAGTCAGTGTGCGTGGGTACAGGCTAGTTGATGTAATCTGTACATGTAGATGGGGGCGAAGTGACTATGAATAGGTAACAAACAAACAGCGAGTACCATCCGTGTACAAAAGGGAGGGGGGGAGTCAATGTAAATTGTCTTCCTCCTGCCCAGCGCTGTCAGACTCTTCCGTCTGTCCTGAGCTGCCAGAGTCTCCCGTCTGTCCTGAGCTGCCAGTCTCCCATCTGTCCTGAGCTGCCAGAGTCTCCCATCTGTCCTGAGCTGCCAGAGTCTCCCGTCTGTCCTGAGCTGCCAGAGTCTCCCGTCTGTCCTGAACTGCCGGAGTCGCCCGTCTGTCCTGAGCTGCCAGAGTCGCCCGTCTGTCCTGAGCTGCCGGAGTCGCCCGTCTGTCCTGAGCTGCCGGAGTCGCCCGTCTGTCCTGAGCTGCCGGAGTCGCCCATCTGTCCTGAGCTGCCGGAGTCGCCCGTCTGTCCTGAGCTGCCGGAGTCGCCCGTCTGTCCTGAGCTGCCGGAGTCGCCCGTCTGTCCTGAGCTGCCGGAGTCGCCCGTCTGTCCTGAGCTTCCTGGAGTCGCCCGTCCGTCCGGTGCTGCCGAAATCTCCCGTCAATTAGGGTCCACAAGTCCGAGGTCGGCGGCGAGGGTTGCCGTGTTGAAGAGGCCACGGAGGCGGGTAGGGAAGCGCAGAAGGACTATGGTGGAGTGGGGTCCAGGTCCCGAGCCAGAGCCGCCACCGTGGACAGACACCCAGACCCTCCCCTATAGGTTTAGGTTTTGCAGCCGGAGTCCGCACCTTTGGGGAGGGGGGGGGTACTGTCACGTTCTGACCTTAGTTCTTTTATTATGTCTTTGTTTTAGTATGGTCAGGGCGTGAGCTGGGTGGGTTGTCTATCTTCTTTTTTCTATTGATTTGGGATTGCTGTGTTCGGCCAGGTATGGTTCTCAAACAGGGGCAGATGTCAATCTTGGTCCCTGATTGGGAATCATACTTAGTGGGTGTTTACAATCTACCTGAATCTGTATCAAACTAAAGTTCTATCAAACTGAATCTTTATCAAGCTAAAACTTTATCTAACTGAGTCAGTTTCTAAATTAATCTGTATTTAACTTAATCTGTATTTTACTACTGTATCTAACTGAAACTACATATAACTGAATCTGTATCTATCTGAATCTATATCAAACTGAATCTGTACTAAACTGCTGTATTTAACTGAATCAGAATCTAAGGGAATCTGTATCTAACCAAAAATGTATCTAACTGAATCTGTTTCTAACTACCATTGTATCTTAATGAATTTGCATCTAACTGAATCTGTATCTTACCGAATCTGTATCTAACTACTGTATCTAATTTAATCTATATCTAACAGAATCTGTATAAAACAAATGTATCTAACTGAATCTATAACTAATTTAATCTGTATCTAACCAAATCTGCATCTAACTGAATATGTGTCTGACTATGTATCTAACTGAATATATACAGTATGTAACTGAATATGTATCTAACTGAATATGTATCTAACTGAATCTGTATCTAACTGGATCTGTATCTAACTAAATCGTTATCTAACTTAATCTGTACCTTTCCTAATATGTATCTAACTGAATCTGTATCTAACTGAATCTGAATCAAACTAAAGCTGTATCTAACTGAATCTGTATCGAACTAAAGCTATATCTAAATGAATTTGTATTGAACTAAAGCTGTATCTAACTGAATCTTTATTTCAATGACTGTGTCTCACTACTGTGTCTAACTGAAAATATATGTTACTTAATCTGTATCTAACTAATTCTGTATCCAACTGAATCTGTATCTACATGTATCTGAATCTGTATCTAATTGAAAATATATCTAACTGAATCTGTATCTAACTGAATCTGTATCTTACTGAATTTGTATCTAATTGAATATATATCTAACTGAATCTGTATCTTACTGAATCTGTATCTAATTGAATATATATCTAACTGAATCTGTATCTTACTGAATCTGTATCTTACTGAATATATATCTAACTGAATCTGTATCTTACTGAATCTGTATCTTACTGAATCTGTATCTTACTGAATCTGTATCTAATTGAATATATATCTAACTGAATCTGTATCTTACTGAATCTGTATCTTACTGAATCTGTATCTAATTGAATATATATCTAACTGAATCTATCTTACTGAATATGTATCTTACTGAATCTGTATCTAATTGAATATATATCTAACTGAATCTGTATCTTACTGAATCTGTACCTTACTGAATATGTATCTAACTGAATCTGCATCTAATATAATTTGTTTTTAGCGGATTCTGTATCTAACTGAATCTATTTCAAACTGAATCTTAATCAAACTGAATCTCTATCTAACTGAATCTGTATCACACTAAATCTGTATCTAACTGAGTCTCTATCTAACTGAAAAGTATTTAACTAATGGTTAATATTATGACTAATTTGCCCTGTAGAAATCTCTTCTGAGCACTTTAAGCTTTCATGCAGACCTGGAGGAGAAGAGGCTGACACTTTTCTCTAATTCCTCACACGACTCCTTGTAAGTGAAGGCAGTAATGACACTGAAACGGCAGTAATTATTGCAATAGTGTTGAGTGGTAGACTGTTTGGTTTAACGGTGCAATGATGGGCTTCCTCTAAATAGGGCTGAATCGCAGCATAACATTTCAATGGTGTCGTCCCAGCAACAAATGTTCAATGGGATTATAGCGGATCTATTGTTACAAAGAAGAGGGCTCTTTTCATGAAAATAAAGGGAAAATTAGTTGCAATGAGTATAAGAAGCCATGTCCTGAATCAGACCACTCCAACACAGGCAGGCCCCACCTTGATGATTACATTTCTGGTTAAACCCCCCCCCCCCCAACTACCACCAGTATCAAATCAAATTGTATTTGTCACCTTAAAGTGAAATGCTTGCTTAAAAGCAACAATGCAGTTTTAAGAAAACACCTAAAAAATAGTAAGAAATAAAAGTAACAAATACAGTTCAAGTTTACATACACCTTATCCAATTACATTTAAACTCAGTTTTTCACAATTGCTGACTTTTAATCCTAGTAAACATTTCCGTGTCTTCGGTCAGTTAGGATCACCACTTTATTTTAAGAATTTGAAATATCAGAATAATTGCTTAGCAAATAATTTATTTCAGCTTTTCTTTCTTTCAACACATTCCTGTCACGTTTTTTCAAAATTGAACCCAGAAGCAGACCAGGACAAGGAGAGTAGGAAGAAGGTGAGTATTTATTTACAAGTGAATGTGAATGGGTAGATATATCCAGGTGGCGTAGCGGGCAGCGGTGGTGAATTGATGGGAGTAAATAGGTGGATCCAATGGGGTAGCGGTATCCGACTACGACCAGGCGGGAATGGGGTAAATTATCCGGGTGAGTAACTGAAGACAGAACAAACGGAGGTAAGTTTAAGGCAAGCAATACGTAAAAAACAACAAAACAAATTCTATCCAATTTGAGGCTGATACTATGGCACAACATACTGTTCATGGCTAACGATCCGGCAGGGAATGGATGTCAGGTCCGTGCTTATGAAGAGGAGAGATGATGATCAGGACCAGGTGTGCAGATAGCTGATGGGATACAGGTGCGGGTAAACAGAACTCCCAACTGGCTACCTTGCCCGGCAACCAGACCGGGTGCGTTCCAGGACGCCGGAAAAAAACACTCCAGGACAGAACACAGGCAAAAACAGACACAGGAAACGGGATTCGTGACACATTCCCAGTGGATCAGAAGTTTACATTCACTCAATTAGTATTCGGTAGCATTGCCTTTAAATTGTTTAACTTGGGTTAAAGGTTTCAGGTAGCCTCACACAATGAGTTGGGTGAATTTTAGCCCATTCCTCCTGACAGAGCTGGAGTAACTGAGTTAGGTTTGTAGGCCTCCTTGTTCGCGCACACTTTTTCAGTTCTGCCCACACATTTTCTATAGGCTTGAGGTCAGGGCTTTGTGATGGCCACTCCAATACCTTGACTTTGATGTTCTTTAGCCATTTTTCCACAACTTTGTCTTGTTCTGCACTGAGGATATTCTGACCAGAAATAAGCATCACAACTGCCAGGTCACTTATTTCTTATGTGTAAGAAGATCATGGATAGTAATATTGATGATCTGTGTACACCAAGTATCCTCACTCTTCACAAATTGCCATTTAGAATCTGCCGAAATTTCTCTCTTTCTAGAGAGAGGCCTAAAGGTTCTGTCATCCTGTTGAACAGTTTCTCATACCCACCTTCTCAATGTCTGAGAGGAGTGATGGAAGGATGGAGGAAGGGATGGAGGAAGGAATGGAGGGATGGAGGGTGGCAGGACATGAGGATGGAGTGATGAGAGAGAGACACAGAGAACCATAGAAAGACAGACAGAAAAAGAGAGAGGGTGGGTGTAGGCATTGGTTCACTAGATTCCTGCTCCACTGGCTGCCTTCAGCACCACCCCTGAGTTGAGGCTTAGCTTCTCTCTGTGCAGAGAGCCTTTGAAGCCTTGTTGTCTGCAGCACTGGCTCATCTCTTCACAAAGCTAGACCACGGATGTGTCCCAAATAGCACCCTATTACCTATATAGTGCATTACGTTTGACCATGCCTCAAAAGTTGTGCACTAAATAAGGAATAGGGTGTAATTTGGGAGACATACCCAGACCAAGTGCCTCAGTAAAGTCATTTGCAAAGGCCCATTATTAGAATGTAATAATTTATTAATTACAAAGTGCAGCACTTTGTCTTAATGAGAGCAGCCACCACATAATGCGTAAGTGTTTGTTATTTGGCAATGTGAGGTTGAGATTGCACAGGCAGAGATGCAGGCCACATCATAGTACATACTAATCATCGCAACCACAATAATTAATGTAATAAGAGGGGTGAAAGGGATCACAAGAGTTTTTCTTTTGAAAACAGAATAAAGCATGCAGTTTTGATTGATGGCTAATGTTATGCATTTGAAGGGTTTGAGGTGGGAGAGGATTTATTGCCTTATATTTTATAAATCATCATGATCCTGTTGGCCAAAACATATTATACTAACTTGTGAAAGCAGGAAACGCCTAAAACCTTTTCAACTTTTCTCGTCCTGTCAAAAGTTTGAGATGAAATAGATTAGTAGTCAGACAAAATGTAAAGCCTTGTATCCGCTGCATGACGCTCTGTTTCACATGAAATCCATGGTAAGAATATAACGCTACATTATCCGTGGAGAAGAAATCGTATTATAAAAATGAATATTGCTTTTTCCTCACCCTCCATTCAGTTTCATATAGTGTCTAAACAAATAAATAAATAAATGGCTGTAAATAAGCGTGGCCCATTGCTCAAAACATTTCTCTATTACTTTATCCACTGGAGTGAGACCAACTTCTTATATCTTATGTCTGGCTCTAAGAGAAGCAGCTCTCAATTTAAGAAGAAAAGAGATGAGGAAGACGAGAGAAGTGAAGGATTCTTTTGGCACCCCTTCCACTGCTGTCAGTTTGCTGTTCTTTTTCTCTCACTCAGACTGAGAGAGGAAGGCAGTTGCCTTATACCCCTAGTCTCCCAGCATTACTACACCAAGCCCTCCAACTCTAACAACCACACACTACGGCTCGAATAGATTAAATGAAAAGTGCTATTTCCTACCAAGATCTGATACACTGATATAGAGAGTGTTTTCTGTAAAAAATCACCCCACTCTCAGAAATGATAATACAATTTAATAATATATGCCATTTAGCAGATGATGTTATCCAAAGTGACTTACAGTCATGTAGGCATACATGTTATGTATGAGTGTCCCAAGGGGGAATATAATAATGATCGTATTAACAAGAATAATAATTTTCTCACACCCAAGGTGATGAATGGAAATAAACATAATAAAAATAAAAACAATCCAAAACACTTTGTAAACAGACAACAATCAAAGATTGAGAGTATATAGGTGTCGTTAGATCTGGTGGAAAGGAGAACAGAGCAGCCTCACAACTCACCGTTTTTAGTCTGTATCGATCTAAATCTGTGTCATGACGTTGGCCTGGGGGTAGGTTTATGACAGTCATAAATAGCTCTTCCCCCCTTTTTCCTCTCTCTACCCTACTGATGTTACATTTGCAAAACCCTTGGTTAACCTCTCTAGGGTAGGGGGCAGCATTCGGAATTTTGGATGAAAAGCATGCCCAAATTAAACGGCCTGCTACTCAGGCCCAGAAGATATGATATGCATATAACTGGTAGATTTGGATAGAAAACACTCCGTTAAAATAGTGTCTGTGAGTATAACAGAACTGATTTAGCAGGCGAAAACCTGAGAAAAATCCATTCAGGAAGTAGTTTTTGATTTTTTATATGTAGATTTCTATTCAATGCCATTAGAGTACACATTGACTTAGGACTCCATTTGCAGTTCCTATGCTTTCTACTAGATGTCAACAGTCTTTAGACATCGTTTAAGGCTTGTATTCTTATAAATGAGGGAGTAAGACCAGTCTGAACGAGTGGACCCTAACGTGACGCAGAGTTTTTTCAGGCGCATGTGCATTTCTTGTTTACTTTTTATATTGACAACGTTATTGTCCGGTTGAAATATTATAGATAATTTAGGCTAAAAAACAACCTGAGGAATGAAAATAAACATCGTTTGATATGTTTCTATGAACTATACGGATACAATTTGGAATTTTTGTCTGATTGTTTTGACTGAGTTTGAGCCTGTGGATTACTGAAGAAAACGCACTAACAAAACAGAGGTTTTGGATATAAAGAGACTTCATCGAACAAAAGCAACATTTATTGAGTAAATTAATGTCTTCTGATTGCCACCATATGAAGATCAACAAAGCTAAGGGATTCATTTTATCTCTATTTCTGAGTTTTATAACGCTTCTGCTTGGCTGGTTACTGTTTGTAATAATTTGTCAACAAGCCTATGTTCTGGGCTAGGTATGCTTTCCCCGAAAAGCATTTTATATATATGACACTGTGGTTGGTTTAACATGAAGTTCATCTTTAAACCTATGTAAAATATGTTGTGTTTTCTGAATTTTTATAATGAGCATTTCTGTAATTGAATTTGGCGCTCTGCAACCTCACTGGATGTTGGCCAGATGGGACGCTAGCACATGCCCTAGAGAAGTTAACATAGAGATTCTGGGAAAATCAGAAGGTGGGGGGAAATGAACTATATTTTGGTAATCCGGCCAATTGAACATATGCAGTGGTACTTAATGAATATGATGTCAGTTCGGTTGTCATCTGAGACATTCTCATCAATGATAATATGACAAACTCTACAGTGGAAAGTCTACATATCAGAGTTATCGGATTCACATGGAATTGTTGTTCAATTTAAATGTTTCAATATGAAATTATTCGTGATGGAATGAAATGTGATTTTAGCTTCTAAAATGTGAGATTTGGGTTTTCATAAGGTGGGGCTCTGTTTAATCAGTGAACCGCCCCTGTGAAGGGAAATGGGCTACAAAACTTTTCAAACACGCCCTCCTCTCCCTTCCTATATAAAGGCTTGACGACAACATCACCTCCTGTTCCGAGGATGTGAGGACGACGCTCCTATGTCAGAATGGTTCAGATAATAACTACAGAGCGAAGCCAACATCAGGTTGAGTTTTTGTTGCGAACGATATGAACATTGAACTCTTATTCACTACAGGAGTGATACCTCCTAGCCGTTGAGTTAGCAACAGCAGCTGCAAACGCAGGTTGGGAAGGAACGGACAGAGTATCCCATCTACCCACTGTTCCTAGGCCGTCATTGAAAATAAGAATTTGTTCTTAACTGACTTGCCTAGTTAAATAAATATAAAATAAAAATAAAATAAAAATACCACACTTGAAATCACTACAACATATCCAATTGACCACTAGAGACATTCTTCAAACGACAAAGGACTCGGTCTGGCAACACGGCCTTCCATCTACCACCAAACTACCAAAGCGCACCTCAGAGTAAATATTTATTTAATTTTCCTTTTCCAAATGGGCGGTAATTTAGAATCCATAAGATACTGTATTTACAATAGCACAGCTTCGCCCTTTGTTCCTCCGTCTTCCCCCTCTTTCACTCAAACCCAGCCCTTTCTTTTGTGTACCAAGCTGTCATATCTGTTCTGCCCGCTAGGGACATTTTCCCATGACGTAAAGAATTATCCAGGTATGATTCATTCTTTGTATATGTTATTCTGTGTGATTAGTTAGGTATTTAGTAAATAAATAATTAAACCCAATTTTGCATTGCTGATTCAACTTGTTAGCCAGGGTTTGTGTAGATAACCAAGAATTTACAACTTTCAGATGAGACTAAATTAAGATGACGATTAATATTGACTGCTATTGATGTCAAATATTACTAGGTCTTTAAGAGTTTATCGGAAGATAACAGCTCTATAACTATTATTTTGTGGTGCCCAGGCTCTCTAGTTAATTACATTTACACGATTAGCTCAATCAGGTAATATTAATTACGGAGAAATTATTTTATAGAATAGCATGTCATATCACTTATTCCGGCATAGCCAAAGAGACGACATCTGTATCCAGCTGAATCTAACTGAATCTGTATTGAACAAAAGCTGCACCTAACTCAATCTATATCTAACTAAATATGTATGTAACCGAGTCTGTAGATAACTGTGTAGGTATGTAACTGAATCTGTATCTAACTGAATATGTATCTAACGGAATCTGTATCTATCTTCTGTATCTAACTGAATATGTATATAATTTTGTATCTAACTAAATCTATATTTAACTGAATCTGTGTCTAATTACTGTATATAGCTGAATCTGTATATAACTGAATGTGTATAACTGAATATGTATCTAACTGAATCTGCATCTAACATAATCTGCATCTAATATAATCTGCAACTAACTGAATTTGTGGCCCAAGTAGGAATATACAAATAATATTAATAATACTAATAATAATAATTCATTTAATTTGTAAAGCACTTTTCTCACACCCAAAGCAAAGAATGAAAATAAAAATTATAAGAATAAAACAATCCAAAATGCAGAACTTTGTAAGCAGATGCCAGGTGTGTGCGTACTGGTAGCGGAGTCAAGTGCAGGAGAGCAGAGAGTTGGAACAGACGCACACTTTATTGAGGCAGGAGAAACCATCAGACGGACACAACAGCGTCAAAAACCTCCAGCCCATAGGCAAAAGTGCAAAACGCCAAAACAGTCAATAATATATGTTTAACAATAAACATCTCCGTGAACAACATGGTAAAGCAAACCAGTCTGGTGCATCAATAATAACACAACGATTACCCACAAAGACATGAGGGAGAACAGAGGAATAAATACATGCAGTAATTGGGGAATGAAAGCCAGTTGTGCAGGGAACAAGACCAAACAGATGGATATATGAAAAATGGAGCGGCGATGGCAATAAAGGCGGTGATGTCGACCGCCGAACTCCACCCGAACAAGGAGAGGAGCCGACTTCGGTGGAAGTCGTGACAGCAGACATCGCTATTTTGACTTTATAGGTGTTGTCAGATCCGGCAGTGTGGCGGATAAATCAGAATTATTTGGGAAACATAGATAATTAAGATGTTTTAGTTGCTTAATGCAACCTCTGTGTCAGATTTCAGAAAAACTTTACAGAAAAAGCACACCATGCAATAATCTGAGTACAGCGCTCAGACACAAATACAAGCCATACAGATACCCACTATGTTGTGGAGTCAACAGAAGTCAGAAATAGCATTATAGATATTCATTTACCTTTGATGATTTTCATCAGAATGCACTCCAAGGAATTCCAGTTCCACAATAAATGTTTGTTTTGTTCGATAAAGTCCATCATTTATGTCCAAATACCTCCTTGTTGTTCGCGCATTTAGTTCACAAATCCAAATTCATGAGGCGCGATCACTAGGTCCATACGAAAAGTAAAAAAGTTCCGTTACAGTTTGTAGAAACATGTCAAACGATGTATATAATCAATCTTTAGGATATTTTAACATAAATCTTTAATAATGTTCCAACCGGAGAATTCCTTTATCTTTAGAAATACAATGGAATGCAGCTACCTCTCACGGGAGCGCGCTTGATCAAGGCAGACACCTGATTGAAAGAGCTCTATTTCTCTCCCCCTTCACAGTAGCAGCCTGAAACAAGGTTTTATAGACTGTTGACATCTAGTGGAAGCATTAGGAAGTGTAATTTGACCCCATAGACACTGTATAGGCAATGAGTTAGGCAATGAGATGAAAAACTACAAACCTCAGATTTCCCACTTCCTGGTTGGATTTTTTCTCGGGTTTTTGCCTGCCATATGAGTTATGTTATACTCACAGACATCATTCAAACAGTTTTAGAAACGTCAGAGTGTTTTCTATCCAATAATACTAATATGCATATATTAGCAACTGGGCCTGAGTAGCAGGCAGTTTACTCTGGGCACCTTATTCTTCCAAGCTACTCAATACTGTCCCCCAGCCATAAGAAGTTAATGGGGAACCAATTACTTATCTCCACAATGTCTGTGCGCAAGTCACTCCCCTTAGTGAGCTTGTCCAGGAGTGGGGTCAAGAGGGGGTTTATTTGAGATGGGAGTATCTAGAGTTGACAATTGATTTATGCCATTGGATATTTTAGTACTACGAATTACCAGGAATGAGATTGGAACCTCGTTTTAGGGACCAAACTGAATGATAATTTATAGTGAATGCTATCTGGCTATGGGATACTCCTCTCTCAAGTAAAAGTCTTTCTTTGTGAACAGTTCCTAAATAGCACTGAGACTGCACTTGTGATGGTGGTAAATTAAATTTTAAAGGCATCAGACCGAGGCTCTGCATCTGTCCTCGTGCTCCTAGACCTTAGTGCTGCTTTTGATACCATCGATCACCACATACTTTTGGAGAGATTGGAAACCCAAATTTGTCTACACGGACAAGTTCTGGCCTGGTTTAGATCTTATCTGTCGGAAAGATATCAGATTGTCTCTGTGAATGGTTTGTCCTCTGGCAAATCAACTGTACATTTCGGTGTTCCTCAAGGTTCCGTTTTAGGACCACTATTGTTTTCACTATATATTTTACACGATATATTTTCATTCGAAAATATCATGTTAACTTTCACTGCTATGCGGATGACACACGGCTGTACATTTCAATGAAACATGGTGAACCCCAAAATTGCCCTCGCTAAAAGCATGTGTTTCAGACATAAGGAAGTGGATGGCTGCAAACTTCCTACTTTTAAACTCAGACAAAACAGAGATGCTTGTTCTAGGTCCCAAGAAAGAAAGAGATCTTCTGTTGAATCTGATAATTAATCTTAATGGTTGTACAGTCGTCTCAAATAAAACTGTGACTGACTTCGGCGTTACTCTGGACCCTGATCTCTCTTTTGAAGAACTTATCAAGACATTGCAAAAATCAGAAACTTTCTGTTTCTGAAATACATCCCAACAGCATGATGCTGCTACCATCTTTCTTCATCGTAGGGATGCTGCCAGGTTTCCTCCAGAAGTGAAGCTTGGCATTCAGGCCAAAGAGTTCAATCTTAGTTTCATCAGACCAGAGCATCTTGTTTCTCATGGTCTGAACATCTTTAAGTTTCTTTTGTCATACTCGGAGCGGGCTGTCAGGTGCCTTTTACTGAGGATTGTCCTCCATCTGGCCACTCTACCATAAAGGCCTGATTGGTGAAGTGCCACAGTGATTGTTGTCCTTCTGGAAGATTCTCCCATCTCCACAGAGGAACTCTGGAGCTCTGTCAGAATGACCATAGGGTTCTTGGTCCCCTCGCTGATCAAGGCCCTTCTCCCACGATTGCTCAGTTTGGCCGGGCGGCCAGCTCTAGGGGTCTTGGTGGTTCCAAACTTCTTCAATTTAAGAATGATAGTAGCCACTTTGTTGTTATTCTTTTGATATTTTACTGGAGCACTTTGGGTTTTTGAAAAGCATTTTACTTATAAAATGTAGCATTATAGTATTGGGGCGGCAGTTAACTAGTGGTTAGAGCGATGGGCCAGTAACCGAAAGGCTTGAATACCCCAGCTGACAAGGTAAAAATCTGTCCTTCTGCCCCTGAACAAGGCAGTTAACTTCTTATGGTATAGGGGACGCTTGCATCCCACTTGGCCAAAAGCCAGGAAAAATGCAGCGCGGCAATATAAATATATATAAAACATACCTTTGACAAGCTTTTTTTATTGGCACTCCAATATGTCCCATAAACATCACAATTGGTCATTTTGTTCGATTAATTCCGTCCATATGTATCCATTTATTTGGCGCGTTTGATCCAGAACAAAACAGCTTCCAAATTGCGCAACGTCACTACAAAATATCTCAAATGTTGCCTGTAAACTTTGCCAAAACATTTCAAACTACTTTGTCATGCAACTTTAGGTATTTTTAAACGTTAATAATCGATAAAATTGAAGAAGGGTCTATCTGTTTTCAATAGAGGATGAGAAGAAACTAACGCTATTTTTCAAGTCTTGCACAACTCTCAACAGTGAACAGTGTTACAGTACTTCTTCATTGCACAAAGGAATAACTTCAACATAATTCCAAAGACTGGTGACGTCCAGTGGAAGCGGTAGGAACTAAAAACAAGTGCCTAAGTAATATCGTTTCCCAATGAGAACTCACTGAACAGACAGAGACCTAAAAAAACAATTCTGAACGGTTAGTCCTCTGTTTTTTTGCCAGCTACATAAGTTCTGTTATACTCACAGACATGATTCAAACAGTTTTAGAAACTTCAGAATATCTTCTATCCAAATCTACTAATAATATGGATATCTTATATTCTTGGCATGAGTAGCAGGAAGTTGAAATTGGGCACGCTATTTATCCAAAAGAGGAAATGCTGCCCCCTATACCTTAAGAAGTTAACCTCTTGGTGCCACCCGACACGCTAGCGTCCCACCTTGCCAAAAATAAATGCAAATGCGCTACGTCAAATGCTAATAGCACTCGTTAAAACTCAAACGTTCATTAAAACATACATGCATGGTACTCAATTAAAGCTACACTCGTTGTGAATCTAGTCAACAAGTCAGATTTTTAAAATGCTTTTCGGCGAAAGCAAGAGAAGCTATTATCTGATAGCATGCAACACCCCAAAATACCTGAAGGGGACATAAACAAAAGAATTAGCGTAGCTGGCGCTACACAAAACGCAGAAATAATCCAGGGAAAAACACAGTTTCTAAACGCAACGTCATTTTTTTAAATTAAAAAAGTTGCATATAAACTTTGACAAAACACTTCAAACTACTTTTGTAATCCAACTTTAGGTATTAGTAAACGTTAATAAGCGATCGAATTCATCACGGGGCGATATGTATTCAATAGCAGCAAGTCTTGAAATGATGATCGATATTCTCTCTACCAAAACTTCCTTTGGATGCACTGATGACAGGAAGTGCCTTTTCTTCGTTGAACCAAGGAATAACGTCACATCAATTGCCAAGACTGGCGACATCGTGTGGAAGCTGTAGGAATTGTCAACTGGGAGCTATCTATTTTCCCTGGCCATAGACAATACAGGCAACTGGCGCATTGATATTTTTTTTGGGGGGGGTGATCAGTTTTCCTTGGGATCTTTCCCGAAACACACATTCTGTTATGGTCACAGCCGTGGTTTAACAAGTTTTAGAAACTTCAGAGTGTTTTCTATCCACACATACTAATCATATGCATATACTATATTCCTGGCATGCGTAGCAGGACGTTGAAATGTTGAGCAATTTTTAACAGAATGTTGACAAAAGTAGACCTACTCTTTAAGAGATTTAACTGACTTTCGTCGTTAAATAAAGGTTATATTTAAAATATATTTCTATATATATTGTATATAGAAAGAGACTTTTGAATAACAATAATAATGCCTGCATCTGACAGGAGAGCCCACTTGCACTAAAATTATTTTTTTGGACAAGACAACACTCTTTTCTTCCTTCAAAAGCCACCCTGCTGCTCCAATCAACCCACTACTTAGCCCTCGGCAAAACGCTAATTGATGACGCTGTCTCAAAACCTGGCTCTAAAAACAAAGAGAGAATTAACGGGGCTGCTAGCATAGCGCTGTTAGAGCTGTGTGAGAACAATGCATCAATGACATCCTCCACCAGGAAGGAATGCTGGGGCTGAAGCCTGGTGCTCGCAGTCATAAAGGATCTATACTGCTTCCTCCACTTGTGGAGAGTAGATACGGATTGTGTTGTGGCCAGGTGTGGGGCACAGATTGAGCTGGAGTGCCAGTAGAGTAGGCTAGACCTTCTTGTGCAAAACTCAGAGAGGGAGTAGGCCTCATCAGCCCTCATCTAGGGCCTCTCATTGCTAATTTATTGTGAATGCATTGTAGTGGGAATTGTCCTAAGTCCAAGCCAAACATCTGGGTCCCATTTTCAGAAACTGTCCCCAATACATGAACGTTATAGACAGGTACCCAACTGTCATAATTACAATGAATGTGTACACTATGGAAATGATTAGTGCCAACGTGTAATTGCCAGTAGTGTTCAATCTGTGAAGTCATCTTCTCTGAGACCTAAAAGCAGTTGTTTCTCTTACTCTGCAAGATCTTTGGCTTTCGTGGTGACAGGTAACGATGCTTCGTAGGTGGTAGTTGTCAATGTGTTCAGAGGGTCTCTGGTTTGACCTCAGGATGGGGCAAGGAGATGGACGGAAGCAATGTCAAAGATTTCTAGATAAACTTATAATTGAGATAACTAAAATAAGAAGTTAGCATTTGGAGACAGTGGCCAGGTAAACACAACCAAAGCATTGATTGTTGTCTTACCTTGTCCATAGACTGCTTATCCCTTTAAAATTTAAGCTCTTGATTTGTGAATACAGGAGAGAAAAAAATAATATTAATTCAGGACACATGTGTATGTTAGCATTCAGGACCTGCAAATAAATCCTGTCCACTGGTCAAATCAAATAAAGTACTAACTCAATGTAGAACCCACTATTTAAAAGCATCTGCTCTTGCTCTAACTCAGTGTAGAACCCACTATTTGAAGGCATCTGCTCTTGCTCTAACTCAATGTAGAACCCACTATTTAAAGGCATCTGCTCTTGCTCTAACTCAGTATAGAACCCATTATTTAAAGGCATCTGCTCTTGCTCTAACTCAGTATAGAACCCATTATTTAAAGGCATCTGCTCTTGCTCTAACTCAGTATAGAACCCATTATTTAAAGGCATCTGCTCTTGCTCTAACTCAGTATAGAACCCACTATTTAAAGGCATCTGCTCTTGCTCTAACTCAGTGTAGAACTGTTGAAGGAATTTCTAAATTCCTCTGTTTTATTTCCCAATCAGAATTAGATACTCTGTCAATTAATTTAAGGTTTTGTAAGACCCTATATATTTTATTAGAATGGACAGAGCCCCGGTCTTAAAAGTCAGCTAACAGCGTTTAAATCAAGAGAGTACTGGTACATACACATTTTTCCACAGGTTATAAACTGAAAATGACATCAGCGTTTTTCAAATGTTCTATCTCTTCATGACACTGGTAGAGAGGCCATATAGATCTCAAGCCTTCCCTCCTCGCCTGAAGCCAAGGTCAGTCCGTGTAGATAGCATTCTAGACAGTCTGGAGATAGTCCGTCCCTGCCATCTGGAGATTGATTCATTTGTACCAAGGCACTGTTCTAAACTCCTGACTATATATATATATATATTTTTACCTTTATTTAACCAGGCAAGTCAGTTAAGAACAAATTCTTATTTTCAATGACGGCCTAGGAACAGTGGGTTAACTGCCTGTTCAGGGGCAGAACGACAGATTTGTACCTTGTCAGCTCGGGGGTTTGAACTCGCAACCTTCCGGTTACTAGCCCAACGCTCTAGCCACTAGGCTACCCTGCTACCCTGACTAGGCTACCCTGCCGCCCCAATATTATATACAATTGGGAATGGGAGCAAGAGAGAAACTGTCATTATCTGGCATTCCTGCTTTCGTGAACAGCTTTACCATACCGGCCTAAACTCCTCTACTCCTCTACCCAGAACCGTACTAGGGTGTCGACCAAGACCTGGTCATATCCATACCACAACCCTAGATCCCTAGATCCTCCTTCATTTCTGTATAAAGGGTTAAGCGTATATTTATGCAATACATCCCTCTCTCCTGATTACAATCAAAAACTCTCACCTTCACTATACTCTACCTTCTTCCATACTGGGTGAGTGGATTCATATAGCCCTCTCTCTCCAAATGAGCTATGACCTGTGTCCACGATCAATATGGGAACCTGCACCGATATATGCCATAATGGCTCAGAGTCCTAGACTGCCATGTAGTTAGAGACTCCATTTTCCTTTGAGAGATCCTTCCCAACCTCTACTCTAACTTCCTGTCTACCCAGATCTAGGGATCTCTTATGCTTGTTTTGGAACAAAATCCTCATCGTCTAAACCATGGGTCAAATTATCACTCTCAGCATTCTCAAGTATGTGTGCTGTATCAGGAATATGTCACCCACGATAAGACAGCTCAGATGAACAGCTTCCATGTGAAGCCCCACCCTCTCCCCGAGAACACATCACTGAGCAAGAGCCAGACACATCTTCACTTCTATGAACAAAAACAGGGTTGAAAAGTCAGGGAGGGTTTTTTCATTTGAGAGATGGCCCCCGGAATTCTGTTAATTCCAGTTCTCCTCTCGAACACTGTTTATTTTTTGACAGTGTCAGTGTCTTACCCTCCCACCGTGCGATATGAATCCGGGTAGCTCTTTCAGCTAGCTGTCACCAGGAGTCCTTGGTATGGTCCCCCCAACAAGCCTCTGGGACTGGATTGAGTGACTTCACCTGTAGTTCACCTGTAATGCATAAAATCCTGGACATACAGGCTTGGTTAACAAACAGTTTCTCATGTTTTATCTGATAGCTAAAAAATGTATTTATTTATTTTTTATTATTAAAAAAGCCAATACACGCTTGACCTCTCCCCTCTCTCCGGCCCAAGCAACTTAGTCTTGACATAGAACAGATAATGCAACCCTGCCACAGTATTATACAAAAATAACATTCTGATGAGAAGTAACTTACAAACATATGATGAATATAAAACATCTTACCTATGTTACCAACCTAATTCTGATTATTCCCCAACAAGATTCACTGCGGCAGTACAATGGGGCAGCAGGGTAGCCTAGTGGCTAGCGTGTTGGACTAGTAATCGAAAGGTTGCAAGTTCAAATCCCCAAGCTGACAAGGTACAAATCTGTCGTTCAGTTAACCCACTGTTCCTAGGACGTCATTGAAAATAAGCATTTGTTCTTAACTGACTTGCCTAGTAAAAAAGATCAAAAGACTATACAACAGTAGAGACAAGATCTGCATCCCAAATGGCACCCTATGGATCCTGGTCAAAAGCAGTGCACTATATAGAGATAGGATGCCCTTTTGGATGCAGTCAAGGTTAGGCTCCCAGTCTGTATGTTCAGATCAACCATTTGTCAGCTACTTTTTTGTGGGCCTTTTCACTTATTCCTATTCATAGTTAGAAGAGGTAAAGTAAATCAGTTACTTATACACAAATCACCATATCTATACATATAGTGCACTACTTTTGACCAGGATAAATAGGGTGCTATTTGGGATGCAGATCAAACAGGCAAAGTGTCAATACAGGACTAAGATCGAATCATACTACACCGGCTCCAACGCTCATTGGATGTGGCAGTGCTTGCAAACCATTACAGAATACAAATGGAAGCACAGCCGAGAGCTGCCCTGTGATACAAGCTTACCAGACGAGCTAAACTACGGCTATGCTCGCTACGAGGCAAATAACACTGAAACATGAATGAGAGCACCAGCTGTTCCGGACGACTGTGTGATCACACTCTCTGCAGCCAATGTGAGTAAGACCTTTAAACAGGTCAGACAGGTGTTTTATTTTATTTATATTTAAGACAGTTAAGAACAAATTCTTATTTACAATGACAGCCTATAACCAATGGGTTAACTTCTTCAGGGGCAGTACGACATATTATTAACTTGTCAGCTCAGGGATTCAATCTCGCAACCTTTCAGTTGCTGGTCCAACAGTCTAACCTCTACGCTACCTGGACATGTACTCCAAGCGTATGCTGACCAACAAGAAAGTGTCTTCGCTGACATTTTGAACCTCTCCCTGTCCTGTTCTCATCGACAGGACTGTAGTAGGGCATGTTGAGAGCTTCATGTCCCTTGGTGTCCACATCACCAACAAACTAACATGGTCCAAGCACACCAAGACAGTCGTGAAGAGGGCACGACAAAACCTCAGGAGACTTGATTTGGCATGGGTCCTCAGATCCTAAAAAGGTTATACAGTTGCACCATCAAGAGCATAGTCGTGTAAATTTCCTTAATTACCAAATGATGAGAGGGCAAATCACACACCAGTCAGAGTTATGCTTAATCTTCACCTTTAATAATTAAGCTTTTGCAATAGCATTTTGACTTTCAACAGTTCAGTATCTCTAATGAAAAGTTGAGAGTGGTCAACATAATGGCAAATGGGATCCTTTATAGCAAAGATCCAGCCCCACCCCTAGACGACATGACAAACCACAGGTCTTAGGAACTTACACAAAGAAAGACTTTACTTCAGAGAGGAGTACCCCCTAGCCAGACAGAGTTGGCTATAAATTATCGTTCAGTTTGGTCTCCTAAACAAAGCTCTTATCTCGTCCTTGGTACAAAATGGTACCAAGACATTACCCCCACCGTATGATATATATCAAATTGTCATACAACCAATTCTAAATACAACCAATCCTGGACAAGCTCACAGAGAGGAGAGTGAGGCTATAGGTCAAGATAGGGGCAACAAAAGAGGGAACATAGAATGGTTCCAGACACTGCCATCCTCCTCTCCCCGATGAGAAAAGTAGGGAGTGACTGGCATACAGACACAGTGGAGCCAAGAGATAATTGGTTTCCCATTAATCATCTCTTCACATGGTTTAAAAAATGTTTAAACATGATGACACCTTGACCTCTCCCCTCTCTGCGGCCCAGGCAACTTAGTCCTGACAGATAACTGCCAACTGAGAAATAACTCGTAAGCATATCATGAAAAAAACATCTTATCTATGTTACCCAACTAATTTTGATTAATCCCCAACAGCAACTGGTTGCATCACTGCCTGGTATGGCAACTGCTCGGCCTCCGAGGCACTGCAGAGGATAGTGCGTACGGCCCAGTACATCACTGGGGCCAAGCTTCCTGCCATCCAAGACCTCTATACCAGGCGGTGTCAGAGATAGTCTCTAATAATTTAAGACTCCGGCCACCCTAGTCATGCATCGTTCTCTCTGCTACCACACAGCAAAGAGGTCAGAAGCTCCAAGTCTAGCTCCTAGAGACTTCGAAATTGCTTCTTCCCTCAAGCCATAAGACTCCTGAACATCTAATCAAATCGCTACCCAGACTATTTGCATAGACCCCCACCCTCCCTCTTTTACACTTCTGCTACTCTCTGTTATTATCTATGCATAGTCACTTTAACTCTACCTACATGTACATATTACCTCAATTACCTCGACTAACAGGTGCCCCCACACATTGACTATGTACCAGTACCCCATGTATATAGTCTCGCTGTTGTTATTTTACTGCTGCTGTTTAACTACTTGTTACTTTTATTTATCATTCTTATTTGTATTTTTTAAACTGCATTGTTGGTTAGGGGCTTGTAAGTAAGCATTTCACTGTAAGATTGTTTTTGGCGCGTGTGACTAATAACATTTGATTTGATTTGTTCTTGCTCAGCAGCCAGCCTGTCTGGTCCCTAACTACAGTATTTTCAATTGTAAAATTATGCAGGAAAGAAATGAAGCCACAGCGAACCAATAATAAGTAATTGAAAATTATCACAAAATAACTATTCTAGGTCAGAGACCAGAGACTGCATGTGCAAGGCTATTTTGAAGAGGCAAGGAATGAAAGAGCGAATGAGATCGAAAGAGCGTGAGAGAACAAGATAGAAAGAGGGAGAGAGGCTTTGGGTGAGGGCAAGAGGAGAAAGTGAATTTTAGGGGATTGGAAAATGAGAGAGAATGAAAGATAGGGAGTAGAGGGAAAGAGTGAGATATTTGGGAGAGAGAGTGAGAAGGGTTGTAAAGGTTTTTCTTTTATTGTGTGAATCTATCACTCTGCATTCATCCACAGAGGATTTTATTACTAAAAAACGACCTAAGAAATACAAGTTTATCCCTCAATCCATGCCTTGTAGAATGTGTGATAGATTTGTAAATGTTGCCCTTTACAGATCTCCTTGAACCTGCATAGTATTTTCTCCCTTGTGCTCTACACTCTTGTGCTCACCCCTCCCCTCCCTCCCTACTTCCCCCCACCCCTCCTCACCCTTCCTCTTCAATAATAATGTGAAATTGTGCCATTTTAGTGTAAGAGCTGTTTGAAAAGTCCACCTGAAATTTCAGCCTGTTTTGGTTGGATGGCACCTGTGGTGACATCAACAGGCCAATGATAGACCAATAAGAAAGAAAAACCTCTGCCAATAACAACTAGTTTTCAGTTTTCCCCTTCGCAATCAGACCACACCCAGACTGTCCTATTACAATTATTTACTTCAGAAAATGTTCTTGCTAAAAGCTATTTTTGTTTCTTTTTGGCCATTGTAATGAAAACAATCACAGTATTATTTACTGACATGGCCGCCTCGCTTCGCGTTCCTAGGAAACTATGCAGTTTTTTGTTTTTTTACGTGTTATTTCTTACATTAGTACCCCAGGTCATCTTAGGTTTCATTACATACAGTCGAGAAGAACTACTGAATCTAAGATCAGTGTCAACTCACCATCAGTACGACCAAGAATATGACTTTCGCGAAGCGGATCATGTGTTCTGCCTTTCACCCAGGACAATGGAATGGATCCCAGCCGGCGACCCAAAAAAATGACTCCGTAAAAGAGGGAAACGAGGCTGTCTTCTGGTCAGACTCCGCAGATGGGCACATCGTGCACCACTCCCTAGCATTCTTCTCACCAATGTCCAGTCTCTTGACAACAAGGTTGATGAAATCCGAGCAAGGGTAGCATTCCATAGGGACATCAGAGACTGTAACGTTCTTTGCTTCACGGAAACATGGCTCACTGGAGAGACGCTATCGGAGTCGGTGCAGCCAGCGGGTTTCTCCACGCATCGCACCGACAGAAACAAACATCTTTCTGGTAAGAAGAGGGGCGGGGGCGTATGCCTTATGGCTAACGAGACGTGGTGTGATCACAGAAACATACAGGAACTCAAATCCTTCTGTTCACCTGATTTAGAATTCCTCACAATCAAATGTCGACCGCATTATCTACCAAGAGAATTCTCTTTGATTATAATCACAGCCATATATATTCCCCCCCAAGCAGACACATCGATGGCTCTGAACAAACTTTATTTGACTCTTTGCCAACTGGAATCCATACATCCTGAGGCTGCATTCATTGTAGCTGGGGATTTTAACAAGGCTAATCTAAAAACAAGACTCCCGAAATTGTATCAGCATATCGATTGCCCAACCAGGGCTGGCAAAACCTTGGATCATTGTTATTCTAACTTCCGCGACGCATATAAGGCCCTGCCCCGCCCTCCTTTCGGAAAAGCTGACCACGACTCCATTTTGCTGATCCCTGCCTACAGACAGAAACTAAAACAAGAAGCTCACACGCTGAGGTCTGTCCAACTCTGGTCCGACCAAGCTGATTCCACACTCCAAGACTGCTTCCATCACATGGACTGGGATATGTTTCGTATTGCGTCAGACAACAACATTGACGAATACGCTGATTCTGTGTGCGAGTTCATTAGAGGGTGTGTTGAAGATGTTGTTCCCATAGCAACGATTAAAACATTCCCAAACCAGAAACCTTGGATTGATGGCAGCATTTGCGTGAAACTGAAAGCGCGAACCACTGCTTTTAATCAGGGCAAGGTGACTGGAAACATGACCGATTACAAACAGTGCTGCTATTCCCTCCGTAAGGCTATCAAACAAGCTAAGCGTCAGTATAGAGACAAAGTAGAATCTCAATTCAACGGCTCAGACACGAGGTATTTGGCAGGGTCTACAGTCAATCACGGACTACAAAAAGAAAACCAGCCCAGTCACGGACCAGGATGTCTTGCTCCCAGGCAGACTAAATAACTTTTTTGCCCGCTTTGAGGACAATACAGTGCCACTGACACATCCTGCAATGAAAACATGCGGACTCGTGTTAACCCTCGCAAGGCTGCAGGCCCAGACGGCATGTTTACGGACATATTCAATCAATCCCTATTCCAGTCTGCTGTTCCCACATGCTTCAAGAGGGCCACCATTGTTCCTGTTCCCAAGAAAGCTAAGGTAACTGAGCTAAAAGACTACCGCCCCGTAGCACTCACTTCCGTCATCATGAAGTGCTTTTAGAGACTAGTCAAGGACCATATCACCTCCACCCTACCTGACACCCTAGACCCACTCCAATTTGCTTACCGCCCAAATAGGTCCACAGACGATGCAATCTCAACCACACTGCACACTGCCCTAACCCATCTGGAAAAGAGGAATACCTATGTGAGAATGCTGTTCATCGACTACAGCTCGGCATTTAACACCATAGTACCCTCCAAGCTAGTCATCAAGCTCGAGACCCTGGGTCTCGACCCCGCCCTGTGCAACTGGGTACTGGACTTCCTGACGGGCCGCCCCCAGGTGGTGAGGGTAGGCAACAACATCTCCACCCCGCTGATCCTCAACACTGGGGCCCCACAAGGGTGCATTCTGAGCCCTCTCCTGTACTCCCTGTTCACCCACGACTGAGTGGCCACGCACGCTTCCAACTCAATCATCAAGTTTGCGGACGACACATCAGTGGTAGGCTTGATTACCAACAACGACGAGACGGCCTACAGGGAGGAGGTGAGGGCCCTCGGGGTGTGGTGTCAGGACAATAACCTCACACTCAACGTCAACAAAACTAAGGACATGATTGTGGACTTCAGGAAACAGCAGAGGGAACACCCCCCTATCCACATCGATGGAACAGTAGTGGAGAGGGTAGTAAGTTTTAAGTTCCTCGGCATACACATCACAGACAAAAGGAATTGGTCCACCCACACAGACAGCATCGTGAAGAAGGCGCAGCAGCGCCTCTTCAACCTCAGGAGGCTGAAGAAATTCGGCTTGTCACCAAAAGCACTCACAAACTTCTACAGATGCACAATCGAGAGCATCCTGGCGGGCTGTATCACCGCCTGATACGGCAACTACTCCGCCCACAAACGTAAGGCTCTACAGAGGGTAGTGAGGTCTGCACAATGCATCATCGGGGGCAAACTACCTGCCCTCCAGGACACCTACACCACCCGATGTTACCGGATGGCCATAAAGATCATCAAGGACATCAACCACCCGAGCCACTGCCTGTTCACCCCGCTATCATCCAGAAGGCGAGGTCAGTACAGGTGCATCAAAGCTGGGACCGAGAGACTGAAAAACAGCTTCTATCTCAAGGCCATCAGACTGTTAAACAGCCACCACTAACATTGAGTGGCTGCTGCCAACACACTGACTCATCTCCAGCCACTTTAATAATGGGAATTGATGGGAAATTATGTAAAATATATCACTAGCCACTTTAATCAATGCTACCTAATATAATGTTTACATACCCTACATTATTCATCTTATATGTATACGTATATACTGTACTCTATACCATCTACTGCATCTTTATGTAATACATGTATCACTAGCCACTTTAACTATGCCACTTTGTTTACATACTCATCTCATATGTATATACTGTACTCGATACCATCTACTGTATCTTGCCTATGCTGCTCTGTACCATCACTCATTCATATATATTTATGTACATATTCTTTATCCCCTTACACTTGTGTATAAGACAGTAGTTGTGGAATTGTTAGTTAGATTACTTGTTGGTTATTACTGCATTGTCGGAACTAGAAGCACAAGCATTTCACTACACTCGCATTAACATCTGCTAACCATGTGTATGTGACAAATAAATTTGATTTGATGTAATTGTTACCCAGAAATGATCTGATATTGAGACCTCCATTCATCATGGTTTTTTTTCATTAAAATATTTATAAATATCTTTATTTGTCCATCTATTAAAGCTTCACCCTCTCTCCCCCTCCACCCGTGCCCATTTAATGTGGACGGAGCTGGGTAGAGCCAAGCTGAGCGGAGGCCTTGCAAGGTTTGGGGGAGAGGATTAGAGTCTCTTGTCTGGGAGTTTAAGCATGGAGGTTTTAAACACCTCTACCCCCATCTACAGCGGGCTCCTAATCCTACCCTGCCTGCCTGCTTCTTCTCACACGCGCATGCAGGCACGCGCACACACACTGCCAGGGGCTGTTAGGCCAGCCTGGCACTAAGGTCCCATGGAGCTGAACAGCTTTAGAAGGCTAAGAGGCTTTGTCCTCACCCGTAGGACTCATTAATACTTTCCACAGGTATTGCTGCTTCCTATTTTCTGCAGCGTTGTTGGGGCTATAATCAAGCTTGGCTTTGGACAATCAAAGCTGGCTTCGAGGCACGCCACGACTGAGGGTGTGAAATAGGCCGAGGATGGGTGAGGGATGAGGAAAGATAGATGGTGATAGCAGAATTATCTTACCCTCTATGACATAATGATGGCTTATTCATACCATTCATGACAGTAAGTGGACACCTTTAGTGCCTGGATACACCATGATTAACATACACTTGTTAGCTAAATGGTTTCTATCCAGCGACGGTACAGAACCAACGGAGATGTGAAGGAGATGAATGCCTCATGATCCATTCTGAGAGAAAAGGAAACTATTGTAACTACATGTGGTGCTGAATCAAAGAAAATACACACTAATTTTACACAGTTGAGAAACACCAAATCTCCTAATCACTCAAAGCAGGGTTTTGTTTGTGACTATTGTTTTTGGTTTGTAGTAGTCTGTTGTTCTTGTGTTAGGGTTACAGCACTAAATCCTGTATGTGTGGGCTTGGGTGAGGAGTGGCTGATTGTGTTCAGTTGTGAGTGAGGGACATTTGAGAGGAAGGATGATCCCACCCTTCTCTGTTCCCTCTATGCCCCTGCCTAAAGAGCACTTGTTCATCCCTTTCATGTTCGCACATTCTGGTTGTGTCCCAAATGGCACTCTATTTCCCATATAGTGCACTACTTGTGACCAGAGCCCCATGTGCACCATAAAGGGACTAGGGGGCATTTGGGACATTACCTGTGTACTGGCTTTGATTTCCTCCTCTCCCTCATCTCTTGAACCCACAGTCTAATCAACCTCTGTGCCCCCAGTCCAATACTTCTGACCCCCCAGCCTCTCAGTTTAACTGGGATTAGTCTTCCCTCTTCTATAAGAGCCTGGCCAGGCGCTAGTCTTGGGTCTCCCAGACCTGGGTTCAGACAGTATTCATAATGGTTCAATTACAAGAGTGTTTGCGTGAGTCTGGCCTGGAATGACAGATGAGGGTTTGAGCATCTCAGCACTGTTCAATTGGTTCGATTGTGCCAGGCAAGAACAATCAATCCCAGCTGTTCCCCAATTCCAACCACTAGTGTGTTTTTGAATGTCTTTACAGGGCACAGAGTAAGTAAAGCTGGATACCAGCTAATTTAATTGGGGAAGGAGAGGCTCTTATGTGATTTAGGATTTAGTTTTCATCATATTCCATAGGGACACCCTCACACACGTGAGTGTACAAGCATGCACACACAAATATATTAATACACACACCAAGCTTGGTACACAGACATTAAGAGAGAAGAAGGTATGAGAGAGAGAGAGTGTCTGTGAGAGAAAATGTCCACTCTCTCCTCTTCTGTAATGTGTTACGATTTAAAGTAATTCATTATAAGTGAGCATTGTGTGTATGTCTAAAAACATGTTTAGACACATAATATGATGTCAAGAAAGTTATTTTCTATATCATGAGTATTGCTTAGTTTATTTGGTGCCAAATGTCATGGTGGCTTACTGTTCATAATTCACATGTCGAGGGTACAGTAAGTAATGTATAGGGTACAGTAAGTCATGTATAGGGTACAGTAACAGTAAGTCATGTATAGGGTACAGTAATTCATGTATAGGGTACAGTAACAGTAAGTCATGTATAGGGTACAGTAAGTCATGTATAGGGTACAGTAACAGTAAGTCATGTATAGGGTACAGTAAGTCATGTATAGGGTACAGTAAGTCATGTGTAGGGTACAGTAACAGTAAGTCATGTATAGGCTACAATAAGTCATGTATAGGGTACAGTAAGTCATGTATAGGGTACAGTAAGTAATGTATAGGGTACAGTAACAGTAAGTCATGTATAGGCTACAATAAGTCATGTATAGGGTACAGTAAGTCATGTATAGGGTACAGTAAGTAATGCATAGGGTACAGTAACAGTAAGTAATGTATAGGGCACAGTATGTCATGTATAGGGTACAGTAAGTCATAGGGTACAGTAAGTCATGTATAGGGTACAGTAAGTCATGTATAGTCTACAATAAGTCATGTATAGGGTACAGTAAGTCATGTATAGGGTACAGTAAGTCATGTATAGGGTACAGTAAGTCATGTATAGGGTACAGTAAGTCATGTATAGGGTACAGTAACAGTAAGTCATGTATAGGGTACAGTAAGTCATGTATAGGGTACAGTAAGTCATGTATAGGGTACAGTAACAGTAAGTCATGTATAGGGCACAGTTACAGTAGGTCATGTAGAGGGAACAGTAACAGTAAGTAATGTATAGGGCACAGTTACAGTAGGTCATATATAGGGTACAGTAACAGTAAGTCATGTATAGGGTACCGTAACAGTAAGTCATGTATAGGGTACAGTAACAGTAAGTCATGTATAGGGTACAGTAAGTCATGTATAGGGCACAGTTACAGTAGGTCATGTAGAGGGAACAGTAACAGTAAGTAATGTATAGGGCACAGTTACAGTAGGTCATATATAGGGTACAGTAACAGTAAGTCATGTATAGGGTACAGTAACAGTAAGTCATGTATAGGGTACAGTAACAGTAAGTCATGTATAGGGTACCGTAACAGTAAGTCATGTATATGGTACAGTAAGTCATGTATAGTCTACAATAAGTCATGTATAGGGTACAGTAAGTCATGTATAGGGTACAGTAAGTCATGTATAGGGTACAGTAAGTCATGTATAGGGTACGGTAACAGTAACTCATGTATAGGGTACAGTAACAGTAAGTCATGTATAAGGTACAGTAACAGTAAGTAATGTATAGGGCACAGTTACAGTAGGTCATATATAGGGTACAGTAACAGTAAGTCATGTATAGGGTACCGTAACAGTAAGTCATGTATAGGGTACAGTAAGTCATGTATAGGGTACAGTAACAGTAAGTCATGTAGAGGGAACAGTAACAGTAAGTAATGTATAGGGCACAGTTACAGTAAGTCATATATAGGGTACAGTAACAGTAAGTCATGTATATGGTACAGTAAGTCATGTATAGTCTACAATAAGTCATGTATAGGGTACAGTAAGTCATGTATAGGGTACAGTAAGTCATGTATAGGGTACAGTAACAGTAAGTCATGTATAGGGTACAGTAACAGTAAGTAATGTATAGGGCACAGTAACTGTTAGTCATGAATTGGGTACAGTAAGTCATGTATAGGGTACAGTAAGTCATGTATAGAGTACAGTAAGTCATAGGGTACAGTAAGTCATGTATAGGGTACAGTAACAGTAAGTCATGTATGTGGTACAGTAAGTCATGTAGAGGGTTCAGTAACAGTAAGTCATGTATAGGCTACAATAAGTCATGTATAGGGTACAGTAAGTCATGTATAGGGTACAGTAAGTAATGTATAGGGTACAGCAAGTCATTTATAGGGTACAGTAAGTAATGTATAGGGCACAGTAACATAAGTCATGTATAGGGTACAGTAAGTCATGTATAGGGTACAGTAAGTCATGTATAGGGTACAGTAACAGTAAGTAATGTATAGGGCACAGTAACAGTAAGTAATGTATAGGGCACAGTAAGTCATGTATAGGGTACAGTAAGTCATAGGGTACAGTAAGTCATGTAGAGGGTACAGTAACAGTAAGTCATGTATGGGCTACAATAAGTCATGTATAGGGTACAGTAAGTCATGTATAGGGTACAGTAAGTCATGTATAGAGTACAGTAAGTCATGTAGAGGGTACAGTAAGTCATAGGGTACAGTAAGTCATGTATAGGGTACAGTAACAGTAAGTCATGTATAGGGTACAGTAAGTCATGTATAGGGTACAGTAAGTCATGTATAGGGTACAGTAACAGTAATTCATGTATAGGGTACAGTAAGTCATGTATAGGGTACAGTAACAGTAAGTCATGTATAGGGTACAGTAAGTCATGTATCGGGTACAGTAAGTCATGTATAGGGTACAGTAAGTCATAGGGTACAGTAAATCATGTATAGGGTACAGCAACAGTAAGTCATGTATAGGGTACAGTAACAGTAAGTCATGTATAGGGTACAGTAAGTCATGTATAGAGTACAGTAAGTCATAGGGTACAGTAAGTCATGTATAGGGTACAGTAACAGTAAGTCATGTAGAGGGTACAGTAAGTCATGTAGAGGGTACAGAAACAGTACGTCATGTATAGGGTACAGTACATAATTTCTAACCCCAGAGGCCTATTTGCACTACCCCATATCAACACATCATTCTCATAGACAATTACATAAAGTAAATTTACTAAATAAATATTACACTGCCGGGAGAAATCACAAACACAGATCGATATTGGGGTTTGAATCTTATCAAGATTATAAACAATAAAAAAACGTTTTGTAATATGGTAGCCAACCACTTCATACTTTGTTTCACAGCAGCCCCAAAAAAGGATAGGAGTGCTACACACTGGAACATGTGTGGCATACTGTAGACTACCTCTTATGATGTCAGGAAGATACGAGCTACAGTAGTTACATTATGAAATAAAGGATGCAATGACATCTCAGATACGAAAAGACAGATAAACAGGGTTTTGGTTTTATAAATATTGATAGACCACAACAATCCTGTCCTGTCAGTATCTCTGTCTAATCATATAGACTCAAATGGGGACCTAGATTCTAGAGAAGAGGGAATGATTCATTGCTCCACTTCCTCCACATAAGATGTTCCTGAGCAACAGTCAGGACCGATGGTTCCAATATGCTCCATCTCGGTACATTAGACTAGCCTATCTCTTTAATTAACACCACACTATACCTCTGTCATCATTATCTTCCTTCTTCCTGAGCAACACTTTTTTTCAAGGGAGATTTTACTGACTGCATCCTCTTTGATTGTGTTCAGTATGTACTAAATGTGAATCCGTCCCAAATGGTCCCCTACTTTTCCCTATATAGTGCACTATGAAGGGAATATGGTGCCATTTAGGAGTCGGGTATATCTGTAAAACACCTGGCTATTAAATGGAGATCTTGGGCCTATGGCCCTGCCTCTAAAGGTATGTGACCCTAAGTGGCTAAGTATGTGTCCCAAATGACTCCCTATTCTATACATATTGAACTGCTTTTGACCAGAGCTCATGACAAAAGTTGTGCACGATAAAGGGAAAAGTAGTGCACTATATAGGGAATAGGGTGCCATTTGGGAATCAACCATGCATTAGGCCTATAACCAGAAGAAGCTAGGAGAATTACAGAGTGGAAATTATTAATTTACACACATTGGGAAATTAATAAACTCGACAAACGGAACGCAGTAATGTGGTTGTTATTTCATTCAAATGGCCTCTGAGGCTAGACTGATAATCAGCCCATTCTTTCAATTGAACACACATTCTATGTGTCTGCTAATGGCTCCCTGCAAGTAGGTTATTGTCTCGTCCTAATGGATACATCCAGGGTCTAACCAGGAGTCTTCATTTAGCAGTATCCCAGGGAAATACAATGGGCTGTTTTCAACCAAATGAGAGACAAGCACCCTTCCTGCCTAATTTCCTACATAACAAAACAATTTGTAAGACTTTTGAGTGTATTCACGTGAATTCAGAGAGTCTGCAAGTAGGTGGTATAACAGACAGATGGTCATGAGGGAGACAGTTGTGTAATGATACTTCTGTCCTCTGAGATTCTTGTCTCCAGGCTCATTAGTCCACCTATCCACCCTCCCCCTTCTTCCGTCTCTCTCCATTCATCCATCCATCCCTCCCTCCCTCACTTTATTCCTTCCTCTTTCTCCTCTCTCCCCTCACCCTCTCACCCCTTCCTCTCCCCCACTTCTGTCTTCTCTCTCCCCCCCTCTCTTCCTACATTACTTCTTCCCTCTCTCCTTCCCTCTGATGTGTTTAATTCTCCACCTGCTCTACATTGATTAGCGTCTCTCTCCGTGTAATCCCATTAAGGCTCCTGTGTTTCCACCCAGCGCCCATTACATTGAGTCTCGCCACATACCACTGTGTCTGGCTAAGACCGGTCCTCAAGAACCACATGAGGTGAAGTACTCAACATCCTCACCTGCAGCCTAAAACCTTGATGTCACTCAATGGGCCACTGTCGTCTCTTCTTATCAGAACAAAACCCCTCTGAATTAGTAGGCAAATGTTTTAAACATCATCTTGATATGAAGGCTGGTAAACAACAGATAGCCCAAACATATTGGACAGTCAGGGAGATGGAGCTGACAAGATGTTCAACACTGCAGTGTACTCAGCCTGCTGGATGAGAACCAAAACGGCAGAAAATCTATAAGACAGTAGAAACGTTGTTGTGTTTAACCCCTGTTTCAAAAGATATATTGACCTTCCATAGAACAACAAACAGTCTCCAAACACAACTACCGACCTGCTTTGTTAACGTGATGTTGGACTGATGGAGGTGTTGGAGGTATTCCACATGAAAACACTGACCTTTCTTTTCAGAACTCCTCTGAATCCTCTTTGACCTGAATCCTGCCTGTCCATTATTGTATTTACTATAGGATTTAAAAATACTTTACTCAGTCATTTGAGCCTGGTTCATAAAATCAATTGATAATTGCAGAGTTAGCTGATTTGGTAAATAAAATAAGCAAAATGATGAAGCAGACAGTGGTGTTGCTGACCATGGAGGAAGGAAAAAGAGAACTGCATCCCAAATGGAACCCTATTCCCTTTATAGTGCACTACTTTTGACCAGAGCCCAAGGGAATAGGGTATCATTTGGAATGTATCCAAAGTCTGCAAACATTAGAAAATGTTTTCTCATATGTAAGCTAAAAGATATGGAGACTGAAGAAGAAGAAAGAGGAGCCACACTAAAAAGAAAAGGTTCCTGGAGTATCCTTCAGGGTTCTTCAAATTGAAACTTTGGGGGAACCCACCCCTGTTATTATTACTAGTATTAATAATAATAATTATTGTTAATAATAATATGCATAACAATAACAACAATATTTTAGTTCTCAGTGTTTATTATGACTTTAGATGCAAAGCAGAATAAAAATGTTTAAATATGAGGTAAATACACAAATACAAAGTCCAATAGGTACAAATCAAATGTTATTTGTCACATGGGCTGAATACAACACATGCAGATTTTACATTGAAATGCTTACTTACAAGCCCTTAACCAACAAAGAAGTTTTAAGAAAATCAATCATCTTCGCACGTCAATACGCTGACTGTCACGCCCTGGTCATAGTATATTGTGTTTGTCTTTATTTATTTGGTCAGGCCGGGGTGTGACATGGGTTTATTGTGGTGTGTTTTGTCTTGGGGTGTTGTTAGGTGTTGGGTGTGTGGCTTAGTGGGGGTATCTAGCATAGTCTATGGCTGTCTGGAGTGGTTCTCAATCAGAGGCAGGTGTTTATCTTTGTATCTGATTGGGAACCATATTTAGGCAGCCATATTCTTTGAGTATTTCGTGGGTGATTGTTCCTGTCTCTGTGTTTGTTGTCACCAGATAGGCTGTGTAGGTATTCACGTTCCGTCTGTTGTTTTTGTATTGTTATTATTTCATGTCCAGTTCATTTCATTAAAGAACATGAATAACCACCACGCTGCATTTTGGTCCGCTTCTCCTTCGACAGACGAGAACCGTTACACTGACAGGCAAGAGGGAATTTGTTTTGTTGACCTGTGGTTGGATTTGGCCATTTTCCGCGGTAACAGTGCAGTAATTGGTCAAAATTACGAACCTGCTTTTGATTGGACCCTTTTATGCGCTACAAGTGCATTGGATTGGCAAAATTTCAAGCTTTCGCATAATATTCGCTGATTGGTTGATTTGCTTTGAATTATACAATCGCAGAATTTCGGAATCCTGGAGGGACTGAATTATAAAGATAATTATCAAAATATGCACACAACAGTATTCATACCTTGGTTTTTGTGGTGAATGTGAATGAATATAACTGTTTTGATAATGGTTTTCATACACATACCTTGTCCATAATGTAGAGACCTATGGGATATTCATTGATGAGGTAAGGAAGGAGGATGGTAAATGTGATCTGTAAAATATACCAATACAAATTGACATACATATTTCAAACATTCAACCTGCAGACAGAGACACAGTGAGCAGGTCAGTCATCAGTAGCCAATCGAGCTAGCCTTCAACATTTTCTTATAGCCTACATATTCATACCTCTTTGTTGATTGATATCCATTGAATTGTGTCCATTTTATGTTTTAGAAAGATTTTCACAAATATGAAAATAAAAGATGGTATCATCATAAAACAATACCAATTTAGATCATACAAGGGACAAACCTTAACTGAAAAATGTAAATATCTCAATTTAAGGTAAGTGCCTGAACCTGCAGTCCTTTCCAATTCAAATCCAAGAGTTTCAGTTCAAGTGTTTAAGTTCCTCCATAAACCTCACCTCCTATGGGGTTGTTGGAAGAACCTTAGGGTTCTAAGGTTCTTCAAAGAATTTTGAAGATCTTAGAAGAACCCCCTTAGAAGAACCCTGGTTGAACCCCTCATTTTTTGAGTGCACCTCCAGAACTTTAAAAAACTCCTTCCATTGTGTAATACAATAAACAGTTATCAGATTGCGTTTCTAGCTCACTCCCTCTAATCGCTGCCTCTAAGGACCCACTTACTTTCCATTGTATTGGGCCTGAGTAACAGTTTAGTGTGTATGACGCTGATGGGTGTTATTGACTTACCAGTGGTGGTAGTGTGATGGTGTTTTTATCTCAAATTAGGGCCCTATTCAATCTGTTAAACTGAATGGTTACAAATTCTGCAATATAATTGTCAGAAATTGCCAACATGCAGTGTTTATTTTGAAGGCAGTCTCTGCTAAAGCGGGTACGCAGCCTTGACATTTCAATCACGCTGTAAAGCTAGTCTTTCGCCATGAGGATTGAAGAGAGTCCTTAAACATTTGCTTGGTGTGCTCACCAAATCTTCCATGTTTAGTGATTTTCTCATATAATACCATACACTAAAAACAAATGGTTGTATATAGTGCCAAATAAGGGTTATTTCTCGTAAAGATAGCATATCCCTTTTCGGTGCTATAAAGAACCCTTCCCTATGGCTCTATAAAGAACCATTAACAAGTGTTCAGTTATTGTTGCAATCCTTTTTGGTGCTATACAGAACCTTTTTGAAGTTCCTCTAAAGAACCATGCTCATAACCATCTAAATGGTACCTTTATGGTGCTAAAAATAACTATTTCCAAAGGTTCTATAAAGAACCATGCTCATAACCATCTAAATGGTACCTTTATGGTGCTAAAAATAACTCTTTCCAAAGGTTCTATAAAGAACCATGCTCATAACCATCTAAATGGTACCTTTATGGTGCTAAAAATAACTCTTTCCAAAGGTTCTATAAAGAACCATTGAAATAATTTCTATACAGCACCAAAAAGGGCCCCTGCTATCATTACAACTATTTTTGTTGTTGTATAGTAATGATGTTACGTTTGATACCGGAGCTTCGAGGCATGTGTCGAAATCGCTAAACAGTTTATTTATTTATTTATTTTTATTTATTTTTTCACCTTTATTTAACCAGGTAGGCAAGTTGAGAACAAGTTTTCATTTACAATTGCGACCTGGCCAAGATAAAGCAAAGCAGTTCGGCACATACAACGACACAGAGTTACACATGGAGCAAAACAAACATACAGTCAATAATACAGTATAAACAAGTCTATATACGATGTGAGCAAATGAGGTGAGATAAGACAGGTAAAGGCAAAAAAAGGCCATGGTGGCAAAGTAAATACAATATAGCAAGTAAAACACTGGAATGGTAGATTTGCAAAGGAAAAATGTGCAAAGTAGAAATAAAAATAATGGGGTGCAAAGGAGCAAAATAAATTAATAAATTAAATACAGTGGGGAAAGAGGTAGTTGTTTGGACTAAATTATAGGTGGGCTATGTACAGGTGCAGTAACCTGTGAGCTGCTCTGACAGTTGGTGCTTAAAGCTAGTGAGGGAGATAAGTGTTTCCAGTTTCAGTGCTTTTTGTAGTTCGTTCCAGTCATTGGCAGCAGAGAACTGGAAGGAGAGGCGGCCAAAGAAAGAATTGATTTTGGGGGTGACTAGAGAGATATACCTGCTGGAGCGTGTGCTACAGGTGGGAGATGCTATGGTGACCAGGGAGCTGAGATAAGGGGGGACTTTACCTAGCAGGGTCTTGTAGATGACATGGAGCCAGTGGGTTTGGCGACGAGTATGAAGCGAGGGCCAGCCAACGAGAGTGTACAGGTCGCAATGGTGGGTAGTATATGGGGCTTTGGTGACAAAACGGATTGCACTGTGATAGACTGCATCCAATTTGTTGAGTAGGGTATTGGAGGCTATTTTGTAAATGACATTGCCAAAGTCGAGGATTGGTAGGATGGTCAGTTTTACAAGGGTATGTTTGGCAGCATGAGTGAAGGATGCTTTGTTGCGAAATAGGAAGCCAATTCTAGATTTAACTTTGGATAGGAGATATTTGATATGGGTCTGGAAGGAGAGTTTACAGTCTAACCATACACCTAAGTATTTGTAGTTGTCCACGTATTCTAAATCAGAGCCGTCCAGAGTAGTGATGTTGGACAGCCGGGTAGGTGCGGGTAGCGATCGGTTGAAGAGTATGCATTTAGTTTTACTTGTATTTAAGAGCAATTGGAGGCCACGGAAGGAGAGTTGTATGGCATTGAAGCTTGCCTGGAAGGTTGTTAACACAGTGTCCAAAGAAGGGCCAGAAGTATACAGAATGGTGTCGTCTGCGTAGAGGTAGATCAGAGACTCACCAGCAGCAAGAGCGACCTCATTGATGTATAGAGAGGAGAGAGTCGGTCCAAGAATTGAACCCTGTGGCATCCCCATAGAGACTGCCAGAGATCCGGACAGCAGACCCTCCGATTTGACACACTGAACTCTATCAGAGAAGTAGTTGGTGAACAAGGCGAGGCAATCATTTGAGAAACCAAGGCTGTCGAGTCTGCCGATGATGATGTGGTGAATGACAGAGTCAAAAGCCTTGGCCAGATCAATGAACACGGCTGCACAGTAATGTTTCTTATCGATGGCGGTTAAGATATTGTTTAGGACCTTGAGTGTGGTTGAGGTGCACCCATGACCAGCTCTGAAACCAGATTGCATAGCAGAGAAGGTATGGTGAGATTCTAAATGGTCGGTAATCTGTTTGTTGACTTGGCTTTCGAAGACCTTAGAAAGGCACGGTAGGATAGATATAGGTCTGTAGCAGTTTGGGTCAAGAGTGTCCCTCCCTTTGAAGAGGGGGATGACCGCAGCTGCTTTCCAATCTTTGGGGATCTCAGACGACACGAAAGAGAGGTTGAACAGGCTAGTAATAGGGGTGGCAACAATTTTGGCAGATAATTTTAGAAAGAAAGGGTCCAGATTGTCTAGCCCGGCTGATTTGTAGGGGTCCAGATTTTGCAGCTCTTTCAGAACATCAGCTGAACGGATTTGGGAGAAGGAGAAATGGGGAAGGCTTGGGCGAGTTGCTGTGGGGGGTGCAGTGCTGTTGACCGGGGTAGGATTAGCCAGGTGGAAAGCATGGCCAGCCGTAGAAAAATGCTTATTGAAATTCTCAATTATGGTGGATTTATCAGTGGTGACAGTGTTTCCTATCTTCAGTGCAGTGGGCAGCTGGGAGGAGGTGTTCTTATTCTCCATGGACTTTACAGTGTCCCAGAACTTTTTTGAGTTAGTGTTGCAGGAAGCAAATTTCTGCTTGAAAAAGCTAGCCTTGGCTTTTCTAACTGCCTGTGTATAATGGTTTCTAGCTTCCCTGAACAGCTGCATATCATGGGGGCTGTTCGATGCTAATGCAGAACGCCATAGGATGTTTTTGTGTTGGTTAAGGGCAGTCAGGTCTGGGGAGAACCAAGGGCTATATCTGTTCCTGGTTCTAAATTTCTTGAATGGGGCATGTTTATTTAAGATGGTTAGGAAGGCACTAAAAAAAATATCCAGGCATCCTCTACTGACTGGATGAGATCAATATCCTTCCAGGATACCCCGGCCAGGTCGATTAGAAAGGCCTGCTCGCTGAAGTGTTTCAGGGAGCGTTTTACAGTGATGAGTGGGGGTCGTTTGACCGCTGACCCTTTACGGATGCAAGCAATGAGGCAGTGATCGCTGAGATCTTGGTTGAAGACAGCAGAGGTGTATTTAGAGGGCAAGTTGATATCTATGAGGGTGCCCGTGTTTAAGGCTTTGGGGAGGTACCTGGTAGGTTCATTGATAATTTGTGAGATTGAGGACATCAAGTTTAGATTGTAGGATGGCTGGGATGTTAAGCATGTTCCAGTTTAGGTCACCTAGCAGCACAAGCTCTGAAGATACATGGGGGGCAAACAGTTCACATATGGTGTCCAGAGCACAACTGGGGGCAGAGGGTGGTCTATAGCAGACTGCAACGGTGAGAGACTTTTTTTTAGAGAGGTGGATTTTTAAAAGTAGAAGTTCAAATTGTTTGGGTACAGACCTGGATAGTAGGACAGAACTCTGCAGGCTATCTTTGCAGTAGATTGCAACACCGCCCCCTTTGGCAGTTCTATCTTGTCTGAAAAGGTTGTAGTTTGGAATTAAAATTTCAGAATTTTTGGTAGTCTTCCTAAGCCAGGATTCAGTCACAGCTAGAACATCCGGGTTGGCAGAGTGAGCTAAAGCAGTGAATAGAACAAACTTAGGGAGGAGGCTTCTAATGTTAACATGCATGAAACCAAGGCTATTACGGTTACAGAAGTCATCAAAAGAGAGCGCCTGGGGAATAGGAGTGGAGCAAGGCAGTGTAGGGCCTGGATTCACCTCTACATCGCCAGAGGAACAGAGGAGGAGTAGAATAAGGGTCCCATTGAAAGCAATAAGAATTGGTCGTCTAGAACGTCTGGAACAGAGAGTAAAAGGAGGTTTCTGGGGGCAATAAAATAGCATCAAGGTATAATGTACAGACACAGGTATGGTAGGATGTGAATACAGTGGAGGTAAACCTAGGTATTGAGTGATGAAGAAAGAGATATTGTCTCTAGAAACATCATTGAAACCAGGAGATGTCATTGCATGTGTGGGTGGTGGAACTAATAGGTTGGATAAGGTATGGTGAGCAGGACTAGAGGCTCTACAGTGAAATAAGCCAATAAACACTAACCAGAACAGCAATGGACAAGGCATATTGACATTACGGAGAGGCATGCTTCGTCGAGTGATCAAAAGGGTCCAGAGAGTGGAGAGGTTGGTTGGGGGTCACAGCGATCCAGACAGCCAGCCAGGCCATCGGTAGCAAGCTAGCATAGGATGGACGTCTGTTATTAGCCACCTCTTGCGCTCCGTCAGTAGATTAGTGGGGTTCCGTGTGGTAGAGGGGACCAATCCAAATCACACAACAACAACAAAAATAAAAACAATAGATGTAGCTAGAGGCCCAAGAAGAAGAAAAAAAATAACAATAACAATTAAAATAAAAAAATAAATTGTCCGATTAACTATTCAGATAGCAGCCGATAAGACAGCTAATGGCTAGCAGGCCGCAGATGGGCGCCCAGACAACGTCGCGACGGAGGAACCAGAAGGATAACTCCCTCGGGTAGACAACGTCGGCAGTTCAGCCGTGAAGGCCCGGTGGGGCTCCGCGTAGGCAGCAAAACGGGTCCGGATAGGTGACCGCAGCCCAGGAGTGATTGATGGAACTCCTCAGCTGGCTAGCTCCGGAACAACTGATGTTCGCTCCAGAATCGACGAAAGCTTTAACTAGCTTCTGATTAGCTTCTGGATTAGCTTCTGGCTAGCTCCTGGCTAGCTTCTGGCTAGTTTCTGGCTAGCTTCTTGGAGTTTGGAGTTTCTGGCTAGCTTCTTGGAGTTTGGAGCTTCTGGCTAGCTTCTTGGATGATTACAGATTTGAGGTAAATAATACTTTTTTATACTTTTTTATAAATATAAATTGGTGAGGCGGGTTGCTGGAGAGTGTTTTGAGGATGAGTTTATGGAACATTTAAATAAAAAAATGCATGAAAAAAGTTGTAAATATATATATATACGGGACACGACAAGAAGAGGACAAAAGACGTCTGAACTGCTATGCCATCTTGGTTCCAGTTTACTTGGTGATGCTTGTATCACTTTATCAGAAGCACGTGATCAATGACATCCGAAGCTCAATTTTGTCGAACGACCACCTGAGTGGTTTGGGAGTGGTTTAGTAGAAAACAAAAAGGATACCCTTTACACTAGTGGCACCTGACATCATCTATAATAATTTGGCTGGTCTAAATCAGCCTCAAGTAACAAACTTATTTTCGACACAATTGGGTGGAAATGCTGAACACTTCAGCAATATTTGTTTCCCCATCACTACTATAAAGAACCCCTGTTTAATGGTTCTTTAGAGAACATTTAAAACCTTTTAAAGAACCATACAGGGTTTTTTATTTCTGGTCAGTAATATTACATTGTTGAAAGACCTTATGGGTTATGATTGTGTTGAACCAAGTTGAACCAGGTGTGCTAGCTCTGGAATGGCTAAGTCTTTCACAAGACCCATTACTGGCCATAGTCATATTTAACATGTAATGGCATAAGGCAACAAATTAGATCAACTGGAAAGACACTCACACTCACAGTTGCAAAAGAAAATGCGGGGCGCAAACCATGCTCTTAAATATTAGAATAAGCCGTCACATACATTTTCATTATCACGGAAAGAGGAAAGAACCCTTTTCTGAACCGCAAAGAACCATTGAAGGACTCCAACTTTTCTTCTTGAGTCATTATGGTTCCACAAAGAACCATTGACTTTACCAAATAACCCCTTGAGGAACCCTCTTTTTAAGTGTACTACTCATGTGTGTCTAAGGTACCTAGTCTACAGTGATAAGGTATTGAGTTATTTCTGTAGTATGTAGTGATTTGTGCTTGTTCGGTTGAGTCAAACTCCCTGTATGCCCATGGGCAGTGCAGTTTGTCTGAGAGTCAGTTACTGCAGCTACAGCTTACCCACATCATAGTAAACAGTGAAATGCAATGATCCAAGTAGCTAAAGTACAGTTGTAGTGTGAAGAGAATAATCCTGGGAGAATAGAGGTCCGCCTTCAGGGAACTGCTGCAGATCAATGTGATTTCTGTAAAGGGTGTAAACTGTGCTGTTTGACTCAATGCAGTGCAGTACAGTACCTCTCTCCCTCTCTTCTCTGTCTCGGTGTCTGTCTCTCTCTGAGCTCTCTCATTTAAAAAAAAAATGTTTCAGTGGTATTGTTAACAAACACGCTATAAACTATCAAAATAAAGAAAGTCGCACACTCCATATATAAACTCCCAGTAATTGATTGGGTATTTACCAACGTTTCGGCATCACTGGGGCTTCCTCAGGGTAATGTCAAGAATAATTGAACCAGGTTATGTAGACAAACAGTGCAATTAGTGTAACCAATGACAATAGTGAGGGTTGTGTCATAATGATTAAGTTAATTAGAATGAATTAGTGAAACTGTTAAAAAAAGTACATGGCATATTAAATATATTAGGCTATTGTTATCACATAGAAACATAATGGAATATTGTATATCATATTAGCATTAACATACATTATTGTTTCATTCAATTTAATTTAATTGTTTCCTATTTCATTTAATATTTCTTAGATGTAATCTCTTGGTTCAACCTTGATGTATAATGAGAATCATCAACGGGGGGACATACTAGGTTCACGCTAATAAGCTGTAGAAAGATTATATCAATTTATAAGACTTGTTCATAAAATAAAGAATTGTTCATAAGAAGGGCCTGAGATCAAAGTCAAGATTCAGACCACTAGGGGTCAATGTTTTTAGAAGGATATCCAGTAAGCCTCCCTTTGTAGTAGCAGGATCTCCATGTTACTTCCTCTCCTTGGTAGAGCAACATGCTCAATGTCTGTGTATTTGAGGGAGGAGATTGCATGTGAGCTGCTACTGCGTAGTCAATGTTCGTACACCTGATTGAGCTGCACTGTTCAGCTATGCATTGTTTTAATTGTATTTTCGTTTGTCCTACGTAGGCTTTTCAACATGAACAGGTAACGAGATAGCTTACTCTGTTGGTCTTGCATGAGATGATACCACTAACAAGGATGTTTTTCGACCTGTATGTGGGTGTCTGAAGAAGGATGTTTTTATAGTGCTATTGCACTGTGTGCACAAGCCACATTTGTATTTCCCATTTGGTATAGGTGTCAAGAGTATCTGAGTGGACTCAGGGGGCATGTCAGATCTCAACAAGCTATCTCCAATATTGTGACCAAGCTTATAGACCACAAGTGAGGGTTCATTGAAGAGGTGTGCAATTTTTTTGTCTGATTGCAGAATATGCCTGTGCTTTTTCCGGATTGCTATCATTTTCTCTGAACCCTTGGTGTACTTAGTGCAATAGACAGTTTTGTTGTTTTTCTTCTTTGGTTGAATTTTTTGTAATTCCTCTCTTGGTTTTTAAGATATTTTCATCTTGCAGCATCAAGAGTTTTGTCCTTGTAGCCTCTGATTTTGAATTGGTCATTGCTGTCAAAATCTGTCTGGTGGCCACAGATTCGTTTAACCCTGCATAACTGACTGTATGGTAGAACGTTCTTGAGGGGACGAGGATGTATACTATCCGCACATAGCAGGGTATTACGGTCTGTGGGCTTTGTGTATAAGTCTGTGTGTAATGCATCATTCTCTTTGATGATCCATAAGTCCAGGTAGTTTATTTTTCTATCAGTCAGCATGGTGAATTTATGGTATTCAGAGCTCTCGTTTAGTAGAGTTTGGAATTCATTTAGATCCTGCTGACTTCCTTCCCAGAGCACAAAGACATCATCTATGTATCTCTTCTATAGGAGGATTTTACAAAGTAAGGAGGTGTGCCTCTGTTTTATAAAGGAGTGCTTCCTCAAATTGTCCCACGTACAGGTTTGCATAGTTAGGGGGAGCCCATAGCTACACCCCAAATTTGAAGGAAAAAAGTCTGACTCAAAGACAAAGTAGTTATTGAATAATACCAGTTCAATAAGTTGTAAGATGCAATCATTGGATGGAGCAAAGGTAGAGTCTCTCTGCTGAAGGAAGTGTTGCAGCGCCTGCAAGCCTCCAGTGTGTGGAATGTTAGTGTACAAGCTCTCTACATCAAAAGTGGCCTGCAGGGTGCCTTCTGGTATCCTTCCTTAGCCCTCTATAAATGAAATCATGTGAATGGTGTCTTTGACATAAAATGGGAAATTCTCAACCATCGGTTTAATGTGGTAATCCACAAATTTAGAAATGTTGGATGTGACAGAGCCAATTGCTGCTGCAATGGGTCTACCTGGAGGAGGAGACACTTTATGTAATTTAGCGACTGTATACAAAGTTGGGATATTGCGAAATTTCCTACATAGAAATTAAACTTCTTTTTTTGGTGATTTGTCCTGATTCCAAACAGCTTTCCACTGTGGAAGAGATATTATGCTGGAATTCTAGGGTAGGGTCAAAATTTTGTTTGCGATAGAATTCACCTTTGGATAATTGTCGGCAACATTCATTCACATAGTCAAATTGTTTTTAAATCTGACTGCTAACAAACACACTCCAATAAAGAAAATTTGAAATAATATCAAGTTCAGCCCCTGGTTCAACAGTGATCTGGCAGAATTACTCCACCTCAAGAATTCCATTTGGCGAAAGGCTCGGTGCACGCATACTCAGGCTGACAGGCACTCGTTCAGGCAAATGGGAAATAAGTGCATTCAGGCTATCCGGAGGGGCAAAGTTAGTTACTTTAAGGAGCATTTCTCTCTCTGTGGGTCTCACCCCAAGAAGTTCTGAAAAAAGGAAAACGGTTAAAGACCTGGAGAATAAACCCTCCTCCTCACAGCTGCCCATGTCACTTAAAGTTGATGATGTGGTTGTTACTGATAAGAAGCATATGGCTGAGCTCTTTAACCACCACTTCATTAAGTCAGGATTCCTATTTAACTTAGCCATACCTACTTGCCCGTCCAACACTTCCTCATCTCCCACCCCTTCTAATGCGACTATCCACGATGCTTTGCCCCGCAAGAGAGTTTATCTCTGCAGGCGGTCACTAAGTCCAAGGTGCTAAAGGAGCTCCTGAAACTTGACCCCAAAAAAACATCTGGGTCATCTTTCGTCTTTAAGGTTGCTGCCCCTATCATCGCCAAGCCTATCTCCAAACTTTTTAACCTGTCTCCCCTTTCGGGGGAGGTTCCCATTGCTTGGAGGGCAAAGGGGAAGATCAAGCTGATCCTAACTGTTATATGCCTATATTTCTATTTTGCCCTGTTTATCAAAAGTGTTGGAACAACTTGTCAATAATCAACTAACTGGCTTTCTTGATGTCTATAATATTCTCTCTGGTATGCAATCTGGTTTAAGGTTATGGATGTGGATTATGGATGAATGTGTCACTGTAACCTTAAAGGTCCTCAATGATGTCTCCATTGCCCTTGATTCTAAGAAATATTGTGCTGCTATTATTTTTGACTTGTCCAAAGCTTTTGCTACGGTAGACCATTCCATTCTTGTGGGAGTACTGGTGTCTCTGAGTGGTCTATGGCCTTGCATGCTAACTACCTCTCTCAAAGAGTGCAGTGTATAAACTCAGAAAATCTGCTCCAGCCACTGCCTGTCACGAAGGGGGTACCCCAAGGCTCAATCCTAGTCCCCACGCTCTTCTCAATTTACATCAACAACATAGCTCAGGCAGTAGGTAGCTCTCTCATCCATTTATATGCAGTTGATACAGTCTTATACTCAGCTGTCCCTTCCCCAGATTTTGAGTTAAATGCTCTACAAGAAATATTTCTTAGTGTCCAACAGGCTTTCTCTACCCTTAACCTTGTTCTGTACACCTCCAAAACAAAGGTCATGTGGTTTGGTAAGAGGAATTCCCTCTCCCTTCCGGTGAGATTACTACCTCTGAGGGTTTAGTGCTTGAGGAAGTCACCTTATACAAGTACTTGGGAGTATAGCAAGATGGTACACTGTCCTTCTCTCAGCACATATCAAAGATGCAGGCTAAGGTTAAATCTAGGCTTGGTTTCCCCTATCATAATCACTCCTCTTTCATCACAGATGACCATCCTAGCCATGCTAGATTATGGAGACATAATTAAGAGACTGGCAGGTAAGGGTGCTCTCGATGATCGCCTCGATGTTCTTTACCATTGGGCCATCAAATTTGCCACCAATGCTCCTTATAGGACACATCACTGCACTCTTTACACCTCTGTAAACTGGTCATCTCTGTGTAACCATCGCATGACCCACTGGTTGATGCCTATCTGAGATATCTTCTGCAGCCCTCATCCTCCTCATACAACACCCGTTCTGCCAGTCACATTCTGTTAAAGGTCCCCAAAGCACACACATTCCTAGGTCGCTCGTCTTTTCAGTGACTGGAACGAGCTGCAAAAAAACACTCAAGCTGGACAATTTTATCTCAATCTCTTCATTCAAAGACTCAGTCATGGACACTCCTACTGACAGTTGTGGCTGTTTTGTGTGATGTATTGTTGTGTTTTTACCTTCTTGCCCTTTTGTGCTGTTGTCTGAGCCCAAAATTGTTTGTACCATGTTTTGTGGTGCTACCATGTGGTCCCCCTGCCATGTTGTGTTGCTACCATGTTGTTGTCATGTTGTGTCGCTACCATGCTGTGCTGTCATGTGTTTGGTCTCTCTTCATGTAGTGTTGTGGTGTTGCTCTTGTCGTGATGTTCTTTTTGTCCTATATATTATTTTATTTTTAATCCCAACACCCGTCCCCGCAGGAGGGCTTTTTCCTTTTGGTATGCCGTCATTGTAAATAAGAATTTTTCTTAACTGATTTACCAAGTTAAATATAGGTTAAAATATATATATAATAATAATAATTACCTCTCTCTCTCTTTCCCTCTCTCACACACACATCTCTCAGCTCTCCTCCTTGATCTCTGTCTACTGTCTACTAGAGCCAGTGAGCCTCTGGGTCAAATATTTCAAACGGTCCTGGCTGTGCTGCTGCTGCTACCTATCTGCTAGTGAGACGCGTCTGGCCTGCTTAGGGACAGCATGGTACAGGGATCCAGGGAAGCAGCTTTGACTGGCTTCTAATGGGAGTCTATTCTCTAAATAGTGCACTACTTTTGAACAGAGCCCAATGGACCCTGACAAAAAGTGCACTAAATATGGAATAGGTTTTCATTTGTGACACAGCTTTTGACTATCTTCTAATGTGAGCCTCTGGAAGGGAAATGTACCCAGCTCTGAGGATCGAGCAACTTCCCCATCTTAAGTACAACGCCGGAGCACTCATTTCCCCAAGAAATCATTCATTTAATTTCCCATTCTCTTGTCCTCCCTTCTCTTCCTTCCCTCCTTCTCCCAAGTGGTCTCCCTCGGGCACTCATGTACCTCTCTGCCTCCTTTATTCTCCTCCTCCTCCTCCTCTACAGGGAGCAGAGGGAAGAAGGGGGAGGCAGGGGGCAGATCTCCTCACCTGCAACGTCATGACTCAGCAGCACAGAGACTCTCCATAGGGCCAGGAGAGTGTGTGTGTGTGTGTGTGTGTGTGTGTGTGTGTGTGTGTGTGTGTGTGTGTGTGTGTGTGTGTGTGTGTGTGTGTGTGTGTGTGTGTAGAGACTCCATAAGCCTAGGCAGAGTCAGGGTACAAGAGAGGGGAATAGGGGCGGTTTAGAATAGCCATGTTGAAAGTCTTATTAATGCACCTGCACTCACTACCCCCTTTAGAAAAGAACATTATAATTAATTATGCATAGCTCACAAGGTGTAATAAATGTGATTATAAAATGGGGTGTTCGAGCTGAGAAGGCAGATTGGCTGACACACCATATACCACGGGTATGACAAAACATTTATTTTTACTGCTCTAATTATGTTCGGTAACCAGTTTATAATAGCAATAAGGCACCTCGGGGGTTTGTGATATATTGGCCATATACCACACCTCCTCGGGCTTCTCAAGCTCCTCAAGCTTAATTATAATGTTTTCTACGGATAGGAAGAGTAAACACTCAACAATAAGAAACACTCAAACATTAAGAAATAGAAACCCTCGTTCGTGTTTGATTCACACACATTTAGAGAAAGATATAAAGTTATTGCATGAATATTTTAGTGAGTCCCCACTCTAACTAAACATACGCACCAAATTCTCCAGTGTTTCACTGAGAGTGTTAAATTAACACAATGAGAGTGTGGACCCGTATAGACACTGGAACAGTGTAAATGACGCTGAGACTGTGGACCCGTACAGACACTGGAAGTGTTAAATTAACACACTGAGAGTGTGGACCCGTATAGACACTGGAACAGTGTAAATGACGCTGAGACTGTGGACCCGTACAGACACTGGAAGTGTTAAATTAACACACTGAGAGTGTGGACCTGTATAAACACTGGAACAGTGTGAAATTAACACACTGAGAGTGTGGACCAGTATAGACACCAGAACAGTGTTTCATTAAAACTGAGTGTGTAGACCTGTATATACACTGGAACAGTGTTCAATTAATACACTGAGAGTATAGACATTGGAACACTGATAAATTAACACTGAGAATGTGGACCCATATAGATACTGGACAGGGATAAATTAACACACTGCTTAGTGTAAAGTCTTGTTTCCCAGAGTGCCTTGATTTTCAAATGAATTGTAGAATTACCATCCATGACTCTCGTGACAGAGGCATGGTTGTCGATGATAATGTTTAGGCTTAGAGGTAATAACATCTATACCGAATACCGGGGTATTTGCAAAAAGCCATGGGATGTTTTTTTAATACCGTCAAAACTATTTATTGGAAGTTTTTAAATACATTTGAATATTTGTAGCTAAGTTATTACCTGCAGTAAAATTGTGCAAAACCTTAGTAGATAAAGCAGACTGCATTCTTCATTTCACCTGTCACATTATTTTAAATGATGAAGTTTACCCTACTTCCCCAGAACAGTTGAGCCAGTCACGTCTTTGTTTGTACAGTAAGTAGCACAACAGGAGAAAATGGGAACCAGTGAGTCCATAGAGTTCTATATCTATTGCTAAGTGTCTGTTGTGTGGCACACATGACGTGATGAATTTACACTTGTATGCAACTCACTACTAACTGTTTGCAATCAGATACACTACTTGACAAAATGTATGTGGGCACCTGCTCGTGAAACATATTCTAAATCATGGCTATTAATATGGAGTTGGTCCCCCTTTGTTGCTATAACAGCCTCCACTCTTCTGGGAAGGCTTCCCACTAGATGTTGGAACATTGCTGCAAATACTTTTTGTTTTGACCTTCATTTAACTAGGCAAGTCAGTTTTAAGAACAAATTCTTATTTTCAATGATGGCCTAGGAACAGTGGGTTAACTGCCTGTTCAGGGGCAGAACGACAGATTTGTACCTTGTCTGCTCGGGGATCTTGAACTTGCAACCTTCCGGTTACTAGTCCAACGCTCTAACCACTAGGCTACCCTGCCGCCCCGACTTGCTTCTATTCAGTCACAACAGCATTAGTGAGGTCGGGCACTGATGTTGGGCGATTAGGCCTGGCTCGCATATGGCATTCCAATTCATCCCAAAGGTGTTCCATGGGGTAGAGGTCAGGGCTCTGTGTGCGCCAGTCAAGTTCTTCCACACCGATCTCGACAAAACATTTTTGGTCTGGGACTGAATGTACCATAAGTAAATACTTTTTAGAAGCACCTTTGGCAGTGATTACAGTTGTGTGTCTTTCTAGGCAAGTCTCTAAGAGCTTTCCATACCTGGATTGTGCGTTTAACCATTATTCTAAAAAACAAACAATTCAAGCTCTGTCAAATTGGTAGTTGGTCATTGCTTGACATTTTTAAGTCTTGACATAGATTTTCATGTAGATTTAATTCAAAACTGTAACTCAGCCACTCAGGGACATTCACTGTGTTTTAGGTTATTGTCCTGTTGAACGGTACCTTTATCACCCAGTTTCTGGTTGAAAGCCCTCTGAACCAGGTTTCTCACTAGGATTATGCCTGTGCTTAGCTTAATTTCGTTTTTTTAATCCAGAAAATGTTCCCAGTCCTTCACTATTACAAGCATACTCATAACATAATGCCAAATATTTTTAAAGTATTCATTTATTGCATTGTTGCAAACAGGATGCATGTTTTATTCTGTACAAGCGTCCTTCTTTTCAATCTGTCAGTTATGTTAGTTTTGTAGAGTAACTACATTGTTGTTGATCCATCCTGTTGTCTCCTATCACAGCCATTGAACTCTGTAGCTGTTTTAAAATCACCATAGGCCTCATCAAATCAAATCAAATGTTATTGGTTACATAGTGTACATGTATTTAGCAGATGTTATTGTGGTTGTAGCGAAATGCTTGTGTTACTAGCTCCAACTGTGCAGTAGTATCTAACAATTCACAACAATACACACATCTAAAAGTAAAAGAATGGAATTACGAAATATATAAACATTAGGATGAGCAATGTCGAAGTGGCATTGACTAAAAACGTGTAGAATAGAAAACAGTGTACACAGTACTAGTCAAAAGTTTGGACACACCTACTCATTCCAGGGTTTTTCTTAATTTTTACTATTTTCTGCAGTGGTGAATAACAGTGAAGACACCAAAAAAAGTGTTAAACAAACCACAATATATTTTAGATTTGAGATTCCCTTTGATGCCACCCTTTGATGACAGCTTTGCCCACGCTTGGCATTCTCTCAACCAGCTCACCTGGAATGCATTTCAATTAACAGGTTTGCCTTGTTAATAAAAGTTCATTTGTAAAATGTATTTAATTTTTAATGTGACAAGGTAGGGGTGGTATACAGAATAAATCCCTATTTGGTAAAAGACCAAGTCCATAATGGCAAGAACAGCTCAAATAAGCAAAGATGAACGACTCCATTATTACTTTAAGACATGAAGGTCAGTCAATCTGGAACATTTAAATAATTTTGAAAGTTCCTTCAAGTGCAGTCTTGAAAACCTTCAAGCACTATGATGAAACTGGCTCTCATGAGGACTGCCACAGGAAAGAAAGACCCAGAGTTTCCTTTGCTGCAGAGGAAAAGTTCATTAGCATTACCAGTCTCAGAAATTGCAGCCCAAATTCTTCACAGGGTTCATAAACAGATACATCTCAAAATCTCAAAAATGAAGCCTGGGGGAGGAGGTGTGATGGTGTGGGGTTGCTTTGCTGGTGACACTGTCTGTGATTTATTTGGAATTCAAGGCATACTTAACCAGATTGGCTACCACAGCATTCTGTAGCATTACACCATTCCATCTGGTTTGAGCTTAGAGGGACTATCATTTGTTTTCAACAGGACAATGACCCAATACACCTCCAAGCTGGGTATGGGCTATTTGACAAAGAAGGAGAGGGATGGAGTGTTGCATCAGATGACCTGCCCTCCACAATCATCCAACCTCAACCCAATTGAGATGGTTTGGGATGAGTTGAACCGCAGAGTGAAGGAAAAGCAGCTAACAAGTGCTCAGCATATGTGGGAACTCCTTCAAGACTGTTGGAAAAACATTCCAGGTGAAGCTGGTTGAGAGAATGACAAGAGTGTGCAAAGCTGTCATCAAGGAAAAGAGTGGCGACTTTGAAGAATAATCTAACATATAACATATATTTTGATTTGTTTAACACTTCTTTTTTTCTACATGATTCCATAAGTGTTATTTCATAGTTTTGATGTCTTCACTATTATTCTCGAATGTTGAAAATAGTAAAAATAAAAAAAAACCTGGAATGAGTAGGTGTGACCAAACTTTTGACTGTTACTGTACAGATGAGATGAGTAAAGCAGTACGCAAACATTATTAAAGTGGCTAGCGTTCCATTTTTGAAGTGGCAAGGGATTCTAGGTCTATGTATATAGGGCAGCAGCCTCTTAAGGTGAATGGTTGAGTAGCCGGGTAGTAGCCGGCTAGTGATGGCTATTTAACAGTCTGATGGCTTTGAAATAGAACCTGTTTTTCAGTCTCTCGGTCCCAGCTTTGATATACCTGTACTGACTTTGCCTTCTGGATGATAGCAGGGTGAACAGTCTATGGCTCAATGTCCTTGATGATCTTTTTGGCCTTCCTGTGACATTGGGTGCCATAGGTGTGAAATCCTTGAGCAGTTTCCTTCCTCTCTGGCAACTGAGTTAGAGAGGACATAATAAATTCATCATGCTCAAGGGATAATTAATTACAGCTTTTTTATTTTGACCCATCCACCAATAGGTGCCCTTCTTTGTGAGGCATTGGGAAATCTTCCTGGTCTTTGTTATTGAATCTCAGTTTGAGATTCACTGCTAGACTGGGGGACCTTATATATAAGGTAGTCATTCAAAAATCATGTTAAACACTATTATTGCACACGGATTGAGTCCAGGCAACTTATTATGTGACTTGTGAAGCACATTTTACTTCTGAATGTATTTAGGTTTGCCATAACAAAAAGGCTGAATATTTCAGCGTTGCATTTTTAATTAATTTGTAAAAATGATGAAAAACATAATTCTACTTTGACATTATGGGGTATTTGTGTTGGCCAGTGACAAAAAGAATATCACAATTTGAATTCAGGCTGAAACAAAACAAAATGTGGAAAAAGTAAAAGGATGTGAATACTTTCTGAAGGCACCATAAATAGCTTTAAGCTATTTCTGTAAGATACTTTTCTAATACACATGTAGGATCATAATTTGAGCAAGTTTGTTACAGCAGGAAAATAATCCTGCAGCAACAGGTAATTTTAGTTATTATGTGATTATAACTAATGGACATTATAATAAGGGTTGATACATTTTTCGTAAGAGAAAATCCCATCTGAAATAAATACATTACAATTTTTACATTTCCTGATCAAGATCCTTCATATGGTGGATTTACGACAACCTGAGGTCAATGCCAATGTTATGAAGAGAGAGTGCTGTTTAGCATTTATTGCAGGAAGGAGAGAGGAGAGAGCGGCCTGTTTATCCTGGTGTTGGGGGGAAAAGGGTGAGAGGGAGTGCTCTTGGTCAGAAGAGGAGAGGGACCGGATGCAGGCCTGATGAAAGGCTATGCTAGATGTAAGCAACAGAAGATTCATAAGGGGCCTGCCTGCCAGGCCTGCCTGCCTCTCAAATGCACTTTATTATACAAGACAACAAAATGGTGAGAGGAGAGGGACCGGATACAGGGGTCATGCAGGCCTGATGAAAGGCTATTGTAGATGCAAGCAACAGCGTCTCCGTAAGGGGCCTGCCTAGTGGCCGGCGTGCTTCTCAAAATCACTCTTTTATACAAGACAACTAAATGTTAAGGGATGAGGAGCGGACACTGGGAATTTTAGGTTCTAGTGGAAACATCAAAGTGAATCAAATCACAATTTTTTTCAAGTGCATTTAACAAAAACCTCAATACGCTTTCCAGAAAGGAAGGTAGTCAAAAGAAACAGACAATACACTGGTCTTTGATGTTCTAAAGGGAAGCCTCATGCCCACTCAATGCAGACTAGATGGAGAGGAAAAGAGAATGAGAGGATGAGAGGATGAGAGGAGAAAAAAAGAGTGGTACTTTGTATTAGTGTTGTCTCGATACCAGTATCGCGATGCTACGATACCAGACTTTCCTTGGCAAGAAAGAAAACACTAAACAGATTAAACTCTATGGTGCCTAATTTTGTAAAATTGTATGTTAAAGCTTACAAAATAAACATGTGACTCTGGGTGAAAACATAAAGCAGTCTTTCCCAGTGGTGGAACAAACGTATAAATGTAACATGTAAGTTGTTTGTCCCATGTTTCATGAGCTGAAATAGAATATTCCAGAAATGTTCCATGCTGACAGAAAGCCTGACAGGTGTGGCATATCAAGACGCTGATTAACTTCTTGAAACTCCCCATCCCGGATCCGGGTTTGTGACTAAAGCCTCAGGCTCATTAGCATAACGCAACGTTAACGATTTCTGAAAATCGCAAATAAAATGAAAATAATGCGTCTGCTCTCAAGCTTAGCCTTTTCTTAACAACACTGTCATCTCAGATTTTCAAAATATGCTTTTGAACCATAGAAATTGACTAATTTGTGTAAGAGTATGCAAAGCTAGCATAGCATTTTGAGTAGAATTTAGCACGCAACATTTTCACAAAAACCAGATAACCAAATAAATAAAATCATTTACCTTTGAAGAGCTTCTGATGTTTTCAATGAGGAGACTCTCAGTTACATACCAAATGCGCAGTTTTTCCTGAAAGCGTCTGTGTGTAGGAGAAATCGTTCCGTTTTCTACATTGCGTCTGGCTACCGAAACGAACCGAGAATTCAGTCACCTACAACGTAAAACTTTTTCCGGATTAACTACATAATATCGACCGAAACATGGCAAACGTTGTTTGGAATCAATCCTCAAGGTGTTTTTTCACATATCTCTTCATTGATATGCAGTTCGTGGAAGCTTGCTTTCCTCTCTGTATCGCATGAAAAAATACTGGCAGGTGACTTTTGCGCACCAATTTCGGCGCAGGACACCGGGCGGACACCTGGTAAATGTGGTCTCTTATGGTCAATCTTCCAATGATCTGCCTACAAATACATCACAATGCTGCAGACACCTTGGGGAAACGACAGAAAGGGCAGGCTCATTCCTCTCGCATTCACAGCCATATAAGGAGACAATGGAAAACAGAGCCTCAAAAATCCTTGTCATTTCCTGGATGCCATCTCATCTTGGTTTTGCCTGAAGCTCACGTTCTAGGGCACGCACAGAGAATATCTTGGTATTTCTGGACACGTCAGAGTGTTTTAATATATAATAATATATCCCATTTAGCAGACGCTTTTGTCCAAAGCGACTTACAAGTCGGCTGGGGCCACTACTTTTACATATGGGTGGCCCCAGCGGGAATCGAACCCACGACGCTTGGCGTTGCAAGCGCCATGCAAGCGCCATTGCAAGCGCCATGCTCTACCGACTGAGCCACACAGGACTGTTTTCTTTCGAATGCTATCAATTATATGCATAGTCGAGCATCTTTTTGTGACAAAATATCTTGTTTAAAATGGGAACGTTTTTCATCCAAAAATGAAATAGCGCCCCCATAGATGTAAGAGGTTAAACAGCATGCGTATTACACAGGTGCACCTTGTGCTGGGGACAAAAAAAGGTCACTCTTAAAATGTCCAGTTTTGTCACACAACACAATACCACAGATGTTTCAAGATGTTAGAGAACATGCAATTGGCATGCTGACTGCAGGAATGCCCGCCAGAGCTGTTGCCAGGCAATACAATTTTCATTTATCTACCATAAGCTGCCTCCAAAGTTCGGCAAAGGCAGAAGCCCAAGAGGCAGCTCCAAAAACAATTGGGGGTGGGGGACAAAGGGAGATTGGCAGGGTTTAGACCTGAGCCAACTCCCCGTGCTTACCGTGGGGAGAGTGTGACTGGTCAGGCACCATGTTATGCGGTGATGAGCAATGTGTCTCCATTTCACATTCACAGCCCAGTGCGCTCTGTGCCAGCTCCTCGCATTTGCCGTGCTAGAGTGGGCATTCAGCCAGGACGGATTGTGCCGGCTCAGCACTCCTGGTCTCTGGTGCGTCTCTTATGCCCAGGATATCCTGTGCCGGCTCTGTGCACTGTTTCTCCGGTGCGCCTTCACAGCCCAGTGCGTCCTGGCCAGCACCCCGCAACTAAGCATCCAGCCAGAACTGGTTGTGCCAGCTCTATGCTCGAGACCTCCAGTGAGCCTCCACCGCCCAGTGTATCAGGTGCCTACTCCACGCACCAGGCTTCCAGTGCATCTCCCCAGTCCGGTGAGACTTGTTCTGGTTCCACATACCAGGGTTCCAGTGGGTCTCCCCAGCCTGGTAAGCCCTGTGGCAGCTCCACGCACCAGGCTTCTAGTACGTCTCCTCAGTCCGGTGAGACCTGTTCCAGCTCCACGTACGAATACTCTAGTGATGATCCATGGCACGAAGCCTCCAGTGATGTTCCATGACACAAAGCCTCCAGTGATGATCCATGGCACGAAGCCTCCGGTGATGATCCATGGCCCGGAGCCTGCAGTGATGATCCATGGCACAAAGCCTGCAGTGATGATCCAGGGAAAGGAGCCTCCAGCGACGGTCCCCATTCCGGAGCCTTCAGCGACGGTCCCCAGTCCGGAGCCTCCAGCGACGGTCCCCAGTCCGGAGCCTCCAGCGACGGTCCGCAGTCCGGAGTCTCCAGCGACGATCCGCAGTCCGGAGTCTCCAGCGACAGTCCCCAGTCCGGAGCCTCCAGCGACAGTCCCCAGTCCGGAGCCTCCAGCGACAGTCGACGGTCCGCAGTCCGGAGTCTCCAGCGACGGTCCGCAGTCTGGAGCCTCTAGCAACAGTCCGCAGTCCAGAACCTCCAGCGGCGGTCTGCAGTCCAGAGCCTCTATCGGGGGTTTCCAGTCCAGAGCCTCCGGCGATGATCCACAGTCCAGTTCCTCCGTTAACGATCCACGGACCGGAGTCTCCGGCGACGAACCACGGTCCGGTTCCACAGAAGTGGAGGGATCAGCGTGCGGAGCGGAGGCTACGTCCCGAACCGGAGCCACCACCAAGGATAGATGCCCACCCGGACCCTCCCCTATAGAGTCAGGTTTTGCCGCTGGAGTCCGCACCTTTGGGGTTGGATACTGTCACGCCCTGACCTTAAAGAGCCTTTTTATTTCTCTATTTGGTTAGGTCAGGGTGTGATTTGGGTGGGCATTCTATGTTTTCTGGTTCTTTGTTTTTGGCCGAGTGTGGTTCCCAATCAGAGGCAGCTGTCTATTGTTGTCTCTGATTGGGGATCATACTTCGGCAGCCCTTTTTCCCACATTTAGGTTGTGGTTGTGGGATCTTGTCTTTGCTTGTTGCATGTGTTGCACTCCGAAGCTTTACGTTTGTTGTGTTGTTTATTGTTTTGTTTGGTGGAATATTTAATAAAGAAAATGTACGCCTACCACGCTGCACCTTGGTTTACTCCTTCCAACGATGAGCGTAACAATAAGTGATATCCGTATCGCCGTAGACTACACCACTGCAGTCATCCTTACCTGCAAGCGTGCTGACAGCAGTCTTACCATTGGAAAACATTGGTTGGACTGTAACCTACAAAAATCTATTCCTGCTTGGATTGTACAGATGAATGTGGTACCTTCAGTGTTGTCACACAACACAATGCCACAGATGTCTCAAGTTTTTAGAGAACATGTCCACCATTGGAATGACCACCATAGCTGTTGCCAGGGAATTTAATGTTAATTTCTCTTCCATAAGCTCTCTCCAGGTTGTGAGTTTAAATCCCAAGGGAGGTTGACTCCCAAGTCATCAGAATACAACATCATGATGCCCCTTAAAGTACTAATACCTCAATCCAGCTCTAAAAATAGAGTAACTTTTGTATATTTTTGTGTGATTATTTATCTATTTACTTTTTATCAAAAGTGACGTATGGTCATGCATGGACACTGACTAGCTGGCTGACTGACTGTCTGGTTGACTGGATGACTGGTTGGCTGACTGGCTGACTGGTTGGCTGGCTGACTGGTTTTCTGGCTGTTTTACTGACTGGCTGGCTGATTGACTAGCTGGTTGTGTAACGGCTTTCTTCCTGGGAAGGAGAGGCGGACCAAAACGCAGAGTGGTTATAGTTCATGTTTTTTAATAAGAAAACTCAACATGAACATAATACAAAACAATAAAAGTGGCAAAACTGAACACAAAACAGGCTACCTAAATATGGTTCACAATCAGAGACAATGACTAAAACCTGCCTCTGATTGAGAACCATATCAGGCCAAACATAGAAATAAACAAACTAGACATACAACATAGAATGCCCACCCAGCTCACGTCCTGACCAATACTAAAACAAGGAAAACACAAAAGAACGTGACAGGTTGACTGACTGTCTGACAGACTGACTGACGGGTTGGTTGACTGGCTGGCTAATTGGCTGACTGACTGGCTGGCTAGCTGGCTCGCACTGCTGGAAACAAAAGCAGCCTCCTTACCACCACCACCATTAAAATTGTTAGGATTGTTTTATGCGTTTAGAGCCATTTGTTAGGCTTATTCATGCATGCATCTGTGCACACTGTGTTTCGTATGTGGGTCTGTGTGAGAGAGAAAGATTAAAACAAAACTGTGTTTTAATGGTCTCCCCTGGGGCCAGAATATAACTACTAACAACACTGTAATTACTATCATTACTGTGGTTAAAGAGAAGGTCATCTGTATGTCATATTCCCTAGATAGTGTACTACTTTTGACCAGAGCCCTATGTGCACTGTATAGAGAATAGGGTGCAATTTCAGACACACTGCCTGTCTATGTAACCAAATCAACCTTTCTAAAAGAAAATGCCCATAAATAAAAATCTATGAGCATCTACGTTGAGGAAATTTCCATGGTTTAAACAAAGGGAACATTTGAATGATTATGGGCCTGAATAAATTACATGTATACCTTCAATTACGTATTTATAACAATTGGAGTTGTTTTGTTATTTGGCAACCCTCCCAGTCATCAAGTCCAGACCAATATATTTGCTGCCTAGCAACCTCTGACTTAATGGCAGAGGAGAGAAGGTTAACAGTGAGACCAGCCAGCAGTAATTGTTGTCGCTCTAAATACAAAATTGTAAAATGTGTTTTTAAGTGAATATTTGACCCCATGGTCCCATGGTCTTGTCGAATTCAGCAGCAAGGAATGAATATAAAGCAAATAACGCCATATAAAGCTTTACATTTCTCTCTGAATACCTAGTAGTGGGTTTTAACAAGTGGCGAATCGTGACTATTGGAACTAGGCCCTCAGTTGCAGAAAAATATCTGACGTCATACATATACAGTGCCTTGCGAAAGTATTCGGCCCCCTTGAACTTTGCGACCTTTTGCCACATTTCAGGCTTCAAACATAAAGATATAAAACTGTATTTTTTTGTGAAGAATCAACAACAAGTGGGACACAATCATGAAGTGGAACGACATTTATTGGATATTTCAAACTTTTTTAACAAATCAAAAACTGAAAAATTGGGTGTGCAAAATTATTCAGCCCCTTTACTTTCAGTGCAGCAAACTCTCTCCAGAAGTTCAGTGAGGATCTCTGAATGATCCAATGTTGACCTAAATGACTAATGATGATAAATACAATCCACCTGTGTGTAATCAAGTCTCCGTATAAATGCACCTGCACTGTGATAGTCTCAGAGGTCCGTTAAAAGCGCAGAGAGCATCATGAAGAACAAGGAACACACCAGGCAGGTCCGAGATACTGTTGTGAAGAAGTTTAAAGACGGATTTGGATACAAAAAGATTTCCCAAGCTTTAAACATCCCAAGGAGCACTGTGCAAGCGATAATATTGAAATGGAAGGAGTATCAGACCACTGCAAATCTACCAAGACCTGGCCGTCCCTCTAAACCTTCAGCTCATACAAGGAGAAGACTGATCAGAGATGCAGCCAAGAGGCCCATGATCACTCTGGATGAACTGCAGAGATCTACAGCTGAGGTGGGAGACTCTGTCCATAGGACAACAATCAGTCGTATATTGCACAAATGTGGCCTTTATGGAAGAGTGGCAAGAAGAAAGCCATTTCTTAAAGATAACCATAAAAAGTGTTGTTTAAAGTTTGCCACAAGCCACATGAGAGACACACCAAACATGTGGAAGAAGGTGCTCTGGTCAGATGAAACCAAAATTGAACTTTTTGGCAACAATGCAAAACGTTATGTTTGGCGTAAAAGCAACACAGCTCATCACCCTGAACACACCATACCCACTGTCAAACATGGTGGTGGCAGCATCATGGTTTGGGCCTGCTTTTCTTCAGCAGGGACAGGGAAGATGGTTAAAATTGATGGGAAGATGGATGGAGCCAAATACAGGACCATTCTGGAAGAAAACCTGATGGAGTCTGCAAAAGAATTGAGACTGGGACGGAGATTTGTCTTCCAACAAGACAATGATCCAAAACATAAAGCAAAATCTACAATGGAATGGTTCAAAAATAAACATATCCAGGTGTTAGAATGGCCAAGTCAAAGTCCAGACCTGAATCCAATTGAGAATCTGTGGAAAGAACTGAAAACTGCTGTTCACAAATGCTCTCCATCCAACCTCACTGAGCTCGAGCTGTTTTGCAAGGAGGAATGGGAAAAAAATTCAGTCTCTCAATGTGCAAAACTGATAGAGACATACCCCAAGCGACTTACAGCTGTAATCGCAGCAAAAGGTGGTGCTACAAAGTATTAACTTAAGGGGGCTGAATAATTTTGCACGCCAAATTTTTCAGTTTTTGATTTGTTAAAAAAGTTTGAAATATCCAATAAATGTTGTTCCACTTCATGATTGTGTCCCACTTGTTGCTGATTCTTCACAAAATAAATACAGTTTTATATCTTTATGTTTGAAGCCTGAAATGTGGCAAAAGGTCGCAAAGTTCAAGGGGGCCGAATACTTTCGCAAGGCACTGTAGATAGAGAACTCAGATGACTGTGTATACAGAGCATGACTTGAGACCTTTCTTTTGCAGACCTATGTAGGAGAAGCAATTCTTTGATGACAGAGTCAAAAGGTCATAAGCCACGCCTCAGCTGTGGCTCCCAGAAGCAGCACACGTACACAACGGTTGCAAATATTGATAGCAGGAACCACGTTTGAAGAAAATATGGTTCCGTCGTTTCAAATAAACATTTGCCAAAACAAACAGTCACTCAAATAGTGGCAGAATAAATTCAACCACAGAACTACTCACATTGTTTCAAGACCACGACAATATATGCTGTCAGAGAAAAAAAAATTGCACTGTATTCGATGTTCTATCTCCATCATGCAACAATAAAAAAAACTCTGTTGTGGCTGACTTCATCATTATGAGCAAGTGTCTCATTGCGCCGATGCTCATTAATAAGAAGAAGGTCTAGTCTTGTTTCCCCAAATTATTTTAAACTCACTGTAGCTCGCAGGTGTGAAGTTGAGTTTTGGTGTCAAAGTGCTGACTTTGCCAAGCAGGCTAAATCTTTGAAACCAGTTTTCCAGGTTGAGCTATTATCGGTGCTGAAGAGTAGGCAATTCCAACAGTAAACCTTTTTTTTGTCAGCTCTCAGCTGGTTATCTTCGGATAACGCTCATAATTATTAACTTGAGAATGCCTTTCAAAACTCTTTCCTCATTGCACCAAATCAGGCAGTGCAGGAGTTGGTCTCCCGGTCTGTACAGAATTTAACTTTTCATTTAAAGTTAGTCTTGAAAAGGGTGATGCTAACAATTTAGCCACAACATCATCCTCGTTTACTCTCTCTGTAGATGCCATCGCCATCGTTACGTACACTCACTGCAAAAAGCTAGCCAGTTAGCTAGGCTCAAGCGTGATAAGGCTCGCTATTGGCTCTAAATTAGTGACATATACTTAGGCCCTCTATAGGGCCTTGAGGCATCATACAATTGTCCCACCAATTACAAGACAATTTGTGATTGGTTGATTCTACTGTCATTCCAAAATGCTGCTCTACTTGAAGTCAATATTAATAACGTTGGCTGATTACTTCTATTCACAGCCTGAGGGCCTAGCCAATGAGCATTGAGCCCAGCTAGATTTGTATTATTTTATTATTTTTATTTTACCTTTATTTAACTAGGCAAGTCAGTTAAGAACAAATTCTTATTTTCAATGATGGCCTAGGAACAGTGGGTTAACTGCCTTGTTCAGGAGCAGAACGACAGATTTTTACCATGTCAGCTCGGGAATTCAATCTTGCAAACTTTCAGTTACTACCAAGAGACTACCAAAGAAAAATTATCATTGGATAATTTTTTTCTATTGGATATTAACCCTTCTTTTTTACACGCAAACTGAAGAAATTCAATAGGAAGACCATTAAATTAAGACAAAAAAATCAATGAAAACTAAATTACAAATTTGTATCTATCTTTAGGCCCTCCCTGATGGTTCCCAACTGGTTTAAACCAATTTATTTTCAACTCCAATAGAACATAATGTCTTCCAGAAACTTCTGTGAGTCATTCTAATGATGTAGACATGTCTTTAAACAGTAATTTATATACAGTATATTTCTCCGTCACTGGAGATCACAGAGACTCCCTGGCTCTCTCTTTAAAGGGAGAGTAACACAGGGGCGGGAAGGGTGACATATGTCAAGAGTGCCCTACACCAGCCCAACTGCCTAATTACAACATCTTCATTTAACCTTTGCACACCGACTGCGAATTGTAACATCCCCACTTTTTAATTTGCTTTTTTCTTCTTTTTAAAAGAGCTTTGATTGTTATTGTTGTTGTGATCATCCACAATCAGCCTCTCTGTTGACAGGGGTAGATCATTAAAAGTCTATCAGAGAGCAAATCAGGCAGCTCTCTCATGATGAGCCGAATTACCTTTCCCTTTGCCTCCTAATAATAACTATGGTCGAGTGTAGGTAAGTTGAGTCAGGAAGAGGGGGAACAAGGGAGAGATGGAGAGAGAGAGTATGTATAAGGTAGATTTAGGTAGGAGTCTGTGTTCTTTCTGTTGAAGGATGGGAGCACTAATGTAGCTTTTCACAGAAAAACCTGGTAGAGAGAGAGAAAGTGGGGCAATGGAGTGAATAGCTGCTGTTCATTGAATTAGTTCTAATTGAACTTCCCAATATGACTGAATCACAGCAGCCTTTTGGGAACAAAACTTTTAAGTTTACCTTCAAGCAGATTCTTTCAGCAGTACAAAAACGCCCGTAGTAGGTCTTGATTGCTCCAACAGCACAAAAGCACTGTGGACAACAGCGCTCACTCAGCCTCCCCATTACCATTCAATCAGGTAAGCCATCACCCAGGCTATATTCCTAAAAACAGGCCCCCTGTTGTTGCTAACCAGTGAGAGTAGCAGAATCACTGAATTGTTGAATTGTTGGGAAATGACACAGGCAGCTGCCTCAGCATGACATGTTATCACATCACAAAGTAGAGGGCTTGGTATGCATGTTATTACAGAGCTTGTCACGCCTTGGTCTTAGTATTTTGTGTTTTAGTTTATTAGTTAGTCAGGCCAGGGTGTGACATGGGTTTATTATGTATTGTATTTTTGTATCTGGGTTTGTAGTATTTGGGATTGTAGCTGAGTAGGGGTGTGTGTTTATAGGTTTGGCTGCCTGAGGCGGTTCTCAATCAGAGTCAGGTGATTCTCGTTGTCTCTGATTGGGAACCGTATTTAGGTAGCCTGGGTTTCGCTTTGTATTTCGTGGGTGATTGTTCCTGTCTCTGTGTTAGTTTCACCAGTCAGGCTGTAATAGGTTTCACGTTCCGTTTGTTGTTTTGTATTTATTAGTTATTCATGTATAGTTTGTTTGTTTGTTTCACTAATAAACATGAGTAACCTACACGCTGCATTTCGGTCCGACTTTCTTGCGACAAACGAAGAACGTTGTTACAGAATCACCCACCACACTCGGACCGAGCAGCGTGTTAACAGGCAGGAGCTACACGAGAGGCAACAGAAGCAGCTTCAGTGGGAGAGGCTACACCATTTGGAGAATTGGACATGGGAGGAGAAACTGGACGGAAAAGGACCCTGGGCTCAGCCTGGTGAATATCGCCGCCCCAAGGAGGAATTAGAAGCGGCTAAAGCGGAGAGGCGCTGGTATGAGGAGGCAGCACGGCGACGAGGATGGAAGCCCGAAAAGCAGCCTCAAAAATTTCTTGGGGGGGGCTATCAGGGAGTATGGCTGCGTCAGGTAGGAGACCTGCGCAATCTCCCTGTGCTTACCGGGGTCTAGAGAGGCCGGGCAGGCACCGTGTTATGCAGTGGTGCGCACGGTGTCCCCAGTGCGGGTGCATAGCCCGGTGCGGTATATTTCAGCTCCGCGTTTCGGCCGGGCTAGATTGAGCGTCGAGCCAAATGCCATGAAGCCGGCTCTACGCATCCGGTCCCCAGTGCGTCTCCTTGGGCCGGCTTACATGGCACCAGCCTTGCGCTCGGTGTCTCCGGTTCGCCTACATAGCCCAGTGCGGGCTATTTCTCCTCACAGCACTGGCAGGGCAACTGAGAGTATTCAACCAGGTAAGGTTGGGCAGGCTCGGTGCTCAAGAGCTCCAGTGCGCCTGCACGGTCCGGTCTATCCAGTACCACCTCCACACCCCAGCCCTCCGGTAGCAGCTCCCCGCACAAGGCTTCCTGTGCGTGTCCTCAGCCCAATACCACCAGTGCCAGCACCACGCATCAGGCCTACAGTGCGCCTCGCCTCTCCTGCACTGTCGGAACCTTTCTCCTCTCCAGCGCTGCCGGAGCCTCCTGCCTGTTCGGAGCAGCCAGAGCAACCAGTCTGCAAGGAGCTACCAGTCTGCATGAAGCAGCCAGAGCTGCCAGTCTGCCTGGAGCAGCTAGAGCTGCCAGTCTGCAAGGAGCTGCCAGTCTACATGGAGCAGCTAGAGCTGCCAGTCTGCAAGGAGCTGCCAGTCTGCATGGAGCAGCCAGAGCCGCCAGTCAGCATGGAGCAGCCAGAGCCATCAGTCTGCCAGGATCTGCCAGTCAGCCAGACTCTTCCAGGATCTGCCAGTCAGCCAGACTCTTCCAGGATCTGCCAGTCAGCCAGACTCTTCCAGATCTGCCAGTCAGCCAGACTCTTCCAGATCTGCCAGTCAGTCAGACTCTTCCAGATCTGCCAGTCAGCCAGACTCTTCCAGATCTGCCAGTCAGCCAGACTCTTCCAGATCTGCCAGTCAGCCAGACTCTTCCAGATCTGCCAGTCAGCCAGACTCTTCTAGATCTGCCAGTCAGCCAGACTCTTCCAGATCTGCCAGTCAGCCAGACCCTTCCAGATCCGCCAGTCAGCCAGACTCTTCCAGATCCGCCAGTCAACCAGACTCTTCCAGATCCGCCAGTCAACCAGACTCTTCCAGATCCGCCAGTCAACCAGACTCTTCCAGATCCGCCAGTCAGCCAGGATCTGCCAGATCTGCTAGTCAGCCAGGATCCGCCAGTCGGCCAGGATCTGCCAGTCAGCCAGGATCCGCCAGTCAGCCAGGATCTGCCAGATCTGCTAGTCAGCCAGGATCCGCCAGTCGGCCAGGATCTGCCAGTCAGCCAGACTCTTCCAGATCTGCCAGTCAGCCAGACTCTTCCAGGATCTGCCAGTCAGCCAGACTCTTCCAGATCTGCCAGTCAGCCAGACTCTTCCAGATCTGCCAGTCAGTCAGACTCTTCCAGATCTGCCAGTCAGCCAGACTCTTCCAGATCTGCCAGTCAGCCAGACTCTTCCAGATCTGCCAGTCAGCCAGACTCTTCCAGATCTGCCAGTCAGCCAGACTCTTCTAGATCTGCCAGTCAGCCAGACTCTTCCAGATCTGCCAGTCAGCCAGACCCTTCCAGATCCGCCAGTCAGCCAGACTCTTCCAGATCCGCCAGTCAACCAGACTCTTCCAGATCCGCCAGTCAACCAGACTCTTCCAGATCCGCCAGTCAACCAGACTCTTCCAGATCCGCCAGTCAGCCAGGATCTGCCAGATCTGCTAGTCAGCCAGGATCCGCCAGTCGGCCAGGATCTGCCAGTCAGCCAGGATCCGCCAGTCAGCCAGGATCTGCCGGATTCAACTGCCTGGCTGGGCTTCATCTCAGTACTGGGCTTCTTCTCAGTACTGGGCTTCTTCTCAGTCCCGAGCTGCCCCTCAGTCCCGAGCTGCCCCTCAGTCCCGAGCTGCTCCTCTGTTATGTAGGGTTCTGGGTGAGGACTATTCGGCCATGGTCGGCGGTGAGGGTGGATTATCCCAGGACGCGAAGGGGAGGGAACAATGACATTTATGAAGTGGGGTCCACGTCCGGAGCCGCCACCATGGACAGACGCCCACCCGGACCCTCCCTATGGTTTTGAGGTGCGTTCGGGAGTCCGCACCTTAGGGTGGGGGGGTTCTGTCACGCCTTGGTCTTAGTATTTTGTGTTTTAGTTTATTAGTTAGTCAGGCCAGGGTGTGACACGGGTTTATTGTTTGTTGTATTCTTAGTGGGGTTTTTTAGTTATTGGGATTGTAGCTGATTAGGGGTGTGTGTTACTTAGGTTTGGCTGCCTGAGGCGGTTCACAGAGTCAGGTGATTCTCGTTGTCTCTGATTGGGAACCGTATTTAGGTAGCCTGGGTTTCGCTTTGTATTTCGTGGGTGATTGTTCCTGTCTCTGTGTTAGTTTCACCAGTCAGGCTGTAATAGGTTTCACGTTCCGTTTGTTGTTTTGTATTTATTAGTTATTCATGTATAGTTCGTTTGTTTGTTTCACTAATAAACATGAGTAACCTACACGCTGCATTTCGGTCCGACTTTCTTGCGACAAACGAAGAACGTCGTTACAGAGCTAAGGATAGGAACTGGTATGCATGTAATTACAGACCTAAGTAGAAGGGATGATAAGCATTTTATTACAAAGATAAATAAAGGGGTTAATATGCATTTTATTACAGTGCTAAGTAAAGGTGTTGGTATGCATGTTATTACAGAGCTAAGCGGAGGGGTTGGTATGCATGTTATTACAGAGCTAAGTAGTGGGATTGGTTTGAATGTTATTACAGAGCTAAGTGGAGGGGTTGGTATGGATGTTATTGCAGAGCATTTATCTTTTATTTCACCTTTTCAGACCTAAATGAAGGGTTGATAAGCATGTTATTACAGAGAAAAAGGGAAGGTTTGGTGTACATGTCATTACAGAGGTAAGTAGTGGGGATGGTATGAATTGTATTACAGGGCAAAGTGGAGTAGTTGGTATGCATGTTATTACAGAGCTAAAATGAGGATGTGGTATGCATTTTATGACAGAGGTAAGTAGTCGGGTTGTATATATGAACTTCTTCGGGATAGGGGGAAGGATTTTTCACTTTTGGATAAATAGTGTGCCCAAATTCAACTTCCTGCTACTCATCACCAGAATATAAGATATGCATATAACTAGTAGTTATGGATGGAAAACACCCTGAGGTTTCTAAAACAAACCTTTTGAATCATGTCTGTAAGTATAACAGAACTTATGTAGCAGGCAAAACTCCGAGGACAAACCATTCAGATTTTTTTTGAGGTCACTGTCTATTCAATGACTTTTAATTGGGAAACCAGATTTCTAAGGGACTTGTTTGCAGTTCCTACCGCTTCCACTGGATGTCACCAGTCTTTAGAAATTGGTTGAGGTTATTCCTTTGTGTAATGAAGAAGTACGGCCATCTTGAGGCGCATGACTCGAAAAGAAGCTTCAGTTTGTTGTCTTCCTGTATTGAACACAGATCATCCCGTCTTCAATTTGATCAATTATTAACGTTTAAAAACAACAGTTGTATTACAAAAGTAGTTTGAAATGTTTTGGCAGTTTACAGGTAACTTTTAAGATATTTTGTAGTGACATTGCGCAAGTTGGAAGCTGTGTTTTTCTGGATCAAACGCGCCAAATAAATTGACATTTTGGATATATATAATCAACGGAATTAATTGAACAAAAGGACCATTTGTGATGTTTATGGGAGATATTGGAGTGCCAACAAAAGAAGCTTGTCAAAGGTAAGGCATGATTTATATTTTATTTCTGAGTTTTGTGTCGCGCCTGCAGGGTTGAAATATGCTACTCTCTCTTTGTTTACTGTTATCATCAGATAATAGCATCTTATGCTTTCGCCGAAAAGCATTTTTGAAATCTGACATGTTGCCTGGATTCACAACGAGTGTAGATTTAATGTGCTATCCTGCATGTGTAATTTAATGAAATGTTGATTTTTATAGAAATGTATTTGAATTTGGCGCTCTTCATTTCCCCTGGCTATTGGCCATGTGGGACGCAAGCGTCCCGCCTACCCCAGAGAGTTTAATGATGTGCATGGTCTAGACCATTGCACAAGGGGGGAGGTAATAATAAAACATTTAAAAACAAGGATGCCATCCCTACAGGCAACAGTAGATGAAGTGTTGACAAAATGTGAAGTATGTGCACAAAAAAAACATACATAAAGGGCTAACTACACACATAGGCCACATACCGGTCTCAGAAGGACCATTTCAACACATTGTAATAGATTATGTGGATATGATAAAACCAGTATGTGGCTAAAGATACATAGTAATTTTAATAGACAGGTTTAGCAGATGGACAGAAACAATACCATCAGCAGATCAGAGATCAGTAATAAAGTTTTTAACCAGAGAATTGATGTCGAGGTTTGGAATACCTACAGAAATCAGTTCAGATAATGGATCAGAATTTGTGCAAAAAATAAAATGAATCCCTTACCTTTGATGATCTTCATATGGTGGCAATGAGAAGACATTAATTTACTCAATAAATGTTCCTTTTGTTCGATGAAGTCTCTTTATATCCAAAAACCTCTTTTGTTGGCGCATTTTCTTCAGTAATCCACAGGCTCAAACTCAGTCAAAACAATCAGACAAAAAAATCCAAATTGTATCCGTAAAGTTCATAGAAACATGTCAAACGATGTTTATATTCCATCCTCAGGCTGTTTTTTAGCCTAAATGATCTATAATATTTCAACCGGACAATAACGTTGTCAATATAAAAGGTAAACAAGAAATGCACATTCGACTGAAATAGCTCTGCGACACGTTGGGGTCCACTCGTTCAGACTTGTCTGACTCCCTCATTTATAAGAAACGATTTATAAACCTTTTACGGCTGCTGTACCTGTACAGGAACCAAATCAGCGAAAATTCCAGAGCGCCAACTAATTGTACTCGATACAACTCAAACTTTCATTAAAACTCTCATGCAAGGTACTCAATTAAAGCCACACTCATTGTGAATCTAGCCAACATGACAGATTTGTAAAATGCTTATCGGCGAAAGCATGAGAAGCTATTATCTGATAGTATGCAGCCCCCAGAAACACACGAAGGGGACGTAAACAAAGAAATTAGCGTAGCCGGCGCTACCCAAAACGCAGAAATAAAATATAAAACATTCATTACCTTTGACAAGCTTCTTTGTTGGCACTCCTATATGTTCCATAAACATCACAATTGGGTAGTAAACGTTAGTAAACGTTAATAAACGATCAAATTGATCACGGAGCGATCTGTATTCAATAGCTACAAGTTTGGAAAACGAAGTCCATTTTGTCACCTCCATTGATTCATGCTGCGGACCCAAAGACAGGATGTGCCATTCACTAATCTGACCAAGGATAAATTCCCCTGGAAATCACAACACTGGCGACATCGTGTGGAAGCTGGAGGAACTGCTTGCCCAGTCCCATCAATTATGGGAAGCCATAGACAATACCGAGACTGGCGGATGGATTTTTTCTTTGTCGATTTTGTGATCAGGTTTTCTTGCGATTTTGACCACGGAACTCGTTCTGTTATAGTCACAGACACCATAGAACCAGTTCTAGAAACTTCCGAGTGTTTTCTATGCACACATACTAATCATATGCATATACTATATTCCTGGCATGAGTAGCAGGATGTTGAAATGTTGCGCGATTTTTAACAAAAAGTTTTGAAAATTCGCAGCAGCCATAACAGGCTAATGACTGTTGACATCTAGTGGAAGGCATAGGAACTGCAAATGGAGTCCCAAGTCAATGGATACTCTAATGGCATTGAATAGAAAACTACAAAACAAAAACAGAAACGACTTCCTGAATGGATTTTTCTCAGGTTTTTGCCTGCTAAATCAGTTCTGTTATACTCACAGACACTATTGTAACCGTTTTGGAAACCTTAGAGTGTTTTGCATATCATATATTCTGGGCCCGAGTAGCAGGCCATTTAATTTTGGCATGCTTTTCATCCAAAATTCCAAATACTGCCCCCTACCCTAGAGAGGTTAACCTTTTATAACTAAGGGGAGCTATTTTAATTTTTGGATGAAAAACGTTCCCGTTTTAAACAAGATATTTTGTCACGAAAAGATGCTCGACTATGCATATAATTGACAGCTTTGGAAAGAAAACACTCTGACGTTTCCAAAACTGCAAGGATATTGTCTGTGAGTACCACAGAACTGATGTTACAGAAAAAACCCGGATAAAAATACAATCAGGAAGTGCCGCATTTTTTGAAACCGCCTCAAGGCAATGATTCCTTATATGGCTGTGGAGGAGCTAGGAGTCAGCTTACCTTTTCCACGTTTTCCCCAAGGTGTCTGCAGCATTGTGACATATTTGTAGGCATATCATTGGAAGATTGACCATAAGACACTACATCTACCAGGTGGTCGCTTGGTGTCCTCCGTCGCAATTATTGCGTAATCTCCAGCTGCAGTATTTTTCCGTTTGCCTCTGATGAGAAACCGACTGCCAGGAATGATTTTTCATCGAACAGAATTGTGAAAAACACCTTGAGGTTTGATACTAATGTAACGGTTTCATGCGGTGAAAGAGAGTCGGACCAAAATGCAGCGTGTAGATTGCGATCCATGTTTAATGAACAAACGTAAACACGAATCAATACAAATACTACAAAAACAAAGAACGTAAAGAACGTAAAGAACGTATGGAAAACCGAAACAGCCTATACTAGTGTAAACTAACACAGAGACAGGAACAAGGACACTAAGGACAATCACCCACGAAACACACAAAGAATATGGCTGCCTAAATATGGTTCCCAATCAGAGACAACGATAATCACCTGACTGAATGAGAACCGCCTCAGGCAGCCATAGACTAACGCTAGACATCCCACAAAACCCCAGGACAAAAACACACCACAATAACCCATGTCACACCCTGGCCTGACCGAATAAATGAAGAATAAACATAATATATTTCGACCAGGGCGTGACAACTAAACAACGTTTGCCATGTTTCTGTCGATATTATGGAGCTAATTTGGAAAAAAGTTTGGCGTTGTAAGTGACTGCATTTTCGTTTTGTTTTTTTTTAGCCAAACGTGATGAACAAAACGGAGCTATTTCTCTTAAACAAATAATCTTTTAGGAAAAAATGAACATTTTCTATCTAACTGAGAGTCTCGTCATTGAAAACATCCGAAATTCTTCAAAGGTAAATGATTTTATTTGAATGCTTTTCTTGTTTTTGTGAAAATGTTGAAGCTGAATGCTTGGCTTAATGCTATGCTAGGCTATTAATACTCTTACACAAATGCTTGTGTAGCTTTGGTTAAAAAGCATATTTTGAAAATCTGAGATGACAGTGTTGTTAACATAAGGCTAAGCTTATGTTTCAATAGATTTATTTCATTTCATTTGCAATTTTCATGAATAGAAAGCGTTGCGTTATGGTAATGAGCTTGAGGCTATGATTACGCTCCCGGATACGGGTTTGGAGTCGCAAGAAGTTAATAAAGGCCTGATCTTTGGAATGGAAAATCAATGGATTATCTTTTTAATCCCATTTACTTTTCTTGGATTTCTTCATTTCTTGAGTCCCAATTATTTTGCTTTAAATCCTTGATTTACCAACAATGTAATGTGAGGGACAGAGTCATAGACGTTGTACCATCTTTGTACAAACTTTGATCCATCTCTGTCCATCACATCCATTGCAGCTCTTTGTTTCCCCATACTTATGTACTGTGACATAATTGCTACTGACTTTCCATTTGCATTCTTTGTCCAAAGTTGTTCTAACAAATGGTCTTGGTATGTGTCATATTGCATTGTGCAGTGGTATTCTAATTTTGCTCTACCAGCTTTAGGTATTTGGGCCTATTCTATTACTACTCCTTCTGGAGAGCACTTAATTCCTATGCCCATTTTGCATAGAGCATCCCTTCCTAGTAGATTAACTGGGATTTGATCTGACACTAATGTAGCAATTGTTGTTGATTTGCCATCAGCCGTCAGATGACCTGGAGCAACCATTGGAATTAGCTATGTCTTTCCTGAGAATCCTCTAATTTCTGCATATTTATCAGACATGGGGAGATGAGAGGCATAATTTGAATTTGCACATGTGTAAGTGGCTCTAGTATCTATCATCATGGGTGTGCCGCTGTCCTCTATGTGAACCTCCAGCACAGGTTCTTGATCAGCTCTCGTGGTTATCATTGGGAACTGACCCTCCCCTGTAGGATTCTCTGGGCATCCCTAGTATCCTTGATTTGGCCCATCCATAGGTTCACAAGGCCTTGTGGTTGCCCTGCCAGCCACCATCCTGTTTCCAGTTTTTCTGGTTCCCACCTCCTTGTGGCTGCCAATTACTTTGGTCCCCCCCCCCCTCCCCGGTTCTGCCAAGGATTTGTAGGGCAATCTCGTCTGGAGTGTCCTTGCTGTTGGCATCCCCATCAGACCCCAGGTGATCCCTGTGGACTCTGGTTCCTTTTTTCTGATTATTTTGCAGAACTTTTTGTTGCTTATTGCCACCATTCCAATGTTGGAGTTGTTGTGTACACTACTAGTGCTTTGGGTAGTACTTGGGTATGCTGGACAGGCGGCAGTTGCGGCACTCCTGGGGAGACTGCAGCCATTGTTCCTACTTCCGATACAGGAGTTGTCTCTGGGGCCTGGACTTTCTTTTTTCCTTTGTTAGTCAGTTCTTCCAGCTGTAGCTGGATCAGTTTTCTTTGAATGTCTCTTTCTTGTTCTATATGTCTCTGTTCATCCTTTCTGTATTATTCCACAGTGTGGATGACATGGTCACAGAATTCTTTGTGTGGTTTTGAAGTCAGTCCCACCACATCCTCCAACCTGCTTCTTACTTACTGAGGCATGGCTTCTATTACTGAGTTTCGGGACAGAGTTGTCATCAGTGGGTCTCCCTCTGGATCTCGTTCTGTTTCCAATCTCCATCTTTTCAGTTGTCCGTGGAGTTACGCAGCAGGGTTTTCAGTGTCCCCCAGTGCTTTCCATTTCAGTGAATTCGGGTCAATCCTTGCCGGGTATTCCATTCTTAGAGACTGCCAGACGGCTGGACGATATGAGTCAAAGTCCATTCCATCTCTCAGTGTATCCTCCACTGTCTCGTTGAGGCCGCTAGACTGCAGTACATCCTCCATTTTTGCCTTTCCCACTACTCTCGCCAGCAGTGCCTTCAGATCCCCCACAGCCAGTAGTTTCCCCATGGTTTGTTCTGCAAAGGTTCTGATCCATTGTCCAGCTCCATCATTTAGGTCCCGTAAGCAGGTAAACAATCCTTCCAGGTCCTGTGAGCTCCATGACACATATTGCCCTTTATTAAAATTGGACAATGTGCCTCATATCTTTCAGGTTCTCTCATCTTTGTCTTATCCCTCAGCTTTCTTTGTTATTTTTCTTTGCCATAGCCAAGTTTAGAGAAATAGTCTGTCTTCTTCACTTTCCTCCAGATTGTGACGGGCTGCTTATTGCAAATGGACAGGAACTAGAAAAAGACAGGAGCAAGTGGAAAATGCTGGTAGATTTTACGAACAAAATGAACTGGCGACAGATAAACAGAGAACACAGGTATAAATACACCGGGGAAGATGGGTGACACCTGCAGGAGAGTGGAGACAAGCACAAAGACAGGTAAAAGAGATCAGGGTGTTCCAGTACCACCTCTCTAGTGGCGCTACCTGGCGTCTTACCTGGAAACAGGAGACAAAGGGCTGTGAGGGTTTGATCCTCGACACATGAAAAGTGGAATGTATATGGAGGATGTCGTGTCTTTACTATGATTAAAATGAAGACTTTAGTTTAGTTTAGTTTTTATCAAAGATTCTCTGTAATTAGTATTACGCGATCAAACAGATTAATCATGTAACTGTAATTAACTAGGACGTCGGGGCACCAAGAAAAATATTCAGATTACAAGGTTATAATTTCCTAATATAATCTTTCAGATATTTTCATATCTGATCAATCATCTTCGAATTAATGAATTATTGACTTTACCTCACGTTAGTCTCAATCCAAACGTTGTAAATTGTTGGTTATCTGCACAAACCCAGTCTTCACTATGAGTCATCCATACAGCAATTGTCTTAAATCATTTATTTATTACTAACTAAGTAATTCACAGAAATGTGCAAACTAACAAAGTAAATATGGTTACACGAAATGATAGAGAATTGTGCCCTAGTGGGCTAAACTGGCATGGCGGCTTGTTAGACAAAAAGGGAAGTAGGGGTCCACTGGGAAGTTAATATTTATAACAATTGAAATGCTAATCCTTTGCACATGAACGCTCACTCATTCGGGAACAATTGCAATCAATATTTACGCTCAGTGTGTCGTCTTGATCGCTGTTGAATTGTTTGTTTCTTTTGTAGAATTGTCTGTCTGTCGTGGTTAGAGGTGATAGTTCAGAGCGACATTGATTCATGTTGTTGTAGAATGGATATTTTGGCGGTTGTCGTTCTTCGTGTTCAATGATACCGAATTCCTATCTGCAGACTAATAATTCATATCAAAGACTTGTTTCTTATTCTGTCGGTATCAATAGTCTAAGAGTTTAACCACGTGGTATGGTTCAAAGATAGCCATGTGCCAACTTAGCAATGTAGGGAAAACAGGAATGTGGCAGAGTTGGGAGACTAGCCAGGCCCAACCACCGTTTCTGCACACAGCCTCTTCCACTACCTCAACTCAACAGGACCTACAGAGGATTGCAAGTCAGAGATGTCAGTGGGGGAGAAGAGATTCTGAACAGGAACCGAAATCATCTGCAACACAGGGAAATCGAGTGACACAGCAGCTGCTTTGGCTGCCAAATCAATTATTACGTTGCCCTTGGAGACAGGATCAAAATAGTTAGCTGGATGTGAATGAGCCAAACATTTACATACAGCTATTTCAGAAGGGAGAAGAATAGCATTCGATAGGTTATCAACAAGAAATAGTTTTCCCAGAGAATGTGAGGAACCCACGCTGTTTCCACAATGTACCAAAATCATGTACTACCCCAAATGCATACCTGCTATCTGTGTCGATAGTAACTGACTTATCTTTCATTGGTTAAGATACAAGCTCCAACAGTGCTGTGCAGTCCTAGGGTTCTCTGTCCTCACTTGGTGACAATGTAGCTTGATTGAGCACTAAGCACCTTTTCAGGGTCACATGAGACATGGTTAGAAGCACATTCTGATAGTGTAGCAACCTCGCTGAAGTCAGAAGAGCAGTCTTAGCCTGTGAGATGAGAGCATGAACAGCATGTGACACATGTACAGTTAATTAACAGATAGCAACAATGTCAGCATCAGCCAATGCAGCCTCAGTAGCTGCAGCAATCAACTTCAAACAACAAACCAGACACTCGCCACACTATCCAACTGCTTAGAATATTAACCCGCTGGTCTCTGTTTCTCCCCATGGTCATGAGTCAACACAGAAGACATAAAAACATTATTCATGAGTTGTTTCAGTTTCGTCAGGGCAGCCAGTTATTCAGGGGTCAATTTTATCTTATCATTTTTAGCCATCTTGTGACCATAATTGAGATCTGAGAGAGGATAGACAACCTCGGCATAGTCAGGCAGCCACGCCCTACAGTACCCTGTCATACCAGACAGTGACATCATGTGTTGTTTGGTAACAGGCTGTAAGACAGAAATAACAGCTTGTTCTCTCTCTCTGGACCCAGCTGCCTGCCATTGGAGGTGATATCATGTCCCAAGTACTTTACAGTTTGGGAGACAAATTGCAGATTATTTTTCTTCTCTGCCAGAAAGATCAAAAGAGCTTGAGTATCAGTTTCACGCGCATCGGGAGTTTCAGAGCACAATAACAAGTCTTCAACATACTGTATGAGAGTGCTCCCCTCCGGGGAAATGAAACTCTCCAAATTCTGTGCCATTGCGGCTGAACAAAATTTCAGGGGGACTTAGTGTACCTCTTTCCAAGGAATGACAGGGGCACGGGCAAAGACAGCATCATTAACTGGCTGTTACGGCTTTCTAGGTGTGAAGGAGAGTCGGACCAAAATGCGGCGTGTAGATTGCGTTCCATGTTTATTAAACTGAAGCAACACGAATCTAAATACTAACACTACAAAACAATACGTAACGAAAACCGAAACAGCCTAATACTGGTGCAAACTAGTACACAAGACAGGAATAGGAACAGGAACATATGGACACTAAGGACAATCACCCACGAAACACTCAAAGAATATGTCTGCCTAAATATGGTTCGCAGTCAGAGACAACGATAAACACCTGCCTCTGATTGAGAACCACTTCAGAAAGCCATAGACTTAACTAGAACACCCCACTAAATCTGTTCGCAAGTATGTCCAAGCATAATAGAGAGACATTTGATCATATACAAATGTAAACAAGTTTTAACATGATTATGTTTTAGTCATTTATTATATGTTTGGGCTTTTCGCGGTTAATTTACAGTTTACCAATTATTTGTATTATGTTCCCGGCCGGGCGACCATCCGATCAAGAAAATTTTGGCCAGCGGCTCAATCTAGTTGGTGATCCCTGCTGTACGCCCCATGTCTGGTTGGTTGGTGTGCTGTGTGCTACTGGTGTGTCCTGCTGCTGGCAGATTCACAGCTAAATGTCTATTGCCTTTTCTGGTTCATCTACGGTCCTGCCCCTGTCAAATTTAATGGCTTGTGGAGAGAAATTATTGTTCTACACCAGGGGAGATAATGGCATTCTGTCAGAAAGAAGAGGGGCTGGGACACATGGATTTATCATGACTGGACTGACTGTACTGCCGCTCCTCTACTCTTGTATGTTGTCTGATAACTCGCTTAGTCTCTAGCATTTGTCTATTGTCCTGTCAACCGTGCTGCTCTGTCTTCATGCACATATTGAGTATGAGTACTGCCTCTTAAATTCCCTTATTTTTGGCCTTATATGCTCGTTGATAAATGTTGTATGCTAGTTGATAGACGTATGCTAGTTGATACATGTTGTATTCTAGTTGATACATGTTGTCTGTTAGTTGATACATGTTGCACAGTATGTGTTGTTTTGTGGTGTGTATTGAATTGCTTTTATATACACTGGCCGCGTTGAATACCCGTGCTTGCGTCCTAAATGCATTTTATAGTATGTGATATGTCGAAAATTGAGAATGCTTTCAATGCCAGGATGACATACTCATTTTGGCTTTTCATCTAGTAAAATTCGCTGCACACAATTGAGGAAGAGAATCGTATTTCGAGACCCATGTGTCTTGACAACAGCCGATTTTCAGCTGAGGGAACACGTTGTACCAAAATGAATGAATGATGGAAATCCACGCAATTGAACATTAGAAGAGGCATTTTCAGTATACTAAAATGTGTTTCTTACTGCATATGTCTTTATTAAACAGAATATTCTCAATAGTATGTAGTGTGATTAGTTCACAGTATGTGGTTTTAGTAAGTATTAAGAATTTGTTCTTAAAACTGTCTTGCTGTCTAGTTAAATAAAGGTAAAAAAATATAAATTAGCTGTAATATTACCCATATCTGAGGATTGAGAGAAAGTTTGTATCTTCAAGTCTTTAGGAAAAGCCATTCAGGGAGAGGCAGGGAGAATTAAATTGTTCAAAGTGGAGGAGAAAAATAAATTAATGAATTTAAAACAGGGTGAGATGGAGACAGGCAGGTATTTGTGGTTTATCTTTCTAGCGCTAATTAAAACGTATTTATCTACGTATTTATCTACAAACAAACACAAAATCAAAAATATCCACCCCTAAACACCTGACTGTAAGTAAAAGCGTAGGTGTACTGTTTTTATTGGTGTGTGCATATGTGTGCTGTGCGTTTACATGTGTGTGTGTGTGTGTGTGTGTCTCTGTGAGTTTCAGCAGAGTTAGGAGGGATGAGGGATAAAGCATATGGATTGTAGCTGTTGAGATGTCTTTGCCTGTCCCTTCACTGGAGCTTCATAGCATTTAAGGGACGCAGATAGACTGACGGAGAAAGTCTGATTTTTCAAATCCAAAGAGATCTACTTGCTCCAGCGCTTCTCAAGAGTTATGAATTATTATTTGTTATGTTGTTTCCCATACACCGAATGCTGTTACTTCCTGACACACTCTGTTACTGTTGTTGACTACGTTCTCAATGACACATGTTGTACTTCAGAGCCCTTCACTGAGCCTTTCACAAAGCCCTTCACGGAGACCTTCACTGAGACCTTCACTGAGTCTTTCACAGAGCCCTTCACTGAGCCTTTCACAGAGCCCTTCACTAAGCCCTTCACTGAGCCCTGTCCAACAGGCCTGTGGAACAACAAGTCAGTGGCTAACTCTTCTGAATCACTATATATCACTCCTCTTGGATAGCGTCCATGATATTGGCTGTTCATCAGGCTAATGGCCTGTTGCTGGGTTATTGTTTGCTGTGGTGTGGCCAGCCTGGTCACCCGTGACACAAGTCAGCATTCAACGTCCATCCATATCCGAGGACGCTGGTAGATGATGTGGAAACTGGCCACTAGGGGAAACAGTGAGCCCTGTTACCTTTTAAGAATTTGGGGTTAATGCCTGAACTTAACTCTAACATTAAACATGTTCAGTAAACGCCTAAACTTAACCTTAAACACTTCGGAATTTGACGTTTGGAACAACTTCGAAGTTTGATGCTTGAAAAACATGGATGAACGTCTAACGCTGATGTGAGACTGTGAGAGCTGGTAGGGTTTGGCTGGAGGAATAGTACTTTGATAGGACAATATGTATATAACTGCATTCTCTTGTTTTCTCTTGTTTTTCCTCTCACATAGTATTTCTTTTCATTTCCTATCTATTTTACTAACCTTAATGTGTATTGTTGAGAAAGAACTCGCAAGTTTAGCATTTCACTGTTTGACACCTGCTGTATCCTGTGCATATGGCAATAAAACTAGAAATTCTAACAATAGCACTTAGTACCTCATTGTAAGTACATTAACTTATAATGGACGCTGTTTTTACTACTTTACAATACTTGAATAAATTAATAAATCAACTTGTATTAGTACTCATTTTGACAATTAGTTTGTAGTAGCAGTTGTTTTAGTAAAACAGTTGTATATTTTAATTTAGACACGCAAGTGTGCTACCTGAGATAAACCTCACATATCCAACTCTAAACCACAGAACAACCCCAAATCTACATTCCTCTGCTAGTCAGTACAATATGCTGGGTAGGGACAAAAGAGAAGCTGAGTGAAGGGAAAGATAGAGATCATGTGTGTGTGTAGTGTGTGAAGTGTGTGTGTGCGTGTCTGTGTGTGTGTGTGTGTGTGTGTGTGTGTGTGTGTGAGAGACTGTGTGTGTGTGTGTGTGTGTTTGTGTGAGAGACTGTGTGTGTGTGTGTGTGTGTGTGTGTGTGTGTGTGTGTGAAGTGTGTGTGTGTGTGTTTGTGTGAGAGACTGTGTGTGTGTGTGTGTGAGACTGTGTGTGTGTGTGTGTGTGTGTGTGTGTGTGTGTGTGTGTGTGTGTGTGTGTGTGTGTGTGTGCGCGTGCGTGCGTGCGTGTGTGTGTGTGTGAGACTGTGTGAGTGTGAGTGTGTGAGAGAGAGAAAGAGAGAGGGGTGGAAGCCCAGAGCCCTTGATCTCCTTAGGCTCAGTTGAGCCTAATTGCCGTATTCGGACAGTATTGTGTGTGTACAGCATTTGTGTGTGCGGGTAATAGAGGTGTGTGTACAACAGGCCACGTCTTCCCCACAAAGCTCATAATTATGGGCTGGCCAGGGCAGGTGCTGGCTTGGTAGAGCTGGGCTAGTGTTAGTGTTGGGTAGAGTTGGGCTGGGGTTAGTGACTTTTATTCACTAAAGAAAATTATGTACTTTTTACTTCATACATTTTCCCTGATACCCAAAAGTACTTTTGGTACTACGTTTGAATGCTGAGTAGCACAGGAAGTACTACGTTTGAATGCTGAGCAGCACAGGAAGTACTACGTTTGAATGCTGAGCAGCACAGGAAGTACTACGTTTGAATGCTGAGCAGCACAGGAAGTACTACGTTTGAATGCTGAGCAGCACAGGAAGTACTACGTTTGAATGCTGAGCAGCACAGGAAAATGGTCCGATTCACACACTTATCAGGAGAACATCCCCGGTCATCCCAATGCCTCTGTTCTGGTGGACTCACTAAAGACAAATAGTTTATTGGTAAAGTATGTCTGAGTGTTGGAGTTTGCCCTTGGCTATATATAAATTTAAAAAACAAGAAAATTGTGCTGTCCGATTGGCTTAATAAGAAATTAGTTATACTTTGACTTTTACTATATTTTATCAATTACATTTACTTTTGATACTTTAAGTACATTTAAAACCAAATACTAGGTAAAGCTGGGCTGGGGTTAGTGTTGGGTAGAGGGTTAATGTTGGGTAGAGCTGGGCTGGTGTTGGTGTTGGGTAAAGCTGAACTGGGTCGAGCTGGGCTGGGGTTCCACAGACAGGTGTAGCAGAGCTCCACTTAATTGGCGCCCGGAAGAAGAAAACGCTTCTCCTTGCTAAGGTTCACTCACTCCTCTCTTTGTCTTCTCTCAGTCTCTCACTTTCTCTCTGTCTCACTGTCTTTCTCTCTCCCTCTCTCTCTCTGTTTCTCTCTCTCTTTCTCTCCTCTCGTTTCCTCTTCTCCCCCTCTTATTGTGGAGGAGAGCTGAGCAAAGCCAGGGCTTCTAACAGAATATCACCATGGCTCCTCTGCTTTCTGTTCTAGCTGTCAGATTCCCTGTTTTCAAACAGCACATCCACGACCGAGCAGATCTCACTTCTTCCTGGGGTTGGAGCCAATTTGAGCACTGGATATGCAGGCATTTTTCTGCCATTGAAATTCTTTGTTCTCTTTATACATTTTCAGGATGGAAAAACACTTTCAGTGTAAGCTTAAACAACTAAAACCAGATATGAAATATGTAGAAAAGATAATGGACCTATGATTTTTTTAATTATATAATCTGTGAGAACGAACAATCACTAAAATAAAAGCTAGACAGTCAGTCTGAATTGAAAATACCAAAAACAATGAATTTAGCAGTATTGCTTTTGTTATAATGTTTGAGAAAAATAACACAGCATTAACCATGGCAAAGGGCATAAAACTGTAGGAAATCTGCTTTAAAACTGAAACAACTTTTCTCAGCTCCATGGAGAAATGTGTAGATTTGCCACGCCCTATGCCAGGCCCCCTGGCACATCCACAACAAAATCCCTTTTTGATCCAGGAAAAGTCCTAATATGGGATTACTGTGGCTGAAAACCCTTTAGGAAGTATATGATGGTGGTATGGGAACCAGTAGGGTAACATGATGACATGCGTTGTGTGATAGCAGAAGACTTATAGAGCACTGTCAAAGTGTTTGACTTTGACTAGTCTTGTGTTGGCCAAAGCACAGTGTGGAGAGAGGATATTGCTTCATAGCATTCAGGCAGAGGCAGTTTGTGTTTTAATTTCTCAGTAAGAGTTGCCTTCAAAACAGATACCAACTCAACATTATCATCAAAGACTAGTCTTGATGTAAATTATACAGCACAGTCAGTCGCAAAGGCGTATTTGTTTCACCTAAAATGTTTCCCACAGTCCACAATTATTATACACTGAGTGTAGAAAACATTAGTAACACCTTCCTAATATTGAGTTGCACCCCCTAGCCCCTTTCCACTCAGAACAGCCTCAATTTGTCAGGACATGGACTCTACAAGGTGTCGAAAGCGTTCCACAGGGATGCTGGCCCATGTTGACTCCAAGTATTCCCACAGTTGTGTCAAGTTGGCTGAATGTCCTTTGAATGACCATTCTTGATACACATGGGAAACTGTTGAGTGTGAAAAACCCAGTTCTTGACACAAACTGGTGAGCCTGGCACCTACTACCATACCCCTTTCAAAGGCACTTAAATCTTTGTCTTGCCCATTCTTCCTCTGAAATAGTACACATACACACTCCATGTCTCAATTGTCTCAAGACTTTAAAATCCGTATATAACCTGTCTCCTCCCCTTAATCTACAATGATTAAAGTGGATTTAACAATTGACATCAATAAGTGACAATAGCTTTCACCTTGATTCACCTGGTGAGTCAATGACATGGAAATAACCAGGTATTCTTAATGTTTTGTATACTCAGTGTATGCTGCACTGGTTGGACCATATTACGTAGAAGTAGCGTGGGCAAGAAAGCTTAATTAATTGAATAAGTTAAAGTAGTGAAAGATCAGACAAATTGGGCCTCTATATCTCCTCCATCTCTTCATTAATTTAAATAATTAATGAATTTGACTGAAAATCATTTTGGGGGAAATAGCTTTTCAAATAAGGTCATGCTGCTGAGGAATGGTATATCCACATTGATATGTAAAGTGGCACTAGAACAATGTCTACAATGGTAAATCATCTCCATTTCAACTTGAAACAGACCCTTCACATGGTCTGAGTGTGCATTTTCACAGACATCAAGGACTCTGCCAGACAGTGGGGGGGGGGGGGGGGTATGGAAATGGACAGAAAAGTTAGAGATGTGCATAGAGTGGAGGGATGGATAGAAAAGAGAGAGAAAGCAGTAGTAGTAGTTAAATATAGAGTAAAACCCTGTATGATGTTGAGAGTTCTGCATGTGTGTGGGCTGTGTGTGGGCAGTAGTCGACAGTAGGCAGCATTAATGGGTAGATTGATGCAGCGTTGATGGGTGGATGGATGCAGTGTTGGTGGGTGGATGGATACAGCATGGATGGGTGGATGGCTAACATGTTGATGAGTGGATGGATGGATGCAGAGTGGATGGGTGGATTAATTTATTTATTTTTTATTTCACCTTTATTTAACCAGGTAGGCAAGTTGAGAACAAGTTCTCATTTACAATTGCGACCTGGCCAGGATAAAGCAAAGCAGTTCGACACATACAACGACACAGAGTTACACATGGAGTAAAACAAACATACAGTCAATAATACAGTATAAACAAGTCTATATACGATGTGAGCAAATGAGGTGAGATAAGGGAGGTAAAGGCAAAAAAAGGCCATGGTGGCAAAGTAAATACAATATAGCAAGTAAAACACTGGAATGGTAGATTTGCAATGGAAGAATGTGCAAAGTAGAAATAAAAATAATGGGGTGCAAAGGAGCAAAATAAATAAATAAATTAAATACAGTAGGGAAAGAGGTAGTTGTTTGGACTAAAATATAGGTGGGCTATGTACAGGTGCAGTAATCTGTGAGCTGCTCTGACAGTTGGTGCTTAAAGCTAGTGAGGGAGATAAGTGTTTCCAGTTTCAGTGCTTTTTGTAGTTCGTTCCAGTCATTGGCAGCAGAGAACTGGAAGGAGAGGCGGCCAAAGAAAGAATTGGTTGTGGGGGTGACTAGAGAGATATACCTGCTGGAGCGTGTGCTACAGGTGGGAGATACTATGGTGACCAGCGAGCTGAGATAAGGGGGGACTTTACCTAGCAGGGTCTTGTAGATGACATGGAGCCAGTGGGTTGGTGCGGGTAGCGATCGGTTGAAGAGCATGCATTTAGTTTTACTTGTATTTAAGAGCAATTGGAGGACACGGAAGGAGAGTTGTATGGCATTGAAGCTTGCCTGGAGGGTTGTTAACACAGTGTCCAAAGAAGGGCCAGAAGTATACAGAATGGTGTCGTCTGCGTAGAGGTGGATCAGAGACTCACCAGCAGCAAGAGCGACCTCATTGATGTATACAGAGAAGAGAGTCGGTCCAAGAATTTAACCCTGTGGCACCCCCATAGAGACTGCCAGAGGTCCGGAAAGCAGACCCTCCGATTTGACACACTGAACTCTATTTGAGAAGTAGTTGGTGAACCAGGAGAGGAAATCATTTGAGAAACCAAGGCTGTCGAGTCTGCCGATGAGGATGTGGTGATTGACAGAGTCGAAAGCCTTGGCCAGATCAATGAACATGGCTGCACAGTAATGTTTCTTATCGATGGCAGTTAAGATATCGTTTAGGACCTTGAGCGTGGCTGAGGTGCACCCATGACCAGCTCTGAAACCAGATTGCATAGCAGAGAAGGTATGTTGATATTCTAAATGGTCTGTAATCTGTTTGTTGACTTGGCTTTTGAAGACCTTAGAAAGGCATGGTAGGATAGATATAGGTCTGTAGCAGTTTGGGTCAAGAGTGTCCCCCCCTTTGAAGAGGGGGATGACCGCAGCTGCTTTCCAATCTTTGGGAATCTCTGACGACACAAAAGAGAGGTTGAACAGGCTAGTAATAGGGGTGGCAACAATTTCTGCAGATAATTTTGGAAAGAAAGGGTCCAGTTTGTCTAGACCGGCTGATTTGTAGGGGTCCAGATTTTGCAGCTCTTTCAGAACATCAGCTGAATGGATTTGGGAGAAGGAGAAATGGGGAAGGCTTGGGCGAGTTGCTGTGGGGGGTGCAGTGCTGTTGACCGGGGTAGGATTAGCCAGGTGGAAAGCCTGGCCAGCCGTAGAAAAATGCTTCTTGAAATTCTCAATTATGGTGGATTTATCAGTGGTGACAGTGTTTCCTATCTTCAGTGCAGTGGGCAGCTGGGAGGAGGTGTTCTTATTCTCCATGGACTTTACAGTGTCCCAGAACTTTTTTGAGTTAGTGTTGCAGGAAGCAAATTTCTGCTTGAAAAAGCTAGCCTTGGCTTTTCCAACTGCCTGTGTGTAATGGTTTCTAGCTTCCCTGAACAGCTGCATATCACAGGGGCTGTTCGATGCTAATGCAGAACGCCATAGGATGTTTTTGTGTTGGTTAAGGGCAGTCAGGTCTGGGGAGAACCAAGGGCTATATCTGTTCCTGGTTCTAAATTTCTTGAATGGGGCATCTTTATTTAAGATGGTTGTAATGTCTTTATTGTTTTGAAACTTCTGTATGTGTGATGTCTACTGTTAATTTTTATTGTTTATTTCACTTTATATATTATCTACCTTACTTGCTTTGGCAATGTTAACACATGTTACCCATGCCAATAAAGCCCCTTGAATTGAATTGGTTAGGAAGGCCTTATCCAGGCATCCTCTACTAACGGGAAGAGATCAATATCCTTCCAGGATACCCCGGCCAGGTCGATTAGAAAGGCCTGCTCGCTGAAGTGTTTCAGGGAGCGTTTTACAGTGATAAGTGGAGGTCGTTTGACCGCTGACCCATTACGGATGCAGGCAATGAGGCAGTGATCGCTGAGATCTTGGTTGAAGACAGCAGAGTTGTATTTAGAGGTCAAGTTGGTTAGGATGATATCTATGAGGGTGCCCGTGTTTAAGGCTTTGGGGAGGTACCTGGTAGGTTCATTGATAATTTGTGAGAGATTGAGGGCATCAAGTTTAGATTGTAGGATGGCTGGGGTGTTAAGCATGTTCCAGTTTAGGTCGCCTAGCAGCACGAGCTCTGAAGATAGATGGGGGGCAATCAGTTCACATTCCACATTCCACATTTCACAGTTCCAGAGCACAGCTGGGGGCAGAGGGTGGTCTATAGCAGACTGCAACAGTGAGAGACTTGTTTTTAGAGAGGTGGATTTTTAAAAGTAGAAGTTCAAATTGTTTGGGTACAGACCTGGATAGTAGGACAGAACTCTGCAGGCTATCTTTGGAGTAGATTGCAACACCGCCCCCTTTGGCAGTTCTATCTTGTCTGAAAAGGTTGTAGTTTGGAATTAAAAATTTCAGAATTTTTGGTAGTCTTCCTAATCCAGGATTCAGACACAGCTAGAACATCCGGGGTGGCAGAGTGTGCTAAAGCAATGAATAGAACAAACTTAGGGAGGAGGCTTCTAATGTTAATTTTAACATGCATGGATGGATGGATGCAGCATTGATGGTTGGATGGATGGAGCGTTGAAGGATGGATGGATAAAGTGTTGATGAGTGGGTGGATGGATGCAGAGTTGATGGGTGGATAGATGCAGAGTTGATTGGTGGATAGATGCAGCAATGATGGATGGAACGTTGATGGGTGGATACATGCAGTGTGGATGGGTGGATGGATGTAGCATTGATGGGTGGATGGAGCGTTGATGGATGGATGGATGGATGGAGTGTTGATGGATGGATGGATGCAGAGTTGATGGGTGGATAGATGAAGAGTTGATGGGTGGATGGATGCAGTGTTGATGGAGGGAACATTGATGGGTGGGTGGATGCATGCAGTCTGGATGGGTGGATGGATGCAGTGTTGTTTGGTGGATGGATGCAGCATTGATGGGTGGATGGATGGAGCGTTGATGGGTGGATGGATGAAGCATTGATGGGTGGATTGATGAAGAGTTGATAGGTGGATGGATGCAGTGTTGATGGATTGAAGGTTGATGGGTGGATACATGCAGTGTGGATGGGTGGATGGATGCAGCATGGCTGGGTGGATGGATGGATGTTTCGCTGATGGGTGGATGGATGCAGCGGTGATGGGTGGGTGGATGGATGCAACGTTGATGTGTGGATGGATGGATGGAGCTTTGATGAGTGGATGGATGCAGCATTGATGGGTGGGTGGATGCATGCAGTGTGGATTGGTGGATGGATGCAGTGTGGATGGGTGGATGGATGTAGCTTTGATGGGTGGATGGATGCAGCATTGATGTGTGGATGGATAGATGGAGCTTTGATGAGTGGATGGATGCAGCATTGATGGGTGGGTGGATGCATGCAGTGTGGATTGGTGGATGGATGCAGTGTGGATGGGTGGATGGATGTAGCTTTGATGGGTGGATGGATGCAGCGCTGATGTGTGGATGGATGCAGATTTGATTGGTGGATGGATGCAGCGTTTATGGGTGGATGGATTGAGCATTGATGTGTGGATGGATTGAGCGTTGATGGATGGATGTAGCGTTGGTGGGTGGATGGATGCAGTTTGATGGGTGGATGGATGCAGCATTGATGGGTGGGTGGATGCAGCATTGATGGGTGGAAGGATGCAGCGTTTATGGGTGGATGGATTGAGCATTGATGGGTGGATGGATAAAGCGTGGATGGGTGAATGGATGCATCATTGATGGTTGGATGGATGCATCGTTGATGGGTGGGTGGAGCGTTGATGGGTGAATGGGTGGAGCATTGCTGGGTGGATGAATGGGGAGTTGACGGGTGGATGGATGGGGGTTGATTGGTGGATGTAGTGTTGATGGATTTATGAATGGAGCGTTGAAGGGTGGATGGATGGAGGGTTGATTGGTTGATGATGCAGTGTTGATGGGTGGATGGATGGAGCGTTGATGGATGGATGGATGGAGCGTTGATGGGTGGATGGATGCGGAGTTGATTGGTGGATAGATTCAGTATTGATGGATGGAGTGTTGATGGGTGGATGGATGCAGCGTTGATGGGTGGATGGATGTGGAGATGATTGGTGGATGGATGGAGTGTTGATTTGTGGATTGAGCAGTGTTGATTGGTGGATTGATGCAGCGGTGATAGGTGGATGGATGGAGTGTTGATGGTTGGATGGATACTGTGTTTATGGGTGGATGGATGGAGGGTTTATGGGTGTATTGATGTAGCGTTGATGGGTGGATAGAGCAGTGTTGGTAGGTGGATAGAGCAGTGTTGATGGGTGGATGCAGTTATTAGTACATAAAGAGTTAAAGCTGGCTCCTCCATGTCTGAGTCCAAATGCCACTCTGCACTGTGAGCCCTGGTCAAAGTAATTCACTATATAGTAAATCAGAGGCCATTTAGGTCACACTCCATGATTCCATTTCCCAGGAGTCGTTGCTCCATGTGGATTATATATCTCTGGAGAATACAACTGCATCTCTACATGATGCTGCCTCCCATGTTTTCTCCCATTATCCCTCTTATATGTCCTCCCATCATCCTTCCCTTGTGTCCTCCCGTCATGCCTCCCATGTTTCCTTCCATCATTCCTTAAATGTTTCCTTGCATTATTCCTCGAGTGCCCAATAATTATGTACAAAGTGTGTCCGGGTGATTAAGTGATAGAATGGAAGTTGAATCATTATCTACGACTCGATTCACATTCTTTATTTCTTTCAATTATTTATTTTAACCGGAGGCTCTGGTTTGGTAAAAACAATTACATATAATGCACAAACACTGCATTCGGAAAGTAATCAGACCCCTTGACTTGTTCCACATTTTGTTACATTACAGCCTTATTCTGAAATGGATTAAATAGTTTTTTTCCTCATCAATCTGCACACAATACTCCATAATGACAAAGCAAAAACATGTTTTTTAAACATTTTTGCAAATGTATAAAAATAAGTACGTTGAAAAATCACATTTACATAAGTATTCAGAGCCTTTACTCAGTACTTTTTGAAACACCTTTGGCAAAGATTACAGCTTCAAGTCTTCTTGGGTATGTTGCGACAAGCTTGGTACACCTGTATTTGTTTCTCCCATTGTTCTCTGCAGATCCTCTCAAGCTCTGTCAGGTTTGATGGGGAGCGTTGCTGCAAAGATCGGGTTCAAGTCCGGGCTCTAGCTGAGCCACTCAAGGTCATTTAAAGACTTGTCCCGAAGCCACTCCTGCATTGTCTTGGATGTGTGCTTAGGGTTGTTGTCCTGTTGGAAGGTGAAACTTCGACCCAGTCTGAGGTCTTGAGCACTCTGGAGCAGGATTTCATCGAGGATCTATTTGTACTTTGCTCTGCTCGTCTTTCCCTCGATCCTGACTAGTCTCCCAGTCCCTGCAGCTGAAAAACATCCCCACAGCATGATGCTTCCATTGCCATGCTTCACTGTAGGAATGGAGCCAGGTTTCCTTCCTCCAGATGTAACACTTGGGATTCAGGCCACAGTGTTCAATCTTGGTTTCATCACAGCAGAGAATCTTGTGTCTCATGGGCTGAGCATCCTTTAGGTGCCTTTTGGCAAACTTCAAGTGAGCTGTCATGCCTTTTACTGAGTGGCTTTCATCTGACAACTCTACCATAAAGTCATGATTGGTGGAGTGCTGCAGAGATGGTTGTCCTTCTGGAATGTTCTCCCATCTCCTCATAGGAATTCTGGAGCTCTGTCAGGGTGAGTATTGGGTTCTTTGTCACCTCCCTAACCAATGCCCTTCTCTCCCAATTGCTCAGTTTGGACGGGAGACCAGCTCTAGGAAGAGTCTTGGTGGTTCCAAACTTCTTCCATTTAAGAATGATGGAGGCCACTGTGTTCTTGGGAACCTTCAATGCTGCAGAAATGTTTGTTACCCTTCCCCAGATCTATGCCTCGACACAATCTTATCTCGGAACTGGCTTGGTTTTTGCTCTGACGTGCACTGTCAACTGTAGAAGCTTATATAGACAGATGTGTGCCTTTCAAATCTTGGTGGACTCCAATCAAGTTGTAGAAACATCTCAAGGATTATCAATGGAAACAGGATGCACCTGAGGTCAATTTCGAGGCTCATAGCAAAGGTTTTGAATACAACCTCTACAGGATCGGTGGGTCCTCTGCATGACGGTTGAGCTAACATAGGCTAATGTGATTAGCATGAGGTTGTAAGTTACAAGAACATTTCCTAGGATATAGACATATTTGATATTGTCAGAAAGCTTACATTCTTGTTTAACTAACTGCACTGTGCAATTTACAGTAGCATTACAGTGAAAGAATACAGTGCTATTGTTTGAGGAGAGTGCACAGTTATGAACTTGAAAATGTATTAATAAACCAACTAGGCACATTCGGGCATTCTTGATAGAGCATTTTTAACATTAATGCAATGGTTTATTGGATCAGTCTAAAACTTTGCACATACCCTGCTGCCATCTAGTGGCCAGAACTTCAATTGTACCTGGGCTGGAATAATAAATGATGTCTTCCATTTCGAAGATGATGGTACAAAAAATATTTTTAATATCTTTTACCAGATCGAATGTGTTATATTCTCCTACATTAATGTAACATTTCCGCAAACTTCAAAGTGTTTCCTTTCAAATGGTATAAAAAATATGCAGATCCTTGCTTCATGTCCTGAACTACAGGCAGATAGATTTGGATATGTCATTTCATATGTCATTTGGGAAAAAAGGGGCGGATCTTTAAGAGGTTTTTTGATAAATCAGGTATTATTATTATTTATTTATACATTTACTCACATTTCTAAAAACCTGTTTTTGCTTTGTCATTATGGGGTATTGTCTGTAGATTGATGAGGGAAACAAGGCAATTTGATTAATTTTAGAGTAAGGATGTAACTTAACAAAATGTGGAAAAAGTCAAGGTGGTCTCAATATTTTTTGAATGCACTGTATATAGTCAGTGGAATAATAGCCTATAATATTGAAATCATCACCATTTTCCCTTAGTCAGATTTAAATAATGTTTTACAGCATTAATTAAGATGCTCATTTCCATGCAATTAGTATGAATATGCCAATAAATAGTTTTGCCAGCTATGCAGAAATAGCTTTTCTTTGATTCTGAAAGGCATGTCTGTGCGTGTGTGTATGTGTGCGCGCGTGTGTCTGTGTGTCTGTGTGTATCCTGAAGGACAAGTCCTGAAGGTAATTGGAAAATTTTAACAGAACAGTAATTATTTTAATCTAAAAATATATTTTTTTTTTGTAAACTACTACCCAGTGTTCTTCTCATGCAATTATGAAAACATTGCTGAAAACACTCCCCTAAATTGTTTGCAATTTGCACATAGTCTTTTTCCCCAAATGGTACACTATTCCCTTTATAGAGGGCTCTGGTCACATGTAGTGCACTATAAAGGGAATAGAGTGCTATTTAGGACACAGTCTTTAGAGTGAGGCATTCGTAGAAAGAGATGGAAAATAATGGTCCATATGTTAGCATGACCGTGGTCACCCTCGATAATGCATAAACATCTTCTGCTGAGTATAATATGGGGATGTTAGTGTTGTGAGACTTCTTCTATGATTTTCTTCCTTTTGGTCTAATCTTTCTATCTTATTAAATGTCCTTATTATTGTCCTCCAAAAATGATTTGTAATATAATTAATATTCTCTGAATAGAGAAAACATGGTTTGTGTCGATATAATATGACAAATATATAATATAACAAATATATAATATGACAAAGCCTCTTCTACTAAGTCTGTTTGATGTTGGAGGAGAAGTAATTAAGAAATGGATAAATACATTATATCAAATCAAATACAATTTTAATGGTCAAATGCACATATTAGCAGATGTTATTGCGGGTGTAGCGTAATGCTTGTGCAGGTGTATAATGTTTTCTTAGTAACTGGGTCAACAAAAATGGAAAAACTAGATGAAATATTGATGTAGCAATGTTCTGTATGCAGACTGACAGAATAACTAAGTATTAAAAAATAATTCAGTTATTATGTTATAAACTAATACCATGGTGAAGTTCAGACACACCTATTAAACCTTCACAGAGCCTTGTCCTACTCAGTGATGCCTTGCTACTTACCCAGTGGTATTCAAACCTTTTTAGTGGGGACACCATCTTTTCCCCAGACTTTCTGGGGACCACATTTTTCCCAAAATAATTGTTCTAATTATTAATGAATTACATTTCATTTCAAGAAAAGGCCCTGCATAAATCCTTTCCAAAACATCCTAATAGAGAAGAAAACTGCAGCTGATGCATTTAGCATACTAAAGTGTCCCTGCAAGGTGACTGGGAATATGGTTGAATACAAACAGTCCAATTATGTTCTCTGTAAGACAATCAAACAGACAAAACGTCAGTACAGAGTCAAAGTGGATTCGCAATTCAACGGCTCAGAAACGAGACGTATGTGGCATGGACTCAAGACAATCACAGATTATGAAGGGAAAACCAGCCACATCGCGGACAACATCGTCTTGCTCCCATACAAGCGAAACACCTTCTCTGCCCGCTTTGAGGATAAAACAGTGTCGCCGACACGTGCCACCCACGAGGACTGTGATCTCTCGTTCTCCGTGGGCGACGTAAGACATTTAAGCATGTTAACTCTGCTGGCCCAGACGGCATCACGAGCTGCGTCCTCAGAGCATGTGAAGACCAGCTGGCTGGTGTGTTAACGGACATATTCAATCTCTCCCTATCCCAGCCTGCTGTCCCCACTTGCTTCAAGACGTATACCATTGTTCCTGTACCCAAGAAAGGTAACTGAACTAAATGACTATCGCCCTGTAGCACTCAATTCTGTCATCATGAAGTGCTTTGAGAGGCTAATTATGTATCTTATCACCTCCACTTTACCTGACAATCTAGACCCACTGCAATTTGCTTACCACTCCAATAGATACACGGATGTTGCAATCGGCATCAAATCAAAATCAAATCAAATGTGTTTATATAGCCCTTTTTATATCAGCAGATGTCACAAAGTGCTTATACAGAAACCCAGCCTAAAACCCCAAACAGCAAGCAATGCAGATGTAGAAGCACGGTGGCTAGGTAACATTAGAAAGGCAGGAACCTAGGAAGAAACCTAGAGAGGAACCAGGCTCTGAGGAGTGGCCAGTTCGTTCTTCAAGACGTTCAAATATTCAATGATGATGAGCAGGGTCAAATAATTATCCCAGTGGTTGTAGAGGGTGCAACTGATCAGCACCTCACTGCAGGCTGCACACTGCCCTATCCCATCCGTGGCCATGCACGCCTCCGTCTCAATCATTACGTTTGCAGACGACATTACACTAGTATGCCTGATTACCAACAATGACGACAGGCAGGAAGTGGGGGCCCTGGCGGAGTGGTGCCAGGAAAAATAGCCTCTCCCTCAACGTCAACAAAAAGGAAAGAGCTGATCATAGACTTCAGGAGACAGCAGAGGGAGCACGCCCCCATCCACATCGACGGGCTGCAGCAGAGAAGGTGAAACGCTTCAAGTTCCATGGCATACAAATCACTTACAATCTGAAATGGTCCACCCACACAGTGCCTCTTCAACCTCAGGATGCTGAAGATATTTGCCTTGGCCCCTTAGACCAGGGGTGTCAAAGTCAAATGGACGGAGGGCCAAATAAAAAATTTAGCTACAAGCCGAGGGCCGGACTGTTCGAATGTTCATTGAAAAATTTTTAAATGACGCATATAGTCTAGTGAACCTAATTGAACCTACTGAAAACCTAACAAATATATTCCAATATGATCAGATAAATAAAGCAATATTTTCTTATGGCTCTGTCAGTAATCTTTAATTTTCAACAGACACAAAAGACAAATTTCCTTTATATAAAAATCCCCATAACATGAACATTAAATGAAAGAAACCGGTAAAGTGGCTCAAATTTTCTTTCCGCATCTGCGTCTCCCACAGAGTCAGTTTGGTTTTAAATGCCTTCACTGTACTGTACATATCAGAGATGACATGATCCCGACCCTGCAGCTGCAAGTTCATTGCATTCAGATGACTCGTAATGTCACACAGAAAAGCCATTTCACACAGAAACATTTCGTCTCGGAGTTGTGTTGTGTCTTTCCCTTTGCTGTCCAAGAACAGACAAATCTCCTCACGAAGCTCGAAACATCTTTGAAGCACCTTTCCCTGGCTTAGCCATCGCACCTCTGTGTGATAAGGCAAATCACCATGCTCCGTTTCTAACTCCGTCAGAAATGCCTTGAACTGGCGGTGATTCAAACCTTTGGCTCTGATAAAGTTAACTGTGCGCGTGATGATGCTCATTACATGCTCCATTTTCAAGGCTTTACCGCACAACGCTTCCTGGTGTATGATACAATGATAAGCTGTCAGCTCACCTGTCGCGTTTTCCTCTTGCATCTTTTCCCGTATCTTCGCCACCAGTCCGCTCCTGTGTCCACACATCGCAGGTGCTCCGTCGGTTGTCAAACCCACGAGTTTTTCCCAAGGCAGCTCCATCTCATTTACACATCTTGACACCTCTTCATACAAATCATGCCCCGTAGTTGTGCCATGCATAGGACGTAAAGCCAAAAACTCCTCTGTCACGCTTAGGCTGGAGTCCACTCCGCGGATGAAAATTGACAACTGGGCAATGTCAGAAATGTCGGTGCTCTCATCCACAGCCAAGGAATATGCAATGAAATCTTTTCCCTTTTTCACAAGCTGCTCTTTTAGATTGATGGACAACTGGTCTACTCTCTCGGCAATGGTGTTTCTGCTCAGACTCACATTTAAAAAGAGTTGCCTTTTTTCTGGGCAAACTTCGTCACAAACTTTAATCATGCAGTTTTTGATGAAATCCCCTCCGTAAATGGCCGGGCTGATTTAGCGATCTCTTCTGCCAAAATAAAACTGGCCTTGACAGCAGCCTGGCCTTGTGATTTGGCTTTTTTGAACAGAGCCTGTCGAGATTTGAGGCCTCGTTTTAATTCCTCTGCCTTTTGTAGCCTTTGTTCCATGTCCATATTCTTGTTTTTGTCCGCGTGTTTCGTTTCATAATGTCGTCTCAGATTATACTCTTTCAGTACCGCCACACTTTCTCCACACAGAAGACACACAGGTTTTCCAGCTACCTCCGTGAACATATACTCCGACTCCCACCTTGTTTGAAACCCCGGTTCTCAGTGTCCACCTTCCGTTTTGCCATTTTTGATGGGTATCTGAAAGTTAATTTTACTGTGATGCTGACGACTGCTGTGCCAATAAATATTGAAATGAAGCAGCCTACTGCTCGGTGCGTCACCGTTGCATTGTGGGAAATGTAGTATTGGTGCGTGTAAAAGATCTGCGGGCTGCCGGCTTGCTGCGGTCTGCGGGCCGGTTCTAATAATAAATCAAGATCATCCCAGGGGCCGTAAAAATCCTTCTCGCGGGCCGGATGTGGCCCGCGGGCCTTGACTCTGACATATGTGCCTTAGACAGTCACAAACTTGTACAGATAAACCATGGATAGTATCCTGTCAGGCTGTATCACTGCCTGCTACGGAAACTGCACCGTCCGCAACCTTAGGGCTTTCCAGAGGGTGGTGTGGTCTGCCCAATGCATCACTGGGGCACACTACCTGGCCTACGGGTGTCACAGGTAGGTCAAGAAGATCAACAAGGACAACAACAACCCAAACAACGGCCTGTTCACCCCATTATCATACAGAAGGCGAGGTTAGTACAGGTGCATCAATGTTGGGACCGAGAGACTGAAAAATAGCTACTATCTCAAGGCCCTCAGACGGTTAAATAGCCATCACTCGCCGGTCTCCACCCTGTACCCTGCCCTGAACTTAGTCACTGTCACTAGCCGGCTACCACCCTATTACTCAACCTTGCACCTTACAGGCTGCTGCCCTATGTACACTACCATTCAAAATGTTGGGGTCACTTAGAAATGTCCTTGTTTTTGAAAGAAAAGATACATTTTTGTCCATTAAAATAACATAAAATTGATCAAAATACAGTGTACTGTAGACACTGTTAATGTGGTAAATTACTATTGTAACTGGAAACAGCTTATTTTCAATGGAATATCTACATAGGCGTACAGAGGCCCATTATCAGCAACCATCACTCCTGTGTTACAATAGCATGGTGTGTTAGCTAATCCAAGATAATCATTTTAAAACCCTTTTGCAATTATGTTAGAACAGCTGAAAACTGTTGTCCTGATTAAAGAAGCAATAAAACTGGCCTTTAAACTAGTTGAGTATCTGGAGTATCAGCATTTGTGGGTTCAATTACAGGCTCAAAATGGCCAGAAACAAAGACCTTTCTTCTGAAACTCGTCAGTCTATTCTTGTTCTGAGAAATGAAGGCTATTCCATGTGAGAAATTGCCAAGAAACTGAAGATATCGTACAACGCTGGGTACTACTCGCTTCACAGATCAGTGCAAACTGGCTCTAACCAGAATAGAAAGTGGAGTGGGAGGCCACGGTCTACAACTGAGCAAGAGCACAGGTACTTTTGAGTGTCTAGTTTGAGAAACAGACGCCTCACAAGACCTAAACTGGCAGCTTCATTAAATATAACCCGCAAAACACCAGTCTCAACGTCAACAGTGAAGAGGCAACTCCGGGATGCTGGCATTGAGCATAGTGATATTAGATGGGATGGGAGTACAAGAGGATGGGAGGGGACTACTGGAGGAAAGAAGGGGAGTACAGGAGTATGGGAGGGGAGTACAGGAGGATGGGAGGGGAGTACAGAAGGATGGGAGGGGAGTACAGGAGTATATAAGCAAACTTGTCCCCAGTGATGTCCTGGACCGTACCCACTACCCTCAGTAGAGCCTTACGGCCAGATGCCGAACAGTTGCCATACCAGGCAGTGATGCAACCGGTCAGGATTCTCTCCATGGTGCAGCTGTAGAACTGTGTGAGGATCTGGGCACCCATGACAAATCTTTTCAGTCTCCTCAGGGGGACACGTGTTGTCATGCCCTCTTCACAACTGTCTTGGTGTGTTTCATGAAAGTTTGATGGTGATATGGACACCAACGAACTCTAGACCCGCTCCACTTCAGTCCGGTTGATGTTAATGGGGGCCTGTTCGGCCCTCCTTTTACTATATTCCAAGACCAGATCCCTTTGTATAGCCTGTATTCTACAGTACATGGTGGAGGAACATATTGTCTGTAGTCTACTGTACATGATGGAGGAACATATTGCCTGTATTCTACAGTACATGGTGGAGGAACATATTGTCTGTAGTCTACTGTACATGATGGAGGAACATATTGTCTGTAGTCTACTGTACATGATGGAGGAACACAATGCCTGGCATTAGTCTACTGTACATGATGGAGGAACATATTGTCTGTAGTCTACTGTACATGATGGAGGAACATATTGCCTGTAGTCTACTGTACAGGATGGAGGAACATATTGCCCGTAGTCTACTGTACATGATGGAGAAACATATTGCCTGTAGTCTACTGTACATGATGGAGGAACATATTGCCTGTAGTCTACTGTACATGGAGGAACATATTGCCTGTAGTCTACTGTACATGGAGGAACATATTGCCTGTAACCTGCTGTACATGAATGAGGAATATATTGCCTGTAGTCTACTGTACTAATGGAGGAACATATTGCTTGTAGTCTACTGTACATGATGGAGGAACATATTGCCTGTAGTCTACTGTACAGGATGGAGGAACATAGTCTGTAGTCTACTGTACTAATGGAGGAACATATTGACTGTAGTCTACTGTACATGATGGAGGAACATATTGCCCGTAGTCTACTGTACATGATGGAGGAACATTACATTTACATTTACATTTAAGTCATATTGCCTGTAGTCTACTGTACATGATGGAGGAACATATTGCCCGTAGTCTACTGTACATGATGGAGGAACATATTGTCTGTCGTCTACTGTACATGGGGAGTAACATATTGTCTGTAGTCTACTGTACATGGTGGAGGAACATATTGCCTGTAGTCTACTGTACATGGGGAGTAACATATTGTCTTTAGTCTACTGTACATGGAGGAACATATTGTCTGTAGTCTACTGTACATGATGGAGTAACATATAGCTTGTTGTCTTCTGTATATGGTTGAGGAACATTTTGCCTGGCTGTTGTCTGGAGTTAGCTAACACACTTTTGTTAATAACTCGGTAACGTACAATTTACCTTATTTTAGCTCCCAAAAATGTAATTCTCCCAGGTCATCCGCAATATGAATACTATTGTAAAGCACAGTTTCCTCCCTTTCCAGCATAACCCATGACTACATCTTCATGCTGCCTGTCTCTGCATGATTGAAGATGTCAATGAGCTCTGTCCGGTCTTTGTAAAAATGGCGGGTGGGAATGCGAAACCTACTGTGTGATTGGGAAAGGCGAAATAATCCTGCATTTTTCACCCGATCTGTCTTCCAATTTATCACCTCTGAAATGTAAATAAAACACTATAAAGAGTTTATATAATGTCTCATTATATACCTATTTGAATGTTTGTGTCGAATTTGAATCTGTTTTTTAGAGATGGCACTAAAGTTATCTTCAGAAGTAAACAGTGTCTGTCACGGCGTTTGAGAGTCATGATGGCTTGCAGTGATGACTCAAATTCAATGCATTCTGTTAGTACCACCTATGATGTCTCCATATATTGGTCTGTTTGTACCATCTATAATTTCTCCATATGTTGGTATGTTAATACCACCTAAAATGTCTCCATATATCGGTCTGTTAGTTCCACCTATTGGTTGTAACTGTGGATGCTACCTACATCTGTCTGTCTGAGCTGAGCTGAGTAGTGTCATTTTGTCCGAAAATATTAAATATGCCACCCTCTGAGGCTTTTGATTGTATAACTTTGCTACATTGGTATTTACTTTTGGTGAAAATTGTTTGCCAATTTTGGTTAATAGCCTGGCACTCTGGTTGATGGTTATATCTGTTGTATGCTGAACCAAGGTTTATTTGTGAGAAAATCTGTCTTTGATAATAGCCTGCGCCTACCAAGCCACCGACCCAACCGAATGTCACTGGTGTCAGCTGCATAGGCTTAGAACCAGTCCACCATTCCACTCCTCTTCTACAGTAAAGGTATACTCTCTGAGAGAGAGAGAGAGTAAAAAGAGGAGGTATGAAAGTGGGAGATGAGGGAATGGGGGAGGAGGGAGAGCGCAGACAGATGGATGGAGACAACCTACAGAGTGCAGATCTCTCAGTTACTGCCTATCACCTTTCAGGTATTACCCAGATGCAGACAGTGTTGAGAAACAAAAGTTTATTTCAAAACAAGGGGCAGGCAAACGACAGGACAACGGCAGGCAGGGGTCATTAATCCAGAGAGGTTGTGAAGGGTCCAGAACGGCAGGCAGTATCAGGGTCAGGGCAGGCAGGGGTCAATAATCCAGAGAGGTTGTGAAGGGTCCAGAACGGCAGGCAGTATCAGGGTCAGGGCAGGCAGGGGTCATTAATCCAGAGAAGTTGTGAAGGGTCCAGAACGGCAGGCAGGCTCTGGGTCAGGGCAGGCAGGGGTCATTAATCCAGAGAGGTGAGGCAAGGTATAGAACGGCAGGCAGGCACTGGGTCAGGGTTGGCAGAAGGGTCAAAACTGGGAAAGACTAGGAAACAGGAGCAAGACAGACAGGAACAGACGGAAAAACGCTGGTAGGCTTGACGAAACAAAATGAACTGACAACAGACAAACAGAGAACACAGGGAAATACACAGGGGATAATGGGAAAGATGGGCGACACCTGGAGGGGGGTGGAGAAAAGCACAAAGACCGGTGAAACAGATCAGGGTGTGACACTGCCAGAGGGAATGAGCAGAGAGAGACAGACAGTCTAACTGACTGGACAGAAGTCATCTTCACTAACCACATTCCCACTGAACTTTCATCTCAGCATTGGACTGCTCAAAGATTAAACCCTCCCACTAAAAATCTAATCAAATTGTATTTGTCACATGCGCCGAATACAACAGGTGTAGACTTTACCATGAAATGCTTACTTACAACCCCTAACCAACAGGAGTACAGGAAAAGGAGTACCCCATTCATATCTATGGGCTGTAGTGGAGCAGGTTGAGAGCTTCAAGTTCCTTGGTGTCCACATCACCAACAAACTATCATGGCTCAAATACAATAAGACAGTCGTGAAGAGGGCACGACAGATGCCCCGTCGAAGCACACACAAAGTCGTATATGAACATGCTCATTCACACAGGCACACACACATACATTCTTTGAGTCAATATGTTTCTATGCGAGTGTATTTGTGTGCTGAGGAGGGAGATGGAGTGAGAGGAGGATGGCGGAGGGAGAGGAGGATGGCGGAGGGAGAGGAGGATGGCGGAGGGAGAGGAGGATGGCAGAGCGAGAGGAGGATGGCAGAGGGAGAGGAGGATGGCAGAGGGAGAGGAGGATGGCAGAGGAGGATGGCGGAGGGAGAGGAGGATGGCAGAGGGAGAGGAGGATGGCAGAGGGAGAGGAGGATGGCGGAGGATGGCGGAGGGAGAGGAGGATGGCGGAGGGAGAGGAGGATGGCGGAGGGAGAGGAGTGAACATTAATGGTGGCTAAAAGCAGACCGCTTGTAGTAATGATTGTTCAATTAAGGATCAATAAAGTATTGGAGACAGGTCATTTGGCAGGCCTGTAAAGCGAAGTCTGTAAATCAGGAATTTAAAGAGCTATGCAGACAGAGAGCCAGGCAACATAGTGACACACACACACACACACAGTCCCTCTGTGGTGCATGACCACCAACCCTCTCTCATTAATCACTATGACTGGTAGCTCTGACAGTTGAGCAGAAGGTAGGACAGTGGCTCTGCTCTCTCTCTTTTCCTCTCTCTCGTCCCCCCTTCCCTTCCTCCCTCTCTTCCATCTGCTCAGCAGGTATATAAAACATCAACCGCCAGCCCTGCTCCAGCTGTTCTACCAGCAGTATGACGACACACACACACACACACCACCACAGCCTGGAACCCACTATCCCCATCTCCCAGCCCAGACCATGGCCTTTCACTCCTCACTCTTTCCTGCCTCTCTGCTGATGGACTCCCACTCCACAGCCATCTGTGATGTGAGCAGATGATCTTTATTACACTGGAACTAGTCTGTGTCCGGGTGTCTATTCAGGTGTTACCATGGAGTTGTGGAGGGATGGATGATGACTACCTCTCTATTCTTCGCTCTCCCTCAGGCATACTGTATTCCACTTTTGTTTTATGGGCTTCTGCATCAGATAAACAAAATAGTTCCGTAACAGTGACGTAAAGCATAATGATCTGCATCACTGAAATAATCCCTCATGGATGTCACTTGTGGTTGCTGGGTTACTTGTTGTTGCTGGGTTTCAGGAAACCAAAAAATGTTCTAAGAAAATATGTTCCGCTCCTGCAAAAGGTTTAACTGTAATGACAAAAAGTTAAAGGGAATGAATGTACCCCTGAATAATGAACTCATGATCTAAATTAATCCCGGTTATAGGGCACGCAAAAAGTTATAATGTATAAAGTTTTGGCACAAATGATCAAAAGCACTGAATGTCAGTATACAGTACCCAGTGGTTGGATTGACTGATTATTTTCAATTTTTTCTTGATGTCTTGGCAACATGTAAATAGAAAGCCAATATCCCAACCAATCCACTTCAATCAGTGTAGATGAAGGAGAAGAGACATGTTAAAGAAGGATTTTTAAGCCTAGAGACAATTGAGTGTAATTCGGAGAGTGAATGGGCAAGACAAAATATTTAAGTGCCTTTGAATTGCGCATGGTAGTAGGTGCCAGGCTCACCAGTTTGTGTCAAGAACTGCACCGCTGCAGGGTTTCCCACACTCAGCAGATCCTGTGTCTATCAAGAATGGTCTACCGGCCTCTCGAAGGGTGCAGCGGTCTAAGGCACTGCATCGCAGTGCTTTAAGTATCAACACAGACCCGGGATCAATCCCGGGCTGTGTCACAGCCTTTCCCGAAGAGGATATCCGCTCTCAATACCGATACCACGATGGCCCTCAAGGAACTTCACTAGACTTTATGCAGACTGGAAACCATGTGTCCTGAGGCAGCATTTACTGTAGCTGGGGATTTTAACAAAGCAAATTTGAGGCTACCTAAACTCTATCAGCATATCGACTGTAGCACTCACACTGGAAAAATCAAATCAAATTTATTTATATAGCCCTTCGTACATCAGCTGATATCTCAAAGTGCTGTACAGAAACCCAGCCTAAAACCCCAAACAGCAAGCAATGCAGGTGTAGAAGCATGGTGGCTAGGAAAAACACCCTAGAAAGGCCAAATCCTAGGAAGAAATCTAGAGAGGAACCAGGCTATGTGGGGTGGCCAGTCCTGTTCTGGTGTGCCGGGTGGAGATTATAACAGAACATGGCCAAGATGTTCAAATGTTCATAAATGACCAGCATGGTCAAATAATAATAATCACAGGCAGAACAGTTAAAACTGGAGCAGCAGCAAGGCCAGGTGGACTGGGGACAGCAAGGAGTCATCATGTCAGGTAGTCCTGAGGCATGGTCCGAGGGCTCAGGTGCTCCGAGAGAGTGAAAGAGAGAATTAGAGAGAGCATACTTAAATTCACACAGGACACAGGATAGGACAGGAGAAGTACACAGATATAACAAACTGACCCTAGCCCCGCAACACATAAACTACTGCAGCATAAATACTGGAGGCTGAGACAGGAGGGGTCAGGAGACACTGGGGCCCCATCCGATGACACCCCCGGACAGGGCCAAACAGGAAGGATATAACCCCACCCACTTTGCCAAAGCACAGCCCCCACACCACTAGAGGGATATCTTCAACCACCAACTTACCATCCTGAGACAAGGCCGAGTATAGCCCACAAAAATCTCCGCCACGGCACAACCCAAGGGGGGGGTCAACCCAGGAAACACTGCAACATTGTTACAATAAATTCCAAAGCTATACAAAGCCATCCCCCACCCACCTTTTGGCAATCAGACCATGACTCCATTTTGCTCCTCCCTTCCTATAGGCAGAAACTCAAACAGGATGTACCCACGCTAAGGACTATTCAACGCTGGTCTGACCAATTGTCACAAACTGGGATATATTCCAGATAAACTCTCTCACCAAATCAGCGTATACATCAGTATTATTATCTGAGGCTATAAGGAATTGTATAGGACATGTTATACCCACTGTGACTATTAAAATCTACCCTAACCAGATACAGTGGAAGGATGGCAGCATTCGCGCAAAACTGAAAACGTGTACCACCGCATATAACCATGGCAAGGGAACTGGGAATATAGTAGAAACAAACAGAGTAGTCATTCCCTCGGTAAGGCATTCAAACAAGCAAAATATCAGTATAGAGACAAAGTGAAGTCACAATTGAACTGATCAGGCACGAGAGGTATGTGGCAGGGTCTACAGACAATCACGGACTACAAATGGAAAACCAGCCACGTCTGGACACCGACGTCTTGCTTCCAGACAAACGAAACACCTTCTTTTCCTGATTTGAGGATAATAGAATACCACAGAGGTGACCCGCTACCAAGTACTGTGGGCTCTCCTTCTCCGTGGCTGATGTGAGTAAGACATTTAAACGTGTTAACTCTCGCAAATGCTGCCGACCCAGACGGCATCCTGAGATGCGTCCTCAGAGCATGCGCAGACAAGCTGGCTGTTGTGTTTATGGACTGTTACAGGAATTATATTCATATATGTTTTAATAGCCAATTAAAATTAAACACTTTGTCAATTCCTAAGAATTTGCAAGACTCTTATTTGCATAAAACGGAGAGAGAGCAGTCTCAAAATCAACCAGCAGCGTTTATTCTCGAGAGTACTGAACATGATACAGTTTACCACAGGTTATAAGCTGAAAATGACGTCATTAGTTTTTGTACTACCCCGTCTCATCTCCGCTCCAGTACAATGATTGTATAGTTCTCTTTTATGACCCGAGCCAAGGCCTGCCTGTGTAGATAAGCATTCTAGCCAGTCTGGCGATAACTTTTCTACCTAGGAACAGACAGTCATTGTTCTACTTCTTGATTATAATTGCACACATTATATGCAGTACTAGGATAAAAAGAAAATTCATACATATACAGTAACATAATAGTATTCTGATTAGTCAGTCCTGATTGAAATGTATACATAATTAGTCATTATTGATAAAAAAAATCCCTTAATTAACATGGACATATTCAATCTCTCCCTATCCCAGTCTGCTGTCCCCACATGCTTCAAGATGGCCACCATTGTTCCTGTACCCAAGAATGCAAAAGGTAACTGAAATAAATGACTATCGCCCCGTAGCACTCACTTCCGTCATCATGAAGTGCTTTGAGAGACTAGTCAAGGATGATATCACTTCCACCTTACCTGTCACCCTAGATCTACTTCAATTTTCTTACTGCCCAATAGGTCAACAGACGAGACAATCGTTATCACACTGCACACTGCCCTATCCCATCTGGACACGAGGAATACTTATGTAAGAATGTTGTTCACTGACCATAGCTCAGCATTCAACACCACCCTCCAAGCTCATCATTAAGCTTGATACCCTGGGTCTAAACCCTCCCTGTGCAATTGGGTCCTGGACTTCCTGGCGGACCGTCCCCAGGTGGTGAAGGTAGGAAACAACATCTCCACTTCGCTGATTCTCAACAATGGAGCCCCACAAGGGTGCATGCTCAGCCCTCCTGTACTCCCTGTTCACCCATATGACTGTGTGGCCATGCACGCCTCCAACTCAGTCATCAAGTTTGCAGACAACACAACAGTAGTAGGCTTGATTAGCAACAACGACAAGACAGACTACAGGGGTGAGAGCTCTCGGAGTGTGGTGTCAGGAAAATAACCTCTCAATCAACATCAAGAAAACAAAGGAGATGATTGTGGACTTCAGGAAACAGCAGAGGGATAACTGCCCTATCAACGTCAATGGGACATTAGTGGAGAAGGTGGAAAGTTAAGTTCCTCGGCGAACATATCACAGACAAACTGAAATGGTCCAACCACACAGACAGTGTGGTGAAGAAGGCGCAACGGCGCGTCTTTAATCTCTGGAGCCTGAAGAAATATGGCTTGTCACCTAAAAAGCCTCAAAAACTTTTAGAGATTCACAATTGAGAGCATCCTGTTGGGCTGTATCATAACGATGGTCATTATGGCCAAACAGTTGTATTTTTGTTGCATCTGACCAGAGGACAGATGTCGATATAGGACTCGTTTTACTGTGGATGTTGATACTTTTGTACCTGTTTCCTCCAGGATCTTCACAAGGTCCTTTGCTGTTCTGGGATTGATTTTTCATCACTAGGAGACAGAATGCGTCCCCTTCCTGATCGGTATGACGGCTGTGTGGTCCCATGGTGTTTATACTTACATAATATTGTTTGTACTGATGAATGTGGTACCTTCAGACGTTTGGAAATTTCTCCCAAGGATGAACCAGACATATGGAGGTCTACAATTTGTTTTTGAGGTCTTGGCTGATTTCCTTTCATTTTCCCATGATGTCAAGCAAAGAGGCACTTAGTTTGAAGGTATGCCACATGTACACCTCCAATATACTCAATTGATGTCAATTAGCCTATCAGATGCTTCAAAAGCCGTGACATCATTTTCTGTAATTTTCCAAGGTGTTTAAATGCACAGTCAACTTAGGGTATGTAAACTTCTGACTCACTGGACTTGTGATATAGTGAATTATAAGTGAAATAAATAGATGTCTTAACAGACATACCAAAATTTGTGGAGAGGTTGAAAAAGTAGTTTTAGCTTGTAGTCATTAAAACTACTTTTTCAACCTCTCCATACATGTCTTGTTTTAACAAACTATAGTTTTGGATTGTCTGTTAAGACATCTACTTATTTCACTTATAATTCATTATATCACAATATGTATATGTATATATTCCATTCCTTACTTACATTTTTGTGTATTAGGTATTTGTTGTGTAATTGCTTGATAATAATGGCTAGATATTGCTGCACTGTCAGATGTTTGTATATGTCATGCCCTGGCCTTAGTATTTCTGTGTTTTCGTTATTATTTTGGTTAGGCCAGGGTGTGACATGGGGATTTATGTGGTTTGTTTTGTATGGGGTTGTGTGTAGGTATGGGATTGTGGTTGGAGTAGTACTCTAGGTAAGTCTATGGTTGCCTAGAGTGGTTCTCAATCAGAGGCAGGTGTTTATCGTTATCTGATTGGGAACCATATTTAGGGAGCCATATTCTTTAGGTCTCTTGTGGGTGATTGTTCCTGTCTTTGTGGCATCAGATAGGACTGGTTGTTTTTTTTTTGTTTTTTTCACTTTTCACATTTCTTGTTTTGTAAATTGTTGTAATTTCATCTTTATTAAAGATGGACAAAACTAACCACTCTGCATTTTGGTCCGCCTCTCTTACACCAGAAGAAAACTGTTACAGTATAATTTGATTTACACAACATGCCTACCACTTTGTGAAACAAACAAGAAAATAGACAAAAAAAACAGAACTTGAACGTGGATAACTATTCACCACCCCCAAAGTCAATACTTTGTAGAGCCACCTTTTGCAGCAATTACAGCTGCAAGTCTCTTGGGGTATGTCTCTATAAGCTTGGCACATCTAGCCACTGGAATGTTTGCCCATTCCTTAATGCAAAACTGCTCCAGCTCCTTCAAGTTCGATGGGTTCCAATGTACAGCAATTTTAAGTCATACCACAGATTCTCAATTGGATTGAGGTCTGGGCTTTGACTCGGCCATTCCAAAACATTTAAGTGTTTCCCTTGAAACCACTTGCGTGTTGCTTTAGCAGTAAGCTAAGGGCCATTGTCCTGCTGGAAGGTGAACCTCCATCCCAGTGTCAAATTTCTGGAAGACTGAAACAGGTTTCCCTCAAGAATTTCCCTGTATTTAGTACCTTCCATCATTCATTCAATTGGGTTTCCCAGTCTCTGCCAATGAAAAACATCCCCACAGCATGATGCTGTCACCCCCATGGTTTACTGTGGATATGGTGTTCACGGGGTGATGAGAGGTGTTGGGTTAGCGCCAGACATAGCATTTTCCTTGAGTCTCATCTGACCAGAGTACCTTCTTCCAAATGTGTGGGGAGTCTCCCACATGCCTTATTTTTGTCTTTAAGCAATGACTTTTTTGGCCACTCTTTTGTAAAGCCCAGCTTTCTGGAGGGTACGGCTTAAAGTGGTCCTATGGACAGATGCTCAAATCTCCGCTGTGGAGCTTTGCAGCTCCTTCAGGGTTATTTTGGTCTCTTTGTTGTCTCTCTGATTAATGCCCTCATTGCCTGGTCCGTGAGTTTTGGTGGGCAGCCTTCTTTTGTCAGGTTTGTTGTGGTACTATATTCTTTCCATTTTTTAATAATGGATTTAATGGTGCTCCGTGGGATGTTCAGTTTCGGATATTATTTTATAACCCAACCCTGATCTGTACTTCTCCACAACTGTGTCCCTGACCTGTTTGGAGAGCTCCTTGGTCTTCATGGTGCTGCTTGCTTGATGGTGCCCTTTTCTTAGTGGTGATGCAGACTCTAGGGTCTTTCAGAACAGGTATATATACTGAGATCATGTGACAGATCATGTGACACTTAGTTGAATAAAGTCCACCTTTGTGCAATCTAAGTATGTGACTGAAGGCTATTGGTTGAACCAGATCTTATTTAGTTGCTTCATAGCTTAGCTTCATAGTTGTTCCAAGATGGCATAGCAGTTCAGACATCTTTTGTCCTCGTCTTGTTGTGTCCCGTATATATATATATATATTTACAACTTTCTTCGCATACCTTTTTATATATATTTTTTATTTTCCACAAACTCATCTTCAAAACACTCTCCTGCAACCCGCCTCACCAATTTATATTTATAAAAAAAGAAAGTATTTTTTACCTCAAATCTGTAATCCTCCATAGAATCCTCCATAGAAATCTGTAATCCTCCTCCAGAAGTTAATCCAGAAGCTAGCCAGAAGCTAATCAGAAGCTAGTTAGCTTCTTTACTGACTAATCGTTAGTATTCAGCTAACCACGGTTCTCGAAAATCTATCACCAGTTTTGTATGGCGCGGCTCGGACCGGAACATACCGGACCTATTTTTCTCTCCATGTTCCTGGATTTCAACCGCTAACTCTGGACATTTATACATGGATCTCACAGCTAGCTAGCTGCTATCTGGCTTTCGTCGATTCCTGAGCAAACATCAATTATTCCGGAGCTAGCCAGCTGAAGAGTTCCATCATTCACTCCTGGGCTACAATCACCTTTCCGGCCCCATTTTACTGCCAACGCGGAGCCCCACTGGGCCTTTACAACTGGACTACTGACGTTTTCTACGCGAGGGAGTTATCCGGCTGGCTCCTCCGTCGCGACGTTACCTGAACGCCCATCTGCGGTCCGCTAACCGTTAGCTGTCTTATCGGTTGCTATCTGAATAGACCTATCGGACAATTTAAAAAAAATATATATATTTTTATTTTTATTGGGCCTCTATAACTCTATCTATATATATTTTTTGTTGTTGTTGTGTGAATTGGATTCATCCCCTCTACCACACGGAACCCCACTAATCCTACCGACGGAAATGCACAAGGTGGCTAATAACAGACCTCCATCCTATGCTAGCTTGCTACCGATGGTCTGGCTAGCTGTCTAAATCACCGTGACCCCAACCGACCTCTCTACTCACTGGACCCTTTTGATCACTCGACTAAGCATGCCTCTCCTTAATGTCAATATGCCTTGTCCATTGCTGTTCTGGTTAGTGTTTTTTGGCTTATTTCACTGTAGAGCCTCTAGTCCTGCTCACTATACCTTATCCAACCTATTAGTTCCACCACCCACACATGCAATGACATCTCCTGGTTTCAATGATGTTTCAAGAGACAATATCTCTCTCATCATCACTCAATACCTAGGTTTACCTCCACTGTATTCACATAAAAACCATACCTTTGTCCACATTATACCTTGAAGCTATTTTATTGCCCCAGAAACCTCCTTTTACTCTCTGTTCCAGACGTTCTAGACAACCAATTCTTATTGCTTATTCTTAATCCAGGCCCTGCAGTGCCTAGCTCCACTCCTATTCCCCAGGCGCTCTCTTTTGATGACTTCTGTAACCATAATAGCCTTGGTTTCATGCATGTTAACATTAGAAGCCTCCTCCCTAAGTGTGTTCTATTCACTGCTTTAGCACACTCTGCCAACCAGGATGTTCTAGCTGTGTCTGAATCCTGGCTTAGGAAGACCACCAAAAATTCTGAAATTGTAATCCCAAACAACAACATTTTCAGACAAGATAGAACTGCCAAAGGGGGCGGTGTTGCAATCTACTGCAAAGATAGCCTGCAGAGTTCTGTCCTACTATCCAGGTCTGTACCCAAACAATTTGAACTTCTACTTTTAAAAATCCACGTCTCTAAAAACAAGTCTCTCACCGTTGCCACATGCTATAGACCACCCTCTGCCCCCAGCTGTGCTCTGGACACCATATGTGAACTGATTGCCCCCCATCTATCTTCAGAGCTCGTGCTGCTAGGCGACCTAAACTGGAACATGCTTAACACCCCAGCCATCCTACAATCTAAGCTTGATGCCCTCAATCTCACACAAATTATCAATGAACATACCAGGTACCTCCCCAAAGCCTTAAACACGGGCACCCTCATAGATATCATCCTAACCAACTTGCCCTCTAAATACACCTCTGCTGTCTTCAACCAAGATCTCAGCGATCACTGCCTCATTGCCTGCATCCGTAATGGGTCAGCGCCCACTCATCACTGTAAAACGCTCCCTGAAACACTTCAGCGAGCAGGCTTTTCTAATCGACCTGGCCGGGGTATCCTGGAAGGATATTGATCTCATCCCGTCAGTAGAGGATGCCTGGATATTTTTTTTAAATGCCTTCCTAACCATCTTAAATAAACATGCCCCATTCAAGAAATTTAGAACCAGGAACAGATATAGCCCTTGGTTCTCCCCAGACCTGACTGCCCTTAACCAACACAAAAACATCCTATGGCGTTCTGCATTAGCATCGAACAGCCCCCCGTGATATGCAGCTGTTCAGGGAAGCTAGAAACCATTATACACAGGCAGTTAGAAAAGCCAAGGCTAGCTTTTTCAAGCAGAAATTTGCTTCCTTCAACACTAACTCAAAAAAGTTCTGGGACACTGTAAAGTCCATGGAGAATAAGAACACCTCCTCCCAGCTGCCCACTGCACTGAAGATAGGAAAAACTGTCACCACTGATAAATCCACCATAATTGAGAATTTCAATAATCATTTTTCAATAGCACTGCACCCCCCAGAGCAACACGCCCAAGCCTTCCCCATTTCTCATTCTCCCAAATCCAGTCAGCTGATGTTCTGAAAGAGCTGCACAATCTGGACCCCTACAAATCAGCCGGGCTAGACATTCTAGACCCTTTCTATCTAAAATGATCTGCCGAAATTGCTGCCACCCCTATTACTAGCCTGTTCAACCTCTCTTTCGTGTCATCTGAGATTCCCAAAGATTGGAAAGCAGCTGCGGTCATCCCCCTCTTCAAAGTGGGGGACACTCTTGACCCAAACTGCTATAGACCTACATCTACCCTACCCTGCCTTTCTAAGGTCTTCGAAAGCCAAGTCAACAAACAGATTACTGACCATTTCGAATCTCACCATACCTTCTCTGCTATGCAATCTGGTTTCAGAGCTGGTCATGGGTGCACCTCAGCCACACTCAAGGTCCTAAACGATATCTTAACCGCCATCGATAAGAAACATTACTGTGCAGCCGTGTTCATTGATCTGGCCAAGGCTTTCGACTCTGTCATTCACCACATCATCATCGGCAGACTCGACAGCCCTGGTTTCTCAAATGATTGCCTCGCCTGGTTCACCAACTACTTCTCTGATAGAGTGCACATTCTTCCATTGCAAATCTACCATTCCAGTATTTTACTTGCTATATTGTATTTACTTTGCCACCATGGCCTTTTTTTGCCTTTACCTCCCTTTTCTCACCTCATTTGCTCACATCATATATAGACTTGTTTATACTGTATTATTGACTGTATGTTTGTTTTACTCCATGTGTAACTCTGTGTCGTTGTATATGTCGAACTGCTTTTCTCCATCTTGGCCAGGTCGCAATTGTAAATGAGAACTTGTTCTCAACTTGCCTACCTGGTTAAATAAAGGTGAAATAAAAATAAAATAAATAAAATAGCAAAGGGGGTGAATACATATGCATGCACCACTTTTCCATTTTGAATTTCTTTTTATTGTTTAGAAAGTAATTTTTCTCATTTCACTTCACCAATTTGGACTATTTGGATGTATGTTCATTTTAAAAATTGCAAATAAAAATCAAGTTAAATTACAGGTTGTAATACACTAAAATAGGAAAAATGGCAAGGGGATTTATGGTGTTTCTATTCCAAGAAAAATGAAAAACAAAACCCTCAGGGTTTCCGTTAGGATGGAGTGTAAAATATGGCGCTGTACAACGTGACGGTCGGGAGTAGGCTACAGTACTAATAGCATTAAGAGGATTGGAGGATTCTAAAATAATTTCTAAGGGGCATTTTTCGTTAGATATTCTCACAGATCAGATTTAACCTAATGCATTTCTATATAATTCTAAATTAATTCATAATAATAATCTCTTTGTTTAAAAAATGACGATATTTTGGAGATGATTTCGTTTTCATTTGACCTAGAGTGAGTGAGAAAAAGTTCTCACAAATTTGTAAATAAAGCCAGTTTGCTATTTAAAATGATTTATTTCTGTTTTTAGAGGGAGAGAAACCAAAAGCCGCCTCATGGGTCTCCCAGCACAGGTGTCGAACCAACATCTGCTACGCAGTTTGCACTGTGATGCACTGCCTTAGTCCAGTGCAGCACTCAGGGGACCCCATCCAAAAAGGGTTTAATGCTGATCATTGCCTTGCACAAAGTATCACAAAACAGAGAGGTGTATTATAAAACAATACATGTTGTCCAGGTCAGGATAACCAAAACATTTATTTATTAAAACCTTTTGTGGATGTTGATCCCCACTTGGGAACTTTCCCTAACACCCTCAGCTGGAATGTGGCGCATGGAACGGAAAAAATATTCTTAAAAATATTTAACCTCCACACATTAACAAGTCCAATAGCTTAAATGAAAGACAAACACCTTTTTTATCTACCCAGCAAGTCTGATTTCTAAAAATTTTTACGGCGAAAACATAGCACATATTTATGTCAAACCACCACCAAAGACACAGCTAATTTGCATAGCCAAGTTGAACAAAATATGCAATCAACAAACGCAGGATTAAAAGAAAAATAAATCACTAACCTTTTGAAATCTTCATCAGATGACAGTAATATAACATGTTACACAGTACATTTATGTTTTTTTCAATAATATGCTATATATATCCATAAATCTCTGTTTACAATTACGCATTGTTCAAAAAATGCTACTCAAATGTCCGGAGAAATGACGATAGCTCCGGCAGATAACGTCAGATAACAAGCAATACACATCATAAACTTTAACCTGTTGAAACTCTAGGGGCGCAATTTCATTTTTGGATGAAAAACGTTCCCGTTTTAAACAAGATATTTTGTCACAAAAAGAAAAGATGCTCGACTATGCATATAATTGATAGCTTTCGAAAGAAAACACTCTGACGTGTCCAGAACTGCAAATATATTTTCTGTGCGTGCCCTAGAACGTGAGCTTCAGGCAAAACCAAGATGAGACGGCATCCAGGAAATGAGCAGGATTTTTGAGGGTCTGTTTTCCATTGTCTCCTTATATGGCTGTGAATGCGAGAGGAGTAAGTCTGCCCTTTCTGTCATTTCCCCAAGGTGTCTGCAGCATTGTGACGTATTTGTAGGCATATCATTGGAAGATTGACCATAAGAGACCACATTTACCAGGTGTCCGCCCGGTGTCCTGCGTCGAAATTGGTGCGCAAAAGTCAGCTGCAAGTATTTTTCCACAGAATTCAGAGAAGAATACAGGCTTCCACGAACGATATATCAATGAAGAGATATGTGAAAAAACACCTTGAGGATTGATTCCAAACAACGTTTGCCATGTTTCGGTCGATATTATGGAGTTAATTCAGAAAAAGTTTGACGTTGTAGGTGACTGAATTTTCGGTTCGTTTCGGTAGCCAAATGTGATGTACAAAACGGAGCGATTTCTCCTACACACAGACGCTTTCAGGAAAAACTGCGCATTTGGTATGTAACTGAGAGTCTCCTCATTGAAAACATCCGAAGCTCTTCAAAGGTAAATGATTTTATTTATTTGGTTATCCGGTTTTTGTGAAAATGTTGCGTGCTAAATTCTACTCAAAATGCTAAGCTAGCTTAGCATACTCTTACACAAATTAGTCAATTGCTATGGTTCAAAAGCATATTTTGAAAATCTGAGATGACAGTGTTGTTAAGAAAAGGCTAAGCTTGAGAGCAGGCGCATTATTTTCATTTTATTTGCGATTTTCAGAAATCGTTAACGTTGCGTTATGCTAATGAGCCTGAGGCTTTAGTCACGATCCCGGATCCGGGATGGGGAGTTTCAACAGGTTAACTAAATATACATGTTCTACATATATATAGAAAGATACACTTCTTCTAAATGCAATCGCTGTGTTACATTTATTTTTAACGTTACAGAATTCGTTCACTAGGCTATAAGAGTCGGCGCTCAGAAATTAGCATGATGGCTCCTCTATCTTGGAGTCCACAGAAACCCAAATTTAACACATAAATATTCCCTTACCTTTGCTGTTCTTCCGTCAGAAGACCTGGAAAGAATTCTACTCACCAAAAACATCGTTTAGTAGTGAAGTCTGTGTCTCTCGGTTATCAAACACGGCATATTTTGGTTGAAATGCAGCCAAAAGTCAAGTGGATGCGCACCAAAACGTCGAATTAACATATTATATGTCGACTAAACTTGTCAAACTATGTTCATAACCAAGCTTTAGCATGTTATAAAGGTGCACAACAATTCTCAGGATGAACAGAAACACACGTGTCGTTCAATCATTCTTGGAAAAGAGAGAGCACCGAAGAAGAGCGCATGAATGTGACCTTTTTTTCCGCGTGACCGAAAGGTTTCGGGCCACCAAAACTCTCGTGAGCGCGCTATTCTCACAATGAGAAGCCCCATTGAAAGCAGACATCGCGCTGAAGACATAGAAACTGTTCCCAGGTCTGTAGGCGCTTGGGAAGGGTGGGGGCGATGACGTCAAAGTTGGGCCAACTTTTATGATGACAAGAGAGAGTTTGGGAGAATGACTGCCCTGAAAGTTCTGCTTTACATACAGACATAATTTCAACGGTTTTAGAAACTTTAGAGTGTTTTCTATTCAATAATATTTTTAATATGCATATATTAGCAATTTTTGAAAGATTGTTTTTCTGTTTAATATGGGCACGCAATTACTCCAAAGGTGGCAGCAGACAGCCCTATCTTTAACAGGTTTTAAAGACTATCAGAAAGAATGTTGGTACTTTTTTATTTTGATCCAAAGCCATGAATGAGTGAGTCACTCAGCTTTATGTAGGTGCCGAGGCTGTATGTCCGTACCATCAACTTGACTTGCTTCTATTCAGTCAACACATACAGTATATCTTAAGTATATCATGGAATATTATTGAACATTTATAAAAGCCAAAATATTTATTTTTAGAGCAAGAGAAACTAAGGACATCCCAGCCAGCCAAATCCTCCCCTAAGCCAGATGACACTGGGACAATTGTGTTCACCCTATGGAACTTACAATCAGAGCCAGATGTTATACTGCCTGGATTTGAACCAGGACCTATATTGATGCTTCTTGCACTGAGATGCAGTGCCTTAGACAACTGCACCACTCGAGAGCCATGACCAATATGACCAATATATCTTGTCCTGCGAATAACCCATCCTCGAAATGTTGTTTGCAGAATTCACAGCTGCTGTGCTTGTAACAAATGGGTTTGATAATAATATATATTCCCCCTTCCACATGTTAAATGTTACCATTGAAAATGTTTTTTCATCAATTAGTATATTTGAGTTTAACCACAATATTTGTTGTATTATTTGTTATTTCTTTTCTGGTGGATTAAACTGAAATTGCAACCAATCACGGCTGGTTGTGATACAGCCAACCTAACTAAGAAATACATTTGACGATAGAATTCTCCCCCTCCCTTCCTTACCGTGTGTGTTTGGAATTGTATCCTCCAGGAAGCAACAATTTGTTTATGTTCATTAGCCTACTTTGTTCCAAAATTTCTGTCATTCAGTTATATTTATTTCCATAGTAATTCGCTATGGATCCATAACTTAATAAATATCTGCGTTTTGATAGAGTACATTCATCATTGTTTTATTTTCGAAAGCATAAAGATGCTGATGAAGAAATACAATACATTTCCATTTACTTTTTGAGTTTGGGATTTACAAATGTGCACTTTTCACGTCATCATGTCACTTCTGTGAGCTCCTCTGCGGCCCGTCCCATGCCTCCTGTCCTCATGCCATGAACCTAGTGCGCCTAGTGAATATTTATAATGCTATTTCTGACTTTTGTTGACTCCACAACAAGGCTTGTATCTGTTTGGTGGCTGAGCTCTGTACTCAGATTATCGCATGGTGTGCGTTTGCCGTAAAGCTTTTTTGAAATCTGACACAGCGGTTGCATTAAGGAGAAGTATATATTTAATTCTATGTATAACACTTGTATCTTTCATCAACGTTTATGATGAGTATTCCTGTAAATCGATGTGGCTCTCTGCAAAATCACCGGATGTTTTGGCGGCAAAACATTACTGAACATAACGCATCAATGTAAACTGAGATTTTTGGACATAAATATGAACTTTATCGAACAAAACATACATGCATGGTGTAACATGAAGTCCTACGAGTGCCATCTGATGAAGATCATCAAAGGTTAGTGATTAATTTTGTCTCTATTTCTGGTTTTTGTGACTCCTCTCTTTGGCTGGAAATTGGCTGTGTTTTTCCGTGACTAGGCACTGACCTAACATAATCGCATGGTATGCTTTTGTCGTAATGCATTTTGGAAAACGGACACTGTGGTGGGATTAACAACAAGTTTATCTTTAAAATGATATATCATACTTGTATGTTTGAGGAATTTTAATTATGAGATGTCTGTTGTTTGAATTTGGCGCCATGCACTTTCACTGTCTGTTGCCAAATCGATCCTGTTAATGAATAATAATAATAGCTTTGTTTTCAAAATATCAATATTGTGGAGATTATTTTGTTTTTAAATAACATAAAGTGAGCGTGAAAAAGGACATTCTTGAACATTGTTACTAATTTGTAAATAAAGACTTCCGGTGAAACTGGAGGGCGCGCAATTTAAAAAATTATGGAAATTAAACATTGAGGTACATTTAAGTGTTTTATATAAATTCTTGTTAATCTAACTGCACTGTCCGATTCACAGTGGCTATTACAGCAAAAACATGCCATGTGATTTTTTGAGGATGGCGTCCCACATCAAAAACTTTTTCCACCGGCACAGATTTCATAAATTCACAAATAGCGATTAAATATTCACTTACTTTTTGAAAATCTCCCTCTGATTTGTCATCCAAAGGGTCCCAGCTATAACATGAAGTGTCGTTTTGTTAGATTTTGATTTTGTTAAATCCTTCTTTATGTCCAAAAAATCTGTTTAGTTGGCACCATCGATTAGAGTAATCCACTCGTTCAACATACAGAAAAAGGAATCCGAAAATCTACCCATAAACTTTGTTTCAACAAGTCAAAATACGTTTCTGTCTACTCCTCATATACCCTCAAATGTTTTCAAGCCTGAAACCTTGAACATAGACTGCTGACACCCTGTGAAAGCCATATGAATTGCATCCTGGGAGCTAACTTTCAGTATGCTCTTACACATGCCATTGTAAGAGCATGATCTCTCTCTCAAAAAAATGATGGTTGATTTTTCTTTGGATTTTCTCCTACAATATCTATTGTGTTATATTCTCCTACATTATTTAAACATTTATACAAACGTCAAAGTGTTTCTTTCCAATGGTACCAATTATATGCTCATCCTGGCTTCAGGGCCTGAGCAACAGGCAGTTCACTTTGGGTACGTCATTCAGGCGGAAATTAAGAAAAAAAGGTGTCCCATCCACGGGACAGTTGAGCTAACGTAGGCTAATACGAAAATTTCCCAGGACATAAACATATCTGATATTGGCGGAAAGCTTAATTTCTTGATAATCTGACTCAACTCCAGCCAGGGGTAGTGTGGTCTGCAAAGTAATTGGTGAACCAGGCAAGGCAGTCATCCAAAAAACCGAGGCTACTGAGTCTGCCGATAAGAATATGGTGATTGACAGAGTCGAAAGCCTTGGCAAGGTCGATGAAGACGGCTGCACAGTACTGTCTTTTATCGATGGCGGTTATGATGTCGTTTAGTACCTTGAGTGTGGCTGAGGTGCACCCGTGACCGGCTCGGAAACCAGATTGCATAGCGGAGAAGGTACGGTGGGATTTGAGATGGTCAGTGACCTGTTTGTTGACTTGGCTTTCGAAGACCTTAGATAGGCAAGGCAGAATGGATATAGGTCTGTAACAGTTTGGGTCCAGGGTGTCTCCCCCTTTGAAGAAGGGGATGACTGCGGCAGCTTTCCAATCCTTGGGGATCTCAGACGACATGAAAGAGAGGTTGAACAGGCTGGTAATAGGGGTTGCGACAATGGCGGCGGATAGTTTCAGAAATAGATGGTCCAGATTGTCAAGCCCAGCTGATTTATACGGGTCCAGGTTTTGCAGCTCTTTCAGAACATCTGCTATCTGGATTTGGGTAAAGGAGAACCTGGAGAGGCTTGGGCGAGGAGCTGCGGGGGGGCCGGAGCTGTTGGTCGAGGTTGGAGTAGCCAGGCGGAAGGCATGGCCAGCCGTTGAGAAATGCTTGTTGAAGTTTTCAATAATCATGGATTTGTCGGTGGTGACCGTGTTCCCTAGCCTCAGTGCAGTGGGCAGCTGGGAGGAGGTGCTCTTGTTCTCCATGGCCTTCACAGTGTCCCAGAACTTTTTGGAGTTGGAGCTACAGGATGCAAACTTCTGCCTGAAGAAGCTGGCCTTAGCTTTCCTGACTGACTGCGTGTATTGGTTCCGGACTTCCCTGAACAGTTGCATATCGCGGGGACTGTTCGATGCTATTGCAGTCCGCCACAGGATGTTTTTGTGCTGGTCAAGGCAGTCAGGTCTGGAGTGAACCAAGGGCTGTATCTGTTCTTAGTTCTGCATTTTTTGAACGGAGCATGCTTATCTAAAATGGTGAGGAAGTTACTCTTAAAGAATGACCAGGCATCCTCAACTGACGGGATGAGGTCAATGTCCTTCCAGGGTACCCGGGCCAGGTCGATTAGAAAGGCCTGCTCACAGAAGTGTTTTAGGGAGCGTTTGACAGTGATGAGGGGTGGTCGTTTGACTGCGGCTCCGTAGCGGATACAGGCAATGAGGCAGTGGTCGCTGAGATCCTGATTGAAGACAGCGGAGGTGTATTTGGAGGGCCAGTTGGTCAGGATGACGTCTATGAGGGTGCCCTTGCTTACAGAGTTAGGGTGTACCTGGTGGGTTCCTTGATGATTTGTGTGAGATTGAGGGCATCTAGCTTAGATTGTAGGACTGCCGGGGTGTTAAGCATATCCCAGTTTAGGTCACCTAACAGAACAAACTCTGAAGCTAGATGGGGGCAATCAATTCACAAATGGTGTCCAGGGCACAGCTGGGAGCTGAGGGGGGTCGGTAGCAGGCGGCAACAGTGAGCGACTTATTTCTGGAGAGAGTAATTTTCAGAATTAGTAGTTCGAACTGTTTGGGTATGGAACTGGAAAGTATGACATTACTTTGCAGGCTATCTCTGCAGTAGACTGCAACTCCTCCCCCTTTGGCAGTTCTATCTTGACGGAAGATGTTATAGTTGGGTATGGAAATCTCTGAATTTTTGGTGGCCTTCCTGAGCCAGGATTCAGACACGGCAAGGACATCAGGGTTAGAAGAGTGTGCTAAAGCAGTGAGTAAATCAAACTTAGGGAGAACGCTTCTGATGTTGACATGCATGAAACCAAGGCTTTTTCGATCACAGAAGTCAACAAATGAGGGTGCCTGGGGACATGCAGGGCCTGGGTTTACCTCCACATCAGCCCCCTATCCATCGATGTGGATAGGGGGGTGCTCCCTCTTCTGTTTCCTGAAGTCCACAATCATCTCCTTTGTTTTGTTGACGTTGAGTGTGAGGTTATTTTCCTGACACCACACTCCGAGGGCCCTCACCTCCTTCCTGTAGGCCGTCTCGTCATTGTTGGTAATCAAGACTACCACTGTAGTGTCATCCGCAAAACTTGACGATTGAGTTGGAGGCGTACATGGCCACGCAGTCGTGGGTGAACAGGGAGTACAGGAGAGGGCTCAGAACGCACCCTTGTGGGGCCCCGGATGATGCTGTGCCAATTGTGTGCCGCCCCATGGGTCCTCCGGTCACGGCCAGCAGCGACAGAGCCTGGACTCCAGTGGCACAGCTAGAACTGTGATGCAGTGCCTTAGACCACTACGCCACTCAGAGGCCCTTGATTTAAATATTTGGAAGGCTCACAACTTCCTCCAGCTAAATCAAGACAAGACCAAGGTACTTATTGCTGGAGCCAAAACACATAGAGAAAATCTGGCCGAACATTTTAATGCATGGGCAACAAAGATAAAACACCAAGTAAAACACCTAACTTTTCTTTTAGATTCTGAACTAAATTTTGATTCATCACATTAGGAATTTGACCAAACTAGCTATTTACCACCTAAAGAACATTGCCACGGTTGGGATGTTTCTCTCTCAGGCTGTTCTATTTGAAAAGTAGTGTAGATGTGAAGGAAAGTTCACATAGGTTTGCAGGGGTAGAATTTATCAACTAAAGTTAGCAACTAAAGCATCACAAGAGAAAGGCAGAATAGGCCTATAGAGTATTGTTCATACACTCAATAAAATCTGTAGCAACTTGAGAGGTAAGAAAGCATTTTTTAGTAATGCGTTTAGTATTACCCTGTGCCATGGGCAACAAGGTACAGCGCCTTGCAAAAATATTCTTCCGCTTGGCATTTTTCCTATTTTGTTGCATGTCAACCTGTAATTTAAATGGCTTTTTATTTGGACTTAATGTAATGGACACAGTTTGATATTGATGGGACTGGAGCACTTCCAGACCCTGTCCGTCAGTCTGAAACAGTTTGATCTTGCTGTGACTGGAGCACTTCCAGACCCTGTCCGTCAGTCTGGAACAGTTTGATATTGATGGGAATGGAGCACTTCCAGACCCTGTCCGTCAGTCTGGAACAGTTTGATATTGATGGGACTGGAGCACTTCCAGACTCTGTCCGTCAGTCTGAAACAGTTTGATCTTGCTGTGACTGGAGCACTTCCAGACTCTGTCCGTCAGTCTGAAACAGTTTGATATTGATGGGAATGGAGCACTTCCAGACCCTGTCCATCAGTCTGAAACAGTTTGATGTTGCTGTGACTGGAGCACTTCCAGACTCTGTCCGTCAGTCTGAAACAGTTTGATCTTGCTGGGACTGGAGCACTTCCAGACTCTGTCCGTCAGTCTCTAAAACAGTTTATAGACCCCTTTCTGTGTTTACAAACATTGCCGCACGAGGGCGATGAACGCAAATTGGTGGCAGCTGAAGGGTGAGTTCTTATAGAATGCCGGCAAATAATGCCTCCATTTACATGTTGCTATTGAGTTTATTTCACACTACTTTTGGATTATAATTGGATTTTAAGTCTCGTATTAATGTCCTGCTTAATATGTTTGTGTCATCATCGCAGATCAACTGCATTATACTTAAAAAACACAACTTCTACCAGTAAAATAGCTCATTGGCTAGCATTTGGTACAGCCTACACATGAGTGTTAGCATTCTAGCTAACGACTGCTCCATCCACTGTTCACCAGTGCACACACATACAAACACAGGTTTCTCTATTTCAACCAATTACAGTTCAGCTCCACCTGAGATGATTCGAGCCATGAACCCAACTGGTATTCACATAGTGAACTAAGGAGTATGTTTCTATAGGTGCGTGCTTGCATGCGTGCCAGCGACATATCTTTCCAGTACAGTATGACATTTTAAACGCATATGTTTGTGAGGGTTGGGGGTTACAGAGAGACTGTCGTCAGACGGATTAAACATACTTCCTAACACAGCATAGGAACCCAGGAATATATCTGCTCCACACAAAATGACAGTTCAAATCAGTCAGATGGGCTTATTGCACAGAATTCAATCAGTTCTAAAATAAGAGGCTCAATTCCAGCTTTCGGCCAGGTTTATATTCATTTCCCCCAGCCACTAATAAAAGTGCAAGAGGCTACAGAATTTGTAGAGCTATTCCACTGTGGCCCAGGTGCTTTGTCATTCCCCTTCGTTCACACTAGTGTGTGTGTTTATACAACGGGTGGGTCTAAACCTGAATGCTTATTGGTTGAAACCGCATTCCAGCCAGTGTCTATTCCACAAATTACCAATGGCTAAATCTATGATATTAAAATGCCTATTTACTCTGTTCCATCTGACTGCGCAATCCACTGTCTCATTAACCCAGGCGGGCAATTTATGAACTTTATGAACTTGATCTCCACTATAAAAAGCACTATAAAAAGCATCTAGACATTATCTCAGTTTTCAATAGTGGAGATTTGTATAAACCTTGTTGTCTGTCTCTCCGACATTTGCACCATTGTTTAAATATTCAAATTGGATCTCCAGCTGTCGCACTGTAACGAACGTGTCAGGAGTCGAGATGAGACAGACAGGTAGGCAGCTTTTCTCAGCCAGTCGAAATCATGAATCAGCATCATTTTGATGGATATATTCAAATAACTATCAATAGAAAACAGATAAAACAAAACAAAGTACAGCTACAGTAGTTTGCAGTCTTTCCAGCTTGAGTTTGAAGTGATTGTGTTAGCTGTGTTGTTGGCTAGCTCTCGAACAACAGTGTCCTGATGAGAGAGCATATTTTCTATGCCAGGTGAAATTGCGCGTCATTAGCTCATTGTTATGGATGTATCCAAATAAATATAATTAGAAAACAGCTTACATAAATGCAAATGCAGCTAATTTATTGTTATTCTGGCTGCACTGTTTGATGTGACGAACAGCTGGGTCGCGTCCATAGATACAGAACAAAAAGACTGAACGACTGGGTCACATCTCTGGCAACCAAACCAATACCAGTAGGACCAGGTAATAAACTAATCCTCTGGTCTCCACAGCACGGTACCACAGCAAGGTAGGACCAGCCCAGGAGTGACAACGGAGTGGAGGAGGACGAGATGGACCCACAACAGCTCTGGAGAACCCACTTTTCTTCCCATCGACCCCAGATGATCAGATGAATATCCAGGTAAACTGCCACCACGGATGGAAATTAAGCTAGACCGCAAGCCTGTGGCTTGTACTTTTCAGAACGACCTAGTAGCAAATGTGGCCAACTCGCCGGCCGGTTAGTGACATTTTGTATTTTCAAATTTCGCATGCCACAGATTTTACACCTGGGCTAGAAAGCATTGCAGTCAAATGTCTCGGCTGGCCAGAATCCTCTAGTTCCTTCCCTGACTGTCACACAAGTCAGTTAGAAAATGTATAATTCCACAACTGTTTAGTTGTTTTTTACTGGCAAGCTACTAAAACAGCACACACACATACACACATCAAGGACTGTCGAGGGTGAGAGAGCTGTGGCTACCATACTGTATGTCACACATACATATTCATTATTTTATGTACACACATATGCGTGCAGGCACACACACACGAAGCCGACTTCTTCTCTGGCCTAACAACACCCATGCAAACATATCCTCCAAACACCGGCTTCTCAGGCATTATCACTTAAGTGTGTGTGTGTGTGTGTGTGTGTGTGTGTGTGTGTGTGTGTGTGTGTGTGTGTGTGTGTGTGTGTGTGTGTGTGTGTACATGAATGTGTGTGTTCATGTGTGAGATACAGTACGGCGATCATAGCTCTCTCACTCCAGGCAGTCCTTGGTGTCTCTATGTCTGTTTTATTGCTTCTTTAATCAGAAGAACAATGTTCAGCTGTGTTAACATAATTGCAAAAGGGTTTTCTAATGATCAATTAGCCTTTTAAAATAATAAACTTGGATTAGCTAACACAATGTGCCATTGGAACATGGGTGATGGTTGCTGATAATTGGCCTCTGTATGCCTGTGTAGATATTCCGTTAAAAATAATCTGTTTCCAGCTACAACAGTCATTTACATTTCAAAGTGACCCAAAACTTTTCAATATAATCTCCACTAACTGAAACTAATTTTATGGATTTTTTTCATTAATAATAATGTAAAATTAATATCTGTACAGAACGACTCATGTGAAGGCCAATTTACAGAGGAGGAACTGCTTGAGGCAATTGGGGCCTTTAAGCATGGGAAAATTCCAGGGCTGGATGGCATACCAGTGGAAGTACACACAACGTTTTGTTGGTATATGGTCAAAGGACCATTATTGGCTTGTTTGAACCACTCCTATATAAATGGTAGATTATCAGACACGCAACAAGAAGGTCTGATATGATTATTACTGAAACAGGACCCAAGTGGTATATATAAAGATCCAGTCCATTTAAAAAATTGGAGACCTCTTACACTTCAGTGTTGTGATGCAAAAATCCTAGCAAAATGCTTGGCACACAGAATTAAAAAAGTATTGTCAGATATTATTCATCCTAATCAGACAGGTGTTTTTACATGGACGATACATTGGAGATAATATAAGACAAGTACTGGAAACAATAGAACACTATGAAATATCGGGGACCCCAGGCCTGGTTTTCATAGCTGATTTTGAAAAGGCTTTTGAAAAAGTACGACTGGAGTTTATATATAAATGCCTAGAATATTTCAATTTTGGGGAATCTCTTATAAAATGGGTTAAGGTTATGTATAGTAACCCTAGGTGTAAAATAATAAATAATGGCTACATCTCAGAAAGTTTTCAACTAGCTAGAGGAGTAAAACAAGGTTGTCCACTATCGGCATATCTGTTTATTATTGCCATCGAAATGTTAGCTGCAAAGATTAGATCAAACAATAATTATTAAAGGATTAGAAATCTGTGGCCTAAAAACTAAGCTGTCATTGTTCGCTGATGATTCATGTTTTCTTTTAAAACCACAATTGGAGTCTCTCCACGGCCTCTTAGAGGATCTAGATACTTTTGCTATCCTCTCTGGATAAATGTACCATATTACGTATTGGATCACAAAAAAATGCATATTGTACATTACCATGTAGTTTACCAACTAAATGGTCTGACGGAGATGTAGAAAGAAATGATCTCACTCCAATACATTTTTATAGAAAGTTAGCAAAAATAGATAAGATCTTGCTACTATTCGGCCCCCTTGAACTTTGCGACCTTTTGCCACATTTCAGGCTTCAAACATAAAGATATAAAATTGTATTTTTTGTGAAGAATCAACAACAAGAAGGACACAATCATGAAGTGGAACGACATTTATTGGATATTTCAAACTTTTTTAACAAATCAAAAACTGAAAAATTGGGCGTGCAAAATTATATTTGGTCACAGGTCCAGGAATGGCTGAAGAATTGTAACATTTGCCTAGAACTAACACTACAGATAGCCATACTGGGTGATTTGAAAAGCCATAGTCACGCAATCAATAATATAATAATAATATAATAATTATTTTAGCAAAAAAAAATATTTTTAATTTACAGTCTGTAGAAGCTATGAGAATAGGAAGGTTTAATTATTTTGTGAGGCATCACAGCACAGTTGAAAAATATATGGCAAGTAGAAATCCAAAATGGATGATGTTGAGAGACAGATGGGAGGGGTTGAGTGGAGCTGAAGGGAGGGACTAATAACAAGATAAACAATGTAGGGCATAAGGGATCTGTAGAATGTATATAGGTTCGGAGCTTTTGTGAAATAGCATAGTTACAAATAGAAATCATCAAACTCGATGGACATCAGAAATAGAGGAAGGACGAAGAACAAACAAGAGAGAACTATTGTAAAGTAGACTGTGTCTATAGAGTGTGTATAAGATGTTTGGATTGAAGGTAGAAGCAGAAGTGTTTATTAGTTTACTCCAATTGGGGGATCGGCGGAAGGGTTTGCGGGGAATAATAATGAAGGTATATTCTATAAAAAAGTATTTATGTCTATATAGGTATGTATATATGTGTATGGATATATATATATATATATTTACCCCCAAAATATGGGGGATTAGAAATGATTCAGACAATTACATTGGAAGCAACATTCTTTACGCAATATTAAGCTGATCCACCCTAAAGAAAAAAAAATATCTCCGCCCCCCCACCTCGTCCACCACTCTGGTGTCACTCCTAGGCTGGTTCTACTCATACCATGCTGTGGAGTCCAGAGGATCAGTTCATTGCCTGGTCCTACTGGTACCTTGCTGTGGAGTCCAGAGGATCAGTTCATTATCTCATCCTACTGGTACCTTGCTGTGGAGTCCAGAGGATCAGTTCATTACCTCGTCCTACTGGTACCTTGCTGTGGAGGTCAGAGGATCAGTTCATTACATGGTCCTACTGGTACCTTGCTGTGGAGTCCAGAGGATCAGTTCATTACCTGGTCCTACTGGTACCTTGCTGTGGAGTCCAGAGGATCAGTTCATTACCTGGTCCTACTGGTACCTTGCTGTGGAGGTCAGAGGATCAGTTCATTACCTCGTCCTACTGGTACCTTGCTGTGGAGTCCAGAGGATCAGTTCATTACCTGGTCCTACTGGTACCTTGCTGTGGAGGTCAGAGGATCAGTTCATTACCTGGTCCTACTGGTACCTTGTTGTGGAGGTCAGAGGATCAGTTCATTACCTGGTCCTACTGGTACCTTGCTGTGGAGTCCAGAGGATCAGTTCATTACCTGGTCCTACTGGTACCTTGCTGTGGAAGTCAGAGGATCAGTTCATTACCTGGTCCAACTGGTACCTTGCTGTGGAGGTCAGAGGATCAGTTCATTACCTGGTCCTACTGGTACCTTGCTGTGGAGGTCAGAGGATCAGTTCATTACCTGGTCCTACTGGTACCTTGCTGTGGAGTCCAGAGGATCAGTTCATTACCTGGTCCTACTGGTACCTTGCTGTGGAGGTCAGAGGATCAGTTCATTACCTGGTCCTACTGGTACCTTGCTGTGGAGGTCAGAGGATCAGTTCATTACCTGGTCCTACTGGTACCTTGCTGTGGAGGTCAGAGGATCAGTTCATTACCTGGTCCTACTGGAACCTTGCTGTGGAGGTCAGAGGATCAGTTCATTACCTGGTCCTACTGGTACCTTGCTGTGGAGACCAGAGGATCAGTTCATTACCTCGTCCTACTGGTACCTTGCTGTGGAGGTCAGAGGATCAGTTCATTACTAAGGTGTCTTTCTGCCTATAGGCATGGATAGTACCAGTGAGCTGAAGATAGACAAAATACCTGACACCTTAATACTCTGCCCAGCAACGCAGGTTCTCCATGGTGACTCAGGTTCCCACCAGTGGGCGATTAACAACTAAGTGATGTCACAGAGGACACAGATCGCACGAGCATGACAATGCGCTGGCAGACAGATGTGATGGCGGTTCTCATAGTACTTTGTGATGAAAATGTGTAATTTCAACGGGACATTCAGTATGCCTGTAACCACTAATGGCATTGGCAATAATTGACAAAGTTACAGCAAAGTCCATGTCTATGACAACTAGCATGCCTAAAGTCTATGATGCAAAATGTTAACTCTTTTAAACAAAGCTCCTGTGATTGTTATCCCTTTAGTCTCCCCCGTGTCCCCGGGTTCTGAGTCAGTGATGTGCATACCTGAGTAGGAGGGTGATGTCACTCAGCTGCAATCAGTTCATGTGGTACGGTTACAGAGTGAGATACCAGCCAAAAGGTTGAACGTATGTATCGTTAGGATCGTAAGAAAATCCATACATAAACTGTTAGGATCGTAAGAAAAGCTGTGTGTTAAACATGAAACGTAAACGTGACATTTTATCTGTGAACATACAAACACCATGTTAAGATTACCGACCAACTTTTTAGGCTTGAACAAATATTATGTTGCATTTCTGATGTACAATAATACCTTTCAGAGTTTTGGCAGTTTCAGCTCACCAACAAAAAAAATTAACACGAACACAGTATAAAAAAAACAGAAGTCAGGGAAATCCTGTACATTTTCAAGTTAAAAGTTGCCTTTCTCTATTACTCCTCAGTTGAGTTTACTTCACATTTAGGTCGCTAATCTAATGGATTTGCGTGCCAGCGCAAGTATAGATAGCATTTGCTGTATTATGCCGACAACAGTGAAGTTTCAGTCCGCTTTCAGTCCGCTATCTCTACAGCATGGGCATATCTCTGGGTGACGTGGACATGATGATATTTATAAAACTCAGAACACTAAAACAAAAATAACAAAGAGAATGACACGAAACGAAACAGTCCTGTCTGGTGAAGACACCAAACAGAAAACACTCACCCACACCACACAGGTGGGAAAATGCTGCCTAAGTATGATTCTCAGAGACAACGAACGATACCTGATAACCTGTAGTATATACCAGGAATAATGAAACATAACCTGTAGTATATACCAGGAATAATGAAACATAACCAGTAGTATATACCAGGAATAATGAAACATAACCTGTAGTATATACCAGGAATAATGAAACATAACCAGCAGTATATACCAGGAATAATGAAACATAACCAGTAGTATATACCAGGAATAATGAAACATAACCTGTAGTATATACCAGGAATAATGAAACATAACCAGCAGTATATACCAGGAATAATTAAACATAACCTGTAGTGTATGCAAGGAATAATGAAACATAACCCGGCGTGTATACCAGGAATAATGAAACATAACCCGGCGTGTATAACAGGAATAATGAAACATAACCAGTAGTATATACCAGGAATAATGAAACATAACCTGTAGTATATACCAGGAATAATGAAAAATAACCAGTAGTATATACCAGGAATAATGAAACATAACCTGTAGTATATACCAGGAATAATGAAACATAACCAGCAGTATATACCAGGAATAATTAAACATAACCTGTAGTGTATACAAGGAATAATGAAACATAACCCGGCGTGTATACCAGGAATAATGAAACATAACCAGTAGTATATACCAGGAATAATAAACATAACCAGTAGTATATACCAGGAATAATGAAACATAACCAGTAGTATATACCAGGAATAATGAAACATAACCAGCAGTATATACCAGGAATAATTCAACATAACCTGTAGTGTATACCAGGAATAATAAACATAACCAGTAGTATATACCAGGAATAATGAAACATAACCAGCAGTATATACCAGGAATAATTCAACATAACCTGTAGTGTATACAAGGAATAATGAAACATAACCCGGCGTGTATACCAGGAATAATGAAACATAACCAGTAGTATATACCAGGAATAATGAAACATAACCAGCAGTATATACCAAGAATAATGAAACATAACCAGCAGTATATACCAGGAATAATTAAACATAACCTGTAGTGTATACAAGGAATAATGAAACATAACCCGGCGTGTATACCAGGAATAATGAAACATAACCCGGCGTGTATACCAGGAATAATGAAACATAACCAGCAGTATATACCAGGAATAATTAAACATAACCAGTAGTATATACCAGGAATAATGAAACATAACCCGGCGTGTATACCAGGAATAATTAAACATAACCTGTAGTGTATACAAGGAATAATGAAACATAACCAGTAGTGTATACCAGGAATAATAAACATAACCAGTAGTATATACCAGGAATAATGAAACATAACCCGGCGTGTATACCAGGAATAATGAAACATAACCAGCAGTATATACCAGGAATAATGAAACATAACCAGTAGTATATAACAGGAATAATAAACATAACCAGTAGTATATACCAGGAATAATGAAACATAACCAGCAGTATATACCAGGAATAATTCAACATAACCTGTAGTGTATACCAGGAATAATAAACATAACCAGTAGTATATACCAGGAATAATGAAACATAACCAGCAGTATATACCAGGAATAATTCAACATAACCTGCAGTATATACCAGGAATAATGAAACATAACCAGCAGTATATACCAGGAATAATTAAACATAACCTGTAGTGTATACAAGGAATAATGAAACATAACCCGGCGTGTATACCAGGAATAATGAAACATAACCAGTAGTATATACCAGGAATAATGAAACATAACCAGCAGTATATACCAGGAATAATGAAACATAACCAGCAGTATATACCAGGAATAATTAAACATAACCTGTAGTGTATACAAGGAATAATGAAACATAACCCGTAGTGTATACAAGGAATAATGAAACATAACCCGGCGTGTATACCAGGAATAATGAAACATAACCAGCAGTATATACCAGGAATAATTAAACATAACCAGTAGTATATACCAGGAATAATGAAACATAACCCGGCGTGTATACCAGGAATAATGAAACATAACCAGCAGTATATACCAGGAATAATTAAACATAACCTGTAGTGTATACAAGGAATAATGAAACATAACCAGTAGTGTATACCAGGAATAATAAACATAACCTGTAGTGTATACAAGGAATAATGAAACATAACCAGTAGTGTATACCAGGAATAATAAACATAACCAGCAGTATATACCAGGAATAATGAAACATAACCAGTAGTATATACCAGGAATAATAAACATAACCAGTAGTATATACCAGGAATAATGAAACATAACCAGCAGTATATACCAGGAATAATTCAACATAACCTGTAGTGTATACCAGGAATAATAAACATAACCAGTAGTATATACCAGGAATAATGAAACATAACCAGCAGTATATACCAGGAATAATTCAACATAACCTGCAGTATATACCAGGAATAATGAAACATAACCAGCAGTATATACCAGGAATAATTAAACATAACCTGTAGTGTATACAAGGAATAATGAAACATAACCCGGCGTGTATACCAGGAATAATGAAACATAACCAGTAGTATATACCAGGAATAATGAAACATAACCAGCAGTATATACCAGGAATAATGAAACATAACCAGCAGTATATACCAGGAATAATTAAACATAACCTGTAGTGTATACAAGGAATAATGAAACATAACCCGGCGTGTATACCAGGAATAATGAAACATAACCCGGCGTGTATACCAGGAATAATGAAACATAACCAGCAGTATATACCAGGAATAATTAAACATAACCAGTAGTATATACCAGGAATAATGAAACATAACCCGGCGTGTATACCAGGAATAATGAAACATAACCAGCAGTATATACCAGGAATAATTAAACATAACCTGTAGTGTATACAAGGAATAATGAAACATAACCAGTAGTGTATACCAGGAATAATAAACATAACCAGTAGTATATACCAGGAATAATGAAACATAACCCGGCGTGTATACCAGGAATAATGAAACATAACCAGCAGTATATACCAGGAATAATGAAACATAACCAGTAGTATATACCAGGAATAATAAACATAACCAGTAGTATATACCAGGAATAATGAAACATAACCAGCAGTATATACCAGGAATAATTCAACATAACCTGTAGTGTATACCAGGAATAATAAACATAACCAGTAGTATATACCAGGAATAATGAAACATAACCAGCAGTATATACCAGGAATAATTCAACATAACCTGCAGTATATACCAGGAATAATGAAACATAACCAGCAGTATATACCAGGAATAATTAAACATAACCTGTAGTGTATACAAGGAATAATGAAACATAACCCGGCGTGTATACCAGGAATAATGAAACATAACCAGTAGTATATACCAGGAATAATGAAACATAACCAGCAGTATATACCAGGAATAATGAAACATAACCAGTAGTATATACCAGGAATAATGAAACATAACCAGCAGTATATACCAGGAATAATGAAACATAACCAGCAGTATATACCAGGAATAATTAAACATAACCTGTAGTGTATACAAGGAATAATGAAACATAACCCGTAGTGTATACAAGGAATAATGAAACATAACCCGGCGTGTATACCAGGAATAATGAAACATAACCAGCAGTATATACCAGGAATAATTAAACATAACCAGTAGTATATACCAGGAATAATGAAACATAACCCGGCGTGTATACCAGGAATAATGAAACATAACCAGCAGTATATACCAGGAATAATTAAACATAACCTGTAGTGTATACAAGGAATAATGAAACATAACCAGTAGTGTATACCAGGAATAATAAACATAACCTGTAGTGTATACAAGGAATAATGAAACATAACCAGTAGTGTATACCAGGAATAATAAACATAACCAGCAGTATATACCAGGAATAATGAAACATAACCAGTAGTATATACCAGGAATAATAAACATAACCAGTAGTATATACCAGGAATAATGAAACATAACCAGCAGTATATACCAGGAATAATTCAACATAACCTGTAGTGTATACCAGGAATAATAAACATAACCAGTAGTATATACCAGGAATAATGAAACATAACCAGCAGTATATACCAGGAATAATTCAACATAACCTGCAGTATATACCAGGAATAATGAAACATAACCAGCAGTATATACCAGGAATAATTAAACATAACCTGTAGTGTATACAAGGAATAATGAAACATAACCCGGCGTGTATACCAGGAATAATGAAACATAACCAGTAGTATATACCAGGAATAATGAAACATAACCAGCAGTATATACCAGGAATAATGAAACATAACCAGCAGTATATACCAGGAATAATTAAACATAACCTGTAGTGTATACAAGGAATAATGAAACATAACCCGGCGTGTATACCAGGAATAATGAAACATAACCCGGCGTGTATACCAGGAATAATGAAACATAACCAGCAGTATATACCAGGAATAATTAAACATAACCAGTAGTATATACCAGGAATAATGAAACATAACCCGGCGTGTATACCAGGAATAATGAAACATAACCAGCAGTATATACCAGGAATAATTAAACATAACCTGTAGTGTATACAAGGAATAATGAAACATAACCAGTAGTGTATACCAGGAATAATAAACATAACCAGTAGTATATACCAGGAATAATGAAACATAACCCGGCGTGTATACCAGGAATAATGAAACATAACCAGCAGTATATACCAGGAATAATGAAACATAACCAGTAGTATATACCAGGAATAATAAACATAACCAGTAGTATATACCAGGAATAATGAAACATAACCAGCAGTATATACCAGGAATAATTCAACATAACCTGTAGTGTATACCAGGAATAATAAACATAACCAGTAGTATATACCAGGAATAATGAAACATAACCAGCAGTATATACCAGGAATAATTCAACATAACCTGCAGTATATACCAGGAATAATGAAACATAACCAGCAGTATATACCAGGAATAATTAAACATAACCTGTAGTGTATACAAGGAATAATGAAACATAACCCGGCGTGTATACCAGGAATAATGAAACATAACCAGTAGTATATACCAGGAATAATGAAACATAACCAGCAGTATATACCAGGAATAATGAAACATAACCAGTAGTATATACCAGGAATAATGAAACATAACCAGCAGTATATACCAGGAATAATGAAACATAACCAGCAGTATATACCAGGAATAATTAAACATAACCTGTAGTGTATACAAGGAATAATGAAACATAACCCGTAGTGTATACAAGGAATAATGAAACATAACCCGGCGTGTATACCAGGAATAATGAAACATAACCAGCAGTATATACCAGGAATAATTAAACATAACCAGTAGTATATACCAGGAATAATGAAACATAACCCGGCGTGTATACCAGGAATAATGAAACATAACCAGCAGTATATACCAGGAATAATTAAACATAACCTGTAGTGTATACAAGGAATAATGAAACATAACCAGTAGTGTATACCAGGAATAATAAACATAACCTGTAGTGTATACAAGGAATAATGAAACATAACCAGTAGTGTATACCAGGAATAATAAACATAACCAGCAGTATATACCAGGAATAATGAAACATAACCAGTAGTATATACCAGGAATAATAAACATAACCAGTAGTATATACCAGGAATAATGAAACATAACCAGCAGTATATACCAGGAATAATTCAACATAACCTGTAGTGTATACCAGGAATAATAAACATAACCAGTAGTATATACCAGGAATAATGAAACATAACCAGCAGTATATACCAGGAATAATTCAACATAACCTGCAGTATATACCAGGAATAATGAAACATAACCAGCAGTATATACCAGGAATAATTAAACATAACCTGTAGTGTATACAAGGAATAATGAAACATAACCCGGCGTGTATACCAGGAATAATGAAACATAACCAGTAGTATATACCAGGAATAATGAAACATAACCAGCAGTATATACCAGGAATAATGAAACATAACCAGCAGTATATACCAGGAATAATTAAACATAACCTGTAGTGTATACAAGGAATAATGAAACATAACCCGGCGTGTATACCAGGAATAATGAAACATAACCCGGCGTGTATACCAGGAATAATGAAACATAACCAGCAGTATATACCAGGAATAATTAAACATAACCAGTAGTATATACCAGGAATAATGAAACATAACCCGGCGTGTATACCAGGAATAATGAAACATAACCAGCAGTATATACCAGGAATAATTAAACATAACCTGTAGTGTATACAAGGAATAATGAAACATAACCAGTAGTGTATACCAGGAATAATAAACATAACCAGTAGTATATACCAGGAATAATGAAACATAACCCGGCGTGTATACCAGGAATAATGAAACATAACCAGCAGTATATACCAGGAATAATGAAACATAACCAGTAGTATATACCAGGAATAATAAACATAACCAGTAGTATATACCAGGAATAATGAAACATAACCAGCAGTATATACCAGGAATAATTCAACATAACCTGTAGTGTATACCAGGAATAATAAACATAACCAGTAGTATATACCAGGAATAATGAAACATAACCAGCAGTATATACCAGGAATAATTCAACATAACCTGCAGTATATACCAGGAATAATGAAACATAACCAGCAGTATATACCAGGAATAATTAAACATAACCTGTAGTGTATACAAGGAATAATGAAACATAACCCGGCGTGTATACCAGGAATAATGAAACATAACCAGTAGTATATACCAGGAATAATGAAACATAACCAGCAGTATATACCAGGAATAATGAAACATAACCAGCAGTATATACCAGGAATAATTAAACATAACCTGTAGTGTATACAAGGAATAATGAAACATAACCCGTAGTGTATACAAGGAATAATGAAACATAACCCGGCGTGTATACCAGGAATAATGAAACATAACCAGCAGTATATACCAGGAATAATTAAACATAACCAGTAGTATATACCAGGAATAATGAAACATAACCCGGCGTGTATACCAGGAATAATGAAACATAACCAGCAGTATATACCAGGAATAATTAAACATAACCTGTAGTGTATACAAGGAATAATGAAACATAACCAGTAGTGTATACCAGGAATAATAAACATAACCTGTAGTGTATACAAGGAATAATGAAACATAACCAGTAGTGTATACCAGGAATAATAAACATAACCAGCAGTATATACCAGGAATAATGAAACATAACCAGTAGTATATACCAGGAATAATAAACATAACCAGTAGTATATACCAGGAATAATGAAACATAACCAGCAGTATATACCAGGAATAATTCAACATAACCTGTAGTGTATACCAGGAATAATAAACATAACCAGTAGTATATACCAGGAATAATGAAACATAACCAGCAGTATATACCAGGAATAATTCAACATAACCTGCAGTATATACCAGGAATAATGAAACATAACCAGCAGTATATACCAGGAATAATTAAACATAACCTGTAGTGTATACAAGGAATAATGAAACATAACCCGGCGTGTATACCAGGAATAATGAAACATAACCAGTAGTATATACCAGGAATAATGAAACATAACCAGCAGTATATACCAGGAATAATGAAACATAACCAGCAGTATATACCAGGAATAATTAAACATAACCTGTAGTGTATACAAGGAATAATGAAACATAACCCGGCGTGTATACCAGGAATAATGAAACATAACCCGGCGTGTATACCAGGAATAATGAAACATAACCAGCAGTATATACCAGGAATAATTAAACATAACCAGTAGTATATACCAGGAATAATGAAACATAACCCGGCGTGTATACCAGGAATAATGAAACATAACCAGCAGTATATACCAGGAATAATTAAACATAACCTGTAGTGTATACAAGGAATAATGAAACATAACCAGTAGTGTATACCAGGAATAATAAACATAACCAGTAGTATATACCAGGAATAATGAAACATAACCCGGCGTGTATACCAGGAATAATGAAACATAACCAGCAGTATATACCAGGAATAATGAAACATAACCAGTAGTATATACCAGGAATAATAAACATAACCAGTAGTATATACCAGGAATACTGAAACATAACCAGCAGTATATACCAGGAATAATTCAACATAACCTGTAGTGTATACCAGGAATAATAAACATAACCAGTAGTATATACCAGGAATAATGAAACATAACCAGCAGTATATACCAGGAATAATTCAACATAACCTGCAGTATATACCAGGAATAATTAAACATAACCAGCAGTATATACCAGGAATAATTAAACATAACCTGTAGTGTATACAAGGAATAATGAAACATAACCCGGCGTGTATACCAGGAATAATGAAACATAACCAGTAGTATATACCAGGAATAATGAAACATAACCAGCAGTATATACCAGGAATAATGAAACATAACCAGCAGTATATACCAGGAATAATTAAACATAACCTGTAGTGTATACAAGGAATAATGAAACATAACCCGGCGTGTATACCAGGAATAATGAAACATAACCCGGCGTGTATACCAGGAATAATGAAACATAACCAGCAGTATATACCAGGAATAATTAAACATAACCAGTAGTATATACCAGGAATAATGAAACATAACCAGTAGTGTATACCAGGAATAATAAACATAACCAGTAGTATATACCAGGAATAATGAAACATAACCCGGCGTGTATACCAGGAATAATGAAACATAACCAGCAGTATATACCAGGAATAATGAAACATAACCTGTAGTATATACCAGGAATAATGAAACATAACCAGTAGTATATACCAGGAATAATGAAACATAACCTGTAGTATATACCAGGAATAATGAAACATAACCAGCAGTATATACCAGGAATAATGAAACATAACCAGTAGTATATACCAGGAATAATGAAACATAACCTGTAGTATATACCAGGAATAATGAAACATAACCAGCAGTATATACCAGGAATAATTAAACATAACCTGTAGTGTATGCAAGGAATAATGAAACATAACCCGGCGTGTATACCAGGAATAATGAAACATAACCCGGCGTGTATACCAGGAATAATGAAACATAACCAGTAGTATATACCAGGAATAATGAAACATAACCTGTAGTATATACCAGGAATAATGAAAAATAACCAGTAGTATATACCAGGAATAATGAAACATAACCTGTAGTATATACCAGGAATAATGAAACATAACCAGCAGTATATACCAGGAATAATTAAACATAACCTGTAGTGTATACAAGGAATAATGAAACATAACCCGGCGTGTATACCAGGAATAATGAAACATAACCAGTAGTATATACCAGGAATAATAAACATAACCAGTAGTATATACCAGGAATAATGAAACATAACCAGCAGTATATACCAGGAATAATTCAACATAACCTGTAGTGTATACCAGGAATAATAAACATAACCAGTAGTATATACCAGGAATAATGAAACATAACCAGCAGTATATACCAGGAATAATTCAACATAACCTGTAGTGTATACAAGGAATAATGAAACATAACCTGGCGTGTATACCAGGAATAATGAAACATAACCAGTAGTATATACCAGGAATAATGAAACATAACCAGCAGTATATACCAAGAATAATGAAACATAACCAGCAGTATATACCAGGAATAATTAAACATAACCTGTAGTGTATACAAGGAATAATGAAACATAACCCGGCGTGTATACCAGGAATAATGAAACATAACCCGGCGTGTATACCAGGAATAATGAAACATAACCAGCAGTATATACCAGGAATAATTAAACATAACCAGTAGTATATACCAGGAATAATGAAACATAACCCGGCGTGTATACCAGGAATAATTAAACATAACCTGTAGTGTATACAAGGAATAATGAAACATAACCAGTAGTGTATACCAGGAATAATAAACATAACCAGTAGTATATACCAGGAATAATGAAACATAACCCGGCGTGTATACCAGGAATAATGAAACATAACCAGCAGTATATACCAGGAATAATGAAACATAACCAGTAGTATATAACAGGAATAATAAACATAACCAGTAGTATATACCAGGAATAATGAAACATAACCAGCAGTATATACCAGGAATAATTCAACATAACCTGTAGTGTATACCAGGAATAATAAACATAACCAGTAGTGTATACCAGGAATAATGAAACATAACCAGCAGTATATACCAGGAATAATTCAACATAACCTGCAGTATATACCAGGAATAATTAAACATAACCTGTAGTGTATACAAGGAATAATGAAACATAACCCGGCGTGTATACCAGGAATAATGAAACATAACCAGTAGTATATACCAGGAATAATGAAACATAACCAGCAGTATATACCAGGAATAATGAAACATAACCAGCAGTATATACCAGGAATAATTAAACATAACCTGTAGTGTATACAAGGAATAATGAAACATAACCCGGCGTGTATACCAGGAATAATGAAACATAACCCGGCGTGTATACCAGGAATAATGAAACATAACCAGCAGTATATACCAGGAATAATGAAACATAACCAGCAGTATATACCAGGAATAATTAAACATAACCTGTAGTGTATACAAGGAATAATGAAACATAACCAGTAGTGTATACCAGGAATAATAAACATAACCAGTAGTATATACCAGGAATAATGAAACATAACCCGGCGTGTATACCAGGAATAATGAAACATAACCAGCAGTATATACCAGGAATAATGAAACATAACCAGTAGTATATACCAGGAATAATAAACATAACCAGTAGTATATACCAGGAATAATGAAACATAACCAGCAGTATATACCAGGAATAATTCAACATAACCTGTAGTGTATACCAGGAATAATAAACATAACCAACCAGTATATACCAGGAATAATGAAACATAACCAGCAGTATATACCAGGAATAATTCAACATAACCTGCAGTATATACCAGGAATAATGAAACATAACCAGCAGTATATACCAGGAATAATTAAACATAACCTGTAGTGTATACAAGGAATAATGAAACATAACCCGGCGTGTATACCAGGAATAATGAAACATAACCAGTAGTATATACCAGGAATAATGAAACATAACCAGCAGTATATACCAGGAATAATGAAACATAACCAGCAGTATATACCAGGAATAATTAAACATAACCTGTAGTGTATACAAGGAATAATGAAACATAACCCGTAGTGTATACAAGGAATAATGAAACATAACCCGGCGTGTATACCAGGAATAATGAAACATAACCAGCAGTATATACCAGGAATAATTAAACATAACCAGTAGTATATACCAGGAATAATGAAACATAACCCGGCGTGTATACCAGGAATAATGAAACATAACCAGCAGTATATACCAGGAATAATTAAACATAACCTGTAGTGTATACAAGGAATAATGAAACATAACCAGTAGTGTATACCAGGAATAATAAACATAACCTGTAGTGTATACAAGGAATAATGAAACATAACCAGTAGTGTATACCAGGAATAATAAACATAACCAGCAGTATATACCAGGAATAATGAAACATAACCAGTAGTATATACCAGGAATAATAAACATAACCAGTAGTATATACCAGGAATAATGAAACATAACCAGCAGTATATACCAGGAATAATTCAACATAACCTGTAGTGTATACCAGGAATAATAAACATAACCAGTAGTATATACCAGGAATAATGAAACATAACCAGCAGTATATACCAGGAATAATTCAACATAACCTGCAGTATATACCAGGAATAATGAAACATAACCAGCAGTATATACCAGGAATAATTAAACATAACCTGTAGTGTATACAAGGAATAATGAAACATAACCCGGCGTGTATACCAGGAATAATGAAACATAACCAGTAGTATATACCAGGAATAATGAAACATAACCCGGCGTGTATACCAGGAATAATGAAACATAACCAGCAGTATATACCAGGAATAATTAAACATAACCTGTAGTGTATACAAGGAATAATGAAACATAACCAGTAGTGTATACCAGGAATAATAAACATAACCAGTAGTATATACCAGGAATAATGAAACATAACCCGGCGTGTATACCAGGAATAATGAAACATAACCAGCAGTATATACCAGGAATAATGAAACATAACCAGTAGTATATACCAGGAATAATAAACATAACCAGTAGTATATACCAGGAATACTGAAACATAACCAGCAGTATATACCAGGAATAATTCAACATAACCTGTAGTGTATACCAGGAATAATAAACATAACCAGTAGTATATACCAGGAATAATGAAACATAACCAGCAGTATATACCAGGAATAATTCAACATAACCTGCAGTATATACCAGGAATAATTAAACATAACCAGCAGTATATACCAGGAATAATTAAACATAACCTGTAGTGTATACAAGGAATAATGAAACATAACCCGGCGTGTATACCAGGAATAATGAAACATAACCAGTAGTATATACCAGGAATAATGAAACATAACCAGCAGTATATACCAGGAATAATGAAACATAACCAGCAGTATATACCAGGAATAATTAAACATAACCTGTAGTGTATACAAGGAATAATGAAACATAACCCGGCGTGTATACCAGGAATAATGAAACATAACCCGGCGTGTATACCAGGAATAATGAAACATAACCAGCAGTATATACCAGGAATAATTAAACATAACCAGTAGTATATACCAGGAATAATGAAACATAACCCAGCGTGTATACCAGGAATAATGAAACATAACCAGCAGTATATACCAGGAATAATTAAACATAACCTGTAGTGTATACAAGGAATAATGAAACATAACCAGTAGTGTATACCAGGAATAATAAACATAACCAGTAGTATATACCAGGAATAATGAAACATAACCCGGCGTGTATACCAGGAATAATGAAACATAACCAGCAGTATATACCAGGAATAATTAAACATAACCTGTAGTGTATACAAGGAATAATGAAACATAACCAGTAGTGTATACCAGGAATAATAAACATAACCAGTAGTATATACCAGGAATAATGAAACATAACCCGGCGTGTATACCAGGAATAATGAAACATAACCAGCAGTATATACCAGGAATAATTAAACATAACCTGTAGTGTATACAAGGAATAATGAAACATAACCAGTAGTATATACCAGGAATAATGAAACATAACCCGGCGTGTATACCAGGAATAATGAAACATAACCAGCAGTATATACCAGGAATAATTAAACATAACCTGTAGTGTATACAAGGAAAAATGAAACATAACCAGTAGTGTATACCAGGAATAATGAAACATATAATAGTAGATGTGTGGTGAATCTATGAATTATGTATGACCATTGGAGTCTTTGACACTCAAAATATTTTTGGGAGAAAATGTTGATATTTAAATCAGCCCTCAACATGTTGCCAAAGCATACTATTTAAAATAATTTGACATGATTTATATTAATCGGGTCATGAACATATGGACTTTAAATTAACAATTAATTAACAAGGGAGAGGTTAATTGTAGGCTAAGTCTGGCATTAGCTTATTCTCTTTTGCAGTGGTCTTAGGTAGTCTCTGTATAGGCTATTCCCTCCATCTTGTCACTGCTGCCCAGTTGAAGAGCTTGTGATCTCCGTGCAGCACCACAGCACCATGCACCTTCAGAAAAGCACCTCTCAGGCTCAGAAGATGCCCTCCAAGATATGCAGCCATAAAGTTATTATACCCTAATCTAGGCCTATTTGCCTACTAACAATTAAAGTGCAAGCATGCATGATACTCGTCATTCCAACACATTTGGACATTTAATTCATCCTTCATTCAGTTCAGTCAGCCAGTATGTCATCCTTCAGTCATTTGTCTGAGTTGTGATAGGAACTAAATCAAAGGGAATAGAACAGTCTCATCCATTTGTTTATTGAAATCCCCGTGTAGTCAATTGATCTAAATTCTAAGTTCTTTAGCCTATCACTTTAAAATTCAATGTTTAATATAGGCCTATCCAAACATAAAAATAGGCCTTAAACTTGTAGGCATTGCAATTTAGGCTATCATTTTTGATCTTGCGAAATAATTTTTTAACTCTGAATGATAACTGTTTTTATTATAGGCCTCCCATTAAAAGAGACTCTGGCTCACAGGCCTCTAAATACATGTTAAACAAAGTCGTTGATGGTGCACTTGTAGTGGCTAATAGGGAAAACATTACTCACAAAGGTTTGTACGTACACTATCAAAAACATCTATAACAGAGTAAAGGGAGACGTAAAGTAAGAATTGAACTGGTAAATGTTCATTCAAAGTCGTAGCATAGGGTTTGTATGTTTACAGATATAATATTATGTTTACATTTCATGTTTCACGCATTGCTTATCTTACAATCCCAACAAACAAACAGACAGACAGACAGACAGCAACAGTTGGCGGTTCCCCTAGTACTTTGTGAGGAAGATTTGGGGTCTCAACGGAACATGCAGTAATGTCTGTAACTAGACAAAGAGATAGATTATGATATAACCCCCTAAGGTCAATGTCCATGCCCACATGGGAAACTAATTAGCATAATAAATAAATCCTCATAAAAATCTGTCAATTTAAGCTAGAGATATGTGTAGTTTTGGATTCCTCTCAATTTCTAAATTTGCAATAAAAGGTGACAAAGCTAGAGCGGTGTTTCTCAGACCATGAGACATGAGAAAATCGTTCTTCTCACAAAAGCGTCTCTAGCGTCCGAACCGTTTGACTCTCACTAACTATGTGCTGTCTCCGTTTGGCTTGTCTGAAGTCAGTACAGCAGATCTGCTGACTTCAGTCTGTAGCGTCCGAACCGTTTGGCCTACACACTAGTATGACCCCTCTGTGCAAAGGTGAGACTCTCTCGAACATGTACAAGAGTAGACTGATGGTCCCCTGGTACCAGTTAAAAAATTGAATGGAAGTATATAGAAGACAGTTTAATGCCAAAAATATGGGGTTAAATATCTCAGATATAGGATAAACACTTCAGAACAAACTTCCTTTTGATACCTTTGGGGAACTGTCTGTTGTTCCATGTAGTAAATCTGTTGTTCAATTCGTTTGTATGGGTTAACAGCAGTAAGGCCCCACCCAAAAAATAAAAACATAGTTCCATATATTTTTGGGATACTTCAAGTGGTCTTAAAGTTTGAAATCAAATAGCTAAATGATCATTGGCATGGCCTTCTTAAAACAATTTCATATAGCTTAGTAGAACCCCCCCCCCCAGCAAAGACAGGGCTTAGACTGATGGGTTAATGATGTCATCATTGATTTAAAATGTTTCTATATGTTTGTTTGCTGGAAAATGTAGTGATAACACTTTCCATGCCAATCAATCAAGCATGTTGAATTGAATTAAGAGAGAGGGAGAGGGAGAAAGAGAGAGAATCAAAACCATAATGTATCATGGGTAAATTGTGGCTGACTGACAGATCGACAAATAATAGTTATTTATGATGTTATTTGTAAATCAATCAGTTAGCAGTCGCCTGCACTGTTGTCTACAATGTCAAACAAGCCCAATGACTTGATTGTGACAGCTTGTGATGTATCAGATAAGTTTCATCCTCTACCCATATAGGCTGTGTTTACACAGGCAGCCCAATTCTGATCTTTTTTTCACTTATTGGTCTTTAAAAAATATCTGATGTGAAAAAATCTTTTCTGATTGGTCATAAGACCAATTAGGGTGAAAAGATTTGAGTTGGGCTACCTCTGTAAACACATTTCTTTCACCAAGTGGTCTTTAAAATGAGATTGACCATCAGCTCTTTAATGTCACTTGGTGGAATCCAGGAGTCCTCTCCCCTACTCTGAGGTTGACAGTGTAAAGTTTAGTTTCATGGCCTTGGGTGGCCGTGTCATCAGAAAATTGCTTCCCTTCTTATCTCTCACTCTCTCTCTCTCTTTTGCTCTCTGTCTCTCTCTCTCTCATGTTATCTGCTCTATGTCCGTCACCAGTATAATTTTCCTATTGCTGGACTGTGTGCAGAATCTGAATGACAAACTTCACTGTATGTTCATATCAATCTAAACTCATTTTCTGCCTTCACAAACAGCTGTGCAGCAAGTCCCTAATATTACTAGGTACTGTGGATGATGTCAATTTACTCAACAACTCAAAGCCTTAACACAGAAATACCAGGAGATAATAACTCTTAGAGGGGAGTTAAGTTGTTTAAAACTAAAACTCTTTACTAAAAACTCCTAAACTTTGCTGGATTAGTACAAGCTTAAACTTGTGTTTCAGTTGGTCTCATTATATAATAGTGGTTTGGTGGGTTCAAAACAGTAAGCCTAGTTACCGGTGGGTTTAGAGGGAGTTGGTCAGTAGGGATTGATACTAGAGGTCAGAGGGCATCTCATCGCTGCAATGACTATGACAGGGCTTTGACTGTAATTGGTGAGTGGTGATAATAAGCGACCACTCATCTCCCAGACACTTCGCCATTCAGATAATCATCCGTTCCAATTCATTAAGCCCCTCTCTGTGGTTGGTCGGGGTGCTGGAGGATTGGCGGAGTGTGTGTGTATGTGTGTGTGTGGAGGGTGTGTGTGTGTTTTAAAGTGTTTATGTTATTTTCTCTCTCCCTCTAACAGAGGTCTAACTGATGGAGAAATGTTTATGGTGTGAGAGTTATGTAATAAAAAGCAGGCTCTTTGCATAATGAATACAGAGAGAGGTAGGTAGAGAGAGGGAAATTGACAGAGAGAGATAGAGGGTGTGCGTGTGTTTGTGTGTAGAAGTTTAGTGGGTGGGATGTTAGTGGTGGTCAGAGAGAATTAGGTTCCAAAAACACGTTTTCACATGTGAAATGTCATGTGAATACATGTGAAGTGTGAATTTTCACTTGAGATTTCACACATGAAATCATGTGGGATTTGCGTAATGGGGACACCAGCAACCTGAATTTCCACCAGGTCTGAGGCAATGGCAAATATTGTCCATAGATTTGTTATCAAGAATACATTTATGCACAGCTAAAAGTTGCTCGGAATCAAGTCAATAACTGTGTGATAATTTGACAACACCAACGAAAAAGTAGCGGAGCTCAGTGTAACTTTACATTAAAGTGTGCATAAATGCTCTTGGGGTTGGAAATTGCAACATTTTGGTCTGTAGTGCATTAATGTTTTCAGAAGTGCTTGGTAACTTGGTAGCGTGGTAACTCAGCAGTGCTTGGTAACATATTTGTTACAAAGAACATATCCATACACTCAAAAATATGATTATGGTTATGGTAAAATGTTGTTCCCTGGTGTACAAAAATATCAAAGGTACACATAAGGTACCTTCAGAGGTACACATAGGAACAAACATGGTAGGTACCTTTTAGGGTATAATGGTAAAAAAAATGTATAATGGTAATATATATATATATATATCAATATATGGTACAAACAACACTGTGCTTTGAAATGTAGGCTCATTAGCATATTTGTGGGCATGGTCTAAAATAAATTGCAATTGTGTCAACCGCCATTGGAAATGTTGGAGTAGTTTAACTGCTTTTCGTAAGAGGTGACTGTGCTTTTCCAAGAGCGTAATGGCAGCTGGTTCTCTTAAAGTTACATTTTCAATAACTTACTGTCAATGAGTAGAAATTGTAATATCCACATTAATTCTTAGGGCTAGGCATCCTGCTAGCAAACAACTTCCGGTGAAACTGGAGGGTGCGTAATTAAAATAAATAATCACAAATATTATGGATTTTAAACATTTAGGTACATAGAATGTTTTATATCAGCTGAAAGATTAAAGTCTTGTTAATCTAACTGCACTGTCCAATATACTGTAGCTATTACAGCGAAAACATGCCATGCGATTATTTGAGGATGGCGCCCCACATCAACATATTTTTCCACCGGCACAGGTTTCATACATTCACATATAACAATTAAATATTCACTTGCTTTTCGAAAATCTTCCTCTGATTTGTCATCCAAAGGGTCCCAGCTTTAACATGTAGTGTTGTTTTGTTAGATAAAATCCTTCTTTATATCCCAAAAAGTCAGTTTAGTTGGCGCCATCGATTTTAGTAACTTGCAGAGAAAGGAACCCACAAGACAAAATACGGTTTTATTTTCTCCTCAGATACCCTAAAATGTAATCAAACTATACAATTTATTTCAGAAAGAAGTATTTCAATAGGAAACCAATTTTATCAGGTGCGTAATTTCTTCATGGCACATGCAAACACAGATTTCCAAGCCTGTGTCCTTCTACTAAAACTCTTATTTCTTGCAGTTACAAGCCTGAAACCTTGAACATAGACTGCTGAAACCCTGTGGAAGCCATAGGAATTGCATCCGGGAGCTAATTTACAATATGATATTTCACTTAAATTTCTAAGAGGATGGTGTCTCCCCCAAAAAAATTCTGGTTGGTTTTTCTTTGGATTTTCTCCTACCATTCCTATTGTGTTATATTCTCCTACATTATTGTAACATTTCCCCAAACTTCAAAGTGTTTTCTTTCCAATGGTACCAATTATATGCATGTCCCGGTTTCAGGGCCTGAGCTACAGGCAGTTTACTTTGGGCACGTCATTCGGGCAGGAAATTGAGAGAAAAGGGGCCTATCCCTAAGCTTACTGCAGCTAATCTGTCATGCACCTGATGGTGTCGCAGGGAATTTAGTATTACAATGACATGGCTCTAAATTAAATATTTTATGGCTCTTTAGCGTCAGCCTTCAACAAAACTAGCAAACTAATAGTGTACAAGTTTACTGTTAATGATCAGAATACAACAGAGCAAATTAATGGGATAACACTCCAGTCTTCTGCTGCCGCTGCTACAGTATGCTGCCCATCAGCAAGTGATGTGCATGTTGGCAACAAAAAAATGGCGCCGGAGGAGATGGCCACCGTTTTACGGTCTCCTAACCAATTGTGCTATTATGTGGGTTTTTTCGCGATATTTGTATTTTGTTTTCTACGTAATGTTTCTGCAACCGTATCTAACAAAGAAAAAAGCTTCTGGATATCAGGACAGCGATCACTCACCTCGGATTAGACAAAGATTTCTTCTTCAACAACAACAACAACAACAAGCAGGACTCACACGATATTCTCCAAACACCCCACAACGCAGACATCCCAATTATTCGCAAAAGGAAGCGATGCAGAGGAAGAAGAGCCTGATGCCTCGTCCAGACCCGCAGAAGACAACTAGAAAAGCTGCCGTTACCATCAATATTACTCGCCAACGTGCAATCACTGGACAATAAACTAGACGAGGTAAGATCACGAATATCCTACCAACGGGACATCAAAAACTGTAATATCCTATGCTTCACGGAATCGTGGCAGAATTACGACATAGATATTCATCTAGCGGGATACAGGCTGCACCGGCAGGAGAGAACAGCACACTCCGTTAAGACAAGGGGGGGGCGGTCTGTGCATATTTGTAGACAACAGCTGGTTTACGAAATCTAACGAAGTCTCTAGATTTTGCTCGCCTGAAGTAGAGTATATTGTGATAAACTGCAGGCTACACTACTTGCCTAGAGTTCTCAGCCATACTTTTCGTGGCTGTTTATTTACCACCAAAGACAGATGCTGGCATTAAGACCGCACTCAGTCAGCTGAATAAGGAAATAAAGGCGGCGCTCCTAGTGGCCAGAGACTTTAATGCAGGGAAACTTAAATCAGATCTACCAAATCTCTATCAACATGTTAAATCTGAACCAGAGGGAAAAAATTCTAGATCACCTGTACTCCACACACAGAGATGCGTACAAAGCTCTCCCTCGCCCTCCATTTGGTAAATCCAACCACAACTCTATCCTCCTAATTCTTGCTTACAAGCAAAAATTAAAGCAGGAAGCACCACTGACTCGGTCTATAAAAAAATTGTCAGATGAAGCAGATGCTAAACTACAGGACTGATTTGCTATCATAGACTGGAACATGTTCCGGGATTCTTCCGATGACATTGAGGAGTACACCACATCAGTCACTGGCTTTATCAATAAGTGCATTGAGGACGTCGTAAACACAGTGACTGTACGTACATACCCCAACCAGAAGCCATGGATTACAGGAAACATTCGCACTGAGCTAAAGGGTAGAGCTACCACATTCAAGGTGCATGACTCTAACCCGGAAACTTACAAGATATCCCGCTATGCCCTGCGACGAACCATCAAACAGGCAAAGCATCAATACAGGACTAATATTTAATCATTATACCCAGGCTCCGATGCTATTCGGATGTGGCAGGGCTTGCAAACTATTACAGACTACAAAGGGAAGCACAGCTGTGAGCTGCCCAGTGACGCAAGCCTACCAGACAAGCTAAATCACTTATATGCTCACTTTGAGACATGCAACACTTGAGGCATGCAAGAGAGCATCAGCTGTTCCGGACGACTGTGTGATCACGTTCTCTGTAGCCGACGTGAGTAAGACCTTTAAACAGGTCAACATACACAAGGCTGCTGGGTCCAGACGGATTACCAGGACATGTGCTCCGGGCATGTGCTGACCAACTGGCAGGTGTCTTCACTGACATTTTCAACATGTCCCTGATTGAGTCTGTAATATCAACATGCTTCAAGCAGACCACCATAATCCCTGTGCCCAAGAACACAAAGACAACCAGCCTAAATGACTACAGACCCGTAGCACTCACATTGGTAGCCATGAAGTGCTTTGAAAGGCTGGTAATGGCTCGCATCAACACCATTATCCCAAAAACCCTAGACCCACTCCAATTTGCATACCGCCCAAACAGATCCACAAATGATGCAATCTCTATTGCACTCCACACTGCCCTTTTCCACCTGGAAAAAAGGAACACCTATGTGAGAATGCTGTTCATTGACTGCAGCTCAGCATTCAACACCATAGTACCCTCAAAGCTCATCACCAAGCTAAGGATCCTAGGAATAAACACCTCCCTCTGCAACTGGATCCTGAACTTCCTGACAGGCAGCTCTCAGGTGGTGAGGGTAGGTAGCAACACATCTGCCACACTGATCCTCAACACTGGAGCTCCCCGGGGGTACGTGCTCAGTCCCCTCTTGTACTCCCTGTTCACCCACGACTGCATGGCCAGGCACGACTCCAACACCATCATTAAGTTTGCTCACGACACAACAGTGGTAGGCCTTATCACCGACAACGACGAGAGACCTGGCCGGGTGGTGTCAGAGCCCTGGCCGGGTGGTGCCAGAATAACAACTTATCCCTCAACGTAACCAAGACTAAGGAGATGATTGTGGACTACAGGAAAAGGAGCACCGAGCACGTCCCCATTCTCATCGATGGGGCTGTAGTGGAGCAGGTTGAGAGCATAAACTTCTTTGGTGTCCACATCAACAACAAACTAGATTGGTCCAAACACACCAAGACAGTAGTGAAGAGGCCACTGTTACGTTCACCAGTTTGTGTATTTGCATGTGTTTATTTCAGGAAATGGCTTCCTGAAATCCCTCAAGCAGCTGATTGGTCGACTCCATGGCTAATTGGAGAGCTGACCCCGCCCCCTCGTCAAGACACAGCTGTCTCCAGTTACACATTCATTCTGAAGCTATATAGAAGCCAGTGTTCTGTTCAGGTTTTTTTTTATTGCTGGGAGGTCATTGCAGAGAGATTGAATGTGATAGAGAATCATTGCTGAGAGAGTCTGATGGCTGTGGATAATTTACTATGTTAGTTGTTGGTAGCAGTTGGTATGTTCAGTGAGTTTGTTGCTCAGATAAAGCTTATTTGATGTCCTTTGTTTCTTAGTTTGTTTGAGAAATTATTTGTTCTCCTGTTTCATTTGTTCCCAGGGGGGAAGGGGAAGGCACCTAGGGTGTGCTTAGGCAAGAGGCCCGCGGGCATACATATACCCGTAGCATATTCACAGTCTAGGCACAATAGGTAAGACCTGGGCGGACCACCCCCTGTATTTTGGTTAGGGCAGCAGGTGGTGCTAAATTAGGTAAGTATTGGCTAGGCAGGTAAGATAGGAGAGGGGGGCGCTTTGAGATTTACTTTCTTTGCTTTGGTTCCGTCCAGCCCCTTTTCCCCATATTACCATGTAAAGGAATAATGTCCTTGTAAATGGTACCACATTCTGTCTGTTGACATCCTTACTCGCACCTACAGTCCATACCTTTTCACTTCACGGAGAGTTGAGTTGTAGCAGGGTGTTGCGTTCCCTCTTCATAGAGGCGTGCGTAACAGGCACGACAAAGCCTATTCCCCCTCAGGAAACTAAAAAGATTTGGCATGGGTCCTGAGGTCCTCAAAAGGATTTATACAGCTGCAACATCGAGAGCATCCTGACCGGTTGCATCACTGCCTGGTACAGCAATAGCTCGGTGTCCGACCGCAAAGCACTTCAGAGAGTAGTGCGTATGGCCCACTCTGGATGAACTGCAGAGATCTACAGCTGAGGTGGGAGACTCTGTCCATAGGACAACAATCAGTCGTATATTGCACAAATCTGGCCTTTATGGAAGAGTGGCAAGAAGAAAGCCATTTCTTAAAGATATCCATAAAAAGTGTCGTTTAAAGTTTGCCACAAGCCACCTGGGAGACACACCAAATATGTGGAAGAAGGTGCTCTGGTCAGATGAATCCAAAATTGAACTTTTTGGCAACAATGCAAAATGTTATGTTTGGCGTAAAAGCAACCTACACCTGTTGAATTCGGCGCACGTGACAAATACACTTTGATTTGATTTGAACAGAAAAGTCAGTGAAGGCACAGTCAGTTACTGGCATGTATTGCTATTTGCAGCAAGTTGCCTGTAGGTTACTAACAACATTTTGCCAATAAGTTATCTTACATTAATAACTTACTGATAAATTGTTCTCAGTTAAAAAATGACAATTTCACAAACGATTCTGACAAATGGACATTAAGCTACTGTAAAACACACAATACCCTCTTTACAGCACAGCTCATTACTAACATTTTCTTTATTCAAAATTTGCAGAATGAAGAGTATCAAAGGAGGTGCTCTACTTGCATTGGCATAACCATCATACACTTAAACTGCTACAACACAACCACTTAGGGTTGGCACAAATACACATAGTTGACCACGCCCCCAATATGCTATTGAGCTAATGACGACATTGCCACAATCTATCAAAGCACAGTGATTATCGTGCCTTATGGAACGATATCCTAATATACCTACAAGGTACCAAACTGTACCATGTGAGTTGATATGTGTACCTGTGAAGTTCACTTTGAGTTTTTTGTACCCCAGGGAACAACATTGTACCCTAACCTTATTATTTGAGTGTGTTCATACATATTACAAGCAATACGTATGGACGTGGTGGCACTGGAGAAACATCAATGTGCTCCACCAAGAGGTTGTAAGTTCGTATGTGTCTTTGAGCTAGTTTTACATTGGTGGTGATAATTGGACATTTATGAATATGATTCTGGGCAGTTTTTAGCCAAGTGCAAAAAATGTATTCTTACCAATAAGTCTGTGGCTATATATTTTTCATGCTCACAGACCTGGTGGTGTTGCAGGACATTCAGGTTGCTAGTAACCAAGAGGTTGCATTACAAAATTATTCAAAATATTTTACAGAAACAGAAATCAGAATACAACAGTCATTTTACAGAAATAACAAGTTGTTGTATATACTTTATGTATTCCTGGTGATAAATATATAGTCTATCGCCAGTTAGACCTGTTGGCTCGGCAGGAACTTCAGGTAGCTAAGCAACAAGAGGTTGTGAGTTCACATCCCAAGTGAGGGTGAATATAAACAAACATAAAAACCTTAAATTATCTGCAAAAATACAGTAACTAGATGAAGAGTTACTGTATTTTCACTACAACTAGCCAAAAACCTCTAGGGGACGATGAACATCATGGAACAATCCGGCATCTGTTTGAACTTAATTCATGTCAGTGATTCCTTTTAAAGCAAAATATTATCGTGACAGGCAAATATTTTGTCACTTGTATTTTGCTTTCCCATGTTGTCACATGTCATATTTCACATGTGCTCAAATGCTGTCATGTGAAGTTTCATGGTATCACGTTATCACACAATTTGTGTAAATGTGTGACATTTAGTTGCTGTCACGCATGCTGTCACGCATCATCATATCAAATCAAAAAGTACTTGTCACATGCTCCGAATACAACAGACCTTACTGCGAAATGTTACTTACAAGCCCTTAACCAACAATGCAGTTCAAGAAAGAATTAAAACCTCTACGGGATCGGTGTCCCCCCCACGGGACGGTTGAGCTAATGTGCGCTAATGTGATTAGCATGACGTTTTAAGTGACAATAACATTTCCCAGGACATAGACATATCTGATATGGGCAGAAAGCTTCAATTCTTGTTAATCTAACTGCACTGTCCATTTTACAGTAGCTATTACAGTGAAACAATACCATTGTTTGAGAGGAATGCACAGTTTTAAGCTTGAAAATGTATTAATAATCATTTACACACATTTGGGCAGACTTGATACAACATTTTTGAACAGAAAAGAAATGGTTCATTGAATCAGTCTAAAACTTTGCACATACACTGCTGTCATATAGTGGCTAAAATCCAAATTGCGTCTAAACTGGAATAATACATTGTAGCCTTTCTCTTGCATTTCAACGACAATGAAAAAAGCCTGCATGTTTTTCTCTTTGTATTATCTTTTACCAGATCTAATGTGTTATATTCTCCTACATTAATTTCACATTTCCACAAATTTCAAAGTGTTTCCTTTCAAATGGTATTAATAATATGCATATCCTTGCATCAGGTCCTGAGCTACAGGTAGTTGGATTTGAGTATGTCATTTTAGGCGAATTAAGAAGATATTTACTAAATAACTAAAGTAAAAATAGTCATAAAAATATGTTAAAAAATGTAGCACAATAAAAATAACAATAACGAGGCCTGGCAATATACAGGGGGTACCAGTACCGAGTCAATGTGCAGGGGATACAGGTTAGTCAAGTTATTTTGTACATGTAGGTAGGTGTAAAGTGACTATGCATAGATAATAAACAGAGAGCAGCATCAGTGTAAAAAAAGGAGGGGGGGGGGCGTGTCAACGTAAATCGTCCAGGTGGCCATTTGATTTATTGTTCACAAGACTTATGGCTTGAGGGTAGAAGCTGTTAAGGCGCCTTTGGTCCAAGATTTGGCACTCCGGTACCGCTTGCCATACGGTAGCAGAGAGAACCTTCTATGACTTGGGTAACTGGAGTCTTTGACAATTTTTGGGATGGTAGGAAGCTTGGCCCCAGTGATGTACTGGGCCATAAGCACTACCCTCTGCAGCACCTTACGGTCAGATGCCGAGCAGTCGCCATACCATGCGGTGATGCAACCGGTCAGGATGCTCATGATGGTGCAGGTGTAGAACTTTTTGAGGATCTGGGGACCCATGCCAAATCCTTTAGAAACATGACAATATCATTTTCATGTTATCACATACACATAACTTCACATACAATCACATGATCACAGAGGATCACACGATATATGTAAACGTGTGAAATTCATGTGGATAGATCAAAACGGACACACTAAGGACCTCCTTAGAGTGTTCGTTCTGTCAGGCAGACCTCTCAACAAACAAAACTGTCTTAAAATTGTGGATAGATCTCTGAACTCTGCTTTGGAGAAACCATGGACTCATCCGTTTTTGAAGGATACAAAATCTCTGTATCAAAACTCAAACCATGTAGCTACAACACAACTCAATCTATTGGTTTCATCATCCACTGATGCTGTCTGTACTGAACATACACAGGAAGCTCAAGGTCATCAAAATGAACAGCAAATTATTTATTAAACCAACCGATAAATAAACAATGCAGAGGCCGCTGATGTTGAGGCGGACAAGTAGGGTCTGGATGGGTGAGAGGATGTGTGTGGAGATCATCCAAGCTAGAACATCAGATCAGAAGGGAGGGCAGGTGTGTGTGTGTGTGTGTGTGTGTGTGTGTGTGTGTGTGTGTGTGTGTGTGTGTGTGTGTGTGTGTGTGTGTGTGTGTGTGTGTGTGTGTTTTTGTGTGTTTTTGTGTGTTTGTGTTTGGCTGCCAAGTCCTCTGATTATATATTCTCATGTTTCTGTGTGTGTGTGTGTGTGTACATGTTAGTATGTGTTTGTGTGTCTCCTCTTCCCTCACCAGTACAGTACAGAAGTGAGCAGGGGTGATGCTCCAAGCTATTGATCAGGCCCGCTGTCAGAGCGTATCTCAAAATAATTTCATAGACTGATGCCTTTTGTTGAATAAAGCAGATTTTTATCTTCACCTCTCTTTTTTGCTGTCTTCTCCTCTCCTTTCCTTTCTCTCTCTCTTCTCCTCTCCTTTCTCTCTCCTTTCTCTCTCTCTTCCTCTCCTTTCTCTCTATCTTCTCCTCTATTTTCCACTCTCCTCTCCTTTCCTTTCTCTCTCTCTTCTCCTTTCTCTCGATCTTCTCTCCTTTCCACACTCTCTTCTCCTCTCCTTTCTCTCTTTCTCTCCTTTCTCTCTATCTTCTCCTCTCCTTTCCACTCTCTCTTCTCCTCTCCTTTCCCCCTCTCTCTTCTCCTCTCCTTTCCCTCTCTCTTCTCTTCTCCCCTCCTTTCTCTCTCTCTTCCTCACCTTTCTCTCTCTCTTCTCCTCTCCTTTCTCTCTCTTCCTCTCCATTCTCTCTCTTCTCCTCTCCTTTCCTTTCTCTCTCTCTTCTCCTCTCCTTTCTCTCGATCTTCTCCTCTCCTTTCCACTCTCTCTTCTCCTCTCCTTTCCCCCTCTCTCTTCTCCTCTCCTTTCCCTCTCTCTTCTCTTCTCCTCTCCTTTTCCTCTCTCTCTTCTCCTCTCCTTTTCCTCTCTCTCTTCTCCTCTCCTTTCCGTTCTCTCTCTCTTCTCCTCTCCTTCGTTAGCTCTCTGGCATGAGAGCTTGTCCCGGAGTGCCTCAGTGTTTATCTGTGCTTTGTTTGCATTGGACGAAAAGATGGACACAGCAGCGTGAAGGGGAGGGGTGGATGGGGAGGGTTAATGGAGAATACTAGAGCAGTGTTGGACTAGGAAAGGGATGAGATATATAGGAACTGTTAATATGAAGATGGGGAACACATCCTATATTGGACTAAGGCAGGGGACAATCATAACTGCTGAGAAGGCAGGTTCTGTTGTGGAGCATCATGGGACAGAGCAGGCTAGAGGAGGTCAGATCATCCCCCTTCTCTCTCCTCCTCCACCTTCAACAGGCCCAAGGGTTGCTCTTCTCTTTGTTCATGGCTTGGGAGTAGAAGCTGTTAAGGCGCCTTTGGTCCGAAACTTGGCACTCTGGTACTGCTTGCAGTAGCAGAGAGAACCTTCTATGACATGTCACCCTATACCCTATAGGAATAGTGTGCCATTTGGTATGCATCCTTGGATCCCCAATCCTGAATCTGGGGGAGACCATGTCTCTGGCCATGTTAGTATCCAGCTTGAAGAGAGAATGGACACACATGTTAGTCAGACTGAATGTTAGGGGTGGATAGATCTGATGTGTTAGTCAGACTGAATGTTAGGGGTGGATAGAACAGATGTGTTAGTCAGACTGAATTTTAGGGGTGGATAGAACAGATGTGTTAGTCAGACTGAATGCTAGGGGTGGATAGATATGATGTGTTAGTCAGACTGAATGCTAGGGGTGGATAGATATGATGTGTTAGTCAGACTGAATGTTAGGGGTGGATAGAACAGATGTGTTAGACAGACTGAATTTTAGGGGTGGATAGAACAGATTTGTTAGTCAGACTGAATGCTAGGGGTGGATAGATATGATGTGTTAGTCAGACTGAATGTTAGGGGTGGATAGATCTGATGTGTTAGTCAGACTGAATGTTAGGGGTGGATAGATATGATGTGTTAGTCAGACTGAGTTCTAGGAGTGGATAGAACATATGTTTAAGTAAGACTAAATGCTAGGGGTGGATAGATCAGTATTCTTGGGTATGACACTTCAAGCTTGGCACACCTGTATTTAGGGAATTCCCACATTCTTCTCTGCGATCCTCTCAAGCTCTGTCAGGTTGGATGGGGAGCTTCGCTGCACAGCTATTTTCAGGTCTCTCCAGAGACCGGGCTCTGGCTGGGCCACTCCTACATTGCCTTGGCTGTGTGTTTAGGGATGTTGTCCTGTTTGAAGGTGAACCTTCGCCCCAGTCTGATGTACTGAGTGCTTTGGAGCAGGTTTTCATCAAATATCTATCTGTACTTTGCTCCATAAATCTTTCCCTCAATCCTGAATTGTCTCCCAGTCCCTGCCACTGAAAAACATCCCCACAGCATGATGCTGCCACCACCATGCTTCACAATAGGGATAGTGCAAGGTCTCATCCAGACGTGATGCTTGGCATTCAGGCCAAAGAGTTCCATCTTGGTTTCATCAGACCAGAGAATCTTGTTTCTCATGGTCTGAGAGTCTTTACGTGCCTTTTGGCAAACTCCAAATGGGCTGTCATGTGCCTTTACTGAGTGGCTTCCGTCTGGCCACTGTACCATAAAGGCCTGATTGGTGGAATGCTTCAGACATGATTGTCCTTCTGGAAGGACCTCCCATCTCCACAGAAGAACTCTGGAGCTCTGTCCGAGTGACCATTGGGTTTTTGTTCACCTCCATGACCAAGGCCCTTCTCCCCCGATTGCTCAGTTTGACCAGGTGGCCAGCTCGAGGAGTAATCTTGTTGGTTCCAAGTATTTGTATTGTTAAGAATGATGGAGGCCACTGTGTTCTTGGGGACCTTCAATGCTGCAGAAATGTTTTGGTATCCTTCCCCGGATCTGTGCCTCGACAATATCCTGTCTCGGATCTATACAGAAAAATCCTTTGACTTCATGGCCTGGTTTTTGCTCTGACATGCACTGTCAACTGTGGGACCTTATATAGACAGGTGTGTGCCTTTCCAAATCATGTCTAATCAATTGAATTTATCACAGGTGGACTCCAAGTTGTAGAAACCTATTCAAAGATGATCAATGATAACAGGATGGACCTGAGCTCAATTTCGAGTCTCATAGCAAAGGGTCTGAATACTTATGTAAATAAGGGATTTCTGTTTAATTTTTTATACATTTGTCATTATAGGATATTGTGTGTTGATTGATTAGGGGAACAGTGATTTAATACATTTTAGAATAAGGCTGTAATGTAACAAAATGTGGAAAAAGTCATGTGGTCTGAATACTTTTCAAATGCACTGTATGTGTGTGCTGAATGAACAAGGTGCTTAGGGACACACAACAAATCAAATCAGCATCAAATCAAATAAAATTTATTTGTCACATACACATGGTTAGCAGATGTTAATGTGAGTGCAGCGAAATGCTTGTGCTTCTAGTTCCGACAATGCAGTAATAATCTAACCTAACAATTCCAAAACTGCTACCTTATACACACAACTGTAAAGGGATACAGAATAGGTACATAAAGAAATATGAATGAGTGATGGTACAGAACGGCATAGGCAGCATGCAGTAGATGGTATCGAGTACAGTATATACATATGAGATGAGTAATGTAGGGTATGGTCTGATATTAGAATGAATGAGACAAGTGGACCATGCAGCCATAAGCAATCACAGCTAGTCACAGCTCATCCACACCAGGATTTAACACCAGGTAGATGTGGCATATAGCTACTGCAGTGGGCATCTGAAAGGAAAAGAGGAAAAGAGATGGAAACAAGGGATGTGTCCAAAATGGCACCCTATTCCCTATTTAGTGCACTACTTATGACCAGGATTAAAAGTGCACTATATAGGGAACAGGGTGACATTTGGCAAGTATCCTAGATAAATAAGAAAACAGTTTGACTCTGTGAAAATCTGAGCTCCAAACAGCTCTAGCGTAAAAGCTACAACTGGGGATTTTAGAAAATCACCCTCTTCCTGAGGGGAGGCAAAGCACTGTAAATAAGTTGAAAAAGCATCAAATGGGTGGTGGAGTACCCCTGGGGTGGGCAGCAATACACTCCATCTTTGTTTTCACTGACATTACCTTATTATTAACTTCCTGGCAAGGCCTCCCATTTTCTGGATGAGATAGAGAGAGACAACCGCAGAATAGGGAGCATGCGGAGAAACAACAGAGGTCAGTACCATGGTGTGTTGTGCCCGTGGTGGCTTCCTTGGAATTCATCACCAAAACATTGTATTGACCTGATTCCCCTGGGGCGAACAGCCTCATTCTTTAGACATAAAGAGGACTTGCAGTGTCATGGTATTATAAAACATTGTATTGACCTGATTCCCCTGGGGCGAACAGCCTCATTCTTTAGACATAAAGAGGACATGCAGTGTCATGGTATTATAAAACATTGTATTGACCTGATTCCCCTGGGGCGAACAGCCTCATTCTTTAGACATAAAGAGGACTTGCAGTGTCATGGTATTATAAAACATTGTATTGACCTGATTCCCCTGGGGCGAACAGCCTCATTCTTTAAACATAAAGAGGACTTGCAGTGTCAAGGTATTATAAAACATTGTATTGACCTGATTCCCCTGGGGCAAACAGCCTCATTCTTTAAACATAAAGAGGACTTGCAGTGTCAAGGTATTATAAAACATTGTATTGACCTGATTCCCCTGGGGCGAACAGCCTCATTCTTTAGACATAAAGAGGACTTGCAGTGTCATGGTATTATAAAACATTGTATTGACCTGATTCCCCTGGGGCGAACAGCCTCATTCTTTAAACATAAAGAGGACTTGCAGTGTCAAGGTATTATAAAACATTGTATTGACCTGATTCCCCTGGGGCAAACAGCCTCATTCTTTAAACATGAAGAGGACTTGCAGTGTCATGGTATTATAAAACATTGTATTGACCTGATTCCCCTGGAGTGAACAGCCTCATTCTTTAGACATAAAGAGGACTTGCAGTGTCATGGTATTATAAAACATTGTATTGACCTGATTCCCCTGGGGCGAACAGCCTCATTCTTTAAACATAAAGAGGACTTGCAGTGTCATGGTATTATAAAACATTGTATTGACCTGATTCCCCTGGGGCAAAAAGCCTCATTCTTTAAACATAAAGAGGACTTGCAGTGTCATGGTATTATAAAACATTGTATTGACCTGATTCCCCTGGGACGAACAGCCTCATTCTTTAGACATAAAGAGGACTTGCAGTGTCAAGGTATTATAAAACATTGTATTGACCTGATTCCCCTGGGGCGAACAGCCTCATTCTTTAGACATAAAGAGGACTTGCAGTGTCATGGTATTATAAAACATTGTATTGACCTGATTCCCCTGGGGCAAACAGCCTCATTCTTTAGACATAAAGAGGACTTGCAGTGTCCTGGTATTATAAAACATTGTATTGACCTGATTCCCCTGGGGCGAACAGCCTCATTCTTTAGACATAAAGAGGACTTGCAGTGTCATGGTATTATAAAACATTGTATTGACCTGATTCCCCTGGGGCGAACAGCCTCATTCTTTAGACATAAAGAGGACTTGCAGTGTCCTGGTATTATAAAACATTGTATTGACCTGATTCCCCTGGGGCGAACAGCCTCATTCTTTAGACATAAAGAGGACTTGCAGTGTCATGGTATTATAAAACATTGTGTTGACCTGATTCCCCTGGTGCGAACAGCCTCATTCTTTAGACATAAAGAGGACTTGCAGTGTCATGGTATTATAAAACATTGTATTGACCTGATTCCCCTGGAGTGAACAGCCTCATTCTTTAGACATAAAGAGGACTTGCAGTGTCATGGTATTATAAAACATTGTATTGACCTGATTCCCCTGGGGCAAACAGCCTCATTCTTTAGACATGAAGAGGACTTGCAGTGTCATGGTATTATAAAACATTGTATTGACCTGATTCCCCTGGGGCGAACAGCCTCATTCTATAGACATAAAGAGGACTTGCAGTGTCATGGTATTATAAAACATTGTATTGACCTGATTACCCTGGGGCAAACAGCCTCATTCTTTAGACATGAAGAGGACTTGCAGTGTCATGGTATTATAAAACATTGTATTGACCTGATTCCCCTGGGGCAAACAGCCTCATTCTTTAGACATAAAGAGGACTTGCAGTGTCATGGTATTATAAAACATTGTATTGACCTGATTCCCCTGGGGCGAACAGCCTCATTCTTTAGACATAAAGAGGACTTGCAGTGTCATGGTATTATAAAACATTGTATTGACCTGATTCCCCTGGGGCGAACAGCCTCATTCTTTAGACATAAAGAGGACTTGCAGTGTCCTGGTATTATAAAACATTGTATTGACCTGATTCCCCTGGGGCGAACAGCCTCATTCTTTAGACATAAAGAGGACTTGTAGTGTCATGTTATTATAAAACATTGTATTGACCTGATTCCCCTGGGGCGAACAGCCTCATTCTTTAGACATAAAGAGGACTTGCAGTGTCATGGTATTATAAAACATTGTATTGACCTGATTCCCCTGGGGCGAACAGCCTCATTCTTTAGACATAAAGAGGACTTGCAGTGTCATGGTATTATAAAACATTGTATTGACCTGATTCCCCTGGGGCAAACAGCCTCATTCTTTAGACATAAAGAGGACTTGCAGTGTCATGGTATTATAAAACATTGTATTGACCTGATTCCCCTGGGGCGAACAGCCTCATTCTTTAGACATGAAGAGGACTTGCAGTGTCATGGTATTATAAAACATTGTATTGACCTGATTCCCCTGGGGCGAACAGCCTCATTCTTTAGACATGAAGAGGACTTGCAGTGTCATGGTATTATAAAACATTGTATTGACCTGATTCCCCTGGGGCGAACAGCCTCATTCTTTAGACATAAAGAGGACTTGCAGTGTCATGGTATTATAAAACATTGTATTGACCTGATTCCCCTGGGGCGAACAGCCTCATTCTTTAGACATAAAGAGGACTTGCAGTGTCATGGTATTATAAAACATTGTATTGACCTGATTCCCCTGGGGCGAACAGCCTCATTCTTTAGACATAAAGAGGACTTGCAGTGTCATGGTATTATAAAACATTGTATTGACCTGATTCCCCTGGGGCGAACAGCCTCATTCTTTAGACATAAAGAGGACTTGCAGTGTCATGGTATTATAAAACATTGTATTGACCTGATTCCCCTGGGGCGAACAGCCTCATTCTTTAGACATAAAGAGGACTTGCAGTGTCATGGTATTATAAAACATTGTATTGACCTGATTCCCCTGGGGCAACAGCCTCATTCTTTAGACATAAAGAGGACTTGCAGTGTCATGGTATTATAAAACATTGTATTGACCTGATTCCCCTGGGGCAAACAGCCTCATTCTTTAGACATAAAGAGGACTTGCAGTGTCATGGTATTATAAAACATTGTATTGACCTGATTCCCCTGGGGCAGCCTCATTCTTTAACAGCCTCATTCTTTAGACATAAAGAGGACTTGCAGTGTCATGGTATTATAAAACATTGTATTGACCTGATTCCCCTGGGGCAAACAGCCTCATTCTTTAGACATAAAGAGGACTTGCAGTGTCATGGTATTATAAAACATTGTATTGACCTGATTCCCCTGGGGCGAACAGCCTCATTCTTTAGACATAAAGAGGACTTGCAGTGTCATGGTATTATAAAACATTGTATTGACCTGATTCCCCTGGGGCGAACAGCCTCATTCTTTAGACATAAAGAGGACTTGCAGTGTCATGGTATTATAAAACATTGTATTGACCTGATTCCCCTGGGGCGAACAGCCTCATTCTTTAGACATAAAGAGGACTTGCAGTGTCATGGTATTATAAAACATTGTATTGACCTGATTCCCCTGGGGCAACAGCCTCATTCTTTAGACATAAAGAGGACTTGCAGTGTCATGGTATTATAAAACATTGTATTGACCTGATTCCCCTGGGGCGAACAGCCTCATTCTTTAGACATGAAGAGGACTTGCAGTGTCATGGTATTATAAAACATTGTATTGACCTGATTCCCCTGACATAAAGAGGACTTGCAACAGCCTCATTCTTTAGACATGAAGAGGACTTGCAGTGTCATGGTATTATAAAACATTGTATTGACCTGATTCCCCTGGGGCGAACAGCCTCATTCTTTAGACATAAAGAGGACTTGCAGTGTCATGGTATTATAAAACATTGTATTGACCTGATTCCCCTGGGGCGAACAGCCTCATTCTTTAGACATAAAGAGGACTTGCAGTGTCATGGTATTATAAAACATTGTATTGACCTGATTCCCCTGGGGCGAACAGCCTCATTCTTTAGACATAAAGAGGACTTGCAGTGTCATGGTATTATAAAACATTGTATTGACCTGATTCCCCTGGGGCGAACAGCCTCATTCTTTAGACATAAAGAGGACTTGCAGTGTCATGGTATTATAAAACATTGTATTGACCTGATTCCCCTGGGGCTTGCAACAGCCTCATTCTTTAGACATAAAGAGGACTTGCAGTGTCATGGTATTATAAAACATTGTATTGACCTGATTCCCCTGGGGCAACAGCCTCATTCTTTAGACATAAAGAGGACTTGCAGTGTCATGGTATTATAAAACATTGTATTGACCTGATTCCCCTGGGGCGAACAGCCTCATTCTTTAGACATAAAGAGGACTTGCAGTGTCATGGTATTATAAAACATTGTATTGACCTGATTCCCCTGGGGCGAACAGCCTCATTCTTTAGACATAAAGAGGACTTGCAGTGTCATGGTATTATAAAACATTGTATTGACCTGATTCCCCTGGGGCGAACAGCCTCATTCTTTAGACATAAAGAGGACTTGCAGTGTCATGGTATTATAAAACATTGTATTGACCTGATTCCCCTGGGGCGAACAGCCTCATTCTTTAGACATAAAGAGGACTTGCAGTGTCATGGTATTATAAAACATTGTATTGACCTGATTCCCATAAAGAGGACTTGGGTCATGGTATTATAAAACATTGTATTGACCTGATTCCCCTGGGGCGAACAGCCTCATTCTTTAGACATAAAGAGGACTTGCAGTGTCATGGTATTATAAAACATTGTATTGACCTGATTCCCCTGGGGCGAACAGCCTCATTCTTTAGACATAAAGAGGACTTGCAGTGTCATGGTATTATAAAACATTGTATTGACCTGATTCCCCTGGGGCAAACAGCCTCATTCTTTAGACATAAAGAGGACTTGCAGTGTCATGGTATTATAAAACATTGTATTGACCTGATTCCCCTGGGGCGAACAGCCTCATTCTTTAGACATAAAGAGGACTTGCAGTGTCATGGTATTATAAAACATTGTATTGACCTGATTCCCCTGGGGCAAACAGCCTCATTCTTTAGACATAAAGAGGACTTGCAGTGTCATGGTATTATAAAACATTGTATTGACCTGATTCCCCTGGGGCGAACAGCCTCATTCTTTAGACATGAAGAGGACTTGCAGTGTCATGGTATTATAAAACATTGTATTGACCTGATTCCCCTGGGGCGAACAGCCTCATTCTTTAGACATGAAGAGGACTTGCAGTGTCATGGTATTATAAAACATTGTATTGACCTGATTCCCCTGGGGCGAACAGCCTCATTCTTTAGACATGAAGAGGACTTGCAGTGTCATGGTATTATAAAACATTGTATTGACCTGATTCCCCTGGGGCGAACAGCCTCATTCTTTAGACATAAAGAGGACTTGCAGTGTCATGGTATTATAAAACATTGTATTGACCTGATTCCCCTGGGGCGAACAGCCTCATTCTTTAGACATAAAGAGGACTTGCAGTGTCATGGTATTATAAAACATTGTATTGACCTGATTCCCCTGGGGCGAACAGCCTCATTCTTTAGACATAAAGAGGACTTGCAGTGTCATGGTATTATAAAACATTGTATTGACCTGATTCCCTTGCAGTGTCATGGTATTATAAAACATTGCCTGAACAGCCTCATTCTTTAGACATAAAGAGGACTTGCAGTGTCATGGTATTATAAAACATTGTATTGACCTGATTCCCCTGGGGCAAACAGCCTCATTCTTTAGACATAAAGAGGACTTGCAGTGTCATGGTATTATAAAACATTGTATTGACCTGATTCCCCTGGGGCAAACAGCCTCATTCTTTAGACATGAAGAGGACTTGCAGTGTCATGGTATTATAAAACATTGTATTGACCTGATTCCCCTGGGGCGAACAGCCTCATTCTTTAGACATGAAGAGGACTTGCAGTGTCATGGTATTATAAAACATTGTATTGACCTGATTCCCCTGGGGCGAACAGCCTCATTCTTTAGACATGAAGAGGACTTGCAGTGTCATGGTATTATAAAACATTGTATTGACCTGATTCCCCTGGAAGAGCTTGCAACAGCCTCATTCTTTAGACATGAAGAGGACTTGCAGTGTCATGGTATTATAAAACATTGTATTGACCTGATTCCCCTGGGGCGAACAGCCTCATTCTTTAGACATAAAGAGGACTTGCAGTGTCATGGTATTATAAAACATTGTATTGACCTGATTCCCCTGGGGCGAACAGCCTCATTCTTTAGACATAAAGAGGACTTGCAGTGTCCTGGTATTATAAAACATTGTATTGACCTGATTCCCCTGGGGCGAACAGCCTCATTCTTTAGACATAAAGAGGACTTGCAGTGTCATGGTATTATAAAACATTGTATTGACCTGATTCCCCTGGGGCGTAACAGCCTCATTCTTTAGACATAAAGAGGACTTGCAGTGTCATGGTATTATAAAACATTGTATTGACCTGATTCCCCTGGGGCGAACAGCCTCATTCTTTAGACATAAAGAGGACTTGCAGTGTCCTGGTATTATAAAACATTGTATTGACCTGATTCCCCTGGGGCAAACAGCCTCATTCTTTAGACATAAAGAGGACTTGCAGTGTCATGGTATTATAAAACATTGTATTGACCTGATTCCCCTGGGGCGAACAGCCTCATTCTTTAGACATAAAGAGGACTTGCAGTGTCATGGTATTATAAAACATTGTATTGACCTGATTCCCCTGGGGCGAACAGCCTCATTCTTTAGACATAAAGAGGACTTGCAGTGACATGGTATTATAAAACATTGTATTGACCTGATTCCCCTGGGGCGAACAGCCTCATTCTTTAGTCATAAAGAGGACTTGCAGTGTCATGGTATTATAAAACATTGTATTGACCTGATTCCCCTGGGGCGAACAGCCTCATTCTTTAAACATAAAGAGGACTTGCAGTGTCATGGTATTATAAAACATTGTATTGACCTGATTCCCCTGGGGCGAACAGCCTCATTCTATAGACATGAAGAGGACTTGCAGTGTCATGGTATTATAAAACATTGTATTGACCTGATTCCCCTGGGGCGAACAGCCTCATTCTTTAGACATGAAGAGGACTTGCAGTGTCATGGTATTATAAAACATTGTATTGACCTGATTCCCCTGGGGTGAACAGCCTCATTCTATAGACATGAAGAGGACTTGCAGTGTCATGGTATTATAAAACATTGTATTGACCTGATTCCCCTGGGGCAAACAGCCTCATTCTTTAGACATGAAGAGGACTTGCAGTGTCATGGTATTATAAAACATTGTATTGACCTGATTCCCCTGGGGTGAACAGCCTCATTCTTTAGACATAAAGAGGACTTGCAGTGTCATGGTATTATAAAACATTGTATTGACCTGATTCCCCTGGGGCGAACAGCCTCATTCTTTAGACATGAAGAGGACTTGCAGTGTCATGGTATTATAAAACATTGTATTGACCTGATTCCCCTGGGGCAAACAGCCTCATTCTTTAGACATAAAGAGGACTTGCAGTGTCATGGTATTATAAAACATTGTATTGACCTTATTCCCCTGGGGCGAACAGCCTCATTCTTTAAACATAAAGAGGACTTGCAGTGACATGTTATTATACAATAGTGCCTTTGGAAAGTATTCAGACCCCTTGACTTTTTCCAGAATTTGTTATTTTACTAGGCAAGTAAGTTAAGAACAAATTCTAATTTTCAATGACTGCCATGGAACAGTGGGTTAACTGCCTTGTTTAGGGGTAGAACGACAGATTTCCACTAGGCTACCCTGCCGCACCAGCTCCACATTTACGTTACAGCCTTATTCTAAAATTGATTAAATACATGTAAAAAATCCTCAGCAATCTACACACAATACCCAATAATGACAGAGCGAAAACAGGTATTTAGATTTTTTTGCAAATGTATTAAATATAAAAACAGATATACCTTATTTACATAAGTATTCAGACCCTTTGGTATAAGACTCGAAAATTGAGCTCAGTTGCATCCTGTTTCCATTGATCATCCTTGATATATTTCTACAACCTGATTGGAGTCCACTTTCAACAAAGTACTGAGCCAAAAGGTCTGATTACTTATTTAAATGTGATATTTCATTTTTTTTCTTCATTTTAATAAATTAGTAAACATTTCTAAAATTGTGTTTTTGCTTTGGCATTATGTGGTATTGTTTAATTTAAACAATTTTAGAATAAGGCTCTAACCTAACACAATGTTGAAAAATTCAAGGGGTCTGAACACTTTCCGAAGGCACTGTACGTCTCTCTCTCTCTCTCTCTCTCTCTCCTTTCTCTCTCTCTCTCTCTCTCTCTCTCTCTCTCTCTCTCTTTTTCTGTGTGTGTGGGGGTCTCTATCTCTCTCTCCACACACACACAGTCCTGTACAACTAAACTTGTGGGGACACAAAATTCAGTCCCATTCAAAATCGTATTTTCCCTAACCCTCAACCTTATTCTAACCCTAACACAAATTCTAACCTTAACCTTGTCCCCCGATGGTCAAATTTGTGTTTGTTTACAATTCTTGTGGGGATTTCTGGTCCCCACAAGTATAGTTACAGACGTACACACAACACACACACACACACACACACACACACACACACACACACACACACACACACACACACACACACCTATAGAAACACACACACATGCCTTCCATATTCATGAGTCTCAGACTGTCCACCATATGTTGATTCAACAATGCAGTCACTGCCAGTCAGGAAGTGTCTCAATGGGATTTTGTCTGACTCTCTTGGCCACCATTCTCTTCTGGATAAAGGTGTAAATCCCATTTGTAGCACAGTGAACATGTTCAAAAGGTGTTTGAATATTCACTTGTCAAAATGAATCAAGCTCTACATTGACAGCCTCAGCACATGTCTGTCTTTGTTTCCCATGACTAGATGTGCTTTACCTTACTCTCTGAAATCCTGCTGGTAGCAGTGACTTCTTATTCTGCTCACAGTTTGTTCGGGTAGATCATGTGGTGGCTTATGGAGGACAATGCCCATAAATTGTACAGACGCACATAGGTATTCAACCTATTACTGTAGCCTAGCAGCAAACATGAGTTTAATTGATGTTTTGACTAGGCCTAGATCTACAGTATCAAGGAACATTGCAATTATTTATTCATCAACAAAGCACATCTTTTTTTCGTTAAGAACGGGGACTTTACCTCTACACATGTTGGTCATGGGCTGTTCTCCATCGTTTGGTAGACTATTCTCCATCACTTGCTAATATGTTCTCCGTCGCTTGATGCTTTATTGGGCTCTGCCGCGTGGTGGCAACCTGCTAACGTTGCCATACACGCGCATGCAGGACGCAGCCCGACAGTCATCCCTGGATTCTCACAAGGAACAGTGGACGCTGCTTTTAAAGCGTAAGGACCGGGCTCCTCCGCTGCGGATGATAGCGTGGTTATTTTAAGTTTTTCTCCCACTCCCCTTCTCCCTATACTTCCCGCGTAATTTACCACTACCACTGAGTGAATAGATGAATTTATACCAAAGGAATTGCCGGACCTGACGTGGGAATAGGCTTTGGAAACTTTGGCTTCTCATGAGGGGAGTATCGCGGATGTTGCTCGAGCACGTAACAGGGAGCGAGACGGTTCTCTCTCGCGCTCTCCCATATTCAAAAACAAATCAGAGAGAATCAGACTCACCATCAACAAAGGATAAACTTTATGATGAACTTTTATGGAAAGGGGAAAACTATTGCAGATTAAATTGTTGCCTTTGCCTACATTGACATTGTATGTTTTAACTTGCTCCGATGCAGGTGCAGTGAGAATTTGAACTGCCTCCGATTGAATTCTGCTCTGCAATCTGAAAATGATTTTTTCAAAGGAACACAGATAGGTTCAAGCTGTTTTCTTGCAATTCGTAATAGGTAGAAATAGGTTTGCTCCCCTGCAATACAGACGGAAACCCACGACTGTCAGTGAGTGTATGCTACAATTTTGTTCAAACATAAAAAAGCTATAGTGTGTATTTTTATCCACAGGGGAAACGTTTAAAATGAAAAATACGTTGCTGAATGACTGCGTTATTGCATAAGCCTACCGTTAATGGCATTTTTGGGCTATATATTTGTTGGCATTCTTTACGTCATATGTGTGACGGCAAAGCTTTAAATTGACCCGCTTCATGTATCGTTCCTTCTGAGCAGTTGGCGCTTGTTGAATAGCTTGTTCTCGCTCGAGCGCCCGGAGATTGCCCGGTTTCAGCGGCAACAGCGTTCACGGAGAGAGGACAGTAACATCATCCACGCCGGCACACAGAGAACTCTGGGAAGACTTGGTCAGCACCACAGCAGTGCAACATGTATCCAGTGTGCCTGACACACGCTGCACATTTAGTCCGGCTGGGGACAATGGTTGGGGATTCGCCTGGATTGAGGTGGCGTGCCACATGGATTTTATTGTTTTTTCGGTTTATCCACTACACAACAGCTCAAGGTAAAATAATTATGTTTGTGTAATACACCAGTGCAGGCTTTATGTCCCTTTATCATGCAGTGCTTTCGTGGAACAACGTTAATGAATGGTCCCCTATTTCTATAAAGTCACAGTAAGGAATTATAAAAATCATTATATACACTTCTTATGGTAACTTACACGCAGTGGCTCTCTCTCTCTCTCTCTCTCTTTCTCCTTTCTCTCTCTCTCTCTCTCTCCCTCTCCCTCTCTCTTTCTCTCTCTCTCTCCTTTCTCTCTCTCTCTCTCTTCTCTCTCTCTCCTCTCTCTCTCTCTCTTCTCTTTTTCTCTTCTCTTCTCTCTCTTCTCTCTCTCTCTTCTCTCTCTCTCTTCTCTCTCTATGTCATGACATGCTTTTCTCATGCAGTAGAGTGCATTACCATGAGGACAAATTGGAGTAGTTGGTAGATGTCAGTGAACTCAACAGCTAATCGAACATGCATCTGTCATGATCAATCCATAACGCTACTGTATTATAATTGACTTATCTGGCTGATGTCAGACTTGCTCTTACTTTACAAATAATGATACATTATATTGTATTTGACATTGGCAGTTGGAGTGCCATGTTTTTAATTGATGTCATTTGAATTAAGATTCATTATTTTCAACTGTTATTAAACATAGTGTTAGGGTAAATATTATTCTGACGTTTGAACACTCGCTATGAATTTGTCATTAGAAGCCCAGCTGTGTGAACATACTAATTTAATTAATACATCCTAATTAATTAATCAGACGGGGTTGTAAATAAACAGATACAACACATGCTGATATTCATAAAATACTGCTAGGGCAAAACATGCTGAATGTGAAAAGAGACTGTGTGTGTCTCTCTCTGTGTGTTTGTGTCTGTGTGTGTGTCTGTGTGTGTGTGTGTCTGTGACTGAATTATGTCGCCCTATCTTCTCACAGAGAGGCCTATAGCCACTTGTGGGACATTTTCAACCACTGGAGTTGATGTCCTCAAAGGGAAAGGTACCTTCCGTGTGAATTTAGTTACAGAAGCCATGTTGGTGGCTGGAGCAGAAATGATTTTTCATAGTTATTTAGCCTGGAACTGATCCCCAGAGGCGGTGGATGCGAGTACCCGCTGCCCAGCATTTTCAGAAGGAGGTAAAGAGAGAAAGGGGGTAGGCTAATGTATAATAATTATGTAGCAGGTGTCCCCCTCCAGCACCCCTACCCTGCACACATACACTGAGTGTACAAATCATTAGGAACACCTGCTCTTTCTAGGACATACACTGACCAGGTGAAGCTATGATCCCTTATTGAGGTTACCTGTTTTAAATCCACTTCCATCGGTGTAGATGAAGGGGAGGGGACAGGTTAAATAAGGATTTTTAAGCCTTGAGACAATTGAGTCATGATTATGTTTATGTGTACCATTCAGAGGGTGAATGGTCAAGACGAAAAGATTTAAATGTCCACCAGGATTATTTACATTGACCCCCCACCCCCTTTTTGTTTTTACACTGCTGCTACTCTCTGTTTATTATCTATGCATAGTCACTTTACACCTACCTACATGTACAAATGACCTGGACTAACTGGTGTCCCCGCACATTGACTCGGTATCGGTACCCCCTGTATATAGCCCCGTTATTGTTATTTTATTTGTGTTACTTTTTATTCTATACTTCAGTATATTTAGTAAATATTTTCGTAACTCTATTTATTGAACTGCGTTGTTGGTTAAGGACTTGTAATTAAGCATTACACAGTAAGGTCTACACTTGTTTTATTCAGCGCATGTGACAAACACATTTTTACTTGACTTGACTATAAAAACGGCAACAATTCAGAGTCATAATCATTGGGGGAAAAGACTGGAATTACAGTGCTGACAATACTCTTAATACTCAGGGGTCATTGTGAGCTTAACTATGTATGTGTGCCCATTCTCTCTTCAAGTGCCTTTGAACGGGGTATGGCAGTAAGTGCCAGGCACACTCATTTGAGTGTGCCAAGAACTGCAATGCTGCTGGGTTTTTCACACTCAACAGTTTCCTTTGTGTATCAAGAATGGTCCACCACCCAAGGACATCCAGCCAACTTTGGACACCTTGTAGACTCTATGCCCCGACAAATTGAGGCTGTTCTGAGGGCAAAGGTGGGTGCAACTCAATATTAGGAAGTTGTTCCTAATGTTTTGTGCAATCAGTGTACATTAATATTGTTACTGGAAATGTATTAAAACAGTCATCAAGGCTTTAAATTCCTTTAAAGTGTGCATTTAGAATGTTTTTTTCATACCTCCATAATGCACTATATAAAGTTTGAGCAAGATTACTGTTTGAATAGAAGAGGTGAGAGAGATAGTTAAAGAGAGAGAGAGGGAGTATCCAGAAGCAGAGATAATATCCTCTGGTTGAACCCCCCCATCCCTCCTTTCCTCCTCCTTCCTCTTCACCTCTACCCTCACCCTCCCCTGCTTGTGTCTGCAGAAGCCAGTGGAGCAGTATGGTAAGGTAATTGGGATGCAGGTATTGCTGCTGCTGTAGGGGATGAGCTGCGTTACCTCTGGAGATGTAGTCTAAGCCCTCAGCATCATTGTACCACTGTAAAATACAATGAAGAGGAGACTGGATTTGCAGTCCAAATGACACCCTAGTCCCTATATAGTGCACTACTTTTCGCCAGCTCTTGTCAAAAGTAGTGCACTATAAATGGAATAGTGTGTCATTTGGGATTCACCCTAGAATTAAACAAACAGGGATACTGAGATATTGCAAGTAGAGCTATATCCATCATTTTTTAGGGCAGATCCGCTCCCTCTGACATTTACTGAGAATTGATACTTTATGCATCATGGGATTAACAATCTTGACACTCACTTTTCACACTTTGTGTGTGTCAGAGAGAGAGAGAGAGAGAGAGAGAGAGAGAGAGAGAGAGAGAGAGAGAGAGAGAGAGAGAGAGAGAGAGAGAGAGAGAGAGAGAGAGAGAGAGAGAGAGCGAGAGAGCGAGAGAGAGAGAGTACCATTTGCACATTGTAAAAACACTGTATATATATATAATATGACATTTGTAATGTCTTTATTGTTTTGAAACTTCTGTATGTGTGATGTCTACTGTTAATTTTTATTGTTTATTTCACTTTATATATTATATACCTTACCTGCTTTGGCAATGTTGACACATGTTTCCCATGCCAATAAAGCCCCTTGAATTGAATTGAATTGAGTGAGTGAGTGAGTGAGTGAGTGAGTGAGTGAGTGAGTGAGTGAGTGAGTGTGTGGGAGGTAGTGGCAGAGAGAGAGTGTGTGTATGTGCATACTGTATGTAGGGGGGGATGGTGTGGCTATAGATGCCAGTGCTGTGCTCTGTCTATTCAGCTCTGGCAGCACTGCCTGCCCGGCCAAACTTTCATTATTGATTCAGGGGTCAAGACCCACAGGAATGAATTGGACACTCCTCATACTGTCTCTGAGTGCATCACTGCTAGTTGAGAGCACAGTGACCCAGGCCCTTTCCCTCCAATGATTAAAGGACATTAGGAGGCGAGCAGAGCGACCTGACTCTGGACAGACAGCCCTGTCCATTTTTAAATGGCCTTTCAACAGAAGCAGAGCATAAGAGTATGCATTAGAGTGGACTGAAGTATACTAATAACCTGCATTAAAGATCTATAGAAAAGATGCACTAGAGGAGGTCCAGTACTCTGCATATCCACTGTCATGTCAAACATCAGTATGCAACATTGAAGAAAACAATGAACTAGAGGGAGTATTCAGCAGTGAGCAATTCATGTTCTTCTATAAGAATGAACTGGAGTGAGTATTCAGCAGTGAGTTCTTTATGTTCTTCTATAATAATGAACTGGAGGGAGTATTCAACAGAGTTCTTTATGTTCTTCTATAATAATGAACTGGAGGGAGTATTCAGCAGAGTTCTTTATGTTCTTCTATAATAATGAACTGGAGGGAGTATTCAGCAGAGTTCTTTATGTTCTTCTATAATAATGAACTGGAGGGAGTATTCAGCAGTGAGTTCTTTATGTTCTTCTATAATAATGAACTGGAGGGAGTATTCAGCAGTGAATTCTTTGTTCTTCTATAATAATGAACTGGAGGGAGTATTCAGCAGTGAGTTCTTTATGTTCTTCTATAATAATGAACTAGAGGGAGTATTCAGCATTCAGCAGTGAGTTCTTTATGTTCTTGTATAATAATGAACTGGAGGGAGTATTCAGCATTGATGTCTTTATGTTCTTCTATAATAATGAACTAGTGTGTAGCTACAAGCTGGTCTGCATGTGTTCTTTACGCTGTTTATGTCATGGAGACACAAGTGAGTGAGGGAGGGAGTGTTATTATGGTTTTGCTAGCTCGTGAAAGCTAGACTACGGAATCGACGTTGACGGTTTGTCTAAACATTGCTCTTTCCTGCCAATCATTGGCTGTTGGATTTGTGTTCAGAGGAAAGGACCCATAGAGCGAGCTGAAAGCCCCGTATGGCATGCTACCTTACTTCGCATAAGCATAGCTATGATAAATTCCCAAAATAAACCAGGGTGACAAAGCACACCCCAGCCTGGCTCGCCACATATATTATGCCAGATCTGACATTTATAGCTACGGCATACCGTCACTCACAGTTTCTCTCCATTTCTGATCCTTTCCTCATTTACTTGGCCTTGTAGACACAATGGGCTCTGGTCGCCTGCTGTTGAGGGCCATCTTTAACGAGGTTCTATTTTTGAATTCAGAGTAGCAGGGGAGGACTTTATTGGAATGTCATGTTTGGTGTCATGACGTTGGCCTGGGGGTAGGTTTATGACAGTCATAAATACCTCTTCCCCCCTTTTTTGTCTCTCTTCCTTACTGATGTGAAATTTGAAAACCACTTGGTAAACATAGAGATTCTGGTAACATCAGAAGGTGGGGGAAATGAACTATATTCTGGTAATCCGACCAATTGAACATATGCGGTGGTACTTAATGAATATGATGTCAGTTTCGTTGTCATCTGAGACATTCTCATCAATGATAAGATGACATAAACTCTACAGTGGAAATTCTGCACAATTGTAGTTATGGATTCACATGGAATTGTTGTTCAATTTAAATGTTTGAATATGAACTTATTGGTGAAGAGATGAAATGTAATTTTAGCTTCCAAATGAGAGATTTGGGTATTCATAAGGTTGGCCCGCCCCTGTGAAGGGACATGGGTTATAAAACCTTTCAAACACGCCCTCCTCTCCCTTCCTATATAAAGCCTTGATGACAATATAACCTCCTGTTCCGAGGATGTGAGGAAGACGGTCTGATGTCAGAATGGTTCAGATAATAACTACAGAACGAAGCCAACATCAGCGTGAGCTTTGGTTGCGAATGGTATGAACTTCGAACTCTTATTCACTACAGAAGTGATACCTCCTAGTTGTTGAGTTAGCAACAGCAGCTGCAAACGGGGGTTAGGAAGGAACAGACAGAGTATCCTGTCTATCACACAACAACGTTTCTACAACGTTTCCAATTGACCACCAGAGACATTCTTCAAAGGACTCGGTTTGGCAACACGGCCTTCCATCTACCACCAACCTATCGAAGCGCAGCTCAGAGTAAATATTTATTGCATTTTCCATTTCCAAATGGGCGGTAATTTAGAATGCATAAAATACTGTATTTATGATAGCACAGCTTCTCCCTTTGTCTCTCAGTCTTCCGGCCTACACGGAATGCTGGGGATGTTTAGAATGGGGGTCATTTTTAGATCGCCATGACTGACAATTTGATGGAATTGTATTTGGAGAGAGAGAGCATAGGAAATATGACATGAGGCTTAGCTAGCCATGCTTACCATTCAATGCTCACATACTTAGACCAAACTAAATCAAACTTCAACTTTGACCCTTGACACGTGAAAGTTGAAGTTTGATTTAGTTTGGTCTAAGTATGTGAGCATTGAATGGTAAGCATGGCTAGCTAAGCCTCATGTCATATTTCCTATGCTCTCTCTCTCCAAATACAATTCCATCAAAGAAGGCCACTTTCTGATTGTACAGTGCCTTGCAAAAGTGTTCATCTCCTTTGGTGTTTTTCCTATTTTGTTACATTACAACCTGTAATTGAAATAGATTTTTATTTGGATTTCATGTGATGGACATACACAAAATATTCCAAATTGGTGAAGTGAAATGAAAAAAACATATAAAAAAAATGGAGAAAAAACCCCAGAAATGTGGTGTGTGCATACAGTGGGGAGAACAAGTTTTTGATACACTGCTGATTTTGCAGGGTTTCCTACTTACAAAGCATGTAGAGGTCTGTAATTTTTATCATAGGTACACTTCAACTGTGAGAGACGGAATCTAAAACAAAAATCCAGAAAATCACATTGTATGATTTTTAAGTAATTCATTTGCATTTTATTGAACATCCCACGGAGCACCATTTAAATCCATTATTAAAAAATTAAAAGAATATGGCACTACAACAAACCTGCCAAGAGAGGGCTGCCCAGCAAAATTTACAGACCAGGCAAGGATGGCATTAATCAGAGAGGCAACAAAGAGACCAAAGATGACCCTGAAGGAGCTGCAAAGCTCCACATTGGAGATTGGAGTATCTGTCCATTGGACCACTTTAAGCCGTACACTCCACAGTCCTGGGCTTTATGGAAGTGTGGCCAGAAAAAGCCATTGCTTAAAGAAAAAAATAAGCAAACAAGTTTGGTGTTCACCAAAAGGCCTGTGGGAGACTCCCCAAACATATGAAGAAGGTTCTCTGGTCAGAGGAGACAAAAAATGTAGCTTTCTTCTGCAGGGACTGGTCAGAATTGAAGGAATGGTGGATGGCGCTAAATAGAGGGAAATTATTGAGGCAAACCTGTTTCAGTCTTCCAAAGATTTGAGACTGGGCAGGAGGTTCACCTTCCAGCAGGACAATGATCCTAAGCATACTGCCAAAGCAACACTCGAGTGGTTTAAGGGGAAACATTTAAATGTCTTAGAATGGCCTAGTCAAATCCCAACCTCAATCCAATTGAGAATCTTTGGTATGACTTAAAGATTGCTGTACACCAGCGAAACCCATCCAACTTGAAGGAGCTGAAGCAGTTTTCCTTGAAGAATGGGCAAAAATCCCAGTGGCTCGATGTGCCAAGTTTATAGAGACATACCCCAAGAGACTTGCAGATGGATTTGCTGCAAAAGCTGGCTCTACAAAGTAATGACTTGGGGGGGGTGAATAGGTATGCACGCTCAAGTTTTCATTTTCTTTTAATCTTATTTCTTGTTGTTTCACAGTAAAAAATATTTGTATTTTTCAAAGTTTTAGGGATGTTGTGTAAATCAAATGATACACCCCCCCCCAAAAAATCCATGTTAATTCCAGGTTGTAAGGCAACAAAATTTAAAAAAATGCCAAGGGGTTGAAAACATTCGCAATCCACTTTATGAGGCAGCCAGAGACCTTGAGGAGACATCCAGTCAAGGATGGTTCTTCAAACTGCAGTTTGAAAAACATTTAGATAGGGAACATTTTCCTCATTTTTTTGATTTTTGTTGTTCTGTTTCAAAGCCTTGTGGCCTTTGGTGTGATCACAAGCGTCCTTGTTCTGATGATATGAGATTGACTGTTGAGGAGTGAGTAAGAGAAGAAGTGAAAGGAGATGTAACTGGCACCAGCCAGCAGCAAGGTTGTTAAATATTCTAGGGAGCAGGTCAGCTTAACCTCCTGGTCATGTTCTACAGACTCTCTGTAACTCTCGAAGGAAATTCCCCGAGTTTTAGTCCAACACAAAAGCTCAGCCTTGGAAAAAACACACATGCTGAAGTAAAAAACAACCTTGATGCTCTGATGCTGTAAAAAAAACACAGATCTAGTTTCATCTCTGTTTGCCTCATGGACATCCCTGGAGAACGTGGTCCCCTTTTTTCCTGCCTCTCCATCCCCATGGCCCTGCCTGCCTGCCCGCCACGCGGAGGGCTGTCTGTGGCCTAGAGCAGCGCCTCAGAGTATATATTTATGATCTATTTATATTTCTGATCCACACTGCCACACAGCATACACACTATAGTTAGTGATCCACACTGCCACACAGCATACACACTATAGTTAGTGATCCACACTGCCACACAGCATACGCACTACAGTTAGTGATCCACACTGCCACACAGCATACACACTATAGTTAGTGATCCACACTGCCACAAAGCATACGCACTACAGTTAGTGATCCACACTGGCACACAGCATACACACTACAGTTAGTGATCCACACTGCCACACAGCATACACACTATAGTTAGTGATCCACACTGCCACACAGCATACGCACTATAGTTAGTGATCCACACTGCCACACAGCATACACACTACAGTTAGTGATCCACACTGCCACACAGCATACACACTACAGTTAGTGATCCACACAGCCACTCCGCTATTCCGAGCACGTTTACCCACAATACTCACTCACTTACACTATAACCAAGCATGGTGCTCTCATTATGATACACACACACAGATTGATTTATATTGCAGAAAACCACACCACCTGCTGTCTCTTCCCCTGCACAGCCCTCCTGCTTCATATTCTCTCTCTCTCTCTCCAATTACAGGAAGCATAAAGGAGGAGTATATGGAATCATTACTGGAGAGGAAGTGCCTTATACTGTATTAAAGAGACTGCAGGGGCCTGTTGATCTTACTAGTGCTCTGAATCTTAATTCATCAGGATGACTAATAGAGTCCACAGAGAGCGAAACCTTTTCAGAAGCTCACTGGGTGCATCCCAAATTACACCCTTTTCCCTATACAGTGCACTACTTTTGACCAGTTTATTTATTTAATTTAACTAGGCAAGTCAGTTAAGAACAAATTCTTATTTGTGAGTTAGCTGCCTTGTTCAGGGGCAGAACAACATATTTGTACCTTGTCAGCTTGGGGGTTTGAACTTGCAACCTTCCGTTGCGAGCCCAACGCTCTAACCACTAGGCTACCCTGCCGCCCGGTGGCCTTATGCCCTAACCCTAACCCACTGTTACCATACCCTTGCTATTAGTATTACATTGTGTAGTATGGAAAGAATGGCAGCCAGCCCCTATGGAGATTGGATATTCATTAACGTGAAGAATGACACGCAGCGGGTAGCCTAGTGGTTAGAGCTTTGGGCCAGTAACTGAAAGGTTGCTGGATCAAATCCATGAGCTGTTGTTCTGCACCTGAACAAGGCAGTTAATCTGGTAGGCTTTCATTGGAAATAAGAATTTGTTCTGAACTGACTTGCCTAGTTAAATAATGGTGACATGTGTATGGCTACTGCATCTGTTTGTGGATCTTTTGACTGATTCAACAAAAGAGAGGTTTCTTTGGCCTTTTTTCACTCTGCCTCTTGGCTGTGTAGTTAGAGCTCTCTCACTCTGTGTGTGTGTGTGTGTATGTCGCGCGCGCGTTTGTGTGTGTGTTTGCTTATGGGTTTATCAAGCATTTATCTACACAGAGATATTCTGCCAAAGCCAAGTCTTATTTGCCACTGTAAATGAAGGTAAGAAAATTAAAGGCACAGCACACCAACATCAACATCAAAAACTGATCCCAACTGTAAAGCATGTTGTAGGGAGAATCATGGTTTGGGGCAACTTTGCTGCCTCAGGTCCTGGGCTTGCTATCTTTGACTGAAAAATGAATTCCCAAGTTTATTAAGACATTTTGCAGGAGAATGTTAGGCTATCTGTCCGCCAATTGAAGCTCATCAGAAGTTTTGTGATGCAACAGGACAACGACCCAAAAAACAGAAGTAAATCAACAACAGAATGGCATCAACAGAAGAAAATATTAATTCTGGAGTTGCCCAGTCAGAGTCCTGACCTCAACCCGATTGAGATGCTGTGGCATGACCTCTAGAGAGCAGTTCTCACCAGACATCCCAAGAATATTGCTGAACTGAAACAGTTTTGTAAAGAGCAATGGTCCAAAATTCCTCCTGACCGTTGTGCAGGTCTGATCCAGAACTACAGGAAACGTTTGGTTGAGGTTATTGCTGCCAAAGGAGGGTCAACCAGTTATTAAATCCAAGAGTTCACATATTTTTTCCACCCTGCACTGTGAATGTTTACAAGGTGTGTTCAATAAAGACATGAAAACGGATAATTGTTTTTGTGTTATTAGTTTAAACAGACTGTGTTTGTCTATTGTTGTGACCTGGATGAAGATCAGATCAAATTTTATGACCAATTTGTGCAGAAATCCAGGTATTTCCAAAGGGTTCACATACTTTTTCTTGCCACTGTATTATCCAGTCAGCAATTCTCTTCAAGTCCCATGATTATGTTGGATAATCCCTTATTCTCACCAAAAATGCCCCTTGTTAAAATGCTTGAGTAAATTGTTGTGTGATGCAGTACGCACATGTGCACACACACACACACACACACACACACACACACACACACACACACACACACACACACACACACACACACACACACACACACACACACACTCTCTCTCTCTCTCTCTCTCTCTCTCTCTCTCTCTCTTTTCCAGTGAATATGGAGGTTCAAGGGCTCTGTCAATATTTTCTCCCCTTTCTCCAGTGAATATGGGGGTTCAAGGTCTCTGCCAATATTTGCTCCCTCTTTCCCAGTCAATAGTGTGGGTTCAAGTGCTCCGTCAATAAAGCATTTGGGCTATGGTGTGGTTAAAAACAGTCACTAGTGAGATATAGGGCCCTCATGTACTTGAGCTTGCCAAGTCATAGCCTCCCTGCTGACTGGGGTGGCAGCCAAGGTGCCAGAGAGATAGAGGGCTGGACACAAACTCCACTCCTCAGAGAACTGTAACATGTTTCACAACATGGGTTAAGTGCTAGGACTGTGACGATACCAGTATGGTAATATTTTTTACATGTCAAAAATGAAAACCTACAGCAAATAAAACTGTTTGGGTCTTTATAAACCTGCTATCAGTAAAAAGAAATGTTCTCTGAATGACCACATAATTATGTTTGTTTTCAACATTAGGGCTGTTTTCCTAAAGAAGGTACAGTTGATCCGCTTCAAGTTTTGTTTCCTTGACGCGATACTAAGGAGTATTGAGATACTGATATCATCCAAGCCCTACTAAGTCCACCTCAAACACTTGCTGAGCAAACACACTCACACACTAGGGATGTAATGGTTTACCAAACCCACGGTTTGGTACTAATTGTGGTTTTGGGGACACTTTTTCTTTTCAGTTACGGTACAGCATACAGTTGAAGAAGAAAGTTTACATACACTTAGGTTGGAGTTATTAAAACTCGTTTTTCAACCACTCCACAAGTGTCTTGTGAACAAACTATAGTTTTGGCAAGTCGGTTAGGACATCTAATTTGAGCATGACACAAGTAATGTTTCCAACTATTGTTTACAGACAGATTAGTTCACTTATAATTCACTGTATCACAATTCCAGTGGGTCAGAATGTACATATACAATGTTGACTGTGCCTTTAAACAGCTTGGAAAATTCCAGAAAATTATGTAATGGTTTTAGAAGCTTCTGATAGGCTTATTGACATAATTTGAGTCAATTGGAGGTGTACCTGTGCATGTATTTGAAGGCCTACCTTCAAACTCAGTGCCTCTTTGCTTGACATCATTGGAAAAATCAAAATAAATCAGCCAAGACATTAGGAAAAAAATTGTAGACCTGCACAAGTCATCATTGGGAGCAATTTCCAAACCCCTGAAGGTACCACGTTCATTTGTACATAACAATAGTACGCAAGTATAAACACCATGGGACCACGCAGCCGTCATACCGCTCAGGAAGGAAACACGTTATTCTCTCCTAAAGATTAATGTACTTTCGTGCGAAAAGTGCAAATCAATCCCAGAACAACAGAAAAGGACCTTGTGAAGATGCTGGAGGGAATAGGTACAAAAGTATCTATATCCTTAGTAAAACCAGTCCTATATCAACATAACCTGAAAGGCCACTCAGCAAGAAAGAAAGCACTGCTCCAAAACCGCCATAAAAAAAAGCCAGACTACGGTTTGCAACTGCACATGGGGACAAAGATTGTACTTTTTGGAGAAATATCCTCTGGTCTGATGAAACAAAAATACAACTGTTTGGCCATAATGACCATCATTATGTTTGGAGGAAAAAGGGGGAGGCTTGTAAGCCGAAGAACACCATCCCAACCGTGAAGCACGGGGGTGGCAGCATCATGTTGTGGGGGTCTTTGCTGCAGGAGGGACTGGTGCGCTTCACAAAATAGATGGCATCATAAGGATGGATAAATATGTGGATATATTGAACAACATCTCAAGACATCAGTCAGGAAGTTAAAGCTTGGTCTCAAATGGTTCTGCCAAATGGACAATGACCCCAAGCATACTTCCAAAGTTGTGGCAAAATGGCTTAACTTCTTGGTGACTGGGCAGTTTTTTCATGTCCGGATGAAATGCATGCCCACATTCAACTGCCTTCTACTCATCCCCAGAAGATAAGATATGCATATTATTAGTAGATTTGGATAGAAAACACTCTCATGTTTCTAAAACTGTTTGAATCATGTGTGTGAGTATAACAGAAATTATTTAGCAGGTGAAATCCCGATTTTGAGGTCACTCTCTTTTCAATGAGTTTCATTGAGAATCCAGATGTATTAAGGGACCTTCTTGCAGTTCCTATCGCTTCCACTGGATGTCAACAGTCTTTAGAAATCGGTTGAGGTTATTCCTTTGTGTATTGCAGAAGTACGGCCATCTTGAACGAGGGTCACTTGAAGTGTACTCTTAGATAGAGGCCAGAAAGCTAGCTACAGTTTGTTTTCTTCCTGTATTGAACACAGATCATCCCGTCTTCAATTTTATTGTTTATTTACGTTAAAAAACACCTAAAGTTGTATTACAAAAGTAGTTTGAAAGGTTTTGGCAAAGTTTACAGGTAGCCTTTGAGATACTTTGTAGTCACCTTATGCAAGTTGGAACTTGTTTTTCTGGATCAAACGCGCCAAATAAATGGACATTTTGGATATATATTGACAGAATTAATCGAACAAAAGGACCATTTGTGATGTTTATGGGACATATTGGAGTGCCAACAAAAGAAGCTTGTCAAATGTAAGGCATGAATTATATTTTTATTTCTGCGATTTGTGTCGCGCCTGCAGGGTTAAAATATGGTTTCTCTCTCTTTTTTTTACGGAGGTGCTATCCTCAGATAATAGCATTGTTTGCTTTCGCTGAAAAGCCTTTTTGAAATCTGACATGTTGGCTGGATTCACAACAAGAGTAGCTTTAATTTGCTATCTTGCATGTGTGATTTAATGAAAGTTTGATTTCTTTAGTAATTTATTTGAATTTGGCACTCTGCATTTTCCCTGACTTTTGGCCAGGTGGGAAGCTAGCGTCCCACATATCCCAGAGAGGTTAAGGACAACAAAGTCAATGTATTGGAATGGCCATCACAAAGCTCTGACCTCAATCCTATAGAAGACTTGTGGGCAGAACTGAAATTGCGTGTGTGAGCAAGGAGGACTACAAACCTGACTCAGTTACACCAGCTCTGTCAGTAGGAATGGGCCAAAATTCACCCAACTTATTGTGGGAAGCTTGTGAAAGGCTACCCGAAACGTTTGACCTTCACATTCTTAAAATAAAGTGGTGATTCTAACTGACCTACGACAGGGTATTTTTACCAGGATTAAATATCAGGAATTGTGAAAAACTGAGTTGAATTGTATTTGGCTAAGGTGTATGTAAACTTCCGACTTCAACTGTAAATTAAATGCCAACAGTTACTTTATTTTTTTGTTTTTTTGGCAACCTACATGTATTTGTAGCCCAAGGCCAGCTTCTGTGACAGCATTCACAATGTTCCTGGCATTGTCTGTTGTGACAGCATTCACAATGTTCCTGGCATTGTCTGTTGTGACAGCATTCACAATTTCCTGCCGTTGTCTGTTGTGACAGCATTCACAATGTTCCTGCCGTTGTCTGTTGTGACAGCATTCACAATGTTCCTGGCATTGTCTGTTGTGACAGCATTCACAATGTTCCTGCCGTTGTCTGTTGTGACAGCATTCACAATGTTCCTGACATTGTCTTCTGTGATATCATTCACTATGTTCCTGGCATTGTCTGTCGTGACATCATTTACATGGTTCCTGGCATTGTATGTTGTGACATCCTTCACAATGTTCCTGGCATTGTCTGTTGTGACATGATTGTTATATTGGGCCTCTAGAGGTCTTCACAGGTCCAAAAGGTAGGACACGTTCCGAAATGGACCTGGGGCGTTCCCATCCGGAACCAATATGCATAAATACATTTTGAAATATAGAGACCCGTTCCGAACAGACCCGAGGAAAACTAGACCCGTTCCATTTAAACCTGATCGGATCGAGACCCGGTCCAATCTGAGTGAGGGAACCAGCAGAAAAGTCCATTTGTAAGCTACTTTAGTATCCAGAGCTGATAAAGCACGAGGGAGAGATGTTCTAGCAAGCGGAGGAGGGGCCTTGCGTTTATGTACTGAGAGCAAGTGACACGGGCACAAGGAGGAGGGAGGGAGTGAAGCGTTTACAAAGGCAGCCCAATTCTGAATTTTTTTCCACAAATTGGTCTTTTGACCAATCACATCAGATCTTTTCACTTAAGATCTTTTTCAGAGCTGATCTGATTGGTCAAAAGACCAATTAGTGAGAAAAAAAAAATCAGAATTTGGCTTCCTGTGTAAACACAGCCAGAGAGACGGCAACCAAACATATTAAGCCTACTCACACTAGTAGACTAACTTCTAGCTTGTCATAGCTAGGTTATTTAACATCCAATATAATTACGTAGTACCTTTCTAGACTGCATCAAACCGAGAGAAACTAGTTAGCTAAGCTAGCTAAGTTAGCTAGCTAACGAGCTATGCTTATTGAGGCTGCATGTGCTTTCTTCCTGTCCTAAAGTTACAAAAAACACCATTCAGATTATTCAGTAGCAGCCGACTAGTTGTTGTAGCATATACTCTTTATTTACCTTTTAATTCCATAATTTTAATTCAAATTTTTAGATATTAAATAATCTCCAATCTCGCTTTGCCACACACGTAGGGTCTATGACTGTAGTGCCACTTTGATGACTTGTGATTGGTCGAAAACAACAAGCTACCCACGGCACACTGCATAGGCTATTCTCAATGAACAGTGGTGACATACTGTTAACGTTTTATCCTCAACTCTCCCCATCACCATTGTAATCTACTGGGATGTAAAGTAGACGCTGGGAGTCGAGAAGCAGGTGCAGGTGGTAACTTTAATATAACAAGAAACATGGAACAATACAACATAGGAATAGGATCTAGACACGAACCACAGAAAGCAATACTGCCTGGGGAAAGAACCTAAGGGAGTGCCAGATAAAGGGGAGGTAATGGAGTCCAAGTGTGCCTAATGAAGAATGGTGCTGATGATGGTTCCCAGGACCAGTGGTTAGTAAACCGGTGACCAACGCCGGAGGGGAGGAGCTGGAGTAGATGTGACACTATCAACCCTCCAGCTGCAAGACAATGATGGCCAGAGGGACGGCCCGAGTTACAGGAGCGGGTGGCAAAGATGGAAATCAAGGATGATGTTGCGACCCAGAATGTCCTCCACCGGAACTCAATACTGCTCCTCTGGGCCCAGATACCGGAACCGACCCCCACGATGTCAGAAGTCCAGTAGGGATCTGACGGCATACAGTTTGGCAATATGTAACTTTTTATGTGACCTGACCAAATTCACATAGAAATGTGAGTTATAGATATATCATTCTACTTGAAAGCAAGTCTAAGATGCAGTAGATCTGTTCTACAGTATGTGCACTATTTCTATGCTTCTTGTTCTTAAGTTTTGTTTTTGGGTCTTTTAATTTCAGTTTTATGCACCAGCAATATTTTTGGTTATGAAAAATATATTTCACAGTGGTTTAGATGGTACAATGATTCTCTACACTATACAGTACTAGCTTATTTTTTCACATATAATGAAATTAGGCGAACTATTAACGTTTTAGCAACCAGGAAATGGCAGAGTGATTTCTGCAAATTTCAGATGATAATGTTTGTGCATAGGCTCTAGTTGTTTTAACAGAATAGCCTACAATGCCCTTTCAGCTTTACCCAAGCTGACTTACTCGAGGATATGGAATACAACTCATACAGTGGAGGGTTCACTGTGCGGACCGAACAAGGTCTGTATGTGTACCGTTACACCCCTAACACACACACACACACACACACACACACACACACACACACACACACACACACACACACACACACACACACACACACACACACACACACACACTCAGGCAGGTGTCAGGCATACACACATCCATTTAGTGTACGTTTTTGGGAGGATTCATGGCTCAATCCTAAATCCTGTTCTGGCTTTAATACTTTACAGCAGACAGAGATAATACTACATCATAGAGGTTGCTATGACCCACTCTACTGTACACTGAACATGACCCTGACAATGCCCTGCTCTGGTGGCAGTAGTGGCAAGTGGCATGACCTGTTATGTGTGTGCATCCCACATCGCGATCAATTAAATTCTTTATAGTGCACTACTTTTGAACAGGGACAGGAGTCTAGTCATAAACAGTGCACCATATAGGGAATAGGGTGCCATGTGGGAGGCAGCAATGTAATATCACAATTCTCCATTCAGCCCCTACTTTACTCCCATCATTGTCACGCAAGGCCCCTCTTCTATATTTCTCCCCTCCCTCCCTACCTCCCTCTCGGCACATTGAGCTGAATCACAATCCGATGGGTTTTAATAACAACTTTTTGAGACACTGCCTCATGCTGCTGATGACTGCTGGAGGTCGACCACAAAAAAATACTTTTTAGATATTTTGTCTCCCACTTAACTGCGCTCCTGTCACTGCTGTCTCTGACAGGCAGACCCATGTGATACGACAAACTCCGACAGCCCTATTAGCATATAGACTGCTTCTGTTCTGAAACTTTGGTCTACCTCTACCTCTAATTTGGGGACTGTCTGAAGTGGTACTGACCAGGTCTACCTCCCAAATTGTACCCTATTGCCTATAGTGTTCTACTTTTGACAATGGCTGATAGGACTCTGTTCATAAGAAGTGTACAATTTATGGAATAGGGTCTGATTTGGGACACAACCTAGGGGTGGCTGGTTGTCCCTTCCTGCCTAGTTTTAATTGGGTCCCTTTTCCCTTCTGGTTGACTGGGACACATGAAGGCCACACATGGGGGCAGCTGCATGCTCAATGCCTCCTCTCCTCACCTCTCCCCTGAATTGGACAAAACACCCCTGGGTCATTGTGGATGTTCTTTAAAACACCTACTTCAGTTTGAATAAGCAACATGCTGGTTGTGATTATTGGCTGGTTATTCTTGGTGAAATGGATGATATGGTCCTTTATTGATCAGCCATTGTGTGAATGATTGGTCTCTTATTATTGCTTTCATACCACAGAGGTTTTGAGATTACTTACTTACCCATAAATAGCTTTGCCAAGATGTGCTTTCTTTGTGTGTGCAGTTATGTGTTTGTGTGTACTGTTTTTGAAGTTGTAGTCTTCTTCGACCCTCAAAAAGATGTATGTCAGGCACAGTGAGTAAGGACCAGGCTTGATGAAGGGTGCAGATAGAGGATGCATACCTTTTAGGGTATGGCATTTATACTCTGTTTGATAAGGCAGGGGTGTAGAGAGACAGTAAGAATCCCAGTGCTATCTCAGCCCCCCTAGTCGTTTCATCTATAACCCTCCCCCCCCAACCCTGATATCTGTACACTGCTCTACATCCTGCCTTCCCAAAATAGACCTGTCATTACCTAGCTTGAGAAACCATCCATTGGCATTGGCAACAGTCAGTCTGTGTCCCAAACGGCACTCTGTTCCCTGTGTAGTGCTTTGTGTGCACTATACTTTTGACCAGGACCCATAGTGCCCTGAATAGGACCATTTGGGATGCAGACTCAGTCACTCATAACCGTACTGTTACTTCATTTAATTTGAGTCTTTAATACAGCTGGAAAACATACACTTCTCAATACAGTATACTGCAAGTCCTTGAAATGAGTTTCTGAGAGGACCTCTGAAGATAAGCCAGGTTATGTGAATATGGACATCCTATGCTTTCCTGTCCTGTACAGTGTGTGCTGTATAATGTGCTGTATAATGTGCTGTACATTATTCACCTTTAATTTTTCTACATGTTCTGGCATTACTGCCTGAATTTAAAATGGATGAAATTGAGATTTTGTTTCACTGATCTACACACAATACCCCTACCCCTTAGTGTCAAAGTGTGATTTTTTTAGAAAATGTTTGACACTGTAAAAACTTTTTTTTAAAGCTTGAGTCAATAAGTATTCAACCCCTTTGTTATGTCAAGCTTAAATAAAATGTGCTTAACAAGCCACATAATAAGTTGTGTGGACTCTGTGTTCAATAATAGTGTTAAACATGGTTTTTGAATGACTACCCCATTTCTGTACCCCACACATACAATTGTCTGTAAGGTCCCTCAATCGGGTAGTGAATTTCAAGCACAGATTCAACCAGTTTTTACTTAAATCGGCTTGAAAATCTATGGCAAGACTTGAAATGTCTGCCTAGCATTGATCAACAATCAACTTGACAGAGCTTGAAGAATTGTAAAAATAATAATGGGAAAATATTGTACAATCAAAGATTTTACTGAGGTCAGTTCATTAGAAAGAAGTCAGTCAATTGAAATAAATTCCTTAGGCCCTAATGTATGGATTTCAACTGAGTGGGCAGGGGAGAAGGCATGGGAGCCAGGTCCACCCACTGGGGAGCACCCCCAGACGATCCTGCAGGTGAGCAATCCAGATGTGGAAGATAGGGATAGCATGGTTACACATGGTTTGCGGTTGTGAGGCCAGTTGTATGTAAATTCTCTAAAACGATGTTGGAGGTGGCTTATGTTAGAGAAATGAACATTCAATTCTCTGGCTCCAGCTCTGTTGGACATTCCTGCAGTCAGCATTCCAATTGAGTGCTCGCTGAAAACCTGAGACATCTGTGGCATTATGTTGTGTAACAAAACTGCACATTTTAGAGTGGCCTTTTATTGTCCCCAGCACAAGGTACACCTGTGTAGTGATAATGCTGTTTAATTACAGTAGTTTCTAGATATGCCATACCAGTTAGGTGGCTTATTATCTCATTATCAAATGAGACATGCTTAAGTAACAGGGATATAAACTAATTTGTGCACAACATTTGAGAGAGCTAAGCTTTTTGTGCATATGGAACATTTCTGATTACTTTTAATTCAGCTCTTGAAAAATGGGACCAACACATTACATGTTTAGTTTACATTTTTGTTCAGTATATGTTCAGGGTATTGTTTGTTGATGGGTGAGACAAAAAATCTCTATATATTTTTAATTTAGGCTGTAAAACAACAAAAGGTGGAATAATTTAAGGGGGGGGGGCATTTTGAAGGCACTGCATAAGGAGACCATTATGGACCATTATGCACACCTAAACAGGCAGGGAAGGGAAGGTCTATGCAGGCGTATTTACCAGTAACAGCCCAGTGTGTGTGTATGTATGTATGTATGGGTGTGTGTGTGTGTGTGTGTGGTGTGTATGCGTGAATGTGGTGTGTGTACAATCAGGAAGTGTGTACGCATAAATGAGTTGTGTGTTTGCGTGCATGCGGTGTGTGTGTGTCACACAGTGTGGTGTAATGGAAATGATCAAAGACCCCAGTGTGAAACAGCTTCAGCAGGCCCTTTAAGCCCCCGACTCCCTCATACAGCTCCTTGTACATTTAAAATGGAAATACAATCAGATTGGCTGGAGCTCAGAAACCTCTGAACCCTGAAATAACCCTCCCCTAGGGGAGGTGTGTGTGAGTATGTCACTCTCTCTCTCTCTCTCTCTCTCTCTCTCCTGTCTGTCTGTCTGTCTGTCTGTCTGTCTGTCTGTCTGTCTGTCTGTCTGTCTGTCTGTCTGTCTGTCTGTCTGTCTCTGTCTGTCTGTCTGTCTGTCTGTCTGTCTGTCTGTCTGTCTGTCTGTCTGTCTCTCTATCTATCTCTGTCTCTCTCTCTCTCTCTATCTGTTTCTCTCTCTACTCCCATTGGTGCTATAATGCTTAACATGCCGTCACTCTACTCTCCTGGTACTATAATGCTTAACATGCCGTCACTCTACTCCCCTGGTACTATAATGCTTAACATGCCGTCACTCTACTCTCCTGGTGCTATAATGCTTAACATGCTGTCACTCTACTCCCATGGTACAATAATGCTTAACATGCCGTCACTCTACTCCCCTGGTTCTATAATGCTTAACATGCCGTCACTCTACTCCGCTGGTACTATAATGCTTAACATGCCGTCACTCTACTCCCCTGGTACTATAATGCTTAAAATGCCGTCACTCTACTCCCCTGGTGCTATAATGCTTAACATGCCGTCACTCTACTCCCCTGGTACTATAATGCTTAACATGCCGTCACTCTACTCCCCTGGTACTATAATGCTTAACATGCCGTCACTCTACTCTCCTGGTACTATAATGTTTACCATGCCATCACTCTACTCCCCTGGTACGATCATTCTTAACATGTCGTCACTCTACTACCATGGTACTATAATGCTTAACATGCCGTCACTCTACTCCCCCGGTACTATAATGCTTAACATGCCGTCACTCTACTCCCCCGGTACTATAATGCTTAACATGCCGTCACTCTACTCCCCTGGTACTATAATGCTTAACATGCAGTCACTCTACTCTGCTGGTACTATAATGCTTAACATGCCGTCACTCTACTCCCCTGGTGCTATCATGCTTAACATGCTGTCACTCTACTCTCCTGGGGCTAAAATGCTTAACATGCCGTCACTCTACTCCCCCGGTACTATAATGCTTAACATGCCGTCACTCTACTCCCCTGGTGCTATAATGCTTAACATGCCGTCACTCTACTCCCCTGTTACCATAATGCTTAACATGCCGTCACTCTATTCCACAGGTACTATAATGCTCACCAGGCCGTCACTCTACTCCCCTGGTACAATCATGCTTAACATGCCATCACTCTACTCCCCTGGTACAATCATGCTTAACATGCCGTCACTCTACTCCCCTGGTACTATAATGCTTAACATGCCGTCACTCTACTCCCCTGGTAATATAATGCTTAACATGCCGTCACTCTACTCCGCTGGTACTATAATGCTTAACATGCCGTCACTCTACTCCCCTGGTACTATAATGCTTAACATGCCGTCACTCTACTCCCCTGGTGCTATTATGCTTAACATGCCGTCACTCTACTCTCCTGGGGCTATAATGCTTAACATGCCGTCACTCTAATCCCCTGGTAATATAATGCTTAACATGCCGTCACTCTACTCCCCTGGTACTATAATGCTCACCAGGCCGTCACTCTACTCCCCTGGTACAATCATGCTTAACATGCCGTCACTCTACTCCCCTGGTACAATCATGCTTAACATGCCGTCACTCTACTCCCCTGGTACTATAATGCTTAACATGCCGTCACTCTACTCCCCCGGTACTATAATGCTTAACATGCCGTCACTCTGCTCCCCTGGTGCTGTAATGCTTAACATGCCGTCACTCTACTCCCCTGGTACTATAATGCTTAACATGCCGTCACTCTACTCCCCTGTTAATATAATGCTTAACATGCCGTCACTCTACTCCGCTGGTACTATAATGCTTAACATGCCGTCACTCTACTCCCCTGGTACTATAATGCTTAACATGCCGTCACTCTACTCCCCTGGTACTATAATGCTTAACATGCCGTCACTCTACTCTCCTGGTACTATAATGCTTAACATGCCGTCACTCTACTCCCCTGGTACTATAATGCTTTACATGCCGTCACTCTACTCCCTGGTACTATAATGCTTAACATGCCGTCACTCTACTCCCTGGTGCTATAATGCTTAACATGCCGTCACTCTACTCCCCTGGTACTATAAGGCTTAACATGCCGTCACTCTACTCCCCTGGTACTATAATGCTTAACATGCTGTCACTCTACTCCCCTGGTACAATCATGCTTAACATGCCGTCACTCTACTCCCCTGGTACTATAATGCTTAACATGCCGTCACTCTACTCTCCTGGTACTATAATGCTTAACATGCCGTCACTCTACTCCCCTGGTACTATAATGCTTAACATGCTGTCACTCTACTCCCCTGGTACAATCATGCTTAACATGCCGTCACTCTACTCCCCTGGTACTATAATGCTTAACATGCCGTCACTCTACTCCCCTGGTACTATAATGCTTAACATGCCGTCACTCTACTCCCCTGGTGCTATAATGCTTAACATGCCGTCACTCTACTCCCCTGGTACTATAAGGCTTAACATGCCGTCACTCTACTCCCCTGGTACTATAATGCTTAACATGCTGTCACTCTACTCCCCTGGTACAATCATGCTTAACATGCCGTCACTCTACTCCCCTGGTACTATAATGCTTAACATGCTGTCACTCTACTCCCCTGGTGCTATCATGCTTAACATGCTGTCACTCTACTCTCCTGGGGCTATAATGCTTAGCATGCCGTCACTCTACTCACCTGGTACTATAATGCTTAACATGCCGTCACTCTACTCCCCTGGTACAATCATTCTTAACATGCCGTCACTCTACTACCATGGTACTATAATGCTTAACATGCCGTCACTCTACTCCCCCGGTACTATAATGCTTAACATGCCGTCACTCTACTCCCCTGGTACTATAATGCTTAACATGCCGTCACTCTACTCCCCTGGTACTATAATGCTTAATATGCCGTCACTCTACTCCCCTGGTACTATAATGCTTACCACGCCGTCACTCTACTCCCCTGGTACAATCATGCTTAACATGCCGTCACTCTACTCCCCTGGTACTATAATGCTTAACATGCTGTCACTCTACTCTCCTGGGGCTATAATGCTTAACATGCCGTCACTCTACTCCCCTGGTACTATAATGCTTAACATGCCGTCACTCTACTCCCCTGTTGCTATAATGCTTAACATGCTTAACTCTAGTCCCCTGGTACTATAATGCTTAACATGCTTTACTCTACTCCCTTGGTGCTATAATGCTTAACATGCTTTACTCTACTCCCCTGGTACTATCATGCTTAACATGCTTAACTCTACTCCCATGGTACTATCATGCTTAACATGCCGTCACTCTAATCCCCTGGTACTATAATGCTTAACATGCTGTCACGCTACTCCCCTGGTGCTATAATGCTTAACATGCTTTACTCTACTCCCCTGGTACTATCATGCTTAACATGCTTAACTCTACTCCCCTGGTACTATCATGCTTAACATGCCGTCACTCTACTCCCCTGGTACTATCATGCTTAACATGCTTAACTCTACCCCCCTGGCACTATCATGCTTAACATGCTTAACTCTACTCCCCTGGTACTATCATGCTGAACATGCTTAACTCTACTCCCCTGGTACTATCATGCTTAACATGCTTAACTCTACTCCCCTGGTACTATCATGCTTAACATGCTTAACTCTAATCCCCTGGTACTATCATGCTTAACATGCTTAACTCTAATCCCCTGGTACTATCATGCTTAACATGCTTAACTCTACTCCCCTGGTACTATCATGCTTAACATGCTTAACTCTAATCCCCTGGTGCTATAATGCTGAACATGCTTAACTCTACTCTGCTGGTACTATAATGCTTAACATGCCGTCACTCTACTCACCTGGTACTATAATGCTTAACATGCCGTCACTCTACTCCCCTGGTGCTATCATGCTTAACATGCTGTCACTCTACTCTCCTGGGGCTAAAATGCTTAACATGCCGTCACTCTACTCCCCCCGGTACTATAATGCTTAACATGCCGTCACTCTACTCCCCTGGTACTATAATGCTTAACATGCCGTCACTCTACTCCCCTGGTACTATAATGCTTAACATGCTGTCACTCTACTCTCCTGGGGCTATAATGCTTAACATGCCGTCACTCTACTCCCCTGGTACTATAATGCTTACCATGCCGTCACTCTACTCCCCTGGTACAATCATGCTTAACATGCCGTCACTCTACTCCCCTGGTACTATAATGCTTAACATGCTGTCACTCTACTCTCCTGGGGCTATAATGCTTAACATGCCGTCACTCTACTCCCCTGGTACTATAATGCTTAACATGCCGTCACTCTACTCCCCTGTTGCTATAATGCTTAACATGCTTAACTCTAGTCCCCTGGTACTATAATGCTTAACATGCTTTACTCTACTCCCTTGGTGCTATAATGCTTAACATGCTTTACTCTACTCCCCTGGTACTATCATGCTTAACATGCTTAACTCTACTCCCCTGGTACTATCATGCTTAACATGCCGTCACTCTAATCCCCTGGTACTATAATGCTTAACATGCTGTCACTCTACTCCCCTGGTGCTATAATGCTTAACATGCTTTACTCTACTCCCCTGGTACTATCATGCTTAACATGCTTAACTCTACTCCCCTGGTACTATCATGCTTAACATGCCGTCACTCTACTCCCCTGGTACTATCATGCTTAACATGCTTAACTCTACCCCCCTGGCACTATCATGCTTAACATGCTTAACTCTACTCCCCTTGTACTATCATGCTGAACATGCTTAACTCTACTCCCCTGGTACTATCATGCTTAACATGCTTAACTCTACTCCCTGGTACTATCATGCTTAACATGCTTAACTCTAATCCCCTGGTACTATCATGCTTAACATGCTTAACTCTAATCCCCTGGTACTATCATGCTTAACATGCTTAACTCTACTCCCCTGGTACTATCATGCTTAACATGCTTAACTCTAATCCCCTGGTGCTATAATGCTGAACATGCTTAACTCTACTCTGCTGGTACTATAATGCTTAACATGCCGTCACTCTACTCACCTGGTACTATAATGCTTAACATGCCGTCACTCTACTCCCCTGGTGCTATCATGCTTAACATGCTGTCACTCTACTCTCCTGGGGCTAAAATGCTTAACATGCCGTCACTCTACTCCCCCGGTACTATAATGCTTAACATGCCGTCACTCTACTCCCCTGGTACTATAATGCTTAACATGCCGTCACTCTACTCCCCTGGTACTATAATGCTTAACATGCTGTCACTCTACTCTCCTGGGGCTATAATGCTTAACATGCCGTCACTCTACTCCCCTGGTACTATAATGCTTACCATGCCGTCACTCTACTCCCCTGGTACAATCATGCTTAACATGCCGTCACTCTACTCCCCTGGTACTATAATGCTTAACATGCTGTCACTCTACTCTCCTGGGGCTATAATGCTTAACATGCCGTCACTCTAATCCCCTGGTACTATCATGCTTAACATGCTTAACTCTAATCCCCTGGTACTATCATGCTTAACATGCTTAACTCTACTCCCCTGGTACTATCATGCTTAACATGCTTAACTCTACTCCCCTGGTGGTACTATCATGCTTAACATGCTTAACTCTACTCCCCTGGTACTATCATGCTTAACATGCCGTCACTCTACTCCCCTGGTACTATCATGCTTAACATGCCGTCACTCTACTCCCCTGGTGCTATAATGCTGAACATGCTTAACTCTACTCCCCTGGTACTATAATGCTTAACATGCTTAACTCTACTCCCCTGGTACTATCATGCTTAACATGCTTAACTCTACTCCCCTGGTACTATCATGCTTAACATGCTTAACTCTACTCCCCTTGGAATATATTTCTCTGGCTTATGTTCTATATGACTAACACAGAATTATACACACAATGTTTGATGAAAAAAGTACCCAATTGTCATACTTGGGTGAAAGTAAAGATATCTAAATAGAAAGTATTTGCTTTTAAATATACTTAATTATCAAATGATATGTTATTTATAAAATATACTTAAAGTATAAGAATAAATCAATTCAATTTTCTTGCTTTATTTTATTTACGGATAGCCAGTGGCACGCTCCTACACTCAGACATAATTTACAAACGATGCATATGTTTACAAACGATGCATCCCTACTGCCTCTAGATCAGAGGCAGTAGGGATGACCAGAGATGTTCTCTTGACAAGTGTGTGAATTTGCCAATTTTATTGTCCTGATAAGCATGTAAAAATGTAAGGAGTACTTTTGAGTGTCAGGGTTAATGTATTGAGTAAAAAGTACATAATCTAATTTAGTAATGTAGTAAGGTAAATGTATTAAAATAAAGTACAGATAGCCAAAAAATGACTTAAGTAGTACTTTAAAGTATTTATACTTAAGTACTTTACACCCCTGCTCTCTCACACACACACACACACATAAAACCCCTCGCCAGAGGTCATGAAAATATCCCACAGACTTCTAGAAGCCTTGAGCAATTTACTACACTGTACAAAACACTAAGACCTTCCTAATATTGAATGTCACCCCCTTTTGCCCTCAGAACAGACTCAATTCATCGGGGCATAGACTCTACAAGGTGTTGAAAGCATTCTGCAGGGACGCTGGCCAATGTTGACTCCAATGCTTCCCACAGTTGTGTCAAGTTGGCTGGGTGTCCTTTAGTTGGTGAACCATTCCACCAACCAAAGGTGAAAAACCCTGCAGCTTTGCAGTTCTTGACACAAACCAGTGTGCCTGGCTAGGGCTGTGGCGGTCATTCAATTTTGTCAGCCGGTAATTGTCAAGCAAATAACTGCTGGTATCACGTAATTGACCGTTAATTAACATAAACACATGTAGCATGTCCTGGCTTTGAGGCATAGCCTACAAGCCACTGATGCCGACCTTTGGAACAAGGTCTGCATAAATCCATGTAATGTAGTTTACACCATCACAATAAATCAATCATTTATTTTAGATATGAAGAAAATATCGTCTATTTCAGAAGAACAGAATAGCATACTCCGTGCCCTTATGTTAGGTCCTGATCTGGCTATGCCATATGGCTGTGTGCTACACTAATTCATTTAGTAGACAAGATTTGTTTAGAATTCCATGGAATTATTTTAGATTATTGTATAGTATGAAGAATACAATTGAACAAAGCTGAATAAAATAGAAAGGATATTTTCTCCAACCGATTTGAGGGAGTGAACACATGCGGCTTTTCTGTGTTGAGCAGTTAACAAGGAAACAAGTACTTCTATACGCTCAATGTAGAGTTATTTATGTAACTTTTTTTGTGATGCAAATGTTGGGCAATATGTTTTAATTTTTATTACATTCTAAGGCTGCATGATGTGACTCTAATGATGATTTGAAAAAAGTAGCATGACAGGCATGAGTTCTTCTTTGTTGTTTGCAGAGGCTGAACACACTTCATCAGTCTCTCATTCACAATTTGACAATCACTTGATAATGCCTCAAATGCCCCGACTGCATCCGCTTTGTGTGGCCGTAATGCCCCCTAAGAAAATCCATGCCTATTGTGGCCAATGGCAATTGCGCCCTTGGGCTGTATATAATAATTATAATTCCCTTCCCCTGGAGGCTGTGTACTAAAGCACCTCTCACTCACATGTCTCTCCGTCACATGATCAGGTCTTTTTCACAGGCTACAAGTGAAGACAGACACATCGGGGACGCAACTGCATGGGAACTGTCCGCATTTACTTTTCATCAGCCAACAAGATGAGAAGGCCTAACGAACAGCAAAAGCACTCACCTATGTCAATCTACTATCCCCCATAGTACAAAAGTAGACCTATTATATTCTGTGCGAGAAATAAATATTCCAAACATAGTCTATGACAGTTGTGGGACGTGATACCTCCCAAATGAATACAACCACTAGCATCAAAAAAACTTTTTTAGACAATGTGGCTGACGCAACAGATCAGAAGCTTTAGCTTAAACTGGCTATTTCTTCACATTATAAACGCACCAATGAGCATACTAAGCTGTACATGCAAATGTTCCATTAGCAGGAAAACACCATTCTCAAAAGTGGCCACAAAAAAAACAACTGAAATATCACATTTACATAAATATTCAGATTGTTTACTCAGTCATTTGTTGAAGCCCCTTTGGCAGCGATTACAGCCCAGAGTGTTCTTGGTTATGACGCTACAAGCATGGCACACCTGTATTTGGGGTTGTTTCTCCCATTCTTTCCTGCAGATCCTCTCAAGCTCTGTCAGATCGGATGGGGAGCGTCGCTGCACAGCTATTTTCAGGTCTCTCCAGAGATGTTTGATTGGGTTCAAGTCAGGGCTCTGGCTGGGCTACTCAATTACATTCAGATACTTGTGCATTGTCTTGGTTGTGCGCTTCGGGTCGTTGTCCTTGGAAGGTGAACCTTCGCAGTCCTGAGTGCTCTGGAGCAGGTTTTCATCAAGGATCTCTCTGTAGTTTACTCCGTTCATCTTTTCAAATCAAATTCAAAATCAAATAAATGTATAGCCCTTCGTACATTAGCTGATATCTCAAAGTGCTGTACAGAAACCCAGCCTAAAACCCCAAACAGCAATGGTGTAGAAGCATCCTGACTCGTCTCCCAGGCCCTAGATAATATACTCAAAGGACATTTCTGCCTTTTACTTGTTTGATTCTCCCTTTTAGAAGCCAGCCGCCTACCAACATATCAATTCAGCGCCAGTCATCACATGAGGATAGAATGGTAACTACCCACGGGTCGGATCGATTCAGACAATCGCCCCATCTTAAACAGACAGACATATCATCATAAACCTCTCTCTCTCTCTCTCTCTCTCTCTCTCTCTCTCCTGTTACTCCTCTCCTCTCCTCTCTCTGCCATGCCATTTACATTACCTATCCATCCATTGACTAGGCCTAATGCTGCCTCGCTATTTACCCATTCGACGCAAAAAGTAATGGAGCATCTCTCCCCCTGGTTGGATTAATCAGCTGTAACCATATGCTACCATATGCAATTACACTGCAATTTTTGACCAAGAGAAACAGCTGTTGCCACTTTGAAAGGGTGAAATAAGATTGTAATTGCCCTAACTTTGATTTGTAGGTTGCTTTCCTTTGATGAGAAAATGCATTTACATGTTACATAATGATAGAGGGGGAATGACGGAAACTATTTGGTCCAGGGATGGAATGTTCCCCTCAGATACTTCCTCCAGATATATCTGACAGAGTAAACTTGCCCGCTGCCAGTTCAGTTTGGATTACTTATTGAACATTTTAAACTAGGCTGACAGCGGGCAGCTCAAACCGTATACCACGGGTATGACAAAACATTTATTTTTACTGCGTTGGTAATTGCGTTCGAAACCAGTTGATAATAGCAATAGGGCACCTCGGGGGTGTGTGCTATATGGCCGATATACCACGGCTAAGGGCTGTATCCAGGCACTCTGCATTGCGTTGTGCATAAGAACAGCCCTTAGCCGTAGTATAGGGGCCATATACCACAGCCCCTCGGGCCTTATTGCTTAATTATATCCTGGTTATGAATATGTTTGTTTATTTCTGTTCTAATCAGACTCTTTATATTCCGGGGGTGTAGTCTGTGTAGTCGCTTTGCTGTTGCGATAGAGTATCACCTTCCTTTCTCGCCACATATCATTTGATAGACGGCCCCACCGCTAATCCTCCAGGTATGCAATGCACCACTGAAGTCACATCAGATGTGGCGTCCCCAAATATTCTCTTACATCCTATGCTCTGAATCTGCCAAGATCTGACTTGTTCCCTTCGTCCCATACTATTCCCAGCATAGTGCACTACTTTTTACCAGAACCCTATTAGCCCTTGTCAAAAGTAGTGCATTATGAAGGAAAATGATGCCATTTTGAGATACAGACTGTGTTTACAACCTCTATCCCCATCACCGTGCTCCCTGCCAAAACATTCCACACCATCAGCCTATGAATACATTGCAGCATTGTGACACCCTCCTACATGATACATGAGAATGATATGATGTCAGATGTTCTCCTATGAGCTGCGTGTCATCCTCAGTCGGTGTAGTAGTGTATTCCCATATTGGAGCTAGCTGGTTGAATCATCAACACATGTATTGCACTCGTTCAAATTTCACCCAGGGATCATCTTGAGAATGTGTCATCAACATACATGTACATCTTAGTCACCTTTAGTGGAGATTGCATTACAAATGAGCCTTTGTTGAAATTCTCCTGATATGACACAGCAGAGACAGAACAGTGACAGATGAGAAGTAGGGGGACATAGACAGCAAGAGCGAGAGAGACAGACATATAGAGAGACAGACACACAGAGAGATGAAGAGAACGGGAGATAGAGAGGGAGAGAGAAGGAGAAAAAGAGAGAGAAAGGGAAAGACAGTTAGAAGAGAGAGAGAGACTGAGTAAAAGTAAGAAGAGAGAGAGAGAGACTGAGTAAAAGTAAGAAGAGAGAGATAGAGAGAGAGAGAGACTGGGTAAAAGTCAAAAGGGAAAGAGAGAGACTGGATAAAAGTAAGAAGAGAGAGAGAGACTGGGTAATAGTCAGAAGAGAGAGCGAGCGAGAGACTGGGTAAAAGTCAGAAGAGAGAGCGAGAGACTGGGTAAAAGTCAGAAGAGAGAGAGAGACTGGATAAAAGTAAGAAGAGAGAGAGAGAGACTGGGTAAAAGTCAGAAGAGATAGCGAGAGAGAGACTGGATAATAGTCAGAAGAGAGAGAGGGACTTGGTAAAAGTCAGAAGAGAGAGAGAGACTGGGTAAAAGTCAGAAGAGAGAGAGAGAGAGACTGGATAAAAGTAAGAAGAGAGAGAGAGAGACTGGGTAATAGTCAGAAGAGAGAGAGAGAGACTGGGTAATAGTCAGAAGAGAGAGAGAGACTGGATAAAAGTGAGAAGAGAGAGAGACTGGGTAATAGTCAGAAGAGAGAGAGAGACTGGGTAATAGTTAGAAGAGAGAGAGGGACTTGGTAAAAGTCAGAAGAGAGAGAGAGACTGGGTAAAAGTCAGAAGAGAGAGAGAGAGACTGGGTAATAGTCAGAAGAGAGAGAGAGACTGGGTAATAGTCAGAAGAGAGAGAGAGACTGGATAAAAGTAAGAAGAGAGAGAGAGAGACTGGGTAATAGTCAGAAGAGAGCGATAGAGAGACTGGGTAATAGTCAGAAGAGAGAGAGAGAGACTGGGTAATAGTCAGAAGAGAGAGAGAGAGACTGGGTAAAAGTCAGAAGAGAGAGAGAGAGATTGGGTAATAGTCAGAAGAGAGAGAGAGACTGGATAAAAGTAAGAAGAGAGCGAGAGACTGGGTAATAGTCAGAAGAGAGAGAGAGAGACTGGGTAACAGTCAGAAGAGAGAGAGAGAGAGACTGGATAAAAGTAAGAAGAGAGAGAGAGAGAGAGAGAGAGAGAGAGAGAGACTGGGGAAAAGTCAGAAGAGAGAGAGAGAGACTGGATAAAAGTAAGAAGAGAGAGAGAGAGACTGGATAAAAGTAAGAAGAGAGAGAGAGAGACTGGGTAATAGTCAGAAGATAGAGAGACGGGGTAAATGTCAGATGAGAGAGAGAGACGGGGTAAAAGTCAGAAGAGAGAGAGAGAAGGGGTAAAAGTCAGAAGAGAGAGAGAGAGAGAGAGAGAGAGACTGGGTAAAAGTCAGAAGGGAGAGAGAGAGAGAGAGAGAGACGGGGTAAAAGTCAGAAGAGAGAGAGAGAGAGAGAGACGGGGTAAAAGTCAGAAGAGAGAGAGAGAGAGAGAGAGAGAGAGAGACAGGGTAAAAGTCAGAAGGGAGAGAGAGAGAGAGAGAGAGACGGGGTAAAAGTCAGAAGAGAGAGAGAGAGAGAGAGACGGGGTAAAAGTCAGAAGAGAGAGAGAGAGAGAGAGAGAGAGAGAGAGAGAGAGAGAGAGAGATGGGGTAAAAGTCAGAAGAGAGAGAGAGAGAGAGAGTGGGTAAAAGTCAGAAGAGAGAGAGAGACGGGGTAAAATTCAGAAGAGAGAGAGAGAGACAGGGTAAAAGTCAGAAGAGAGAGAGAGAGACGGGGAAAAAGGTCAGAAGAGAGAGAGAGACGGGGTAATAGTCAGTAGAGAGAGCAAGAGACTGGGTAGTAATCAAGAGAGAGAGAGAGAGAGACTGGGTAATAGCCAGAAGAGGGAGAGAGAGAGAGACTGGGTAATAGTCAGAAGAGAGAGAGAGAGACTTGGTAATAGTCAGAAGAGGGAGAGAGAGAGACTGGGTAGTAGTCAGAAGAGAGAGAGGGAGAGAGAGAGAGAGACTGGGTAATAGTCAGAAGAGGGAGAGAGAGAGAGAGAGGCTCGGTAATAGTCTGAAGAGAGAGAGAGCGACTAGGTAATAGTCAGAAGAGAGAGAGAGAGAGAGACTGGGTAATATTCAAAAGAGGGAGAGAGAGGGAGAGACTGGGTAATAGTCAGAAGAGAGAGAGAGACTGGGTAGTAGTCAGAAGAGAGAGAGAGAGAGAGAGACTGGGTAATAGTCAAAAGAGAGAGAGGGAGAGAGAGAGAGACTGGGTAATAGTCAGAAGAGAGAGAGAGAGAGAGAGAGAGAGAGAGAGAGAGACTGGGTAATAGTCAGAAGAGGGAGAGAGAGAGACTGGGTAGTAATCAGAAGAGAGAGAGAGAGAGACTGAGTAATAGTCAGAAGAGAGAGAGAGCCTGGGTAATAGTCAGAAGAGAGAGAGAGAGACTGGGTAATAGTCAGGAGAGAGAGAGAGAGAGACTGGGAAATAGTCAGAAGAGGGAGAGAGAGAGTGACTGACCCAAAATTAAGGAAAGCTTTGACTTTGTACAGACTCAGCGAGCATAGCCTTGCTATTGAGAAAGGCCGCCGTAGGCAGACATGGCTCTCAAGAGAAGACAGGCTATGTGCTCACTGCCCACAAAATGAGGTGGAAACTGAGCTGCACTTCCTATCCTCCTGCCCAATGTATGACCATATTAGAGAGACATATTTCCCTTAGATTACACAGATCCACAAAGAATTCGAAAACAAATCCAATTTTGAAAAACTCCCATATCTACTGGGTGAAATTCCACAGTGTGCCATCAAAGCAGCAAGATTTACATTTACATTACATTTAAGTCATTTAGCAGACGCTCTTATCCAGAGCGACTTACAAATTGGTGAATTCACCTTCTGACATCAGTGGAACAGCCACTTTACAATAGTGCATCTAAAACATTTAAGGGGGGGTGAGAAGGATTGCTTTATCCTATCCTAGGTATTCCTTGAAGAGGTGGGGTTTCAGGTGTCTCCGGAAGGTGGTGATTGACTCCGCTGTCCTGGCGTCGTGAGGGAGTTTGTTCCACCATTGGGGGGCCAGAGCAGCAAACAGTTTTGACTGGGCTGAGCGGGAACTGTACTTCCTCAGTGGTAGGGAGGCGAGCAGGCCAGAGGTGGATGAACGCAGTGCCCTTGTTTGGGTGTAGGGCCTGATCAGAGCCTGGAGGTACTGCGGTGCTGTTCCCCTCACAGCTCCGTAGGCAAGCACCATGGTCTTGTAGCGGATGCGAGCTTCAACTGGAAGCCAGTGGAGAGAGCGGAGGAGCGGGGTGACGTGAGAGAACTTGGGAAGGTTGAACACCAGACGGGCTGCGGCGTTCTGGATGAGTTGTAGGGGTTTAATGGCACAGGCAGGGAGCCCAGCCAACAGCGAGTTGCAGTAATCCAGACGGGAGATGATAAGTGCCTGGATTAGGACCTGCGCCGCTTCCTGTGTGAGGCAGGGGCGTACTCTGCGGATGTTGTAGAGCATGAACCTACAGGAACGGGCCACCGCCTTGATGTTAGTTGAGAATGACAGGGTGTTGTCCAGGATCACGCCAAGGTTCTTAGCGCTCTGGGAGGAGGAAACAATGGAGTTGTCAACCGTGATGGCGAGATCATGGAACGGGCAGTCCTTCCCCGTGAGGAAGAGCAGCTCCGTCTTGCTGAGGTTCAGCTTGAGGTGGTGATCCGTCATCCACACTGATATGTCTGCCAGACATGCAGAGATGCGATTCGCCACCTGGTCATCAGAAGGGGGAAAGGAGAAGATTAATTGTGTGTCGTCTGCATAGCAATGATAGGAGAGACCATGTGAGGTTATGACAGAGCCAAGTGACTTGGTGTATAGCGAGAATAGGAGAGGGCCTAGAACAGAGCCCTGGGGGACACCAGTGGTGAGAGCGCGTGGCGAGGAGACAGATTCTCGCCACGCCACCTGGTAGGAGCGACCTGTCAGGTAGGACGCAATCCAAGCGTGGGCCGCACCGGAGATGCCCAACTCGGAGAGGGTGGAGAGGAGGATCTGATGGTTCACAGTGTCGAAGGCAGCCGATAGGTCTAGAAGGATGAGAGCAGAGGAGAGAGAGTTAGCTTTAGCAGTGCGGAGCGCCTCCGTGATACAGAGAAGAGCAGTCTCAGTTGAATGACTAGTCTTGAAACCTGACTGATTTGGATCAAGAAGGTCATTCTGAGAGAGATAGCGGGAGAGCTGGCCAAGGACGGCACGTTAAAGAGTTTTGGAGTGAAAAGAAAGAAGGGATACTGGTCTGTAGTTGTTGACATCGGAGGGATCGAGTGTAGGTTTTTTCAGAAGGGGTGCAACTCTCGCTCTCTTGAAGACGGAAGGGACGTAGCCAGCGGTCAGGGATGAGTTGATGAGCGAGGTGAGGTAAGGGAGAAGGTCTCCGGAAATGGTCTGGAGAAGAGAGGAGGGGATAGGGTCAAGCGGGCAGGTTGTTGGGCGGCCGGCCGTCACAAGAAGCGAGATTTCATCTGGAGAGAGAGGGAGAAAGAGGTCAGAGCACAGGGTAGGGCAGTGTGAGCAGAACCAGCGGTGTCGTTTGACTTAGCAAACGAGGATCGGATGTCGTCGACCTTCTTTTCAAACTGGTTGACGAAGTCATCTGCAGAGAGGGAGGAGGGGGGGGGGGGAGGGGGAGGAGGATTCAGAAGGGAGGAGAAGGTGGCAAAGAGCTTCCTAGGGTTAGAGGCAGATGCTTGGAATTTAGAGTGGAAGAAAGTGGCTTTAGCAGCAGAGACAGAGGAGGAAAATGTAGAGAGGAGGGAGTGAAAGGATGCCAGGTCCGCAGGGAGACCTGTTGCCACGAGAAAAGGGAAACCAGTGAAGAACACGCACCATTGTAAATACAACCCATATCTATGATTATTTATTTTATCTTGTGTCCTTTAGCATTTGTACATTGTAAAAACACTGTATATATATATTATATGACATTTGTAATGTCTTTATTGTTTTGAAACTTCTGTATGTGTGATGTCTTCTCTTAATTTTTATTGTTTATTTCACTTTATATATTATCTACCTTACTTGCTTTGGCAATGTTGACACATGTTACCCATGCCAATAAAGCCCCTTGAATTGAATTGAATTGAATTGAGAGAGACTGGGTAATAGTCAGAAGAGAGAGAGAAAGACTTGGTAGTTGTCAGAAGAGAGAGAGAGACTGGGTAATAGTCAGAAGAGGGAGAGAGAGAGAGAGACTGGGTAATATTCAGAAGAGAGAGATAGAGAGAGAGACTGGGTAATAGTCAGAAGAGAGAGAGAGAGAGAGAGAGACTGGGTAATAGTGAGAATAGAGAGAGAGAGACTGGGTAATAGTCAGAAGAGAGAGAGACTTTTTGACTTTTGGTCTTTCTTTATTGAAATATTCTCAATTCATTTAAAAATCACCCCCCACTCCTAAAATAAAAAAATAAAAAATATATCCTGTACTGCATACATGTACCATACTCATTTTTCCATCTACCACATGATACAAAATCACCATACACAAAAACCCTCTCCTACAACCGTATATCCAAAACATCTCCAAAACATCTCAAAACACCCCAGTAATACAGACAGCCCCCCCAACACACCATATCTCCTCAAACATCTCCACACATTTGATCATTTTATAGAACTCAAACTCAACCCTAAGGCGCGCAGAGACCATCCCATTAAACAGTAGTAAAGGGTCTGTTATCCCCCCACCTTTGACCCTGTTCCTCCTTGTTAGCCAAATAGCTAACTTTGCCTGAGCAAACAGAAAATTCAACAAAACACATTTTTCTTTCTCCTTACTCGAATACCTGTATCCCATTATAAATATCCCAACAGCAAAAACCACCCCCAACCTGTCACACAGACATTCCAACAGAGACATTAATGGCATTAACCTGGTGCACACAGAAAACACATGAATTACAGTTTCTTTCATTTGACAGAAAGGACACCCCTGCCCAATTCCCGGATCAACCCGTGCTAACCAGCTGTTAGTGGCCAGGGCTCAATGAAGAACCCTCCACTGGAGGTCCCCTGACCTCTTTGGTACTGGGGGTTTGTAGAGCGCCCTCCATCTAAAACCCACCATACTCTCCGCCCCACATACCCCCTGCCACTGATGTGCCTTCACTCCTGTTAGGCTCCTAATGTTCCTAACCTTAACACAGAGGTTGTAGAGGGCTTTACCTCCGACCCCCTCAAACTCCCCCAGGCTCGGAGTGATAAAATCTAACAAGTCCTCCAGACCCCCTTGCCAGTCTCCAGTCTCTGCCTTCACCTGCAGTGGCGGGAACATTGGTGGCCCCTCTCCCTTTGGCCTCTCAAACACCCCCCTTACCGGCTCAGACAGTGCCTCCTGGACCTCCTCCAGGAATCTCTCCAGCAGCCTAAGAGACGTTATTCCTGTTTGTTGCGCCAAGACCTCCGGGGTTTTCCACCCCTCCTCTCCCAGCAGTCTCAGGTCACCCAGCCTTTGTAAACCCCCTGCCATCAGTTGCCTCTGCAGGGTGGCCGACTGAACCGATCTCAAAGGGATGGCTGGGTTGTGGAAGATAGGCTCCTCCCACACCCACTGCCCAGGCTCCACACCCCCTTCTCGTGTGGGCTTTAGCAGCTGCCAGGCCCTCAGCACCGCAGAGTAAAACTCTGAGAGACCTGCTGTACTCAGCCTCTCCAGCTTCATGAGGAACAGCTGCCGGTCCAACCCTAATCCACCAGCTCTCCTCAGCAGCGCGCATGCTGGTTCCCTCCAGCCAACATCAGTGTGGTACAGCAGTCTCTGCACCGCCTTTAGTCGGAAAGCAGCCATCCTGCTCTCCAGTTCCACCAGGCCCTGTCCTCCTTCGTGGACGGTCATGTACAAAACTGCTGCCTTCAGCCAGTGATGTCCCGACCAAAAGAAGTCCACCAGCATGCGTTGCAGGTCTGCAAGCAAACCGGCGGGGGGGGTTGAGGACAGCCAGTTTATGCCACAAGGAAGATGCCACCAGGTTGTTGATTATCAGCACCCTCCCTCTATATGACACTTGGGACAGGAGCCACCTCCACCTGGCCAGTCTTGACACCACTGCCTGTGACAGCCCCTCCCAGTTCTTGCTGACCCACCTCTCCGAGCCCAGGTACACCCCCAACACTTTAAGCCCTTCACAACCCCACTGCAAACCCCCTGGAAGCAGAGGAGGAGCCCTATCCCCCCATGCCCCACATAACAGAGCTTTGCTCTTTCCCCAGTTTACCTTAGCTGATGAAGCTCCCTCGTACACCTTCAGACTGGTCTCTAGTTCCTGCATATCTTGCCCATCCCTGACCATCACAGAAACATCATCTGCATATGCTGAGACTGCTATTCCTGTCACCACATCCATGCCTGTCCAGCACACTCCCCGCAGTCTCCTGCGTAGCAGTCCTAAAAAGGCTCAATGGCTAGTGTGTACAGCTGCCCAGATAGAGGGCATCCTTGTCTAATGCCCCGTCTCACCCAGACTGGCCTACTGAGCCCCCCTCCCACCTTAACCATACATGACGCCCCAGCATACAACAGCTTCACACAGGTCACAAAACTCTTCCCAAACCCAAACACAGACATCATATTAAACAGATACTCATGATCCACTCTATCAAAAGCCTTCTCTTGATCTAAAGAGACCAGTCCAAAGTTCACATTAGAACCTCTCGACAAGTCCAACATGTCCCTAATCAAGAACAAGTTGTCGGTGATTGAGCGTCCCGGTACACAATATGTCTGTTCCTTGTGTATTATAGAGTCCAGATGGGACTTCAGTCTGTTAGAGAGGACCTTGGCAAAAATCTTGTAGTCCGCACAGAGTAATGCCACAGGCCTCCAGTTCTTAAGTTCACACAAGTCCCCTTTTTTGGGCAGGAGAGTCAGAGCCGCCTGACGGCAGCTCATCGGCAACTCTACTACCTCGACGCATTCTCGCAACATGCAAAGGAAATCCTGTCCAATTGTTCCCCAGAATTTTTTGTAAAATTCCACTGGAAGTCCATCGACCCCGGGTGCACGACCGGGGGACATCTGGCTTACTGCCTCTGCCAGTTCATGTGACAACAGAGGAATGTCCATTTCATCCCTCTGTGCCCGAGAGAGCTTAGGGAGTCCTGCGAACAAGACCTGAGCACACATAGGATCACACACTTCTGCCCTATACAATTCAGTATAAAACTCCACAGTCCGCTCCCGCATCTCCCCCACCACAGAGGTCACCCGCCCATCAGACAGCCGTAGACAATGCATACCCTTGGCTTCACTGCTCTGTCTTTCCAACCCAAAGAAGAAGGAGCTGGGAGCATCCATCTCCTTGAGCATGGAGAACCTAGCTCTTACAAGTGCTCCTTTTGCTTTAACCTGGAAAAAACTGCCCAGGTCCCTACGTAATTCGGCTAAGTTAGCCTGGAGGCCTACATTGCCTTGCCCCACCATCTCTACCTCCATCTCACTAATACACCGCTCTAGTTCCCCCAATACTCTCCTAGCCTCTGAGGATGAGAGAGCTGTGTACTGTTGACAAAAAAGCCGAATTTGCACTTTCCCCACATCCCACCATTGACTCAGAGACTCATACTCCTCTCTTCGCTGCCCCCATCTTTCCCAAAAAGTCTGGAAACCTGAGCAAAAAGTGGCATCTTGTAAGAGCTTTACATTGAACTTCCAATAAGATGCCTGCCGGGGCCCTGGTGAAATAGACAGCCGAGCCATGGTTATGTGGTGATCCGAAAACCCCACTGGGAGAATGGTAGCACCCAGCAGCCTATTGCTCTGATTCCTGGACATGTAAAAACGATCAAGTCGAGCTGCACTCACCCTAGCCCCAAAAACCTTCACCCACGTATACTGTCTTGTGTTTGGATGTTTAGTTCTCCAAACATCCACTAGGTCAAACTGATTAAAGATGTCCCTTAACACTCCCACTGACACTGAATGAGACTCTTCCCCATTTCTGTCTTTTGTAAAATCCATTGTACAGTTCCAGTCACCTCCGATCACCAGCGTCTCCTCAGGCGCTACTTGTGAGAGTTCCTGTCTAAGACTCCCAAATAGAACCCCTCTTTCTCTCCCTGTGTTAGGCGCATACACATTTATAAAGACAAAACACATGTTGTTAATTTCTGCTTTAACAACAAGCAACCTACCCCTACACACCTCCTTTGAGGAGCAAATTTTTACAGCCAGACCCGGTGCAAAAAGGACTGCCACACCTGCACTAAGATTTTTCCCATGGCTCAACACACTTGCCCCTTTCCACCAGAGCCCCCAATCAACTTCATTCACTACATCACTATGCGTCTCCTGCAGAAACAACACCTGTACTTTTTTTTGTTTTACATATTCACCCAACACACTCCTCTTTCCCGCATCTCTGGCGCCATTTATATTGAGCGAGCCTACCCGAAGTGTCTCCATAAGAATTGGGAGAAAAGCAAGCAGAGAAATAGACCAATAGCAAAGCTCAAAAAGCCCCAGTGTCAGTAAGAAATTAAACATTTAAACAGTGTCTGAAGGTAAACCTTTACGCACTGTTGTGACCCACTTCCTCAACCTAAACCGTTTCCTGGGTGAGAGGACACCATGCCCCTCATTTCTCATAGCATGTTGTACTGATCTTACAAACTTTCTAGGATCAGGAAAAAAAGCCTCAAGATTAACTTTTTTCCCCTTAGTCTCATTCAGGAACCTTGTCAGTTCTCTCAATGTGTACTTAGACCCCTCTGGTTGACTAGCTGTCAGCTCTGGGCCAATTGAAGAGGAGTCTGAAAAAAATAACTCCTCATCCTCTTCCTCAGACTCACTTTCCTCCTCATCTCTACCTCCCACCCTGACCACCTGCTCTTTCTCTCTGGTTACGGCCTCACCCACAGCAACAGGCAACATTTCCATGGTGCCTTTGTTCACACCCTTTTTGCTTTTCCTCTTGACACCCTCCTCCTCCCCCCTAATCTCTTACACTTCCCCACTATACTCTACTCATCCACTAGAATAACCTGACTAGACGCAGTATCATCTGCACCACCCTCCATAGCATAACTAGGGCCAGCCTCATCTACACCACCCTCCATAGCATGACTAGGGCCAGCCTCAGCTACACCACCCTCTATAGCATGACTAGGGCCAACCTCAGCTATACCACCCTCCATAGCATGACTAGGCCCAGCATCATCTGCACCACCCTCCATAGCATGACTAGGGCCAGCCTCAGCTACACCATCCTCCATAGCATGTCTAGGCCCAGCCTCAGCTACCCCACCATCTCTAGCCTGACTAGACCCAGCCTCTGCTTCTCCACCATCTCTAGCCTGACTAGACCCAGCCTCTGCTTCTCCACCATCTCTAGCCTGACTAGACACAGCCTCTGCTTCTCCACCATCTCTAGCCTGACTAGACCCAGCCTCTGCTTCTCCACCATCTCTAGCCTGACTAGGGCCAGCCTCAGCTACACCACCATCTCTAGACTGACTAGGCCCAGCCTCTGCTGTCTGCATCTCCTTACCCCCTGCATTTTGACCTCGATTTCCCCCACTTGCGCTTGTACCCTCACCTTTTCTATTGCCTTTATGTGGGCACGCAAAGCTCTTGTGCCCCAAATCCCCACATTCAAAACACCGTAGACTATCTGTGCTGGCAAAACCTGCATAGAGCCCCTCCCCATGCCTCACTTTAAAATGCACATTTAGCTGTTGCTCATTATTGTTCCGAAACATAAACACTTGCCTCCTGAACGAAACAACGTGCTTAACGGCATCTGCCGGAAAACCTGCTGACAGTACACGGAAACCGCTAGCAAACTTACCAAAACGACTCAACTCTTTCCTAATTTGATCATCCGTAATAAACGGGGGCAAATTTGCCACTACAACTCTTGTTGAAGGGGTAGAGACAGGTGAAATTGACACCAACACATCCCTTACAAATATTCCGCTAGCAATTAGCCTACCGACCAAATTAGCCCTTTTCATGAACACAACCACAGCTTTGTTCATTCTAGAAGCAGAATGTATAAACTCAGCTCCTACCTGTTCACCGACCGCGAGCAGAACCTCCTCCACCTTAACTCCATTCTCAGGAACACACCTGAATCCATGCTGTATCGACAGCGTCTCCTCCGCGCTAGGCTGAGAAGCCATTGCGCACACTACACCTTCCAACCCCCAGGAAAGTTACTCTGTCCTCTTCCACCCTAACTTTGAAAAGAAAAACTTTGGATACCGCTAAAAACAAATATTGCATTAACCCTCCACCATAGAAAATAACATGTAAAGAAAAGAATCAAGAAAGTTAGTTAGGATAGAGCTTCCTACACCAAACACTCAAACTCCAAAAACACCCAGCATGCACCGAGAGAGAGAGAGAGAGAGAGAGAGAGAGAGAGAGAGAGAGACTGGGTAATAGTCAGAAGAGGGAGAGAGAGAGACTGGGTAGTAGTCAGAAGAGAGAGAGAGACTGAGTAGTAGTCAGAAGAGAGAGAGAGAGACTGGGTAATAGTCAGAAGAGAGAGAGAGAGAGAGAGACTGGGTAATAGTCATAAGAGAGAGAGAGAGAGCGAGAGAGAGACTGGGAAATAGTCAGAAGAGTGAGAGAGAGAGAGTGACTGACCCAAAATTAAGGAAAGCTTTGACTTTGTACAGACTCAGCGAGCATAGCCTTGCTATTGAGAAAGGCCGCCGTAGGCAGAAATGGCTCTCAAGAAAAGACAGGCTATGTGCTTACTGCCCACAAAATGAGGTGGAAACTGAGCTGCACTTCCTATCCTCCTGCCCAATGTATGACCATATTAGAGAGACATATTTCCGTCAGATTACACAGATCCACAAAGAATTCGAAAACAAATCCAATTTTGAAAAACTCCCATATCTACTGGGTGAAATTCCACAGTGTGCCATCAAAATCAGAAAGATTTGTGACCTGTTGCCACGAGAAAAGGGCAACCAGTGAAGAACACGCACCATTGTAAATACAACCCATATCTATGCTTATTAATTTTATCTTGTGTCCTTTACCGTTTGTACATTGTAAAAACACTGTATATACATATTATATGACATTTGTAATGTCTTTATTGTTTTGAAACTTCTGTATGTTTGATGTCTACTCTTAATTTTTATTGTTTATTTCACTTTATATATTATCTACCTTACTTGCTTTGGCAATGTTAACACATGTTACTCATGCCAATAAAGCCCCCTGAATTGAAATTGAATTGAATTGAAAGAGACTGGGTAATAGTCAGAAGAGGGAGAGAGAGAGAGACTGGGTAATAGTCAGAAGAGAAAGAGAGAGACTGGGTAGTAGTCAGAAGAGAGAGAGAGAGAGGGAGACTGGGTAATAGTCAGAAGAGAGAGAGAGAGACTGGGTAATAGTCAGAAGAGGGAGAGAGAGAGAGAGAGAGAGAGAGAGAGAGAGACTGGGTAATAGTCAGAAGAGGGAGAGAGAGAGAGAGAGAGAGAGAGAGAGACTGGGTAATAGTCAGAAGAGAGAGAGAAAGACTGGGTAGTAGTCAGAAGAGAGAGAGAGACTGGGTAATAGTCAGAAGAGGGAGAGAGAGAGAGAGACTGAGTAATATTCAGAAGAGAGAGATAGAGAGAGAGACTGGGTAATAGTCAGAAGAGAGAGAGAGAGAGAGAGACTGTGTAATAGTCAGAAAAGAGAGAGAGAGAGAGACTGGGTAATATTCAGAAGAGAGAGAGAGAGACTGGGTAGTAGTCAGAAGAGAGAGAGAGAGACTGGGTAGTAGTCAGAAGAGAGAGAGAGAGACTGGGTAGTAGTCAGAAGAGAGAGAGAGAGACCGGGTAATATTCAAAAGAGGGAGAGAGAGGGAGAGACTGGGTAATAGTCAGAAGAGAGAGAGAGAGACTGTGTAGTAGTCAGAAGAGAGAGAGAGAGAGAGACTGGGTAATAGTCAAAAGAGAGAGAGAGAGACTGTGTAGTAGTCAGAAGAGAGAGAGAGAGAGAGACTGGGTAATAGTCAGAAGAGAGAGAGAGAGACTGTGTAGTAGTCAGAAGAGAGAGAGAGAGAGAGACTGGGTAATAGTCAAAAGAGAGAGAGGGAGAGAGAGAGAGGGAGAGAATGGGTAATAGTCAGAAGAGGGAGAGAGAGAGAGAGAGAGACTGGGTAGTAGTCAGAAGAGAGAGAGAGAGAGAGAGAGAGAGAGAGAGACTGGGTTATAGTCAGAAGAGAGAGAGAGACTGGGTAGTAGTCAGAAGAGAGAGAGAGAGAGAGAGAGAGACTGGGTAATAGTCAGAAGAGAGAGAGAGAGAGACTGGGTAATAGTCATAAGAGAGAGAGAGAGAGAGAGAGAGAGAGAGAGAGAGAGAGAGAGAGAGAGAGAGAGAGAGAGAGACTGGGTAATAGTCAGAAGAGGGAGAGAGAGAGAGACTGGGTAATAGTCAGAAGAGAGAGAGAGAGACTGGGTAATAGTCAGAAGAGAGAGAGAGAGAGAGACTGGGTAATAGTCAGAAGAGAGAGAGAGAGAGAGAGAGAGAGAGAGAGACTGGGTAATAGTCAGAAGAGGGAGAGAGAGAGACTGGGTAGTAGTCAGAAGAGAGAGAGAGACTGAGTAATAGTCAGAAGAGAGAGAGAGAGAGACTGGGTAATAGTCAGAAGAGAGAGAGAGAGACTGGGTAATAGTCAGAAGAGAGAGAGAGAGAGACTGGGAAATAGTCAGAAGAGTGAGAGAGACAGAGTGACTGACCCAAAATTAAGGAAATGTTTGACTTTGTACAGACTCAGCGAGCATAGCCTTGCTATTGAGAAAGGCCGCCGTATGCAGACATGGCTCTCAAGAAAAGACAGGCTATGTGCTTACTGCCCACAAAATGAGGTGGAAACTGAGCTGCACTTCCTATCCTCCTGCCCAATATATGACCATATTAGAGAGACATATTTCCGTCAGATTACACAGATCCACAAAGAATTCGAAAACAAATCCAATTTTGAGAAACTCCCATATCTACTGGGTGAAATTCCACAGTGTGCCATCAAAGCAGAAAGATTTGTGACCTGTTGCCACGAGAAAAGGGCAACCAGTGAAGAACACGCACCATTGTAAATACAACCCATATCTATGCTTATTAATTTTATCTTGTGTCCTTTACCGTTTGTACATTGTAAAAACACTGTATATACATATTATATGACATTTGTAATGTCTTTATTGTTTTGAAACTTTTGTATGTGTGATGTCTACTGTTAATTTTTATTGTTTATTTCACTTTTTTATATTCACTTTATATATTATCTACCTCACTTGCTTTGGCAATGGTAACACATGTTTCCCATGCCAATAAAGCCCTTGAATTGAATTGAATTGAGAGAGAGAGAGAGAGAGAGAGACTGGGTAAAAGTCAGAAGAGAGAGAGAGACTGGGTAATAGTCAGAAGAGATAGAGAGAGAAAGAGACTGGGTAAAAGTCAGAAGAGAGAGAGAGAGAGAGACTGGGTAACAGTCAGAAGAGCGAGAGAGAGAGAGAGAGAGACTGTGTAATAGTCAGAAGAGAGAGAGAGAGAGAGAGACTGGGTAAAAGTCAGAAGAGAGAGAGAGAGAGAGACTGGGTAAAAGTCAGAATAGAGAGAGAGAGAGAGTGGGTAAAAGTCAGAAGATAGAGAGAGATAGACTGGGTAAAAGTCAGAAGGGAGAGAGAGAGAGATAGACTGGGTAAAAGTCAGAAGAGAGAGAGAGAGAGAGAGAGAGACTGGGTAATAGTCAGAAGAGAGAGAGAGAGAGATTGGGTAAAAGTCAGAAGAGAAAGAGAGAGAGACTGGATAAAAGTCAGAAGGGAGAGAGAGAGAGATAGACTGGGTAAAAGTCAGAAGAGAGAGAGAGAGAGAGAGACTGGGTAATAGTCAGAAGAGAGAGAGAGAGAGATTGGGTAAAAGTCAGAAGAGAAAGAGAGAGAGACTGGATAAAAGTCAGAAGACAGAGAGAGGGAGAGAGAGACTGGGTAATAGTCAGAAGAGAGAGAGAGAGAGACTGGGTAAAAGTCAGAAGAGAGAGAGATAGAGACTGGGTAAAAGTCAGAATAGAGAGAGAGAGAGAGATTGGGTAAAAGTCAGAAGAGAGAGAGAGAGAGAGAGAGAGAGAGAGAGAGAGAGAGAGAGAGAGAGAGAGAGAGACTGGGTAAAAGTCAGAAGGGAGAGAGAGAGAGAACGTTTGGGTAAAAGTCAGAAGAGAGAGACAGGGATGGGGTTAGACAGGGATGCAGCTTAAGCCCCACCCTCTTCAACATATATATCAACGAACTGGCGCGGGCACTAGAAAAGTCTGCAGCACCCGGCCTCACCCTACTAGAATCTGAAGTCAAATGTCTGCTGTTTGCTGATGATCTGGTGCTTCTGTCACCAACCAAGGAGGGCCTACAGCTGCACCTAGATCTTATGCACAGATTCTGTCAGACCTGGGCCCTGACAGTAAATCTCAGTAAGACCAAAATAATGGTGTTCCAAAAAAGGTCCAGTCACCAGGACCACAAATACAAATTCCATCTAGACACTGTTGCCCTAGAGCACACAAAAAACTATACATACCTTGGCCTAAACATCAGCGCCACAGGTAACTTCCACAAAGCTGTGAACGATCTGAGCGACAAGGCAAGAAGGGCATTCTATGCCATCAAAAGGAACATAAATTTCAACATACCAATTAGGATTTGGCTAAAAATACTTGAATCAGTCATAGAGCCCATTGCCCTTTATGGTTGTGAGGTATGGGGTCCGCTCACCAACCAAGACTTTACAAAATGGGACAAACACCAAATTGAGACTCTGCATGCAGAATTCTGCAAAAATATCCTCCGTGTACAACGTAGAACACCAAATAATGCATGCAGAGCAGAATTAGGCCGATACCCACTAATTATCAAAATCCAGAAAAGAGCTGTTAAATTCTATAACCACCTAAAAGGAAGCGATTCCCAAACCTTCCACAACAAAGCCATCACCTACAGAGAGATGAACCTGGAGAAGAGTCCCCTAAGCAAGCTGGTCCTGGGGCTCTGTTCACAAACACACCCTACAGAGCCCCATGACAGCAGCACAATTAGACCCAACCAAATCATGAGAAAACAAAAAGATAATTACTTGACACATTGGAAAGAATTAACAAAAAAACAGAGCAAACTAGAATGCTATTTGGCCCTACACAGAGAGTACACAGCGGCAGAATACCTGACCACTGTGACTGACCCAAAATTAAGGAAAGCTTTGACTATGTACAGACTCAGCGAGCATAGCCTTGCTATTTAGAAAGGCCGCCGTAGGCAGACATGGCTCTCAAGAGAAGACAGGCTATGTGCTCACTGCCCACAAAATGAGGTGGAAACTGAGCTGCACTTCCTAACCTCCTGCCCAATGTATGACCATATTAGAGAGACATATTTCCCTCAGATTACACAGATCCACAAAGAATTCGAAAACAAATCCAATTTTGAAAAACTCCCATATCTACTGGGTGAAATTCCACAGTGTGCCATCAGAGCAGCAAGATTTGTGACCTGTTGCCACGAGAAAAGGGCAACCAGTGAGGAACAAACACCATTGTAAATACAACCCATATCTATGCTTATTTATTTTATCTTGTGTCCTTACCATTTGTACCTTGTAAAAACACTGTATATATATATATATATATATATAATATGACATTTGTAATGTCTTTATTGTTTTGAAACTTCTGTATGTGTGATGTCTACTGTTAATTTTTATTGTTTACCTTACTTGCTTTGGCAATGTTAACACATGTTTCCCATGCCAATAAAGCCCCTTGAATTGAATTGAATTGAGAGAGAGAGAGACTGGGTAATTATCAGAACAGAGAGAGAGAGACTGGGTAAAAGTAGTCAGAAGAGAGAGAGAGAAGAGAGAGATAGAGACTGGGTAATAGTCAGAAGAGAGAGAGAGAAAGAGAGAGAGAGAGACTGGGTAATAGTCAGAAGAGAGAGAGAGAGAGAGAGAGAGTCTGGGTAAAAGTCAGAAGAGAGAGAGAGAGAGAGACTGGGTAATAGTCAGAAGAGAGAGAGAGAGAGAGACTGGGAAAAGTCAGAAGAGAGAGAGAGAGAGAGACTGGGTAGTAGTCAGAAGAGAGAGAGAGAGAGAGAGACTGGGTAGTAGTCAGAAGAGAGAGAGAGAGAGTCTGGGTAAAAGTCAGAAGAGAGAGAGAGAGTGACTGGGAAAAGTCAGAAGAGAGAGAGAGAGAGAGAGACTGGGTAGTAGTCAGAAGAGAGAGAGAGAGAGAGAGTCTGGGTAATAGTCAGAAGAGAGAGAGAGAGAGAGACTGGGTAGTAGTCAGAAGAGAGAGAGAGAGAGAGTCTGGGTAATAGTCAGAAGAGAGAGAGAGACTGGGTAGTAGTCAGAAGAGAGAGAGAGAGAGAGACTGGGTAGTAGTCAGAAGAGAGAGAGAGAGAGAGACTGGGTAGTAGTCAGAAGAGAGAGAGAGAGAGAGAGAGAGACTGGGTAGTAGTCAGAAGAGAGAGAGAGAGAGAGACTGGGTAGTAGTCAGAAGAGAGAGAGAGAGAGAGACTGGGTAGTAGTCAGAAGAGAGAGCGAGAGAGAGACTGGGTAGTAGTCAGAAGAGAGAGAGAGAGAGAGAGAGACTGGGTAGTAGTCAGAAGAGAGAGAGAGAGAGAGAGACTGGGTAGTAGTCAGAAGAGAGAGAGAGACTGGGTAGTAGTCAGAAGAGAGAGAGAGAGAGAGACTGGGTAGTAGTCAGAAGAGAGAGCGAGAGAGAGACTGGGTAGTAGTCAGAAGAGAGAGAGAGAGAGAGAGACTGGGTAGTAGTCAGAAGAGAGAGAGAGAGAGACTGGGTAGTAGTCAGAAGAGAGAGAGAGAGAGAGACTGGGTAGTAGTCAGAAGAGAGAGAGAGAGAGAGACTGGGTAGTAGTCAGAAGAGAGAGAGAGAGAGAGTCTGGGTAGTAGTCAGAAGAGAGAGAGAGAGAGAGTCTGGGTAGTAGTCAGAAGAGAGAGAGAGAGAGAGTCTGGGTAGTAGTCAGAAGAGAGAGAGAGAGAGAGTCTGGGTAGTAGTCAGAAGAGAGAGAGAGAGAGAGTCTGGGTAGTAGTCAGAAGAGAGAGAGAGAGAGAGAGTCTGGGTAGTAGTCAGAAGAGAGAGAGAGAGAGTCTGGGTAGTAGTCAGAAGAGAGAGAGAGAGAGTCTGGGTAGTAGTCAGAAGAGAGAGAGAGAGAGAGTCTGGGTAGTAGTCAGAAGAGAGAGAGAGAGAGAGTCTGGGTAGTAGTCAGAAGAGAGAGAGAGAGAGAGTCTGGGTAGTAGTCAGAAGAGAGAGAGAGAGAGTCTGGGTAGTAGTCAGAAGAGAGAGAGAGAGAGAGTCTGGGTAGTAGTCAGAAGAGAGAGAGAGAGAGACTGGGTAGTAGTCAGAAGAGAGCGAGAGAGAGAGACTGGGTAGTAGTCAGAAGAGAGAGAGAGAGAGTCTGGGTAAAAGTCAGAAGAGAGAGAGAGAGTGACTGGGAAAAGTCAGAAGAGAGAGAGAGAGAGACTGGGTAGTAGTCAGAAGAGAGAGAGAGAGAGAGAGTCTGGGTAAAAGTCAGAAGAGAGAGAGAGAGTGACTGGGAAAAGTCAGAAGAGAGAGAGAGAGAGACTGGGTAGTAGTCAGAAGAGAGAGAGAGAGAGAGTCTGGGTAATAGTCAGAAGAGAGAGAGAGAGAGACTGGGTAGTAGTCAGAAGAGAGAGAGAGAGAGAGAGTCTGGGTAGTAGTCAGAAGAGAGAGAGAGAGAGAGACTGGGTAGTAGTCAGAAGAGAGAGAGAGAGAGAGACTGGGTAGTAGTCAGAAGAGAGAGAGAGAGAGACTGGGTAGTAGTCAGAAGAGAGAGCGAGAGAGAGACTGGGTAGTAGTCAGAAGAGAGAGAGAGAGAGAGAGAGAGTCTGGGTAGTAGTCAGAAGAGAGAGAGAGAGAGAGACTGGGTAGTAGTCAGAAGAGAGAGAGAGAGACTGGGTAGTAGTCAGAAGAGAGAGAGAGAGAGAGACTGGGTAGTAGTCAGAAGAGAGAGCGAGAGAGAGACTGGGTAGTAGTCAGAAGAGAGAGAGAGAGAGACTGGGTAGTAGTCAGAAGAGAGAGAGAGAGACTGGGTAGTAGTCAGAAGAGAGAGAGAGAGAGAGAGACTGGGTAGTAGTCAGAAGAGAGAGAGAGAGAGAGAGAGACTGGGTAGTAGTCAGAAGAGAGAGAGAGAGAGACTGGGTAGTAGTCAGAAGAGAGAGAGAGAGAGAGACTGGGTAGTAGTCAGAAGAGAGAGAGAGAGAGAGACTGGGTAGTAGTCAGAAGAGAGAGAGAGAGAGAGAGTCTGGGTAGTAGTCAGAAGAGAGAGAGAGAGAGAGAGTCTGGGTAGTAGTCAGAAGAGAGAGAGAGAGAGAGTCTGGGTAGTAGTCAGAAGAGAGAGAGAGAGTCTGGGTAGTAGTCAGAAGAGAGAGAGAGAGAGAGTCTGGGTAGTAGTCAGAAGAGAGAGAGAGAGAGAGTCTGGGTAGTAGTCAGAAGAGAGAGAGAGAGAGAGTCTGGGTAGTAGTCAGAAGAGAGAGAGAGAGAGAGTCTGGGTAGTAGTCAGAAGAGAGAGAGAGAGAGAGTCTGGGTAGTAGTCAGAAGAGAGAGAGAGAGAGTCTGGGTAGTAGTCAGAAGAGAGAGAGAGAGAGAGTCTGGGTAGTAGTCAGAAGAGAGAGAGAGAGAGTCTGGGTAGTAGTCAGAAGAGAGAGAGAGAGAGTCTGGGTAGTAGTCAGAAGAGAGAGAGAGAGAGAGTCTGGGTAGTAGTCAGAAGAGAGAGAGAGAGAGAGTCTGGGTAGTAGTCAGAAGAGAGAGAGAGAGAGACTGGGTAGTAGTCAGAAGAGAGAGAGAGAGAGAGAGTCTGGGTAGTAGTCAGAAGAGAGAGAGAGAGAGAGTCTGGGTAGTAGTCAGAAGAGAGAGAGAGAGAGTCTGGGTAGTAGTCAGAAGAGAGAGAGAGAGAGAGTCTGGGTAGTAGTCAGAAGAGAGAGAGAGAGAGAGTCTGGGTAGTAGTCAGAAGAGAGAGAGAGAGAGAGTCTGGGTAGTAGTCAGAAGAGAGAGAGAGAGAGAGAGAGAGACTGGGTAGTAGTCAGAAGAGAGAGAGAGAGAGAGTCTGGGTAGTAGTCAGAAGAGAGAGAGAGAGAGTCTGGGTAGTAGTCAGAAGAGAGAGAGAGAGAGTCTGGGTAGTAGTCAGAAGAGAGAGAGAGAGAGAGTCTGGGTAGTAGTCAGAAGAGAGAGAGAGAGAGAGTCTGGGTAAAAGTCAGAAGAAGAGAGTGACTGGGAAAAAGTCAATAAAAAATGTGGGAGAAGACGTGAGATGGATTCAGTGTCGGACCAACTGACAGTTAAAGTTTGTCTTTCCCAGGCACACCTCAGTATTCAGCAGTATAGGTTAGAATCTGGATTAATAATTCATACACCTTACAAGGCTTCTGGCTCTGACCGCCTGGCGTCTTGAAATATGAAAAGCTAAATGACAGACACGTTTCTCTGTGGTGTGGAGACATTCTATTTCTTTCTGAATGATCATCCGAATGAACTCCTCCACTGAATGGGACTTGGCTAGGGAATGTATAATGATGACAACCTGCTACTTTGAGACGGGCTGTAGAAAAGGACGGCTTCATTTAGTCATCATTTTGACAAACTGCTAAATCAGCCCACTCTCTGGTATTTCATTATTTGGACATTCATGGTTATCATCGTTTTGACAAACTACTAAATCAGTCCACTCCCTGGTACTTTTTAAAAGGACATTGATGGATATTATCATCTTTTTTTAGCATGTCATGATTTGATTTCTTGTCCTCGTTTGACTTTCAGCAGTGTTCAGCGAGAGACTGACCTTCAGCGGTGTTCAGCGAGAGACTGACTTTCAGCGGTGTTCAGAGAGAGACTGACTTTCAGCGGTGTTCAGAGAGAGACTGACCTTCAGCGGTGTTCAGCGAGAGACTGACTTTCAGCGGTGTTCAGGGAGAGACTGATCTTCAGCAGTGTTCAGCGAGAGACTGACTTTCAGCGGTGTTCAGAGAGAGACTGACTTTCAGCGGTGTTCAGAGAGAGACTGACCTTCAGCGGTGTTCAGCGAGAGACTGACTTTCAGGGTGTTCAGAGAGAGACTGATCTTCAGCGGTGTTCAGCGAGAGACTGACCTTCAGCGGTGTTCAGAGAGAAACTGACCTTCAGCGGTGTTCAGAGAGAGACTGACCTTCAGCGGTGTTCAGCGAGAGACTGACTTTCAGCGGTGTTCAGAGAGAGACTGATCTTCAGCGGTGTTCAGCGAGAGACTGACCTTCAGCGGTGTTCAGAGAGAAACTGATCTTCAGCGGTGTTCAGAGAGAGACTGACTTTTAGCAGTGTTCAGAGAGAGACTGATCTTCAGCGGTGTTCAGAGAGAGACAGACTTTTAGCGGTGTTCAGAGAGAGACTGATCTTCAGCGGTGTTCAGAGAGAGACTGACCTTCAGCAGTGTTCAGAGAGAGACTGACTTTCAGCGGTGTTCAGAGAGATACTGACTTTTGGCAATGTTCAGAGAGAGACTGATCTTCAGCGGTGTTCAGAGAGAGACTGACCTTCAGCGGTGTTCAGAGAGAGACTGACTTTCAGCGGTGTTCAGAGAGAGACTGACTTTTAGCGTTGTTCAGAGAGAGACTGACTTTTAGCGTTGTTCAGAGAGAGACTGATCTGCAGCTGTGTTCAGAGAGAGACTGACTTTCAGCGGTGTTCAGAGAGAGACTGACTTTCAGCGGTGTTCAGAGAGAGACTGTTGTATCGAGTCGTCAATCGTGCCAGACTGAAATTAACTTCACAGCGGCAGCTATCACTCCAGTACTCTGATCATAATATCAAGAGTTGAAGAGCTGCTTTGGGCTTTTGCCAAACATCAAGCTCTGTTGCTGAACTGAAGCTGAATGGTTGTTTGTTGCTGCATCCCTAGTGCGCCGGTAACACCCAGACGCTTTATGAGAGAAAGATGAGATGAGAGCAGTGCCTCTAATAAACTCGGAGGGATAATCAAAGGAATCAAACAGGCATTTCTGTAGCAAAGCTTTACTCTGCATCTTTATCACTGAGAAAGAACGACAGGCCCCCGATCTCTCCTTTATACAGACTGACACTCCTCCATTACTGAACACAGATCTGTCTCTTTGAACCAGCCTGGGACTCAGACGACTCACCAGATGCTGACATCCCCTGTTCTATGATCTGAAGATTCTCTTGTCTGCACTTTACAGCCATGAATTACATCCCAGATATCACCATATTCCCTATATAGTGCACTACTTCTGACCAGAGTCCTATGGGCCCCGGTCAAAAGCAGTGCACTAAATATGGAATAGGGTGCCATTTGTGACATAACCATGGGCTGTTTTATGATAATAGGAAAAGCAGGGCATCACCCTGAGGATAGAGCACAGCAAAACAGAGACTATGGCGCCATATTGTTCAGAGGGGAAAACATTCACAATCCACAATTCACCTTAGATTCATAAATAGTTACAACGCTATACATTTGTTAACTCAGGACTTGCTAAGTGGATGGTTATTCGGTGGATTTGAACCTTGCAATTTAGCAGGTAGTTCAAGTGACCCGAGGATAGAGAATCTGACACAAAGAGATGGATGTGTGGATGGGGGGCGTTGACCCATAGGATTGAGATCGCTTGACCTCAATTCAGCACTCCTAATAGGTACCTCCAGTGGCCACACGCACACACGCACACACACACACCCCTTATCTTCCAGCTTCACAGAGATGACCGCTCAATCAGAGTCTGACCAGCAGCATGAAGGGGCTCCATCCATCTTGATTTGTCAATCATTACAATTGATAATTACACTTGCGTACTGTCAGCCTGACAGGCTGGGTGGGGACCTGGGCAATTGCTGTGTTGATGGGTGCCAAGGTTTCCCCCTCTCCTTTCTTCCCTCCTCGTCCTCCTCCTTCTCCTTTTCATCTGGAGAAAATTGACTAGGGCTAGGCTTCACCTGCAGTCTGACCACCGACCAGAGACTGGTAAAACAATAGGGGTACTCTTTGTATTTAACTATGATGCTGGAGTGACATTTAAAAGAGCATGCGTCCCATTGTTATTGCAGAGCTATCGGGTTGAGCATGAGAACCAGGGATCAGGGAGCACCAAAGTGTGACAGTACAAATGAGGGAGAGAGGTTTTGAGGTTGCAGTCAACTAGCCTGATGACTCAAATTCCATTCTTCCTCTGCTATGTTGTTCTGTACAGACTTCAGTCTGAGGCTGCCATCGTTGAAGTCGTTTGAGGTGAAGAGGGGCACAAGGGGTGTTGTACAAAACAAAGTCATCTGTGATTGGGTCATCTCTAACCAAAGCCAATTACGATTTTTCAAACCGCCCCTCTACCAAATCAAATCAAAGTTTTTGTCACGTGTGCCACCTTACAGTGAAATGGCTCTAACCAATGTTGCGAAAAACAAGTGTGTGTGTGTGTGTGTGTGTGTGTGTGTGTGTGTGTGTGTGTGTGTGTGTGTGTGTGTGTGTGTGTGTGTGTGTGTGTGTGTGCAGGTAAGTAAAGAAATAAAACAACAGTAAAAATACATTTGAAAAAAGAGTAGCAAGGCTATATACAGACACCTGTTAGTCAGGCTTATTGAGGTGGTATGTACATGTAGGTATCATTAAAGTATCGTAGGTATCGTTAAAGTGTGTATGTAAAGTGGCTGTTCCACTGGATGTCAGAAGGTGAATTCACCAATTTGTAAGTGGCTCTGGATAAGAGCGTCTGCTAAATGACTTAAATGTAAATGTAAATGTATGTTGACCTGTTGAAAGTCGGCTACGGAGAGCGTGATCACACAGTCATTCGGAACAGCTGATGATCTCATGCATGCCTCAGTGTTGCTTGCCTCGAAGCGAGCATAGAAGTGATTTAGCTCATCTAGTATGCTCGTGTCACTGGGCAGCTTGTGGCTGTGCTTCCCTTTGTAGTCTGTAATAGTTTGCAAGCCCTGCCACATAAGACGAGCGTCGGAGCCGGTGTAGTATGATTCAATCTTAGCCCTGTATTGACCCTTTTCCTGTATGATGGTTCGTCGCAGGGCATAGCAAGATTTCTTGTAAGCTTCAGGGTTAGATTCCCGCACCTTGAAAGCAGCAGCTCTACCCTTTAGCTCAGTACGAATGTTGCATGTAAACCATGGCTTCTGGTTGGAGTATGTACTTCTGCACTTATTGATAAAGCCAGTGACTAATGTGGTGTATTCCTCAATGTCATCGGAAGAATCCCGGAACATGTCCCAGTCTGTGATAGCAAAGCAGTCCTGTAGTTTAGCATCTGCTTCATCTGACCATTTTTTTATAGACTGAGTCACTGGTGCTTCCTGCTTTATTTTTTTCTTGTAAGCAGGAATCAGGAGGATAGAGTTGTGGTCGGATTTACCAAATGGAGGGTGAGGGAGAGCTTTATATGCGTCTCTGTGTGTGGAGTACAGGTGATCTAGAATGTTTCTCCCTCTGGTTGCACATTTAACATGTTGATAGAGATTAGGTAGAACTGATTTAAGTTTCCCTGCATTACAGTCTCCGGCCACTAGGAGCGACACCTCTAGGTGAGTGGTTTCCTGTTTGCTTATTTCCTTATACAGCTGTCTGAGTGTGGTCTTAGTGCCAGCATCTGTCTGTGGTAGTAAATAAACAGCCGCGAAAAGTATAGCTGAGACCTCTCTTGGCAAGTAGTGTGGCCTGCAGTTTATCACAATATACTCTACTTCAGGCAAGCAAAATCTAGAGACTTCCTTAGATTTAGTGCACCAGCTGTTGTTTACCAATATGCACTGACCGCCCCGCCTCGTCTTACCGGAGTGTGCTTTTCTATCCTGCCGGTGCAGCGTGTATCCCGCTAGCTGAATATTCATGTCGTCGTTCAGCCAAGATTCCGTGAAGCATAGGATATTACAGTTTTTGAAGTCCCGTTGGTAGGATATTCGTGATCGTATGTCCTGTTGGTAGGATATTCGTGATCGTACCTCGTCTAGTTTATTGTCCAATGATTTGACATGGCTGTTGTAAGGAGAGGACCAAGGTGCAGCGTGGTGAGCGTACATTTTCTTTATTTTAATCAAAATGACGCCAAACAAAACAATAAACACTTCAAACACCAACCGTGACACTCAAAAGCAAAGTGCTCTAAACAAACAAAGTCAACTTACCCCAAACACAGGTGGGAAAAAGGGTACCTACATAATGATAGACAGCTGTCTCTGATTGGGATCCATACTTAGGCATCCTGCATCCTGTAGCACAAACTCAAAAAAGCTCTTGGACACTGTAAAGTACATGGAGAATAAGAGCCCCTGCTCCCAGCTTCCCACTGCACTGAGGCTAGGAAACACTGTCAACACTGATAAATCCATGATAATTGAGATTTTCAATAAGCATTTTTCGACAGCTGGCCATACTTTCCACCTGGCTAATCCTACCCTGGTCAACAGCCCTGCACCCCCCACAGCAACTTGCCCAAGCCTCCCCATTTCTCCTTCCCCCAAATCCAGATAGCCGATGTTCTGAAAGAGTTGCGTAATCTGGCCCCCTACAAATCAGCAGGGCTAGACAATCTGGACCCTCTCTTTCTAAAATTATCTGTGGCAATTGTTGCAACCCCTATTACTAGCCTGTTCAACCTCTCTTTTGTATCGTCTGAGATACCCAAAGATTGGAAGGCTGCCGCGGTCATCCCCCTCTTCAATGGGGGAGACTCTCTAGACTCAAACTGTTACAGACCTATATCTATCCAACCCTGCCTTTCTAAGGTCTTCGAAAGCCAAGTTAACAAGCAGATCACCGACCATTTTGAATCCCACCGTACCTTCTCCGCTATGCAATCTGGTTTCCGAGCTCGTCATGGTTGCATCTCAGCCACACTCAAGTTCCTAAACGATATCATGACCGCCACCAATAAGAGACAATACTTTGCAGCTGTATTCATCGACCTGGCCAAGGCTTTCAACGCTGTCAATCACCACAGTGAAATTAATAAATCAACATTCTTATCTGCAGACTCAACAGCCTTGGTTTTACAAATGACTGCCTCGTCTGGTTCACCAACTAATTCTCAGACAGAGCTCAGTGTGTCAAATCGGAGGACCTGTTGTCCGGACCCCTGGCAGTCTCTTATGGGGGTGCCACAGGGTTCAATTATCGGGCCAACTCTTTTCTCTGTATACATCAATGATGTCGCTCTTGCTGCTGGTGATTCTCTGATCCACCTCTAAACAGACGACACCATTCTTTATACTTCTGGCCCTTTTTTGGACACTGTGTTAACTACCATCCAGACGAGCTTCAATGCCATACAATTCTCCTTCCATGGCCTCCAACTGCTCTTAAAAGCAGGTAAAACTAAATGCATGCTTTTCAACCGATCGTGCCTGCACCAGCCTGCCCATCCAGCGTCACTACTTTGGATGGTTGTGACTTACAATATGTGGACAACTACAAATACCTAGGTGTCTGGTCAGATTGTAAACTCTCCTTCCAGACTGACATTAAGCATCTCCAATCCAAAATTAAATCTAGAATTGGCTTCCCATTTCACAACAAAACATTCTTCACTCATGTTGCCAAACATACCCTCATAAAACTGACTATCCTACCAATCCCTGACATCGGCGATGTAATTTACAAAATGGCCTCCAACACTCTACTCAGTAAATTGAATGCAGTCTATTACAGTGCCATCCGTTATGTCATTAAAGCCCCATATCCAACCCACCACTGCGACCTGTATGCTCTCGTTGGCTGGCCCTCGCTTCATGTTTGTCGCCAAACCCACTGGCTCCAGGTCATCTATATGTTTTTGCTAGGTAAAACCCCGCCTTATCTCAGTTCACTGGTCACCATAGCAGCACCCACCCATAGCACGTGCACCAGCAAGTAAATTTCACTGGTCACCCCCAAAGCCAATCCCTCCTTTGGCCGCCTTTTCTTCCAGTTCTCTGCTGCCAATGCCTGGAACAAATTGCAAAAATCGCTGAAGCTGGAGACTCATATCTCCCTCTCTAACTTTAAGCACCAGCTGTCAGAGCAGCTCGCAGATCACTGCACCTGTGCAGAGCCCATTTGTAAATAGCTCATCCAACTACCTCATCCCCATACCTACACAGACACACACACAGACACACACAACTACCTATACACACACGCACACACATGCTTACAATACGCACACAGACATACGGCAAACACACATGAGAAACTAAACTCTATGCCTTTGGGCTCATCCATCTAATCCTGATAATACAAGCATAAATGCGCTTGCAGTGTCTCTCTCTCTCTCTCTCTCGCTCTCTACCTCACTCTGTATCTCTCTCTCTGTGTCTCTCTCCTCTCAATTCAATTCAATTCAAGGGGCTTTATTGGCATGTGAAACATATTTTATTTTATTTATTTTTTATTTAATTTCCCCTTTTTTAACCAGGTAGGCTAGTTGAGAACAAGTTCTCATTTGCAACTGCGACATGGCCAAGATAAAGCATAGCAATTCGACACATACAACAACACAGAGTCACACATGGAATAAACAGAACATACAGTCAATAATACAGTAGAACAAAAGAAAACAAAAAGTCTATATACAGTAAGGGAATACCCCCCTGAAATGGACAAAAATGAATGGGAAAACATTGGCATAGGACAAACCATGAACACGGTGTCCAATACCACCCAATTCGGCGTTGATTCATTCAAAATATATTGCAAATGCCATATGGCAAATGCCAGTTGTAACACTTTAAAAATCCAACAGGTGGCGTGTGCGCTCCACCTTGGTTTTTCATATTGGAAATGGATCCCAAGTCAACATCCAAAAGCAAAATTATGAAAAAATGAATTTTTTGTCATATAAACATATCTTTATGTTTGAAGCCTGAAATGTGGGGGCGCAATTTCATTTTTGGATGAAAAACGTTCCCGTTTTAAACAAGATATTTTGTCACAAAAAGATGATGCTCGACTATGCATATAATTGATAATTGATAGCTTTGGAAAGAAAACACTCTGAATTTTCCAGAACTGCAAAGATATTGTCTGTGGGTGCCCTAGAACGGGAGCTACAGGCAAAACCAAGATGAAACGGCAACCAGGAAACCAGCAGGATTTTTGAGGCTCCGTTTTCCATTGTCTCCTTATATGGCCTTGAATGCGAGAGGAATGAGGCTGCCCTTTCTGTCGTTTCCCCAAGGTGTCTGCAGCATTGTGATGTATTTGTAGGCATATCATTGGAAGATTGACCATAAGAGACTACATTTTCCAGGTGTCCGCCCGGTGTCCTCTATCGAAATTGGTGCGTCTTTTTCAGCTGCTGGTATTTTTCCATGCGATTCTGAGGGGAAAGCAGGCTTCCACGAACTGCATATCAATGAAGAGATATGTGAAAAAATACCTTGAGGATTGATTCTAAACAACGTTTGCCACATTACACTCCATGCAGTTTGGCTTCAGAGCGAAACACTCCACAGAAACGGCCAACTGCTTTCTTCTGGAAAATGTGAAGTCCAAGATGGACAAAGGGGGTGCTGTTGGGGCTGTGTTTCTGGACCTAAGGAAGGCTTTTGATACTGTTAACCATGAGATTCTCATCACAAAATTGTCAAAGTTCAACTTTTCCCCTGATGCCTTGAGATGGATGAAATCATACCTTGAAGGCAGAACTCAGTGTGTCAGAGTGAGCAATGAGCTGTCGCCCTATCGTAGCTATGATGTGGGCGTGCCCCAAGGGTCAATACTGGGGCCCCTCCTGTTCAGCCTGTACATTAATGATCTGCCTTCTGTCTGTACTGGGTCTGAAGTTCAAATGTATGCAGATGATACAGTGATATATGTGCATGCAAAGAGCAAACAACAAGCTGCACAAGAACTCACTACTGTAATGGTCCAGGTTACAAAGTGGCTCAGTGACTCGTGTTTGCATCTCAATGTGAAAAAAACTGTTTGCATGTTCTTCACAAAGAGGGCAACACATGCTACTGAGCCAGATGTCTATGTGTCAGGGGAGAAGCTCAAGGTGGTATCCGATTTTAAGTACCTTGGCATCATACTTGATTCCAACCTCTCTTTTAAAAAGCATGTGAAAAAGGTAATTCAAATAACTAAATTCAACCTAGCTAATTTCCGATTTATACGAAATTGTTTGACTACAGAGGTAGCAAAACTGTACTTCAACTCTATGATACTCCCCCACTTAACATACTGCTTGACTAGTTGGGCCCAAGCTTGCTGTACAACATTAAAACCTATTCAGTCTGTCTACAAACAGGCTCTCAAAGTGCTTGATAGGAAGCCCAATAGCCATCATCATTGTCACATCCTTAGAAAGCATGAGCTCTTGAGTTGGGAAAATCTTGTGCAATACACCGACGCATGTCTTGTATTCAAGATCCTTAATGGCCTGGCTCCCCCTCCACTCAATATTTTTGTTAAACAGAAAACCCAGACATATGGCAGCAGATCCACAAGGTCTGCCATGAGAGGTGACTGTATAGTTCCCCTAAGGAAAAGCACCTTTAGTAAATCTGCATTCTCTGTGAGAGCTTCCCATGTCTGGAATACACTGCCATTAGACACACATAACTGCACCACATATTACACTTTCACAAAATGCTTGAAGACATGGCTCAAGGTCAATCAGATTTGTGAACATGGTCCCTGGCTGTGTGTTGCCGCTTTCCATGTTGTCTGTTGTCTGTAGCTTGTGAGGTGTGGAAACACTTTGTTGCTTTTATGAATTTTGTCTTGCTGCTTTTTGCTCTATGTTGCTCTGTCTGTATGCTACGTCTTGTTTTTAATAACCTGCCCAGGGACTGCGGTTGAAAATTAGCCGGCTGGCTAAAACCGGCACTTTTACTGAAACGTTGATTAATTTGCACTGTCCCTGTAAAAATAAAAATAAACTCAACAAACTCAACAATGTTTCGGTCGATATTATGGAGTTAATTCGGAAAAAGTTTGACGTTTTAGTGTCTGAATTTTCGGTTCGTTTCGGTAGCCAAATGTGATGTACAAAACGGAGAGATTTCTCCTACACAAAGATTCTTTCAGGAAAAACTGAACATTTGCTATGTAACTGAGAGTCTCCTCATTGAAAACATCCGAAGTTCTTCAGAGGTAAATGATTTTATTTATTTGGTTATCTGGTTTTTGTGAAAATGTTGCGTGCTAAATGCTACTCAAAATGCTAAACTAGCTTAGCATACTCTTACACAAATTAGTGATTTGCTATGGTTCAAAAGCATATTTTGAAAATCTGAGATGACAGTGTTGTTAAGAAAAGGCTAAGCTTGAGAGCAGGCGCATTATTTTCATTTTATTTGCGATTTTCAGAAATCGTTAACGTTGCGTTACGCTAATGAGCCTGAGGCTTTATTCACGATCCCGGATCCGGGATGGGGAGTATCAAGAAGTTAAAGTGGCTAGTGATATATTTTACATCCTTTCCCATCAATTCCCATTATTGAAGTGGCTGGAGTTGAGTCAGTGTGTTGGCAGCAGCCACTCAAAGTTAGTGGTTGCTGTTTAACCTGTTGAAACTCTGGGGGCGCTATATCATTTTTGGATAAAAAGACGTGCCCGTTTTAAGCGCAATATTTTGTCACAAAAAGATGCTCGACTATGCATATAATTGGTAGCTTTGGAAAGAAAACACTCTGACGTGTCCAGAACTGCAAAGATATTCTCTGTGCGTGCCCTAGAACGTGAGCTACAGGCAAAACCACGATGAGACGGCATCCAGGAAATGAGCAGGATTTTTGAGGCTCCGTTTTCCATTGTCTCCTTATATGGCTGTGAATGCGAGAGGAGTGAGTCTGCCCTTTCTGTTGTTTCCCCAAGGTGTCTGCAGCATTGTGACGTATTTGTAGGCATATCATTGGAAGATTGACCATAAGAGACCACATTTACCAGGTGTCCGCCCGGTGTCCTGCGCCGAAATTGGTGCGCAAAAGTCAGCTGCAAGTATTTTTCCATGGAATTCAGAGAAGAAAGCAGGCTTCCACGAACGATATATCAATGAAGAGATATGTGAAAAAACACCTTGAGGATTGATTCCAAACAACGTTTGCCATGTTTCGGTCGTTATTACGGAGTTAATTCGAAAAAAGTTTGACGTTGTTGGTGACTGAATTTTCGGTTTGTTTCGGTAGCCAAATGTGATGTACAAAATGGAGCGATTTCTCCTACACAAAGACGCTTTCAGGAAAAACTGCACATTTGCTATGTAACTGAGTCTCCTCATTGAAAACATCCGAAGCTCTTCAAAGGTAAATGATTTTATTTATTTGGTTATCTGGTTTTTGTGAAAATGTTGCGTGCTAAATGCTACTCAAAATGCTAAGCTAGCTTAGCATACTCTTACACAAATTAGTGAATTGCTATGGTTCAAAAGCATATTTTGAAAATCTGAGATGACAGTGTTGTTAAGAAAAGGCTAAGCTTGAGAGTAGGCGCATTATTTTCATTTTATTTGCGATTTTCAGAAATCGTTAACGTTGCGTTATGCTAATGAGCCTGAGGCTTTAGTCACGATCCCGGATCCGGGATGGGGAGTTTCAAGAGGTTTTAACAGTCTGATGGCCTTGAGATAGAGGCTGTTTTTCAGTCTCTCGGTCCCAGCTTTGATGCACCTGTACTGACCTCGCCTTCTGGATGATAGCGGGGTGAACAGGCAGTGGCTCGAGTGGGTGTTGTCCTTGATGATCTTTGTGGCCTTCCTGTAACATCGGGTGGTGTAGGTGTCCTGGAGGGCAGGTAGTTTGCCCCCGGTGATGCGTTGTGCAGACCTCACTACCCTCTGGAGAGCCTTACGGTTGTGGGCGGAGCAGTTGCCATACCAGGCGGTGATACAGCCCGCCAGGATGCTCTTGATTGTGCATCTGTAGAAGTTTGTGAGTGCTTTTGGTGACAAGCCAAATTTTTTCAGCCTCCTGAGGTTGAAGAGGCGCTGCTGCGCCTTCTTCACGATGCTGTCTGTGTGAGTTGACCAATTCAGTTTGTCTGTGATGTGTATGCGAGGACCTTAAAACTTACTACCCTCTCCACTACTGTTCCATCGATGTGGATAGGGGGGTGTTCCCTCTGCTGTTTCCCGAAGTCCACAATCATCTCCTTAGTTTTGTTGACATTGAGTGTGAGGTTATTGTCCTGACACCACACTCCGAGGGCCCTCACCTCCTCCCTGTAGGCCGTCTCCTCGTTGTTGGTAATCAAGCCTACCACTGTTGTGTCGTCCGCAAACTTGATGATTGAGTTGGAGGCGTGCGTTGCCGCGCAGTCGTGGGTGAACAGGGAGTACAGGAGAGGGCTCAGAACGCACCCTTGTGGGGCCCCAGTGTTGAGGATCAGCGGGGTGGAGATGTTGTTGCCTACCCTCACCACCTGGGGGCGGCCCATCAGGAAGTCCAGTACCCAGTTGCACAGGGCGTGGTCGAGGCCCAGGGTCTCGAGCTTGATGACGAGCTTGGAGGGTACTATGGTGTTAAATGCCAAGCTGTAGTCGATGAACAGCAGTCTCACATTGGTATTCCTCTTGTCCAGATGGGTTAGGGCAGTGTGCAGTGTGGTTGAGATTGCGTCATCTGTGGACCTATTTGGGCGGTAAGCAAATTGGAGTGGGTCTAGGGTGTCAGGTAGAGTGGAGGTGATATGGTCTTTGACTAGTCTCTCAAAGCACTTCATGATGACGGAAGTGAGTGCTATGGGGTGGTAGTCGTTTTGCTCAGTTACCTTAGCTTTCTTGGGAACAGGAACAATGGTGGCCCTCTTGAAGCATGTGGGAACAGCAGACTGGTATAGGGATTGATTGAATATGTCCGTAAACACACCAGCCAGCTGGTCTGCGCATGCTCTGAGGGCGCGGCTGGGGATGCCGTCTGGGCCTGCAGCCTTGCGAGGGTTAACACGTTTAAATGTTTTACTCACCTCGGCTGCAGTGAAGGAGAGACCGCATGTTTCCGTTGCAGGCCGTGTCAGTGGCACTGTATTGTCCTCAAAGTGGGCAAAAAAGTTATTTAGTCTGCCTGGGAGCAAGACATCCTGGTCCGTGACTGGGCTGGATTTATTATTATAGTCCGTGATTGACTGTAGACCCTGCCACATACCTCTTGTGTCTGAGCCGTTGAATTGAGATTCTACTTTGTCTCTATACTGACGCTTAGCTTGTTTGATAGCCTTACGGAGGGAATAGCTGCACTGTTTGTATTCAGTCATATTACCAGACACCTTGCCCTGATTAAAAGCAGTGGTTCGCGCTTTCAGTTTCACGCGAATGCTGCCATCAATCCACGGTTTCTGGTTAGGGAATGTTTTAATCGTTGCTATGGGAACGACATCTTCAACGCACGTTCTAATGAACTCGCACACCGAATCAGCGTATTCGTTGTCATTCTGACACCAAACTGATACAAACTGACGCCAAACCCACTTTTTCCAACTCATTTAGTAGCCAACTATCACATACTTCAGTTCTGGCCCAAAATTCACAACGCCTTCGGTTCAAACCATAAAAAAAACATAAAACACGTAGTTACGTTCTAGCTGCAGGTCCATTTCTTATATTATGTGTAGGCCTAGCTGAGGTGACCCCGAATCCCGAGTTTCGGCTTGATAGGTCCTTCGGTGCCCGAGTAAAACCCTAATTGGTGCTGAAAATCCACTTTTTTCCATGCCTTGCAATGGGGTCCTTGAATGAGCTATCGGACAGAAACGTTGGGGTCCGTCTCTATGGGCCGAGCCGGTTTCAATGCACCTAGTCTTGTGTCTCTGAGAATTTTCTAAATGTCGACATTTTCGTAATGGTCAAAATGAATTGAAGTCATTGCAAATGTACGAGGCTGTTTCTCGGTCCGAGAACCTTCTAGAGCCACCTAACTCACCACACACTATCGACCTGAGGTATAGAACAGGTTTCTAAAGTTTCGGAACGCTAGGTCTGACGGTTCTTTTTTAGCTCGAACAAAGCTAACTATTGCAGGCACTGTCAGTCTCTACTCACCCCAATACGTCCCTCCTTCCAAGTTGTGTGTCTGTGTGATTTAGTTTTCCTTTGAATTTTTATGGGAAAAATTATTGATTGATAGTTCATGGGGGTTGCCTAATCACACATATGAAGTTTTGGACAGATCTGATTTTTTTAACCCTTCAAAACAGCCCCTGAGACACTAATTATGGCACTTCCAGTTGGCACAGGAAGCTATAAGTCAACACATATCCTCATCGGGGTATGCTTTTACAGAATCCTGAGTTTTAAGTCTTTACGTTAAGAATTGACTGATTTACACAGGGTTGAATGCACTATGTCTATAAAACTGCAGGCAGGTTATGGATATACACTTTTAGGGTGATTTTAACCACTTCCGGTTGGTCCAGGAAGCTTAGAATCAACACAGGTAGACCTCATACTATCCTGATGGACTGTCTTAGAAGACACGTTCATACGGCATTCATAACCCATATAGGCTTCAGGTTGAATTTAGGGGTGCAGGCAATGTATTCCTATGGGGAGAGAAGTCAATGCAAACTGTTTGATGTAAACACCTTCTTTTAACTGTTAAGGGTTAATGCCACATGGTCAAGGTTAGGCTTGCATGGATCGGGAGGACCTTAGCAACGTACCTGAGGTAGACTTTTGTCTCTCACCCTAACGGTTCTCTCACTGTCACCCAAAAGCAAATGACGTTGTGGGGCAGGCTTCATTCTGGGCCTACTTTTCTAATGGTCGCTGCGCTTAGACCGAGCGAGCTACGGTCAAGCGGGATATCTCGTTGAACTCGGCACGGCCTAGGGATTATGGTAATGCCATTGCCTGCTCTCTGTGTCTTTAAGCACCGCACTTTGTCACTCCATCCTTGCTGTGTGTGTGTGTGAGAGCTTTTCTTTGACATCTGTTTGGTTAGAAATGACTGATTTACAGTTCAGGAGGGTTACCTAGTCACACATATGAAGTTTTGGAAAGATGTGACTTTTTAACCCTTCAAAACAGACAGTGTGACCCAATTAAAGGCACTTCCGGTTGGCACAGGAAGCTATAAATATACTCATATCCTGATTGGGGTATGCCTTTACAGAATCCTGAGTTTTAAGTCTTTACATTAAGAACTGAGTTATTTACGGAGGGTTTAGTGAGCGTGTGTTATTTCAGAAAATCATAGAAAATCACAGAAACCTCGCAGAGCCCCGCAGCACACTTTAAAAAGATTTGTATGAACACCCTGCAACTGGATCTGTAACTGTTGAAAAAAACCACCTATCTTTGAACATCACCAATCTGTCATTGTACGATTTCTCTTAAATGACGATAGATAAATGGCAGATTATTTTTATTGACACCGGAGGCTCCTTGACTTTGACGTGAAGTGGAAAAATAATTTCTCTATTTTCATTTTGGACCTTTAATCCCAGAGAAATGGCCATAACTCAAAAAACGTTGAGGCCTAGACGCCATCTTGTTCGGGGCCAACTGCCCATTATGCCAAACCTAAATAAATAAATAAATAAATACCAGTATGGGGATAGGTAGGTAGATAGATCGGCTGTTTAGAGATGGGCTATGTACAGGTGCAGTGATCTGTAAGCTGCTCTGACAGCTGGTACTTAAAGCTAGTGAGGGAGATGTGAGTCTCCAGCTTCAGAGATTTTTACAATTCGTTCCAGTCATGGGCAGCAGAGAACTGGAAGGAAAGATGACCAAAGGAGGTATTGGCTTTGGGGGTGATCGGTGAGATATACCTGCTGAAGCACGTGCTATGAGTGGGTGCTGCTATGGTGACCAGTGAGCTGAGATAAGGTGGGGCTTTACCTAGCAGAGACTTGTAGATAACCTGTATCCAGTGGGTTTGGCAACGAGTATGAAGCGAGTGCCAACTAACGAGAGTGTACAGGTCGCAATTGTGGGTAGTGTATGAGGCTTTGGTGACAAAACGGATGGCACTGTGATAGTGTAACGGCTTTCTTCTACGTCCTTCTCTGACGAAGAGGTGGAATAAGGATCGGACCAAAATGCAACGTGGTTCGTTCGATACATCTTTAATTATGACGAAACACGAACAATACAAAACAACAAACGTCGAAAACCGAAACAGCCCTGACTGTTGCAACAAACACAGAGACAGGAATAATCACCCACAAACACACAGTGAAACCCAGGCTACCTAAATAGGGTTCCCAATCAGAGACAATGATAATCACCTGACTCTGATTGAGAACCGCCTCAGGCAGCCATGGACTAATCTATACACCCCACACAACCCCAAGACGAAACACACTACAAATAAACCCATGTCACACCCTGGCCTGACTCAATAAATGAAGGTAACATAATAAATATAGACCAGGGCGTAACAGAACCCCCCCCCCCTAAGGTGTGGACTCCCGGACAATAGAAGGGTCCGGGTGGGCGCCTGTCCATGGCGGCGGCTCCGGCTCGGGACGTGGAACCCACTCTATGAATGTCTTAGTCCCCCTCCTCGCGTCCTAGGATTGTCCACCCTCGCCGCCGACTATGGCCTAGTAGTCCTCACCCAGAACCCCACTGGACTGAGGGGCAGCTCGGGACAGAGGGGCAGCTCGGGACAGAGGGGCAGCTCGGGGCAGCTCGGGACAGAGAGGCAGCTCGGGACAGAGGGGCAGCTCGGGACAGAGGAAGCCCAGCACTGAGAGGAAGCCCAGCCAGGCAGTTGAATCCGGCAGATCCTGGCTGGCTGGCAGTTCTGGCAGATCCTGGCTGACTGGCGGATCTGGAAGAGTCTGGTTGACTAGCGGATCTGGAAGAGTCTGGCTGACTGGCAGATCTGGAAGAGTCTGGCTGACTGGCGGATCCTGGCAGACTGACGGCTCTGGCTGCTTCATGCTGACTGACGGCTCTGGCTGCTCCATGCAGATTGACAGCTCTGGCGGCTTCTTGCAGACTGGCAGCTCCTTGCAGACTGGCAGCTCCTTGCAGACTGGCAGCTCCATGCAGACTGGCAGCTCCATGCAGACTGGCAGCTCTGGCTGCTCCAAGCAGACTGACAGCTCTGGCTGCTCCATGCAGACTGACAGCTCTGGCTGCTCCATGCAGACTGGCAGCTCTGGCTGCTCCATGCAGACTGGCAGCTCTGGCTGCTCCATGCAGACTGGCAGCTCTGGCTGCTCCATGCAGACTGACAGCTCTGGCTGCTCCATGCAGACTGGCAGCTCTGGCTGCTCCATGCAGACTGGCAGCTCTGGCTGCTCCATGCAGACTGGCAGCTCTGGCTGCTCCATGCAGACTGGCAGCTCTGGCTGCTCCAAGCAGACTGACAGCTCTGGCTGCTCCATGCAGACTGACAGCTCTGGCTGCTCCATGCAGACTGGCAGCTCTGGCTGCTCCATGCAGACTGGCAGCTCTGGCTGCTCCATGCAGACTGGCAGCTCTGGCTGCTCCATGCAGACTGACAGCTCTGGCTGCTCCATGCAGACTGGCAGCTCTGGCTGCTCCATGCAGACTGGCAGCTCTGGCTGCTCCATGCAGACTGGCAGCTCTGGCTGCTCCATGCAGACTGGCAGCTCTGGCTGCGTTAAACGGGCAGGAGATTCCGGCAACGCTGTAGAGGCGGAAGGCTCTGGCAGCGCTAAACAGGCGGGAGACTCCGGCAGCGCAGGATAGGAGGAAGGCTCCAACAGCGCTGAACAGGCGGGAGGCTCCGGCAGCGCAGGAGAGGCGAGGCGCACTCCAGGCCTGATGCGTGGTGCTGGCACTGATGGTACTGGGCCGAGGACACGCAAAAGCCTGGTGCGGGGAGCTGCCACCGGAGGGCTGGTGTGTGGAGGTGGCACAGGATGGGCTTGACCATGAAGGCGTACTGGAGATCTTGAGAGCAGTGTTGGCATAGGACGTGCAAGGCTAGGGATGTGCACAGGAGGCCTGGTGCGTGAGGCTGGCACCAACTTCACCAGCCGACTAACACGCACCTCAGGACGAGTATGGAGCACTGACCCAGGTGCCATCAAATCCCTGACACGTTCCGTTGGGCGAATTCCATGCAAAAAGCACCAACACAGCAACTCCCTCATTTCTCTCTCCTCCAATTTCCCCATTAACTCCTTCACAGTCTCTGCTTCGCTCACCTCCAACACCGGTTCGGTTCTCCTCCTTGGCTCCTCACGATAAACAGGGAGAGTGAGCTCAGGTCTGACTCCTGACTCTGCCACACTCTCCCTGAGCCACCCCCCAAGACATTTTTGGGGGTGACTCTCGGGCTTCCATCCATGTTGCCGCGCTGCCTCCTCATACCAGCGCCTCTCAGCTCTCTCCGCCTCCAGTTCTTCTTTGGGGTGGCGATATTCTCCAGGCTGATTCCAGGGTCCTTCTCTGAACAATTTCTCCTCCCAATTCCAAAAGTCCTGTGATCGCTGTTGCTGCCTTTGTTGCTTCTCCTGTGGCTCCTGCCCGTTGACACGTTGCTTGGTCCGTTTGTGGTGGGTGATTCTGTAACGGCTTTCTTCTACCTCCTTCTCTGACGAAGAGGTGGAATAAGGATCGGACCAAAATGCAACGTGGTTCGTTCGATACATCTTTAATTATGACGAAACACGAACAATACAAAACAACAAACGTCGAAAACCGAAACAGCCCTGACTGGTGCAACAAACACAGAGACAGGAACAATCACCCACAAACACACAGTGAAACCCAGGCTACCTAAATAGGGTTCCCAATCAGAGACAACGATAATCACCTGACTCTGATTGAGAACCGCCTCAGGCAGCCATGGACTAATCTATACACCCCACACAACCCCAAGACGAAACACACTACAAATAAACCCATGTCACACCCTGGCCTGACTCAATAAATGAAGATAACATAATAAATATAGACCAGGGCGTGACAGATAGACTGCATCCAGTTTGTTGAGTAGAGTGTTGGAGGCTATTTTATAGATGACATCACCGAAGTCGAGGATCGGTAGGATGGTCAGTTTTACGAGGGTATATTTGGCAGCATGAGTAAAGGATGCTTCGTTGCAATATAGGAAGCCAATTCTAGATTTAATTTTGGATTGGAGATGCTTAATGTGAATCTGGAAGGAGAGTTTACAGTCTAACCAGACACCCAGGTATTTATAATTGTCCACGTATTCTAAGTCAGAGCCGTCCAGAGTAGTGATGCTGGACGGGGAGCAGGTGCGGGCAGTGATCGATTGAATAGCATGCATTTAGTTTTACTTGCGTTTAAGAGCATTTGGAGGCCGCGGAAGGAGAGTTGTATGGCATTGACACTCGTCTGGAGGTTAGTTAACACAGTGTCCAAGAAGGGGCCAGAAGTATACAGAATGGTGTCGTCTGCGTAGAGGTGGATCAGAGAATCACCAGCAGCAAGAGCAACATCATTGATGTATACAGAAAAGAGAGTTAGCCCGAGATTTGAACCCTGTGGCACACCCATAGAGACTGTCAGAAATCCGGACAACAGTCCTTCCGATTTGACACACTGAACTCTATCAGAGAAGTAGTTGGTAAACCAGGCGAGGCATTCATTTGAGAAACCAAGGCTGTCCAGTCTCCCAATAAGAATGTTGTGATTGACAGAGTCAAAAGCCTTGTGCAGATCGATGAATATGGCTGCACCGTAATGTCTCTTATCGATGGCGGTTATGATGTCGTTTAGAACATTCAGCATGACTGAGGTGCACATATGACCAGCTCTGAATCCAGATTGCATAGCAGAGAAGGTATGATGGGATTCAAAATGGTCAGTAATCTGTTTGTTAACTTGGCTTTCGAAGACCTTAGAAAGACAGGGTAGGATAGATATAGGTCTGTAGCAGTTTGGGTCTAGAGTGTCACCCCTTTTGAAGAGGGGGATGACCGCGGCAGCTTTCCAATCTTTGGGAATCTCAGACGATGCGAAAGAGAGGTTGAACAGGCTAGTAATAGGGGTTGGAACAATTTTGGCAGAACATTTTAGAAAGAGAGGGTCCAGATAGTCTAGCCAGGCTAATTTGTAGGGGTCCAGATTTTGTAGCTCTTTCAGAACATCAGCTATCTGGATTTGGGTAAAGGAAAAATGGTGGGGGCTTTGGCGGGTTGCTGTGGAGGGTGCCGCGCAGTTGACCGGGGTAGGGGTAGCCATGTGCAAAGCATGGCCAGCCTTAGAGAAATGCTTATTGAAATTCTCAATTATAATGGATTTATCGGTGGTGACAGTGTTTCCTAGCCTCAGAGCAGTGGGCAGCTGGGAGGAGGTGCTCTTATTCTCCATGTACTTTACAGTGTCCCGGAACTTTTTTGAGTTCTTTTTATTTATTTCACCTTTATTTAACCAGGTAGGCAAGTTGAGAACAAGTTCTCATTTACAATTGCGACCTGTCCAGGATAAAGCAAAGCAGTTCGACACATACAACGACACACATGGAGTAAAACAAACATACAGTCAATAATACAGTATAAACAAGTCTATATATGATGTGAGCAAATGAGGTGAGATAAGGGAGGTAAAGGCAAAAAAAGGCCATGGTGGCAAAGTAAATACAATATAGCAAGTAAAACACTGGAATGGTAGATTTGCAATGGAAGAATGTGCAAAGTAGAAATAAAAATAATAGGGTGCAAAGGAGCAAAATAAAAAAATTAATTAAATACAGTAGGGAAAGAGGGGGATGACCGCAGCTGCTTTGCAATCTTTGGGGATCTCAGACAACGCGAAAGAGAGGTTGAACAGGCTATTAATAGGGTTGGCAAGTACTACAGGATGCAAATTTCTGTTTAAAAAATCTTGCCTTAGCTTTTCTAACTGCCTGTGTTCATAACTTCCCTGAAAAGTTGCATATCACAGGGGCTATTTGATGCTAATGCAGAACGCCACATGATGTTTTTGTGCTGGTCAAGGGCAGACCGGTCTGGAGTGAACCAAGGACTATATCTATTCCTAGTTCTACATTTTTTGAGAGGGGCATCCTTATTTAAGATGGCGAGGAAAGGACTTTTACATAATAGCCAGGCATCATCTACTGCCGGGATGAGGTCAATGTTATTCCAGGATACCCCGGCCAGGTCGATTAGAAAGGTCTGCTCGCTGAAGTGATTTAGGGAGCGTTTGACAGTGATGAGGGGTGGTCGTTTGGTCGCAGACCCTTTACGGATGCAGGCAATGAGGCAGTGATCGCTGAGATATTAATTGAAAACAGCAGAGCTGTATTTGGAGGGTGAATTCGTTAGGATGACATCTATGAGGGTGTCCGTGTTTACGGATTTGGGGTTGTACCTGGTAGGTTCATTGATAATTTGTGTGAGATTGAGGGCATCAAGCTTAGTTTGTAGGATTGCCGGGGTGTTAAGCCTGTCCCAGTTTAGGTCACCGAGTAGCACGAGCTCAGAAGATAGACGGGGGGCAATCAATTCACATATGGTATCGAGGGCACAGCTGGGGGCAGAGGGAAGTCTATAGCAAGCGGCAACAGTGAGAGACTTGTTTCCAGAAAGGTGAAGTAGAAGCTCAAATTGTTTGGGTACAGACTTAGATAGTAATACAGAACTCTGCAGTCTCTAGTGATGTTTAAACCAGGTGATGCCATCGCATATGTAGGAGGTGGAACAACATGGTTGGTTAAGGCATATTGAGCAGTCGTGGAAGTCAGAGGTCGTGGTCGATTGACCAGTCGTGGAATTAGTAGGGTTCCAAGTAGCTCTAGGTAGCTAGCAGGCCTAGATGGTTAGCATAATGGGCCTTCAGCGGGCGTCGCGCCCGAGGGGCCTGTTGGAGTCCTCGGGCAGATTATATTGACAGTGCCAAAGCAAGTGAGGTAGATAATATACAAAAGTGAAATAAACAATAAAAATGAACAGTAAATATTACACTTACAGAAATTCCAAAATAATGATTTAGTCATTACAAATGTCATAGTATGTATATATACAGTGTTGTAACGATGTACAAATGGTTAAAGTGCAAAAGGGAAAATAAATAAGCATAAATGTGGGTTGTATTTACAATGGTGTTTGTTCATCACTGGTTGACCTTTTCTTGTGGCAACAGGTCACAAATCTTGCTGCTGTGATGGCAAATTGGTATTTCACCCAGTAGATATGGGACTTTATCAAAATTTGTTTTCAAATTCTTTGAGGATCTGTGTAATCTGAGGGAAATATGTGTCTCTAGTATTGTCATACAGTTGGCAGGAGTCTAGAAAGTGCAACTCAGTTTCCACCTCATTTTGTGTGTAGTGTGCACATAGCCTGTCTTCTCTTTTGAGATCCAGGTCTGCCTACGGCAGCCTCTCTCAATAGCAAGGCTATGCTCACTGAGTCTGTACATAATCAAAGCTTTCCTTCATTTTGGGTCAGTCACTGTGGTCAGGTATTCTGTCACTGTGTACTCTCTGTTTAGGGGCAAACATGCATTCCAGTTTGCTCTGTTTTTTTTGGTAAATTCCTTCCACTTTGTCATGTAATTATCTTTTTTTGTTTTCTCATGATTTGGTTGGGTGTAATTGTGTTGCTGTCCTGGGGCTCTGTGGGGTGTGTTTGTGCTTCTGAACAACATCCCAGGACCAGCTTGCTTAGTGGACTCTTCTCCATGTTCATCTCTCTGTAGGTGATGGCTTTGTTATGGAAGGTTTGAGAATCGCTTCCTTTTAGGTGGTTGTAGAATTTAACGTCTCTTTTCTGGATCTTGATAATCAGCATGTATCGGCCTAATTCTGCTCTCCATCAATTATGTGGGGTTCTCTCTCTCTCTCTCTCTCTCTCTCTCTCTCTCTGTCTCTCTCTGTCTCATTTTATGAATGTTTTGTGTATTTATTAGGGCTCCCCATTAGTTGATTCCAAGGCACTTTAATTACACATAAAACAGTACATCATATAACATTATTATACCACTACATATCTACAATACAAAATGTATAATCCCACCAATATTACAATGTACCTGTTTGTAGAGTGCGTGTGCTAACAGATAACTGAACAGTTTTTTATAGGTGTGTGTGTATATGTGTGTGTGTATGCTTGCTTGTGTGCGCACGTAAGACTCTATAAAAATAGTTCTGCTTCATTCCTCAAAACCTCATCTCTCACAGTGAAGCTTTTAACTCTACGTGGCGTTTTGAGGGTTATACTCTTTTAGCTGTCCCTGGAAGAGGACTGTATGTGTGGATAATCAAATCCATAGCTGTCCTGTATTGAATGGGCTATTTCTCAACCTCCCTATCACACCCATTTACCATACATCTGTCCCTCAACAACTGTATTTGCAATTGACTTTCAGTCAAATCTATTCTGAGAGATGCTTGAATATTGGATATGGATGTGTTTCTACCTGGTGCTGACTGACTGAATCCCAGCTTGGACTAGGACTTGGACTCGGACTTGGACTCGGACTTGGAATAGGACTTGGACTAGGACTAGGACTTAGACTTGGACTAGGACTTGGATTAGGACTTGGACTAGGACTTGGAATAGGACTAGGACTAGGACTTAGACTTGGACTAGGACTTGGACTCGGACTTGGAATAGGACTTGGACTAGGACTAGGACTTAGACTTGGACTAGGACTAGGACTTGGAATAGGACTTGGATTTGGACTAGGACTAGGACTTAGACTTGGACTAGGACTTGGATTAGGACTTGGAATAGGACTTGGACTAGGACTAGGACTTAGACTTGGACTAGGACTTGGACTCGGACTTGGAATAGGACTTGGACTAGGACTAGGATTAGACTTGGACTAGGACTTGGACTTGGAATAGGACTTGGACTTGGACTAGGAATAGGACTTAGACTTGGACTAGGAGTTGGACTAGGACTTGGACTAGGACTAGGACTTGGACTAGGACTAGGACTAGGTGATATGACCTACGTTTTTCAAACTCATGGACAATTTAAAAAAATATTTTCTCAAAATAAACTTTCTTGTAAGCTGCATTTCAAACAGTCAGCAATAATCGAATGAATTCAGGGTTTGTGAAATTATACCTCGTCTGAATATAAGCCTTCCACAACCATAAGACTTTCTAATAATATAATTATTTCATCAAAATAGTTTAACCTGCTTTTTTGCATTAGTCACTGATCTGGCTTTCAAGTCTGTCTAGGAAAATACCATCTTGATACACATTTTACCAGAACCATGCATAATGCACATTCACTAATAATGACCAACTTCATGTAGAAAGCATTATAGAAAATGAACACAGGTCTCATAAACAATCTCTCAAGCACAAGCCCATGTGCTTGTGAGTTGCCAGCTAATACTTAGATTTAAAGTCTAGCTAACTTGGATCTATATGCTAGCTAACAAGATAGAACAGTTGAACTGTTATGGACTCCGTCTCCAACTGTTTGATCAGCATGCTTGCCTCTCAACGTTGTTCAAATGTTATAATCAATTGGCTTACCTTATTTCTCAGAATGAGAACGAGTTGCCAATTCCTTATATAATAGTTTTTTATGTCTATTGCACATTTATAAAACACAGACTAAACAATTAGTATAACTAGTATAACTGCACGCAACAGAAACGGAGCATTCATTTTCCATAATCAATGTTCATTGATACTCCTGTTTTAGTAGTATCTGCTCTGCACACAATTTGAGGAGTTGAGACGTAAAAGGGTATCGTTAGAGAGGTTAGCTTCAGTAAAAACAGTAAAACAATGTCTCAATGTGTTTTGGTGTCCATAGGACCCATTCTGACCCAAAATTTAAATGGAAATAATGAGTTGAAAGATGCTTGTTGAAAGAGAGAAAGAAATCTTGTTGTTGTGAGTGGCAGGGGGAGGGGCTTGGTGTGTGTGTGGAGGAGGGGCTTGGTGTGTGTAGATTAGAGGCTTGTGGGGGGGAAGGACGGGCTAGGTGTGTGTGAAGGAGTGGCTTGGTATATGTGAGTGAGTGGCTTGGTGTGTGTGTGTTGGAGAGGCTTGGTATATGTGAGGGAGGGGCTTGGTACATGTGAGGGAGGGGCTTGGTGTGTGTGTGAGAGAGAGGCTCGGTGTGTGTGAGGGAGGGGCTTGGTGTGTGTGAGGGAGGGGCTTGGTGTGTGTGAGGGAGGGGCTTGGTGTGTATGATGGAGGTGCTTGGTGTGTGTGATGGAGGTGCTTGGTGTGTGTGAGGGAGGGGCTTGGTATATGTGAGGGAGGGGCTTGGTATGTGTGAAGGAGGGGCTTGGTGTGTGTGTAAATGGGAAGGTGGAGACGGAGTGAAGGAGACTTGACCAAAAAGACAACATGAGAACAAGCAGACATAAACTCTCAGAAAAAAGGAAATACAACTTGATTCTTCCGATATAGACATTTGGGATATGGCCCAAAAACATACATTGGAATGAATCTTATTAATTGGGTCCTTCCCAAGATGGCATACTAGTCGGACGTGTGTGTTTGTCCTTGTCTTATTCCGTGTCTTATCCCATACCCAATGTGGTACGGATCTGCTTTTTTTATTCCTTAAAACTGGAACCTCCATCAGGAGCTAGCCAGCTAACTAGCTACTAGTCTTTGTTAGCTACGGATAGCGGTCTCCACCTTTAGCTCGGTCACCAGCCAGCCTTAGCTTGGACAATACCTGCCAGTCTGCACAGCGCGATATCAACCCAGATCATATCGGACTGCTTCTCTCTACCACACCACCAGATCCCTGCCACTCTGGATCATTACACCGGATCATTGCAGCTAGTTAGCTGCAAACAAGTGGCTACTGTTAGCTAACGTCTCTGACCCGAAGCAAGCACGAGCTAGGCCCATATACCAGCTAATTCTGTGGCTACAATACCTATTTTGCCAGTTGGCTTGGACCCTTTTACCCCGGCAATCCATCACGACTGGACTGCCAACGTGATTGCCCGATGTGGTCTCAACAGGCTATTCTGTTACGATGTTGCCGAAGGACCATCTGCAAGCCCCGGCCCACTATCTTTCTGAACGCTGTGTCTCCTGCTCGCCTAGCATATTTGTGATTACCGAACGGCACCCTGACTCACCTATTGCTGCTCTTTTGACCCTATGATCACTCGGCTACACAACTGATGCCCCCTGGAATGTTTCAATAACATTTTGTCTACCTGTCGGCCCCAGCCTTGAACTCAGGTCCTGTATGTACCTACCTCACCCGCTCTGCCCATTCATCGCCATTTACCCGTTGTTGTCTTAGCTCTCCTGATCAACACTGTGATTGCTTTATGCCTCCTTCTAATGTCAATATGCCTTGTCTACTGCTGTCTTGGCTAGTTCTTATTGTTTTATTTCACTGTATAGCCCTCCGTCCCACTCAACATGCCTTAGATAGCTCCTTTGTCCCCCCCCACACATATGCGGAGACCTCACCTGGCTTAAATGGTGCCTCAAGAGACAATACCTCTCTCATCGTCGCTCGACGCCTAGGTTTCCACTGTACTGACATTCTTCCATACCCTTCTCTGTACATTATGCCCTGAATCTATTCTAGCATGCCCATAAATCTAATTCTTTTTTTCTCTGTTCCCAATGCACTAGACAACCAGTTCTTATAGCTATTAGCCGTACCCTTATCCTACTCCTCCTCGGGTCCTCTGGTGATATAGAGGTTAACCCAAGCCCTGTAGTCCCCAGTTTCTCTCCTATACCCCAGGCGGTATAATTTGTTGACTTATGTAACTGTAAAAGCCTTGGTTTCATGCATGTTAACATCAGGAAGGTTTCCTAAGTTTGTTTTATTCACTGGTATAGCACACTCCGCAAAACCTGATGCCCTAGCTGTGTCTGAATCCTGGCTTTGGAAGGCCACCAAAGATTCTGAAATTTCCATCCCTAACATTTTCCGACAAGATATAGTTGCAATCAACTGCAGAGTTAGTCTGCAGAGTTCTGCCATGCTATTCAGGTCTGTGCCCAAACAGTTCGAGCTTCTACTTTTAAAAATCCACCTTTCCAGAAACAAGTCTCTCACTCTTGTCGCTTGTTATAGACCCCTCTCAGCCCCCAGCTGTGCCCTGGACATCATATGGGAATTAATTGCCCCCAATTTATCTTCAGAGTTTGTACTGTTAGGTTATCAAAACTGGGATATGCTTAACACCCCGGCGTCCTACAATCTAAGCTAGTACCCTCAAACTCAGACAAATTATCAATGAACCTAACAGGTACAACCCCAAATCCGTAAACACGGGCACCCTCATAGATATCAACCTAACCAACCTGCCCTCCAAATACACCTCTGCTGTCTTCAACCAGGATCTCAGCGATTGCTGCCTCATTGCCTGTGTCCGTAATGGGTCCGCTGTCAAACGACCACCCCTCATCACTGTCAAACGCTCCCTAAATCACTTCAGCGAGCAGGCCTTTCTAATCGACCTGGCCCGGGTATCCTGGAAGGATATTGACCTCATTCCGTCAGTAGAGGATGCCTGGTTATTCTTTAAAAGTGCTTTCCTCACCATCTTAAGTAAGCATGCCCCATAAAAAATGAACTAACAACAGATATAGCCCTTGGTTCACTCCAGACTTTACTGCTCTTGACCAGCACAAAAATATTCTGTGGCGTACTGCATTAGCATGTACACCCTGCGATATACAACTTGCCAGGGAAGTTAAGAACCAATGTACACAGGCAGTTAGGAAAGCAAAGGCTAGCTTTTTCAAACAGAAATTTGCATCCTGTAGCACAAACTCTATAAAGTTCTGGGACACTGTAAAGTCCATGGAGAATAATTGGACCTCCTCCCAGCTACCCACTGCACCTAGGCTAGGAAACACAGTCACCACCAATGAATCTACGATAATTGAGAATTTCAAGAAGCATTTTTCTACAGCATGCCATGCTTTCCACCAAACTATCCCTACCCCGTCCAACAGCTCTGCACCCCCCAAAGGAACTTGCCCAAGCCTCTCCCACTTCTCCTTCACCCAAATCTAGATATATCATAACCGCCATCGATAAGAGACAGTACTGTGCTGCCATCTTCAACGACCTGGCCAAGGCTTTTGACTCTGTCATTCACCGCATTCTTATCGGCAGACTCAACAGCCTTGTTTTCTCAAATGACTGCCTCGCCTGGTTCAGCAACTACTTCTAAGATAGATTTCATTGTTTCAAATCGGAGGGCCGGTTGTCCGGACGTCTGGCAGTCTCTATGGGGGTGCCACAGGGTTCAATTCTCGGGCCAACTCTTTTCTCTGTATATATCAATGATGTCACTCTTGCTGCTGGTGATTCTATGATCCACCTCTACGCAGACAACACCATTCTGTATACTTCTGTCCCTTCTTTGGACACTGTGTTAATAATTATCCTGTTTGAGATCGAGCTACTTTTTTCAATATTCTGTTAAAAATCGCGCAACATTTCAACGTCCTGCTACTCATGCCAGGAATATAGTATATGCATATGATTAGTATGTGTGCATAGAAAACACTCTGACTATGACATAATAGTCTGTGACTATAACAGAATGAGTTCCGTTGTCAAAATCACAAGAAAACCTGGTCACTAAATCGAAGAAGAAAAAATCAATCCGCCAGTGTTTGTATTGTCTATGGCTTTTCATAAATGATGGGACTGTGGTTGCAATTCCTACAGATTCCACACGATGACGCCAGTGTTGTGATTTCCAGGCCCATTTATTCTTTGTCTAATCACTGAATACCACAACCGGTCTTCAGATGTGCACCCAAAAAATATCTTGGCTCGAAATTGCACTTCGTTTTCTAAACTTCTAGTTATTGAATACAGAACGCTCTGTGATCAATTTGATCGTTTATTAACGTTTACTAATACCTAAACTTGGATTACAGAAGTAGGTTGAAGTGTTTTGTCAAAGTTTATAGGCAACTTTATGAATTTTAAAAAATTACGTTGCGTTGGGAAACGTGCATTTTCCATGGATTTCACCGGGTTCATAAATTGACATTTTGGGTATATATGGACCAATTTAATCGAAAAAAAGACCCAATTGTGATGTTTATGGGACATATAGGAGTGCCAACAAAGAATCTCGTCAAAGGTAATGAATGTTTTATATTTTATTTCTGCGTTTTGGGTAGCGCCGGCTACGCTAATTTCTTTGTTTACGTCCCCTTTGTGTGTATCTGGGGGCATATAATAGCTTGTCATGCTTTCGCCGAAAAGCATTTTACAAATCTGACATGTTGGCTATATTCACAACGAGTGTGGCTTGAATTGAGTACCCTGCATGGGAATTTTAATGAAAGTTTGAGTTTTAATGAGTACAATTATTTGGCGCTCTGGAATTTCCGCTCATTTGGTTCCTGTAAAGGAACCAACTCCTGAAAGCATCAGCTGTCAGAGCAGCTTACCGATCCCTGTATCCGTAGACAGCCCATCTGTAAATAGCACACTCAACTACCTCATCCCCATATTCCTATTCATTTTTTTGCTCCTTTCCACGCCTGTATCTCTGCTTGCACATCATCTTCTGCACATCTATCACTCCAGTGTTAATGCTAAATTGTAATTATTTCGCCACTATGGCCTATTTATTGCCTTACCTCCCTAATCTTACTACATTTGCACACACTGTATATAGATTTTTCTATTGTGTTATTGACTGTACATTTATTTATTCCATGTGTAACTCTTTGTTGTTTGTGTCACACTGCTTTGCTTTATCTTGGCCAGGTCACAGTGGTAAATGAGAACTTGTTCTCAACTGGCCGACCTGGTTAAATAAAGGTGAACTAAATTCAAAATCATCCAGACGTCTGGTAAACAGAGCCCATGTAGAGGTCCAGGGGAGGTATAGTTTAGCATTGACTGTTTAACACAAACAAGCAGTTTGACACGACACCAACCAAGCTCCTACATGACTCTCTATCTCTTTACAATGCTCTTCCCAACTGACATACAGATATGTTCCGTGTTATCCAAGGCCATTCAATCCAAGAGGCTTTGGAAGTGATGGACAAGGGTGAACAGAAACAGGCCTTGCTTCTATATTTGACAGACATGCTGTTTTGGTATTGGGGCAACTGTGACAGAAAAAGAAACATGCCAAGGTTTGAATTCCTGTACAGCTTGTCCAGTCAAACTCCAACCTTGTTTTTGAAACGAGGGGGTTTGAGGGGCAGTTTGACGGGCAGCTACGATGCCAGTGGGCTGTAAACTGTCCATCAGGTACTCTGCAGGTAGCAGGTAGGAGAAGGCATAGGCCATACTAGTTGAACCAGCTGAATCAGAGGGATTTTGTTCTGAAGGCTGCTTCATATCCTTCTGTCTCCCCTCCCTATACACCTCTCCCTATCCCTCTGTCTCCCCCTCCCTATCTACCTCTCTCTATCCCTCTGTGTCCCCTCCCTATACATCCCTCTCTCACTATCCTTCTTTCCCCCCCTCCCTATCTACCTAACTCTATCCCTCTGTCTCCCCCTCCCTATCCACTTCTCTCTATCCCTCTTTCTCCCCCTCCATATCTACCTCTCTCTATCCCTCTGTGTCCCCTCCCTATACATCCCTCTCTCCCTATCCTTCTTTCTCCCCCTCCATATCTACCTCTCTGTCCCTCTGTCTCCCCTCCCTATACATCCCTCTCTCCCTCTCCCTCTGTCTCCCACTCCATATATACCTGTCTCTGTCCCTCTGTCTCCCCATCCCTATACATCCCTCTCTCCCTCTCCCTCTGTGTCCCACTCCCTATCCACCTCTCCCCCTGTCTCCCCCTCTCTATCCCCCTCCATATCCACCTCTCCCTATCCCTCTGTCTCCCCCTCCCTATACATCCCTCTCTCCCTCTCCTCTGTGTCCCCCTCCCTATACATCCCTCTCTCCCTCTGTCTCCACCTCCCTATCCACCTCTCCCTCTGTCTCCCCCTCCCTATCCACTTCTCCCTCTCCCTCTGTATTCCCCTCCCTGTCCACATCTCTCACTCTCCCTCTGTCTCCCCCTCCCTATCCACCTCTCTCCCTCTCCCTCTGTCTCCCCCTCCCTATTACATCCCTCTCCCTCTGTCTCCCCCTACCTATCCACCTCTCTCCCTCTCCCTCTGTCTCCCCCTCTGTCTCCCCCTCTCTATTACATCCCTCTCCCTCTGTCTCCCCCTCCCTATACACCGCTCCCTCTCCCTCTTTTTCCCCCTCCCTATCCACCTCTATCCCTCTGTCTCCCCCTCCCTATCCACCTCTATCCCTCTGTCTCCCCCTCCCTATCCACCTCTCTCTATCCCTCTGTCTCCCCCTCCTTATCCAACTCTCTCTATCCCTCTTTCTCCCCCTCCATATCTACCTCTCTCTATCCCTCTGTGTCCCCTCCCTATACATCCCTCTCTCAATATCCTTCTTCCCCCCCTCCATATCTACCTCTCTCTATCCCTCTGTCTCCCCCTCCCTATCCACCTCTCTCTATCCCTCTGTCTCCCCCTCCTTATCCATCTCTCTCTATCCCTCTTTCTCCCCCTCCATATCTACCTCTCTCTATCCCTCTGTGTCCCCTCCCTATACATCCCTCTATCAATATCATTCTTTCCCCCCCTCCATATCTACCTCTCTCTATCCCTCTGTCTCCCCCTCCCTATTACATCCCTCTCCCTCTGTCTCCCCTCCCTATTACATCCCTCTCCCTCTGTCTCCCCTCCCTATTACATCCCTCTCCCTCTGTCTCCCCCTCCCTATCCACCTCTATCCCTCTGTCTCCCCCTCCTTATCCACCTCTCTCTATCCCTCTTTCTCCCCCTCCATATCTACCTCTCTCTATCCCTCTGTGTCCCCTCCCTATACATCCCTCCCTCCCTATCCCTCTGTCTCCCCCTCCCTATCCAACCTCTCCCTATCCTTCTTTCTCCCCTCCCTATCCACATCTCTCCCTCTCCCTCTGTCTCCCCCTCCCTATCCACATCTCTCCCTCTCCCTCTGTCTCCCCCTCCCTATCCACCTCTCTCCCTCTCCCTCTGTCTCCCCCTCCCTATTACATCCCTCTCCCTCTGTCTCCCCCTCCCTATCCACATCTCTCCCTCTCCCTCTGTCTCCCCCTCCCTATCCACCTCTCTCCCTCTCCCTCTGTCTCCCCCTCCCTATTACATCCCTCTCCCTCTGTCTCCCCCTCCCTATCCACATCTCTCCCTCTCCCTCTGTCTCCCCTCCCTATCCACCTCTCTCCCTCTCCCTCTGTCTCCCCCTCCCTATTACATCCCTCTCCCTCTGTCTCCCCCTACCTATCCACCTCTCTCCCTCTCCCTCTGTCTCCCCCTCTGTCTCCCCCTCTCTATTACATCCCTCTCCCTCTGTCTCCCCCTCCCTATTTACCGCTCCCTCTCCCTCTGTCTCCCCCTCCCTATCCACCTCTATCCCTCTGTCTCCCCTCCCTATTACATCCCTCTCCCTCTGTCTCCCCCTCCCTATTACATCCCTCTCCCTCTGTCTCCCCTCCCTATTACATCCCTCTCCCTCTTTTTCCCCCTCCCTATCCACCTCTATCCCTCTGTCTCCCCCTCCCTATCCAACTCTCTCTATCCCTCTTTCTCCCCCTCCATATCTACCTCTCCCTATCCCTCTGTCTCCCCCCTCCCTATTACATCCCTCTCCCTCTGTCTCCCCTCCCTATTACATCCCTCTCCCTCTGTCTCCCCTCCCTATTACATCCCTCTCCCTCTGTCTCCCCCTCCCTATCCACCTCTCTCCCTCTCCCTCTGTCTCCCCCTCCCTATTACATCCCTCTCCCTCTGTCTCCCCCTACCTATCCACCTCTCTCCCTCTCCCTCTGTCTCCCCCCTGTCTCCCCCTCTCTATTACATCCCTCTCCCTCTGTCTCCCCTCCCTATCCACCTCTATCCCTCTGTCTCCCCCTCCTTATCCACCTCTCTCTATCCCTTTGTCTCCCCCTCCTTATCCAACTCTCTCTATCCCTCTTTCTCCCCCTCCATATCTACCTCTCTCTATCCCTCTGTGTCCCCTCCCTATACATCCCTCTCTCAATATCCTTCTTTCCCCCCCTCCATATCTACCTCTCTATATCCCTCTGTCTCCCCCTCCCTATCCACCTCTCTCTATCCCTCTGTCTCCCCTCCCTATTACATCCCTCTCCCTCTGTCTCCCCCTCCCTATCCACCTCTATCCCTCTGTCTCCCCCTCCCTATCCACCTCTATCCCTCTGTCTCCCCCTCCTTATCCCTCCCTCCCTATCCCTCTTTCTCCCCCTCCATATCCACCTCTCTCTATCCCTCTTTCTCCCCCTCCATATCTACCTCTCTATATCCCTCTGTCTCCCCCTCCATATCTACCTCTCTCTATCCCTCTGTCTCCCCCTCCCTATCCACCTCTCCCTATCCTTCTTTCTCCCCCTCCATATCTACCTCTCTCTGTCCCTCTTTCTCCCCTCCCTATACATCCCTCTCTCCCTCTCCCTCTGTGTCCCCCTCCCTATCCACCTCTCCCCCTGTCTCCCCCTCCCTATCCCCATCCCTATCCACCTCTCCCTATCCCTCTGTCTCCCCCTCCCTATACATCCCTCTCTCCCTCTCCCTCTGTGTCCCCTTCCCTATCCACCTCTCCCTCTGTGTCCCCCTCCCTATCCACTTCTCCCTCTCCCTCTCCCACTGTATCCCCCTCCCTGTCCACATCTCTCCCTCTCCCTCTGTCTCCCCCTCCCTATCCACCTCTCTCCCTCTCCCTCTGTCTCCTCCTCCCTATTACATCCCTCTCCCTCTGTCTCCCCCTACCTATCCACCTCTCTCCCTCTCCCTCTGTCTCCCCCTCTGTCTCCCCCTCCCTATTACATCCCTCTCCCTCTCCCTCTGTCTCCCCCTCCCCATCCATCTCTCCCTCTGTCTCCCCCTCCCTATCCACCTCTCTATCTGCCTCTCCCTCTGCCTCCCCCTTCCTATCCACCTCTCTATCTGCCTCTCCCTCTGTCCCCCCCTCCCTATCCAACTCTATAACTGCCTCTCCCTCTGTCTCCCCCTCCCTATCCATATATCTCTTCCTCCGTCTTCCCCTCCCTATCCACCTCTCTAACTGCCTCTCCCTGTGTCTCCCCCCTCCTATCCACCTCTCTAACTGCCCCTCCCTCTGTCTCCCCCTCCCTATCCACCTCTCTAACTGCCTCTCCCTCGGTCTCCCCTCCCTATCCATCTCTCTCTCTCCCCTCTGTCTCCCCCTCCCTATCCACCTCTCTAACTGCCTCTCCCTGTGTCTCCCCCTCCTATCCACCTCTCTAACTGCCCCTCCCTCTGTTTCCCCCTCCCTATCCACCTCTCTAACTGCCTCTCCCTCGGTCTCCCCCTCCCTATCCATCTCTCTCTCTCTCCCTCTGTCTCCCCCTCCCTATCCACCTCTCTAACTGCCTCTCCCTGTGTCTCCCCCTCCCTATCCACCTCTCTAACTGCCTCTCCCTGTGTCTCCCCCCTCCTATCCACCTCTCTAACTGCCCCTCCCTCTGTCTCCCCCTCCCTATCCACCTCTCTAACTGCCTCTCCCTCGGTCTCCCCCTCCCTATCCATCTCTCTCTCTCTCCCTCTGTCTCCCCCTCCCTATCCACCTCTCTAACTGCCTCTCCCTGTGTCTCCCCCTCCTATCCACCTCTCTAACTGCCCCTCCCTCTGTTTCCCCCTCCCTATCCACCTCTCTAACTGCCTCTCCCTCGGTCTCCCCTCCCTATCCATCTCTCTCTCTCTCCCTCTGTCTCCCCCTCCCTATCCACCTCTCTAACTGCCCCTCCCTCTGTCTCCCCCTCCCTATCCACCTCTCTAACTGCCTCTCCCTGTGTCTCCCCCCTCCTATCCACCTCTCTAACTGCCCCTCCTTCTGTCTCCCCCTCCCTATCCAGCTCTCTCAATTCAATTCAATTCAAGGGCTTTATTGGCATGGGAAACATGTGTTAACATTGCCAAAGCAAGTGAGGTAGATAATATATAAAGTGAATATATAAAGTGAAATAAACAATAAATATTAACTGTAAACATTACACATACAGAAGTTTCAATACAATAAAGACATTACAAATGTCATATTATATATCTATATATATATATATATATATATATATATATATATATATATATATATATAGTGTTTTAACAATGTACAAATGGTAAAAGACACAAGGTAAAATAAATAAGCATAAATATTGGTTGTATTTACAATGGTGTCTGTTCTTCACTGGTTGCCCTTTTCTCGTGGCAACAGGTCACAAATCTTGCTGCTGTGATGGCAAACTGTGGAATTTCACCCAGTAGATATGGGAGTTTTTCAAAATTGGATTGGTTTTTGAATTCGCTCTCTCTCCCTCTTTCTCCCCCTCCCTATCCACCTCTCTAACTGCCTCTCCCTCTGTCTCCCCCTCCCTGTCCATCTCTCTCTCTCTCTCTCTCTGTTTCCCCCTCCCTATCCACCTCTCTAACTGCCTCTCCCTCTGTCTACCCCTCCCTATCCATCTCTCTCTCTGTCTCCCCCTCCCTATCCATCTCTCTCTCTCTCTCTCCTATTTCTCCCCCTCCCTATCCACCTCTCTAACTGCCTCTCCCTCTGTCTCCCCCTCCCTATCCATCTCTCTCTCTCTCCCTCTGTCTCCCCCTCCCTATCCACCTCTCTAACTGCCTCTCCCTGTGTCTCCCCCTCCCTGTCCATCTCTCTCTCTCTCTGTCTACCCCTCCCTATCCATCTCTCTCTCTCTCCCTCTGTTTTCCCCCTCCCTATCCACCTCTCTAACTGCCTCTCCCTCTGTCTACCCCTCCCTATCCATCTCTCTCTCTCTCCCTCTGTCTCCCCCTCCCTATCCACCTCTCTAACTGCCCCTCCCTCTGTCTTCCCCTCCCTATCCATCTCTCTCTCTCTCCCTATGTCTCCCCCTCCCTATCCACCTCTCCCTATCCTTCTGTCTCCCCCTCCCTATCCATCTCTCTCTCTCTCCCTCTGTTTCCCCCTCCCTATCCACCTCTCTAACTGCCTCTCCCTCGGTCTCCCCCTCCCTATCCATCTCTCTCTCTCTCCCTCTGTCTCCCCCTCCCTATCCACCTCTCTAACTGCCTCTCCCTGTGTCTCCCCCCTCCTATCCACCTCTCTAACTGCCCCTCCCTCTGTTTCCCGCTCCCTATCCACCTCTCTAACTGCCTCTCCCTCTGTCTCCCCCTCCCTGTCCATCTCTCTCTCTCTCTCTGTCTCCCCCTCCCTATCCACCTCTCTAACTGCCTCTCCCTCTGTCTACCCCTCCCTATCCATCTCTCTCTCTCTCTGTCTCCCCCTCCCTATCCATCTCTCTCTCTCTCTCTCTCTCCCTATGTCTCCCCCTCCCTATCCACCTCTCTAACTGCCTCTCCCTCTGTCTCCCCCTCCCTATCCATCTCTCTCTCTCTCCCTCTGTCTCCCCCTCCCTATCCACCTCTCTAACTGCCTCTCCCTGTGTCTACCCCTCCCTGTCCATCTCTCTCTCTCTCTGTCTACCCCTCCCTATCCATCTCTCTCTCTCTCCCTCTGTTTTCCCCTCCCTATCCACCTCTCTAACTGCCTCTCCCTCTGTCTCCCACCCTCCCTATCCATCTCTCTCTCTCTCTCCCTCTGTCTCCCCCTCCCTATCCACCTCTCTAACTGCCCCTCCCTCTGTCTTCCCCTCCCTATCCACCTCTCTAACTGCCTCTCCCTCGGTCTCCTCCTCCCTATCCATCTCTCTCTCTCTCCCTCTGTCTCCCCCTCCCTATCCACCTCTCTAACTGCCTCTCCCTGTGTCTCCCCCTCCTATCCACCTCTCTAACTGCCCCTCCCTCTGTTTCTCCCTCCCTATCCACCTCTCTAACTGCCTCTCCCTCGGTCTCCCCCTCCCTATCCATCTCTCTCTCTCTCCCTCTGTCTCCCCCTCCCTATCCACCTCTCTAACTGCCCCTCCCTCTGTCTCCCCCTCCCTATCCACCTCTCTAACTGCCTCTCCCTCGGTCTCCCCCTCCCTATCCATCTCTCTCTCTCTCCCTCTGTCTCCCCCTCCCTATCCACCTCTCTAACTGCCCCTCCCTCTGTCTCCCCCTCCCTATCCACCTCTCTAACTGCCTCTCCCTGTGTCTCCCCCCTCCTATCCACCTCTCTAGCTGCCCCTCCTTCTGTCTCCCCCTCCCTATCCAGCTCTCTCAATTCAATTCAATTCAAGGGCTTTATTGGCATGGGAAACATGTGTTAACATTGCCAAAGCAAGTGAGGTAGATAATATATAAAGTGAATATATAAAGTGAAATAAACACTAAATATTAACTGTAAACATTACACATACAGAAGTTTCAATACAATAAAGACATTACAAATGTCATATTATATATATATATATATATATATATATATATATATATATATATATATATATATATATATATATATATATATATAGTGTTTTAACAATGTACAAATGGTAAAAGACACAAGGTAAAATAAATAAGCATAAATATTGGTTGTATTTACAATGGTGTGTGTTCTTCACTGGTTGCCCTTTTCTCGTGGCAACAGGTCACAAATCTTGCTGCTGTGATGGCAAACTGTGGAATTTCACCCAGTAGATATGGGAGTTTTTCAAAATTGGATTGGTTTTTGAATTCGCTCTCTCTCCCTCTTTCTCCCCCTCCCTATCCACCTCTCTAACTGCCTCTCCCTCTGTCTCCCCCTCCCTGTCCATCTCTCTCTCTCTCTCTGTCTCCCCCTCCCTATCCACCTCTCTAACTGCCTCTCCCTCTGTCTACCCCTCCCTATCCATCTCTCTCTCTCTCTCTGTCTCCCCCTCCCTATCCATCTCTCTCTCTCTCTCTCCCTATGTCTCCCCCTCCCTATCCACCTCTCTAACTGCCTCTCCCTCTGTCTCCCCCTCCCTATCCATCTCTCTCTCTCCCCTCTGTCTCCCCTCCCTATCCACCTCTCTAACTGCCTCTCCCTGTGTCTCCCCCTCCCTGTCCATCTCTCTCTCTCTCTGTCTACCCCTCCCTATCCATCTCTCTCACTCTCCCTCTGTTTTCCCCCTCCCTATCCACCTCTCTAACTGCCTCTCCCTCTGTCTACCCCTCCCTATCCATCTCTCTCTCTCTCCCTCTGTCTCCCCCTCCCTATCCACCTCTCTAACTGCCCCTCCCTCTGTCTTCCCCTCCCTATCCATCTCTCTCTCTCCCCTATGTCTCCCCCTCCCTATCCACCTCTCCCTATCCTTCTGTCTCCCCCTCCCTATCCATCTCTCTCTCTCTCCCCCTCTGTTTCCCCCTCCCTATCCACCTCTCTAACTGCCTCTCCCTCGGTCTCCCCCTCCCTATCCATCTCTCTCTCTCCCCTCTGTCTCCCCTCCCTATCCACCTCTCTAACTGCCTCTCCCTGTGTCTCCCCCCTCCTATCCACCTCTCTAACTGCCCCTCCCTCTGTTTCCCGCTCCCTATCCACCTCTCTAACTGCCTCTCCCTCTGTCTCCCCCTCCCTGTCCATCTCTCTCTCTCTCTCTGTCTCCCCCTCCCTATCCACCTCTCTAACTGCCTCTCCCTCTGTCTACCCCTCCCTATCCATCTCTCTCTCTCTCTGTCTCCCCCTCCCTATCCATCTCTCTCTCTCTCTCTCCCTATGTCTCCCCCTCCCTATCCACCTCTCTAACTGCCTCTCCCTCTGTCTCCCCCTCCCTATCCATCTCTCTCTCTCTCCCTCTGTCTCCCCCTCCCTATCCACCTCTCTAACTGCCTCTCCCTGTGTCTACCCCTCCCTGTCCATCTCTCTCTCTCTCTGTCTACCCCTCCCTATCCATCTCTCTCTCTCTCCCTCTGTTTTCCCCCTCCCTATCCACCTCTCTAACTGCCTCTCCCTCTGTCTCCCACCCTCCCTATCCATCTCTCTCTCTCTCTCCCTCTGTCTCCCCCTCCCTATCCACCTCTCTAACTGCCCCTCCCTCTGTCTTCCCCTCCCTATCCACCTCTCTAACTGCCTCTCCCTCGGTCTCCTCCTCCCTATCCATCTCTCTCTCTCTCCCTCTGTCTCCCCCTCCCTATCCACCTCTCTAACTGCCTCTCCCTGTGTCTCCCCCCTCCTATCCACCTCTCTAACTGCCCCTCCCTCTGTTTCTCCCTCCCTATCCACCTCTCTAACTGCCTCTCCCTCGGTCTCCCCTCCCTATCCATCTCTCTCTCTCCCCTCTGTCTCCCCCTCCCTATCCACCTCTCTAACTGCCCCTCCCTCTGTCTCCCCTCCCTATCCACCTCTCTAACTGCCTCTCCCTGTGTCTCCCCCTCCTATCCACCTCTCTAGCTGCCCCTCCTTCTGTCTCCCCTCCCTATCCAGCTCTCTCAATTCAATTCAATTCAAGGGCTTTATTGGCATGGGAAACATGTGTTAACATTGCCAAAGCAAGTGAGGTAGATAATATATAAAGTGAATATATAAAGTGAAATAAATACTAAATATTAACTGTAAACATTACACATACAGAAGTTTCAATACAATAAAGACATTACAAATGTCATATTATATATATATATATATATATATATATATATATATATATATATAGTGTTTTAACAATGTACAAATGGTAAAAGACACAAGGTAAAATAAATAAGCATAAATATTGGTTGTATTTACAATGGTGTGTGTTCTTCACTGGGTGCCCTTTTCTCGTGGCAACAGGTCACAAATCTTGCTGCTGTGATGGCAAACTGTGGAATTTCACCCAGTAGATATGGGAGTTTTTCAAAATTGGATTGGTTTTTGAATTCGCTCTCTCTCCCTCTTTCTCCCCCTCCCTATCCACCTCTCTAACTGCCTCTCCCTCTGTCTCCCCCTCCCTGTCCATCTCTCTCTCTCTCTCTGTCTCCCCCTCCCTATCCACCTCTCTAACTGCCTCTCCCTCTGTCTACCCCTCCCTATCCATCTCTCTCTCTCTCTGTCTCCCCTCCCTATCCATCTCTCTCTCTCTCTCTCCCTATGTCTCCCCTCCCTATCCACCTCTCTAACTGCCTCTCCCTCTGTCTCCCCCTCCCTATCCATCTCTCTCTCTCTCCCTCTGTCTCCCCCTCCCTATCCACCTCTCTAACTGCCTCTCCCTGTGTCTCCCCCTCCCTGTCCATCTCTCTCTCTCTCTGTCTACCCCTCCCTATCCATCTCTCTCTCTCTCCCTCTGTTTTCCCCTCCCTATCCACCTCTCTAACTGCCTCTCCCTCTGTCTCCCCCTCCCTATCCATCTCTCTCTCTCTCTCCCTCTGTCTCCCCCTCCCTATCCACCTCTCTAACTGCCCCTCCCTCTGTCTTCCCCTCCCTATCCATCTCTCTCTCTCCCTATGTCTCCCCCTCCCTATCCACCTCTCCCTATCCTTCTGTCTCCCCCTCCCTATCCATCTCTCTCTCTCTCCCTCTGTTTCCCCCTCCCTATCCACCTCTCTAACTGCCTCTCCCTCTGTCTCCCCCTCCCTATCCATCTCTCTCTCTCTCTCCCTCTGTCTCCCCCTCCCTATCCACCTCTCTAACTGCCCCTCCCTCTGTCTTCCCCTCCCTATCCATCTCTCTCTCTCTCCCTCTGTCTCCCCCTCCATATCCACCTCTCTCTCTCTCTCCCTATGTCTCCCCCTCCATATCCACCTCTCTAACTGCCCCTCCCTCTGTCTTCCCCTCCCTATCCATCTCTCTCTCTCCCTATGTCTCCCCCTCCCTATCCACCTCTCTAACTGCCTCTCCCTCGGTCTCCCCCTCCCTGTCCATCTCTCTCTCTCTCCCTATGTCTCCCCCTCCCTATTCACCTCTCCCTATCCTTCTGTCTCCCCCTCCCTATCCACCTCTCTAACTGCCTCTCCCTCGGTCTCCCCCTCCCTATCCATCTCTCTCTCTCTCCCTATGTCTCCCCCTCCCTATTCACCTCTCCCTATCCTTCTGTCTCCCCCTCCCTATCCATCTCTCTCTCTCTCCCTATGTCTCCCCCTCCCTATCCACCTCTCTCTCTCTCCCTATGTCTCCCCCTCCCTATCCACCTCTCCCTATCCTTCTGTCTCCCCTCTCCCTCAATGTTTTATTTCGCTCCCTACACTCCTCTCTCTCTCTCTCTCTCTCTCTCTCTCTCCTTCTGTTTCTCTTTTCTTTCTCTCTTTCTCTCTCTCGCTTCAGAGCTTGGCAATGGGCCCGGTCGATGCTTCCATGTGTTGCTGTGGTTCATGGCAGCAGGACTTTCATATTGAGCAGGACGTTGAAGCCCCCCCCTGGCCTGCTTCACACAGGACACACACTCTGTTTGCTGTCACATCTGCTTTCTGCTGAGCTCCATGTAGACACCACTGGCTTCTATACAGTACACTGGTGTAATACATTGGTTTGTGTGTTTGTGTTATACATGTGCATCTTTTACCATATTGTGAGAACATTGTTGTATACCTTGTTTGTATTCCATGTTTGTGTGTCCATATGTCCTGCTATTGGATCACTTAGTCAGGAACTCCCCCGTGGTGCGTTCTACTCAGTGCACATACTGTCCCTCTTCTCAACAGAGCAGAATTACATGGCAGGCCAAGGTACAAGCAGATCCAAGCTATATAGTAACCATAAGCCAGAATCACAATCACCAGGGTTTTCTTGGGGTGGAGGGTGGGTCCTTTGAACCTTTCTCCAATGGTGGCCATGGTTTCATCCTTTTTACAGATTGCAACAGCACTGAGCAGAACACCTTTCAACCTTGACCTCGTGGCATCATGAAAGTGTTTGTCTTACTCTTAACCTTGGTTCCCTTTCTGGCTCTGACCTCTGGAATCCAGTGTGCTGGTCAACACCACTATCATCTCTTCTCCTTTCCTTTCCCTGCTCCACAACATTGCTTAGTTAAATATAGGATGAATAAAAAATAAAAAACACATGTAGTGTTTTATTATTGCTGTATATGGAGTCCTTCCACAGACACCTTCTGCCCACATACACAAATCAGATCAAATCAAATCTACATACACAGTCTTTAAGACTTTATAACGTGTCAGAAGTATGGAATGCTGTGATGCGGCCTGTACACTACTACACACACTGTTGAAATGGTTTTCTTTTGGAGGAGCGGAGGGGGTGGGGGTTGCAGAGTTGGGGTGCCTTATATGGTAAACAGTAACTAAATGTCTCTCTATGTCCGTTATGAATCCTGCTGACCCATTTGAGTTTGAATTTCTACAGTTGGGAAATTCTGTTCCATTCGGCCACAACACTCCTCTGTCTTCTCAGCTCCAACTCAGTGTCTTCTCAGCTCCAACTCAGTGTCTTCTCAGCTCCAACTCAGTGTCTTCTCCGCTCCAACTCAGTGTTTTCTCAGCTCCAACTCAGTGTCTTCTCAGCTCCAACTCAGTGTCTTCTCAGCTCCAACTCAGTGTCTTCTCCGCTCCAACTCAGTGTCTTCTCAGCTCCAACTCAGTGTCTTCTCGGCTCCAACTCAGTGTCTTCTCAGCTCCAACTCAGTGTCTTCTCGGCTCCAACTCAGTGTCTTCTCAGCTCCAACTCAGTGTCTTCTCGGCTCCAACTCAGTGTCTTCTCAGCTCCAACTCAGTGTCTTCTCGGCTCCAACTCAGTGTCTTCTCAGCTCCAACTCAGTGTCTTCTCAGCTCCAACTCAGTGGCCTGCTTATTTAGAGGGTGTGTGAGGGTATGGCCAGGATGAGGCCTATGTGTGTGTGAATATAGTGTGTTATGCGGGGCAATGCAATGAGTCGAAGAGCAAAATGAAGGGAAAGAAAGATTGAGTGAGACAGGGGGTGGAGGAGGCTGCACAGTTGACATTTGGATAAAATCCATACAGGAGTAAAAAGGGGCTAATGCAGTTAATAACATGAATTTGTCTTAGCTCCCAGAGCTGTAACAAAGTGTACTAGCCTAATGTGGGTAACATGGTCTCTAGCACGCCACACGCGGCTCAGGGGAGAGAGACAGGGACACTAACACTCCACCTACTGAGAAGAGTGGCCTAGAGGGCCCTCTTACCCAGTCAGGGGTGAGATGGGGGGAGGGAGTGTGGAGTGTATCTTACCGGGAAACGCAAAAGACGAGGAGCGTAATATGGTGTGTCGGTACCTAGCTACAGTACATGTGGTAGGATACTTGGTCTCATGAGAGGACTTCCTCTGAGTTCTCTTGTAAAGGGTTCAGGCTAGCAGTAATTGGTGTAGTTTGTATGACTACTGTAATACTGTAGATGTGTGTGGCACTCCATCTGCCTTCCTTAAAGGCTGGAATTCATTACAGCATGTCTTGAAATGGGCACACAAGCCAGCACTGTTATTAACACATGGGAATGTCTGTCTGTCTGTCTGTCTGTCTGGGTCTCTCTCTCTCTCTCTCTCTCTCTCCAAATTCAAAGTGCTTTATTGGCATGGAAAACATAAACTACATGACCAAAAGTATGTGGACACCTGCTCATCAATCATATCATTGGAATATTGCTTCCATTCAGAATATTGTTTCCATTAGTGAGGTCAGGCACTGACATTGAGCGATTAGGCCTGGCTTGTTCCAACTCATCCTAAAAGTGTTGGATGGGATTGAGGTCAAGGTTCTGTGCAGGCCAGTCAATTTCTTCCATACTGTCCTTGACAAACCATTTCTGTATGGACCTCGCTTTGTGCATGGGGGTATTGTCATGCTGAAAGAGGAAAGGGCCTTCCTCAAACTGCTGTCACAAAGTTGGAAGGACATAATTGTCTAGAATGTCATTGTATGCTGTAGCATTAAGATTTCCCTTCAATGGAAATAAGGGGCCTAGCCCAAACCTTCATCACTCCAGAGAACGCGTTTCCACTGCTTCAGAGTCCAATAGTGGCAAACTATATGGTACTCCAGCCGACGCTTGGCGTTGCACATGGTGATATTAGGCTTGTTTGCGCCTGCTTGGTCATGGAAATCCATTTCATGAAGCTCCCGTGGCTCTTAGATGTTTCCACTTCACGAACAGTTGCTGACGTTGCTTCCAGGGCAGTTTGGAACTCAATAGTGAGTGTTGCAACCAATGACAGACAATTTTTACAATCAACGCGCTTCAGCTCCAGCCGATCCCGTTCTGTGAGCTTGTGTGGCTCCTAGACGTCTTCACATCACAATAACAGCACTTACAGTTGATCGGGGCAGCTCTAGCAGGACAGAAATTTGACTAATTGACTTGTTGGAAAGGTGGCATCCTATGACGGTGCCACATTGAAAGTCACTGGGTTCTTCAGTAAGGCCATTCTACTGCCAATGGGGATTGCATGGCTGTGTGCTCGATTGTATACACCTTTCAGCAATGGCTGTGGCTGAAATAGCCAAATTGTCTAATTTGAAGTGGTGTCCACATACTGCTGTATATATTGTATGTGTATGTTACATTACATTGCCAAAGCAAGATAAATAGATCATTAACTAAATTGTAATAAACAATACAAAAATGTACCGTAAAGATTACAGTCACAAAGGTTCCAAAGGAATAGAGACGTTTGAAATGTCATATTATGGCTATATACAGTGGATTGCACACTGTGGTATTTCACCCAATAGATATGGGAGTTTATTAGCATTTTATTTGTTTTTGAATTATTTGTATTTTAATAACGAGGTAGGCCAGTTGAGGAGAAGTTCTTTGTGGGTCTGTGTAATCTCAGGGAAATATGTATCTCTAATATGGTCATACAGACATGAAGTTTTTGTTATTTTTTAAATGTATTATTTCACCTTTTTTTTAACCAGGTAAACTCGCTGAGAACAAGTTCTCATTTACAACTGAGACCTGGCCAAGATAGGTCAGGAAGTGCAGCTCAGTTTCCACATCATTTTGAGGGCAGTGTGCACGCAGCCTGTTTTCTCTTGAGAGCCAGGACTGCCTATGGCGCTCCTCTCTCAATAGCAAGGCTATGCTCACTGAGTCTGTACTTAGACAAAGCTTCCCTCAAATTTGGGTCAATCACAGTGGTCACTTTTTCTGCCACTTTGTACTCTCTGATTAGGGCCAAATAGCATTCTAGTTTGCTCTGTTTTTTTGTTCATTCTTTCCAGTTTGTCAAGTAATTATCTTTTTGTTTTCTAATGATTTGGTTGGGTCTAATTCAATCAATCAATCACAGTTATTTATAAAGCCCTTCTATCATGAACTGATCACAGCGTGCTGTACAGAAACCCAGCCTAAAACCCCAAACAGCAAGCAATGCAGGTGTAGATTCACAAACTCCCTAGAATTGTGTTTCCTCTCTCTTTCATTTCTCTCTCACTCTCTCTATCTCTCCTCTCTCTCTCTCTCTCTCTCGCAGTCTCTCTCGCGCACTCTCTCTCTCTCTCTCTCTCTCTCTCTCTCTATCTGAGTTGAAGTTCAACAGGCTAGAAGTAGTCATGATGGGGAGAGGTGAGGAGGGGAGGGAAGGGAGGGAAGAGGAGGGGAGGGGGAGAAGAGAAGAGGGGATTAGAGGGGAGAGGGGGAAAGAGGGGAGTAATGGGGTAGTGAGCGAAAGCAGAGTGACTTTCATAACAGTGTATGAACAGTTGCTTCAATGCCACTGTTATCGCTGGAATAGCTGATGAGGGGTTCTCAGTGTGTGCACTGATTGAGTGTCACATTTATTTTTTACTCTCCAATTCCCTCCATCCCTCTCCTACCATTCAGTCATATCTCTCCACTCTCTCTCTCTGCTACCATTCAGTCATATCTCACCACTCTCTCTCCTACCATTCAGTCATATCTCTCCACTCTCTCTCTCTGCTACCAGTCAGTCTTATCTCTCCACTCTCTCTCTGCTACCAGTCAGTCATATCTCTCCACTCTCTCTCTCTCTGATACCATTCAGTCATATCTCTCCACTCTCTCTCTCTGCTACCAGTCAGTCATAACTCTCAACTCCCTCTCTCTGCTACCAGTCAGTCATAACTCTCCACTCTCTCTCCTACCATTCAGTCATAACTCTCCACTCTCTCTCTCTCTGCTACCATTCAGTCATATCTCTCCACTCTCTCTGCTACCATTCAGTCATATCTCTCCACTCTCTCTCTCTGATACCATTCAGTCATCTCTCCACTCTCTCTCTCTGCTACCAGTCAGTCATAACTCTCCACTCTCTCTCCTACCATTCAGTCATAACTCTCCACTCTCTCTCTCTCTGATACCATTCAGTCATATCTCTCCACTCTCTCTCTCTACTACCATTCAGTCATATCTCTCCACACTCTCTCTCTGCTACCAGTCAGTCATATCTCTCCACTCTCTCTCTCTCTGCTACCAGTCAGTCATAACTCTCCACTCTCTCTCCTACCATTCAGTCATAACTCTCCACTCTCTCTCTCTGATACCATTCAGTCATATCTCTCCACTCTCTCTCTCAGCTACCATTCAGTCATATCTCTCCACTCTCTCTGCTACCATTCAGTCATATCTCTCCACTCTCTCTCTCTGATACCATTCAGTCATCTCTCCACTCTCTCTCTCTGCTACCAGTCAGTCATAACTCTCCACTCTCTCTCCTACCATTCAGTCATAACTCTCCACTCTCTCTCTGATACAGGTCAGTCATAACTCTCCACTCTCTCTCTCTGCTGCCATTCAGTCATAACTCTCCACTCTCTCTCCTACCATTCAGTCATATGGCTCCACTCTCTCTCTCTGCTACCAGTCAGTCATAACTCTCCACTCTCTCTCCTACCAGTCAGTCATAACTCTCCTATCTCTCTCTTCTACCAGTCAGTCATAACTCTCCACTCTCTCTCTCTGCTACCATTCAGTCATAACTCTCCACTCTCTCTCTCTGCTACCATTCAGTCATAACTCTCCACTCTCTCTCTGATACCAGTCAGTCATAACTCTCCACTCTCTCTCTCTGCTGCCATTCAGTCATAACTCTCCACTCTCTCTCCTACCATTCAGTCATATGGCTCCACTCTCTCTCTCTGCTACCAGTCAGTCATAACTCTCCACTCTCTCTCCTACCATTCAGTCATATCTCTCCACGCTCTCTCTCTGCTACCAGTCAGTCATAACTCTCCACTCTCTCTCCTACCATTCAGTCATAACTCTCCACTCTCTCTCTCTGATACCAGTCAGTCATAACTCTCCACTCTCTCTCTCTGCTGCCATTCAGTCATAACTCTGCACTCTCTCTCCTAACATTCAGTCATATGGCTCCACTCTCTCTCTCTGCTACCAGTCAGTCAAAACTCTCCACTCTCTCTCTCTGCTACCAGTCAGTCATAACTCTCCACTCTCTCTCCTACCATTTAGTCATAACTCTCCAATCTCTCTCTCTGCTACCATTCAGTCATAACTCTCCACTCTCTCTCTCTGTGACCATTCAGTTATAACTCTCCACTCTCTCTCTGCTACCATTCAGTCATAACTCTCCACTCTCTCTCTCTGCTACGAGTCAGTCATAACTCTCCACTCTCTCTCCTACCAGTCAGTCATAACTCTCCACTCTCTCTCTGCTACCAGTCAGTCATATCTCTCCACTCTCTCTCTCTCAGCTACCATTCAGTCATATCTCTCCACTCTCTCTGCTACCATTCAGTCATATCTCTCCACTCTCTCTCTCTGATACCATTCAGTCATCTCTCCACTCTCTCTCTCTGCTACCAGTCAGTCATAACTCTCCACTCTCTCTCCTACCATTCAGTCATAACTCTCCACTCTCTCTCTCTGATACAGGTCAGTCATAACTCTACACTCTCTCTCTCTGCTGCCATTCAGTCATAACTCTCCACTCTCTCTCCTACCATTCAGTCATATGGCTCCACTCTCTCTCTCTGCTACCAGTCAGTCATAACTCTCCACTCTCTCTCCTACCAGTCAGTCATAACTCTCCTATCTCTCTCTTCTACCATTCAGTTATAACTCTCCACTCTCTCTCTGCTACCATTCAGTCATAACTCTCCACTCTCTCTCTCTGCTACGAGTCAGTCATAACTCTCCACTCTCTCTCCTACCAGTCAGTCATAACTCTCCACTCTCTCTCTGCTACCAGTCAATCATAACTCTCCACTCTCTCTCCTACCATTCAGCCATAACTCTCCACTCTCTCTCTCTCTGCTACCAGTCAGTCATAACTCTCCACTCTCTCTCTCTGCTACCATTCAGTCATAACTCTCCACTCTCTCTCTCTGCTACCATTCAGTCATAACTCTCCACTCTCTATCCTACCATTCATTCATAACTCTCCACTCTCTCTCTCTGATACCAGTCAGTCATAACTCTCCACTCTCTCTCTCTGCTGCCATTCAGTCATAACTCTGCACTCTCTCTCCTAACATTCAGTCATATGGCTCCACTCTCTCTCTCTGATACCAGTCAGTCATAACTCTCCACTCTCTCTCTCTCTGCTGCCATTCAGTCATAACTCTGCACTCTCTCTCCTACCATTCAGTCATATCTTTCCACTCTCTCTCTCTGCTACCAGTCAGTCATAACTCTCCACTCTCTCTCCTACCATTCAGTCATAACTCTCCACTCTCTCTCTCTGATACCAGTCAGTCATAACTCTCCACTCTCTCTCTCTGCTGCCATTCAGTCATAACTCTGCACTCTCTCTCCTAACATTCAGTCATATGGCTCCACTCTCTCTCTCTGCTACCAGTCAGTCAAAACTCTCCACTCTCTCTCTCTGCTACCAGTCAGTCATAACTCTCCACTCTCTCTCCTACCATTTAGTCATAACTCTCCAATCTCTCTCTCTGCTACCATTCAGTCATAACTCTCCACTCTCTCTCTCTGTGACCATTCAGTTATAACTCTCCACTCTCTCTCTGCTACCATTCAGTCATAACTCTCCACTCTCTCTCTCTGCTACGAGTCAGTCATAACTCTCCACTCTCTCTCTGCTACCAGTCAGTCATATCTCTCCACTCTCTCTCTCTCAGCTACCATTCAGTCATATCTCTCCACTCTCTCTGCTACCATTCAGTCATATCTCTCCACTCTCTCTCTCTGATACCATTCAGTCATCTCTCCACTCTCTCTCTCTGCTACCAGTCAGTCATAACTCTCCACTCTCTCTCCTACCATTCAGTCATAACTCTCCACTCTCTCTCTCTGATACAGGTCAGTCATAACTCTCCACTCTCTCTCTCTGCTGCCATTCAGTCATAACTCTCCACTCTCTCTCCTACCATTCAGTCATATGGCTCCACTCTCTCTCTGCTACCAGTCAGTCATAACTCTCCACTCTCTCTCCTACCAGTCAGTCATAACTCTCCTATCTCTCTCTTCTACCATTCAGTTATAACTCTCCACTCTCTCTCTGCTACCATTCAGTCATAACTCTCCACTCTCTCTCTCTGCTACGAGTCAGTCATAACTCTCCACTCTCTCTCCTACCAGTCAGTCATAACTCTCCACTCTCTCTCTGCTACCAGTCAATCATAACTCTCCACTCTCTCTCCTACCATTCAGCCATAACTCTCCACTCTCTCTCTCTCTGCTACCAGTCAGTCATAACTCTCCACTCTCTCTCTCTGCTACCATTCAGTCATAACTCTCCACTCTCTCTCTCTGCTACCATTCAGTCATAACTCTCCACTCTCTCTCCTACCATTCATTCATAACTCTCCACTCTCTCTCTCTGATACCAGTCAGTCATAACTCTCCACTCTCTCTCTCTGCTGCCATTCAGTCATAACTCTGCACTCTCTCTCCTAACATTCAGTCATATGGCTCCACTCTCTCTCTCTGATACCAGTCAGTCATAACTCTCCACTCTCTCTCTCTCTGCTGCCATTCAGTCATAACTCTGCACTCTCTCTCCTACCATTCAGTCATATCTTTCCACTCTCTCTCTCTGCTACCAGTCAATCATAACTCTCCACTCTCTGTCCTACCATTCAGTCATAACTCTCCGCTCTCTCTCTTTGCTGCCATTCAGTCATAACTCTCCACTCTCTCTCCTACCATTCAGGCATAACTCTCCACTCTCTCTATCTACTACCAGTCAGTCATAATTATCCACTCTCTCTCTCTGCTACCAGTCAGTCATAATTCTCCACTCTCTCTCTCTCTGCTACCAGTCAGTCAAAACTCTCCAATCTCTCTCTCTCTGCTACCATTCAGTCATAACTCTCCACTCTCTCTCTCTGTGACCATTCAGTTATAACTCTCCACTCTCTCTCTGCTACCAATCAGTCATAACTCTCCACTCTCTCTCTCTGCTACGAGTCAGTCATAACTCTCCACTCTCTCTCCAACCAGTCAGTCATAACTCTCCACTCTCTCTCTGCTACCAGTCAGTCATAACTCTCCACTCTCTCTCCTACCATTCAGCCATAACTCTCCACTCTCTCTCTCTCTGCTACCAGTCAGTCATAACTCTCCACTCTCTCTCTCTGCTACCAGTCAGTCAAAACTCTCCACTCTTTCTCCTACCATTCAGTCATAACTCTCCACTCTCTCTCTCTCTGCTACCATTCAGTCATTACTCTCCACTCTCTCTCTCTGCTACCATTCAGTCATAACTCTCCACTCCCTCTCTCTGCTACCATTTGTCATAACTCTCCACTCTCTCTCTCTGCTACCAGTCAGTCATAACTCTCCACTCTCTCTACTACCATTCAGTCATATCTCTCCACTCTCTCTCTCTGCTACCAGTCAGTCATAATTCTCCACTCTCTCTCTCTGCTACCATTCAGTCATAACTCTCCACTCTCTCTCTCTGCTACCATTCAGTCATAACTCTCCACTCTCTCTCTGCTACCAGTCAGTCATAACTCTCCACTCTCTCTCTGCTACCAGTCAGTCATAACTCTCCACTCTCTCTCCTACCCTTCAGTCATAACTCTCCACTCTCTTCTACCACTCAGTCATAATTCTCCACTCTCTTCTACCATTCAGTCATCTCTCAAATCTCTCTCCTACCATTCAGTCATAATTCCCCACTCTGTCTCTCTCTCCTACCATTCAGTCATAACTCTCCACTCTCTCTCTCCTACCATTCAGTCATAACTCTCCACTCTCTCTCCTACCATTCAGTCATAACTCTCCACTCTCTTTCTACTACAATTCAGTCATAACGCTCCACTCTCTCTCTCCGAACATTCAATAACTCTCCACTCTCTCTCTACTATCATTCAGTCATATCTCTCCACTCTCTCTCTACGACCATTCAGTCATAACTCTCCACTCTCTCTCCTACCAGTCAGCCATAACTCTCCACTCTCTCTCTCTCATACCAGTCAGTCATAACTCTCCACTCTCTCTCTGCTACCAGTCAGTCATAACTCTCCACTCTCTCTCCTACCATTCAGCCATAACTCTCCACTCTCTCTCTCTCTGCTACCAGTCAGTCATAACTCTCCACTCTCTCTCTCTGCTACCAGTCAGTCAAAACTCTCCACTCTTTCTCCTACCATTCAGTCATAACTCTCCACTCTCTCTCTCTCTGCTACCATTCAGTCATTACTCTCCACTCTCTCTCTCTGCTACCATTCAGTCATAACTCTCCACTCCCTCTCTCTGCTACCATTTGTCATAACTCTCCACTCTCTCTCTCTGCTACCAGTCAGTCATAACTCTCCACTCTCTCTACTACCATTCAGTCATATCTCTCCACTCTCTCTCTCTGCTACCAGTCAGTCATAATTCTCCACTCTCTCTCTCTGCTACCATTCAGTCATAACTCTCCACTCTCTCTCTCTGCTACCATTCAGTCATAACTCTCCACTCTCTCTCTGCTACCAGTCAGTCATAACTCTCCACTCTCTCTCTGCTACCAGTCAGTCATAACTCTCCACTCTCTCTCCTACCCTTCAGTCATAACTCTCCACTCTCTTCTACCACTCAGTCATAATTCTCCACTCTCTTCTACCATTCAGTCATCTCTCAAATCTCTCTCCTACCATTCAGTCATAACTCCCCACTCTGTCTCTCTCTCCTACCATTCAGTCATAACTCTCCACTCTCTCTCTCCTACCATTCAGTCATAACTCTCCACTCTCTCTCCTACCATTCAGTCATAACTCTCCACTCTCTTTCTACTACAATTCAGTCATAACGCTCCACTCTCTCTCTCCGAACATTCAATAACTCTCCACTCTCTCTCTACTATCATTCAGTCATATCTCTCCACTCTCTCTCTACGACCATTCAGTCATAACTCTCCACTCTCTCTCCTACCAGTCAGCCATAACTCTCCACTCTCTCTCTCTCATACCATTCAGTCATAACTCTCCACTCTCTCTCCTACCACTCAGTCATAGCTCTCCAATCTCTCTCTCTCCAATCTCTCTCTCTCTCTCTCTCCAACCATTCAGTCATAACTCTCCCCTCTCTCTCCTACCACTCAGTCATAACACTCCACTCTCTCTCCTTCCATTCAGTCATATATCTCAACTTTTCTCCCTCTTTTCTCTACTCCTCTTTTCCCTCCCTCTTGATTTGTGTTTAATGCATCTCCCTGTCTCTGTGTAATGATTGCTCTCCCACTGATTTTTCTATTTATGTTTCAAACGTTTATCAGAGCAGCAGTGTTCCGTGTGTGTGTGTGTGTGTGTGTGTGTGTGTGTGTTTTTCATCTCTCCTGCTGGTCTCACCATGGAGAATCTGATTGGCAAGGCAGAGCTTTAGCAGAAACAGGAGATCCAACTGCATGGAAACAGTCCTGTGTGTGGGAGTAGCAGTGAAACCATTTCCTCTCTACACATACACACACACACTCCTCTCAGCCAGATCGCTAATAGCCGAGGTAGTGTACAGTTTATATGAGAGAGGAGAAAGCTATCCAGGAGGCCAGGTCACTTAGTATGGCCCTATGTGAGGAGTAGAGGGATACGGACAAAAGCACAGTGGCTTCATGGTTCTAGGGTCAATAAGTGGTTGTCAAGGTGAAGCGGTGATGATTAGATCTGCTCTATGAGGAGGAATGGAGGGATCACCTGCCGCTGTCAACTCTATTGCACTATACCTTGAACCCCACCTTCACCACCCACTTCCATTCAGCATCCATGCTTTCACTAACAGCTCACCAGACTCCTATTGTCTAGCATGTTATAGCCTAGTGAAAGAGTGTGAATGGTTATATACACAGTGAGTCACCGTGAATTAATTGGACTAAACAGGACATGGGAGATGAATTACAAACTACTGATTTACACTAGTGCGAATTGACCTTTATCGATTGGGATGAATTGAAATGTTTCTTACAGAAGACATGCGAAAAGCATATTCATAACCCTTGTAGCAATTGAAAGGGAACAGTTTGGAGATCATGGAGAAATGATTAGACCAACATTGAGTACACAATAGTTCACCTAACAAGACTGAATCCAAACATTACATTGTTGATTTTATGTGCATTTTACATTTACTGTACTTTTTGCCGCATTTGTTGATAACGAAATCTGCAAATACTCTGGATACATTCAGTAACAGGAACTAGAATAAGCCTGCATCCCCGCCATCACACAATTACTGTTTTCGCAATCTCAAAATTGTCCATTATAAATCGCAATCTGGGTCAGATGGGTGTGGTTTGAAAGCTTGTTATATTTTCAACATGACTAGCTAATTTCTAAGATATGATCTTACAGTGTGAGGACTTTCACAAGGCAATTCAGAGAAATAGATCACAATTTTTGTCTGGCATAGGTGTATAGGTGGCTGGGAAGTCAGGCGCAGGAGAGTCAAAAGGAGTGTAAAATGGAGTCTTTTAATTAAGTCCACGTAGTATTCTCCATCACACAAAAATGTACACAAACAAACAAACATGGGTACGAGGACCCGACGCGCACCTATACAACAATCAAACTACACTGACAATAAAACAATCTCTGACAAAGACATGAGGGGAAACCGAGGGTTAAATACACAACAGGTAATGAATGGGATTGAAAACAGGTGTGGGAAGACAAGACAAAACCAATGGAAAATGAAAAATGGATCAATGATGGCTAGAAGACCGGTGACGTCGAACGCTAAGCACCGCCCAAACAAGGAGAGGCAACAACTTCGGCAGAAGTCGTGACAGTACCCCCCCCCCTGACATGTGGCTCCAGCAGCGCATCGACACCGGCTTCGAGGACGACCTGGAGGGCGAGGCGCAGAGTGATCCGGATGGAGACGGTGGAATTCTGATAACATGGAAGGATCTAACACGTCCTCCACCGGAACCCAGCATCTCTCCTCCGGCCCGTACCCCTCCCAGTCCACGAGGTACTGAAGGCCCCTAGCCCGACGTCTCGAATCCAAAATGGATCGAACAGAGTATGCCGGAACCCCCTCGATGTCTAGAGGAGGTGGAGGAACATCACGCACTTCAGGGGCCAGGTCGGTTGTCCGTAGTATATCCCTTGTGTCTGATTTATTGAAGAAGAACTCCTTGTCCAATTTGAGGTGAGTAATCCCAGTTCTGATATCCTGAAGCTCTTTTCGGTCATAAGAGACGGTAGCAGCAACACTATGTACAAAACAAGTTGCGAAAAAACAAACAAAATAGCATGGTTGATTAAGAGCCGAAAAGACAGCAGCCCTACCCTCTGGCGCCATCTTCTGATCAGTTCTACTATGTGATATCTTTCAAAAAGGCTGAATTGAAAGAATTACCGACACATACTGACCAGCTCATGTTATATACAGAAGCATGCTACATGGAAAACCAATCTGAACTAATCTCTCGGCATGTCCAGCCCATCCATTATCTCAGCCAATCATCGCTAGCGGAAAGGTTCCTGTCTTTTTCCGTAGCTAAACCAACTAGGCTCGTAATTTAACAATTTTATTCGTATTTACAGATGGCATACAACTTGTTATTAAGGCACATGAAAGTTCACATTTTCCAGAAGGCAGATGCCGCTCCTGTGAAGTAGTTATGAGTAATATACGCCTAGTTTCCTGAAACAAGTTACAAACATATTGAGTGTTGAACGTTTCCAAGAGCACAGGAGTCTCCTTCATTGGGAAATGGAAAAATATGGAACTAACCAGACTTTTTCTAGAGCTGGCCTTCTGACCAAACTGAGCAACTGGGCAAGAAGGACCTTGGTCAGGGAGGTGACCCAGGACCTAATGACCACTGCCAGAACTACAGAGTTCCTTGGCTGAGATGGGAGAACCTTCCAGAAGGACAACAGTCTCTACAGCACTTCACCAATCTGGGATTTATGGGAGAGTGGCCATACGAATGTCACTCCTGAGAAAAAGGCACATGACAGCATGCCCAGTGTTTGGAAAAAGACATGTGAAAGACTGACAGCATAAGGCAAACAATTAAATGGTCTGATGAGACAAAACATGTACTATTTGGCCTGAATACAAAGTGCTCTGTCTGAAGAAAACCAGGCACAGCTCATCATTCATCTAACAACATCCCTACCATGAAGCATGGTGGTGGCAGAATCATGTTATGGGGATGCTTTTCAGTGGACGGGACTGGGAGTCTGGTAAAGATACAGGGATCTATGAATTGAGCCAAATACAGGCAAATCCTTGATGAGAACATGCTTCAGAGTTCAAACGACCTTAGACTGTGGCGAAGATTTACATTCCAACTGGACAATGACCCAAAGCAGTCAGCCAAAGCAACGCTGGAATGGCTTCAGAAGAAGAATGTTAAAGTCCATGACATGCCCAGCCAAAGCAACGCTGGAATGGCTTCAGAAGAAGAATGTGAAAGTCCATGACATGCCCAGCCAAAGCAACGCTGGAATGGCTTCAGAAGAAGAATGTGAAAGTCCATGACATGCCCAGCCAAAGCCCAGACTTGAATCCCGTTGAAAGAGTGTTGCTCCCCATCTAATGTAACAGAGCTTGAGAAAATCTGCAAGGAAGAATTGGAGAAAATCCCCAAATCCAGATGTGCAAAGCTGATACAGACATACCCAACATGACTCAAAGCTGATACAGACATTCCCAACATGACTCAAAGCTGATACAGACATTCCCAACATGACTCAAAGCTGATACAGACATTCCCAACATGACTCAAAGCTGATACAGACATTCCCAACATGACTCAAAGCTGATACAGACATTCCCAACATGACTCAAAGCTGATACAGACATTCCCAACATGACTCAAAGCTGAAATCACCGCCAAAGGGGCTTCTACAAAGTATTGACTCAGGGGTGTGAAAATGTATGTAAATTAGATATTTCTCTATTTCATTTTCAATATATTTGCAAAGATTTCTAAAAACACGTTTTTCCATTGTCATTATGTGGTATTTTGTGTAGATGGGTGAGACAAAAATCTATTTAATATGTTTTAAATTTAGGCTGTAACACAATAACATGTGGAATAGGTCAACGGGTATGAATACTTTCTGAAGGCACTGTATTATTGGCCAAATCTGCCATTTTCAACCCATGTATACAAGTGAAAAAGGTTAAAACAAGGTTTGATGGATATTAGATTAATGCACAACAATCAATCAGTTCCATATGACTTTGTCTAGATTGAAATAATTCTATCAATTCCAAGACTGCATTTCTCAATAGACTTATATTATAATTTCAATAGGTTTGGATGGTCTCTAATTGTACTAGAGCGGTATGACAAAATCTCAAACTGTGTGAATGACATCGCCGCATTGCATAATGAAATGGCTGAGCAAGTGAATAATTCCCCAAGTTGTGCTTCTCTCTCTATATTTAGCCACTTCTTTATCCCAGAGAAAGCTTTTAAGTTTAGTGGAGGATTAAGTCATACTCGATTGGTGCTTTTTGGCTTTTTCTGAAAAAAAGACTAAGAGAGAAGGATTTAAAGCACTAAATGAGCGCATCATTCTGAACTCTTCGTCTCTGATACTGGGATCTTGCTGAATATGCTCAGTGGCCTTAATATTGATGATCATTTCTCCCTCTGTTTTGCAAGGGCGCTACACCATTGGTTCTATTCTGCCAGGAAGATCAATCAAGCTCAGACAAAGTTTTAAAAACTATGCTATTTGAACCCAGGACCATTTCGATAATAAGTGTTTTAATTCATGCTATCAAGTGTTATCTTCTAGCATCAAACTTACATTCTGTTTGTATGTATGATGTTATTAGTTTTAGCCAACATTCAATTCAGCAGGTCACATTGTTTGCTCCCTGTGTGTAGAGCCTGGACCAATGTGGTGTATCGGTCAGACCATCCTCCCTCCTGACCAGTGGGAGTTAGGATGCATCCATCCATTTGACCAGGGCCCATGTGTCTGCACTATACAAAAGCACTGCACTGTACACAGGGTATATACAACGTTAAGAACACCTTTTTGCCCTCAGAACAGCCTCAATTCATCGGGCCATAGACTCTACAAGGTCTCGAAAGCATTCCACAGGGATGCTGGTCCATGTTGACTCCAATGCTTCCCACTGTTATGTTAAGTTGGCTGAATGTCCTTTGGGTTTTGGACCATTCTTGATCCACATAGGAATCTGTTGAATGTGAAAAACCCAGTTCTTGACACAAACCGGTGAGCCTGGCACCTACTACCATACCCCATTCAAAGGCACTTAAATATTTTGTCTTGCCCATTCACCCTCTATGAATGGCACACATACACAATCCATGTCTCAACTGTCTCAAGGCTTAAAATCCTTCTTTAACCTGTCTCCCCCCCTTCATCTACACCGATTGAAGTTAATTTAACAGGAGACATCAATAAGTGATCATAGCTTTCACCTGTATTCTGTGCTTTCACCTGAAGCTGTTTAGAAGCCTCTTGGACCTAGACTTGGCGCTCCGGTATTGCTTGCCGTGCGGTAGCAGAGAGAACAGTATGACTTGGGTGGCTGGAAGCTTGGCCCCGGTGGTGTACTGGGTCGTACGTACTACCCTCTGTTGTGCCTTGCGGTCAGATGAGAATGGGGACGTGCTCGGTACTTCTTTTCCTGTAGTCCACAATCATCTCCTTGGTCTTGGTTACGTTGAGGGATAGGTTGTTGTCCTTGCACCACTTGGTCAGGTTTCTGACCTCCTCCCTATAGGCTTGTCTCATCGTTGGCCTATCACTGTTGTGTCATCAGCAAACTTAATGATGGAGTTGGAGTTGTGCCTGGCCATGCAGCCGTGAGTGAACAGGGAGTACAGGAGGGGATTGAGCATGCACCCCTGAGGGGCTCCAGTGTTGAGGATCAGAGTGGCAGATGTGTTGCTACCTACCCTTACCACCTGGGGGCGGCCCGTCAGGAAGTCTAGGATCAAGTTGCAGATGGAGGTGTTTAGTTCCAGGTTTCTTAGCTTATTGATGAGTTTTGAGGGCACTATGGTGTTCAATCCTGAGCTGTGGTCAATGAATAGCATTCTCACATAGGTGTTCCTTTTGTCCAGGTGGGAAAGGGAAGTTTGGAGTGTAATAGAGATTGCATCATCTGTGGATCTGTTGGTGCTGTATGCAAATTGTAGTGGGTCTAGGGTTTCTGGGATAATGGTGTTGATGTGAGCTATGACCAGTCTTTCAAAGCATTTCATGGCTACAAACGTGAGTGCTACCGGTCTGTAGTCATTTAAGCAGGTTACATTGGTGTTCTTGGGCACAGGGACTATGGTTGTCTACTTGAAACATGTTGGTATTGCAGACTCAGACAGGGAGAAGTTGAAAATGTCAGTGAAGACACTTGCTTGTTGGTCAGCGCATGCTCAGAGTACACGTCCTGGTAATCCATCTGGCCCTGTGGCCTTGTGAATGTTGACCTGTTTAAAGGTCTTACATAGGCTGCGGAGAGCTTGATCACACAGTTGTCCGGAACAGCTGATGCTGTCATGCGTGTTTTTGTGTTACTTGCCCTGAAGCGAGCATTGAAGTTATTTAGCTCTTCTGGTAGGCTCGTGTCACTGGGCAGCTCTCGGCTGTGTTTCCCTTTGTAGTCTGTCATAGTTTGCAAGTCCTGCCACATCCGACGAGTGTCGGAGACAGTGTAGTGTGATTCGATTTTAGTCTTGTATTGATGATTTGCCTGTTTGATGGTTCTTTGGAGGGCATAGTGGGATTTATTATAAACTTCCGGGTTAGAGTCCCACTCCTTGAAAGCGGCAGCTCTACCCTTTAACCTAGTACAAATGTTGCCTGTAATCCGTGGCTTCTGGTTGGGGTATGTACGTACAGTCATTGTGGGGACGACATCCTCGATGCATTATTGATAAAGCCCGTGGCTGATGTGGTGTACTCCTCAATGCCATCGGAATAATCCCAGAACATGTTCCAGTCTGTGATAGCAAAGCAGTCCTGTCCTTTAGCATCTGCTTCATCTGACCACATTTTTATAGACCGAGTCACTGATGCTTCCTGCTTTGATTTTTGCTTGTAAGCAGGAATCAGGTGGACATAACCATGGTCAGATTTGCAAAATGGAGGGAGAGGGAGAGCTTTGTCTCTGTATTTTTTTTACCTCTGATTAAACATTCAACATGTTGATAGAAATTTGGTAAAACTGATATAAGTTTCTTTGCATTATAGTCACCGGCCACTAGGAACGCCGCCTATGGATGAGCGTTTTCTTGTTTGCTTATGGCGGAATACAGCTCATTTGGTGCGGTTTTAGTTCCAACCTTGCTCTGTGGTGCTTTGTAGACATCTACAAAGAATACAGATGAGAACTCTCTGGGTAAATAGTGAAGTCTACAGCTTATCATAATATGCTCCACCTCAAGCGAGCAAAACTTTGAGACTTCCTTAGATTTCGTGCACCAGCTGTTTACATAAATGCTTACCAGAGTCTGTCTTTGCTGTTCTGTCTTGCCGATATGGTGCACAACCCACCAGCTCAATGTTCTTAATGTCGTCATTCATCCATGACTCGGTGAAGCATGATATTTTACAGTTTTTAATGTCTGGTTGGTAGAATATACGTGCTTTCAGTTCGTCCCATTTATTTTCTAGCGATTGAAAGTTAGCTAGCAGAACAGAGGGCATGGGCAGATTAGCCACTCGTCGCCTGGTCCTCACAGGGCACCCTGATCTTTTGACTCGAAATCTCCATTTCCTTCTCCAGCAAATCATGGGGATCGGGGCCTAGTTGGTTGTCAACAGTATATCCCTCACATCCGAATCATTGAAGAAAAACTCTTCATCCAGTTTGAGGTGAGCAAATCCAGTTATGCTGTTTAGAGGCTCTTTTTGTTCGTAGGAGATGGTAGCAGCAACATTATGAGTAACGAAAAACGCAAAAAAAAATAAAAAAAAATAGGACGATTGGTTGAGAGCCGATAAGCCAGCAGACCTACCCACCGGCGCCATCACTTCATTATTCTCTTTGTTTGTGTGTGTGTGTGTGTGTGTGTGTGTGTATTTGTGTGTATTTGTGTGTGTAGGTTTGTATGTAGAGCAAAGTGTGTGTCTGCTCAAATAGCATGTTCATATATGCAAACAATATCTGTGTGTGCATGTGTGTGTTTAGTATATGTTTGTGCAGGGTGTGTGTGTGTGCGTGCGTGTGTGTGTGTGTGTGTGTGTGTGTGTGTGTGTGTGTGTGTGTGTGTGTGTGTGTGTGTGTGTGTGTGTGTGTGTGTGTGTGTAGGTGTGTGTATTTGTGTGTGTGTAGGTTTGTATGTACAGCAAAGTGTGTGTCTGCTCAAATAGCATGGTGTGTAAATAGTGTGTAAATGTGTTTGCACAGTGTGTGTGTGTGTGTGTGTGTGTGTGTGTGTGTGTGTGTGTGTGTGTGTGTGTGTGTGTGTGTGTGTGTGTGTGTGTGTGTGTGTGTGTGTGTGTGTGTGTGTGGCTGTGTTTGTACTGTGTGTGTGTATACAAGTGTTTGCACAGTGTGTGTGTTTACATGTGTATGTTTGCATGACTAAGCACCACAGGAGGCTGCTGAGGGGAGGTCAGCTCATCATAATGTCTGGAACAGAGTGAATGGAATGGCATCAACACATTGAAACCATTTGTTTGAAGTATTTGATACAATTCCATTAATTCCGCTCCAGCCGTTACCACAAGCCCGTCCTCCCCAATGAAGGGGCCACCAACCTCCTCTGTTAGGCACATTGTTTTCTCTTCATGTGACTTAATAAAATATAGCCCTTGTGATGTCTAGGTGTGTGCTGTTATCTGTAGTCTACATCGTCTATAGTCTGCCTAGCCGTGGTCCTGTGGGAGCTCAGTTTCACCTTAATTAACATC